>NC_044008.1:20403275-21028275 GCF_900496995.4 Aquila chrysaetos chrysaetos | reverse complement strand
TGCTGCCAGGTATCATAGAATCATAGAATCGTTTAGGTTGGAAAAGACCTTTAAGATCATTGAGTCCAACCATCAACCATGCCCACTAAACCATGTTCTGAAGTGCCTTGTCTATGCGCTTTTTGAATACCTCCAGGGATGGTGACTCAACCGCTTTCCTGGGCAGCCTGTTCCAATGCCTGGCAACCCTCTCAGTAAAGAAATTTTTCCTTATATCCAATCTAAACCTCCCCTGCCGCCACTTGAGGCCATTTCCTCTTGTCCTGTCACTAGTTACTTGATAGAAGAGACCGACACCCACCTCACTACAACCTCCTTTCAGGTAGTTGTAGAGAGCGATCAGGTCTCCCCTCAGCCTCCTTTTCTCCAGGCTAAACAACCCCAGTTCCCTCAGCCGCTCCTCATAAGACTTGTGCTCCAGGCCCCTCACCAACTTGGTTGCCCTTGGTAGCTCCCTGCTTCACCACCAGGGACAAAGTGGAGCTTAAAATCTTCCAAAAAAGACGCACTGTGAATATGGAGTGTTGGTCATAGGATAGAGGGCTCCTTGCGACTTTGTTTTGTCAGGTTGTTTTAACAAAATGCAAAGTTTGAAGTGTAGAATGTCATTCAGAGTAGAAATGAGAAATTATGCAGCTTGGTTAGTGGTCACAGAAAAAGCCTGGAGAAAAAACTCTCTTCAAAAGTGACATTTTTAATAATTTATTCCTTATCAAGATAGGGAGCTAGGACACACAAAATATGCCACACATTACAACTTTCACTTCCATTATGGATGTCACCTTAACTTTGAGTAAATAAGATGGTTAAATTTGGCATGGTACCCATAGTGGGTACAACTCAGAAATATTCTGCCAAGTAACTGTTGGGGTTTGGGTGTTTGTTGGTTGCTTGCTTGCTTTTTTGGTTGTTGGGATTTTTTTTGGGGGGGGTTAGTTATTATTCCTCTTCTGTGGCTTTTTAATGTCTTTGGAAAGAACATCTGAAGCATCAAAAGGCATTCCTGGGCAGAGTTTGTATGAAACTTGAACATGACTGAACAGAGACCCTAAAAAAAAGACAAGCACAGAATATGACTGTGAGGCTCAAATTCTAGGAAGTGTCACAGTCCAGTAGTAAAAAATAAATAAATATGACTGCTAAAAATAGCTTGTTTTCCTTTGATTATAAGAACAGGTGTTTCTGTTTATTCAAGGGCATAATGACTAGATTTTTTACACTATGTTTATTGCCATAGTATTTAACTAGAGATGAGAAAATTCTCAATCACAGTTCCATTTATTTACCGGTCTAACATTACACTTGTTTCTAAAAATTTTTATATACCTGAAAGGTTTTTAAGCATATTGTCAGAAAAAGCAGATGCTGAGGACACTGAAATTAAAATCAGTTCTTTAGTTAATAAGAAAAATTTTGACTGAAATGAGAAATAAGTTTTACAGCTTAAGACATCTAGTAAAGGAATAAAATAATCCTTTTAATTAAGAAAGATCAATGAGTGAGAAAATTCAAATAAATAATAAAATAATTAAGAATGAATGTATACAACATTTTTATGAACAATTTTAAAGCAAAATGAAAAATGCATTTGTTTAAAATAATTCAGAATTAGAAAATACTAGTATGACTGTTCTTAGTGACTGTCTCAAGCATTAGAATATGGAATATTTACTCAGATATCATATCCCAGAAGGTGCTTATCTTCAATGTTAACCTTGTTTGTAGTTAAAACAGCATCTGATTTTCTGTCATCTGTAACAGAAAGTTGACATGTTTGTCTGTTTCTAAATTTGGAAAAAATCTAGATTTATGAGAAGAAACATATTTGCCAAAAAAAAAGACTATGCAAAGGATAGCTCTGATGTGATAAATATGGCTGATGGAAACCCAAGTGAGACTAGAGAGCATTATGCTAGATAGATAATCGTGAATTAAGATGCTTCTCTCTCTTGGATTGTCTACATTTGACAAGACACAAGAAGAGATGAGACAAGAAGGGATGAGACAAGAAGAGATTTGTCCTCCTCTGAGAGGAGTCAGGAATGAAGGAGTAAAGCTGAGCCTGGGAAAATGTTGGGGGTGGGATGAAGGTGTTGTTTTACTTTTTTTCTGACTATCCAGACCTATTTTAATTGGGAATAAATTAAATTAATTTTCCCCAGGTTGAGTTTGTTTTGCCCATGGTGGTAATTGGCAACTGATGTTCCTGTCCTTACCTTGACCCATGAGCTTTTCTTCTTACTTTGTCCTCCTGTCCTGTTGCAGAGAGGGAGGGTATCTGGCCACCAGTCAAGATCAATCCACTGCAATCACAGAGAATGGTAACATCATACAAGAATATTAAGCAATAAAATATACTGGCCTAATCAGGACTGGGGAGCCACTGACACATACGCTCAAATAATTTCTTCTGAGGTTGGTCTTCAATGTTAAAGGAATTACTTCTAAGTATAATAAATACAGCATTCTGGAGACATACAGAGAAAGGAAAAAGGTCTCCAGATAAATAGAAAAATGGTACTCATAACCAGAATAGAAAAAGGAAAAGGTGCATGTCCGATGCAATTGTTGAAATTATTGTTTTCTGACATCCTGTGATTTTAATTGCAGATTTAATAATGTATCGACAAGAGAAGCAAGAACTGTCTTTACAATGTTTCATCATGGAAGAAAAATATGGGGGTTTTTGGCTTTGTGAAACTAAGTTGTCTAATTTTGTTGCCTTTCCTAAGAAAAACTCTAGTCCAGAAAGGATTCATCATAGCAAAAATCAGTCCAAATTTCTCTTACTTTGGAAAGCTATGAGCACGAGAAAGCAGGAGGTTATAGTGGAAACTGTTTTGCAACTGTAACTACAGTGGCCTAAATGAATGCCTGCTCTTATGTGCAAAGATGTCCCAGATGAATACTTCTACTTTAGAAAGTATCATTGTGCTCGAATCCCAGGCAGCTGAACAAAATGTCCTTAGTGTTTTCACGGCAGACAGTGCATAGTCTCACTATGTTGTTCTGAAATGGGAGAGAGTAGGTGTACACCAGGGTGTGCACATGATTTCCTGTTTGGGGCGGTATTTGTCTGATGTTCATTTTAACATTCTACTTAGGGTAATTTTTCTTCTAAATTCTCCAAAGCACATAATTAAGGAAGAGGGTTAAATGGTTGATTTAATTAAGTTAAAAGCTCTATCTAAAGTGTGTGCCAGATACCAAAAAACATTTGGAAAAGCTTCAGTTTTATCCTTACTTTCCGGAGTGGGCATTCTTCCAGCCACTGAATCAAGAGGCAGAAAAACCTGCTTAGAAAACCTTATCGAGTCAATGCACATTCTCCTTCTCCCACATCAATGTCTCCCAGATGCCTTGAAGCACAAGCTTTAGGAGTTTCTTACCTAGACCCCAGAACTGGTAATCTTTTGAAGATATTGGTAGGAGGAGCATTGCAATAGCATCTATAGTATTCTAGCCAGGGCTAGAGGATCCCACTACATTATGCCCTACACAAACACAAGAAGAAGGTCTTGTTCTACAAGAGCTACAATCCAAGAATGACAAGAGTGAAACAATTTATTTCAAAGGGCTTAACTGAAGCAGAAAGTTTAAAGAACAGGAAGCACAGGCACAGGTACTCTGTTTCTATGTTGTATATTACCTTGGGAAAGCGTATGCAACTTTTCCCTCTAATGAGTGGAAGAGGTTCACAGCCTACAGCTGCTGCCATGTGGACGTGCCTTGTAGGTACAGGTACCTTGGGCTCCATCCCATCTCTGGTTTTTCTCACCATTACCCATTGTTGTATAGCATCCCAACCGAGACCATGTCCCACCTGGGACAATATCTACACACTGCCAGGTGCAGTTTTTGAATGGCACAACTGAATGGGAATGGGAACATGCAGCAGCAAGGGCAGGGGACTTCAAGAGCAAGAATGGCAGTACTGACCTCACATAACCTGAGCAGACCTTCACTTCTCTCGTCCTCTGCTAGGATGACTCAGTGTGGCATTGGCATCAGCAATCCTCGGTGTTAACCAATGGCACACATGGAAGGAGAGGGAGGAATCAGAAGTAAACAAGTATTTAGGCAATGAAGCCTTTTTTAAAGTTCAAGATGCTTTGCTTATACTGTGTCTCAGTGGGAAAGGAGGGCTCAGCTGAGAAGTGAGACTTGAAGGAGATTAGACAGATAAAAGTTGAAAAAGGAATAGGAAAATTATGTCAAATCCAAGCAAATAGGACAAAGCAACAAACTGTCAGACAGAAATGGAGGACCAGCAATTAACAGCTTTAGAAAAGACAAATAGGCAGTTAAAAACTATAAACAAGAAAACAAGCATTCACACAGGCAGACTGAGTTCACCTCCTGCTATTTCTTTCTCTAATTCTGGTGTGCTTATTAACGGGATTACAACTAAACCAGTGTACTGAGAAACCCAGTGAGGAGTGTCAGGTCTCAGCTCCCTCCAGATGGAGACCTGCTCTGTGTGGGTTGGATCACAAGGTTTGTTCTGGGTCAGGGAGTGTGCAAACTTGTTTCCCATGAAAATATGGAAACTCCACTCTATGTGAAAATATTGGGAATCTATCTGAATACACAAGTGTCTTCCTCCAACATGCTTTTCCATGAGAGAGAGTAACCCAGATCTGCATTTTTTTAACAGTATACCCTGCAGGTTCTTCTTATGGATATGCATACTTTGAGGATCAAAGATAGAATGTGAGAGAAAATATGTTTATTTCACTTACAATGGCAAAATACAATTCCTCTGGCCTCTTCAAGTTTCAAACAAGGTTTTGTGTGAGCTACATCTTACATCTGTTTTGGGCATTTTTTAACCTTGGAAACCTTTAGCTAAAGACTTGTGTTTCAACACCAGCTGGAACAACAGCAAGCTCAAATACAACATACATTTCAGTCTGGAAATTAAATGACTGATACAGGTCACGAGATGGATGGAGAGTAATGAATATGAGCCCACTCACATTAGAATTGCCTACAACAGAAAAATTACAAGGCAAAGATAACAATAATTTTCCTGCTAGTTGGTTTATGTTGCAAAAAGTTCTAGGAAAAGTTTTTTTTCCAGAATATTGTCTGAAAACCAACTTCTTTTTTTGGCTGCATCCATATCCTCCTTAAAGCAATCTTTATTAGCAAAGGGAAATCTGTTATACGTCTCCCAGTGTGGGGAGAAGAACAGAAGCTAATGGAAGAAGCAGCTGCCAACCAGGCCCCCCCCAAGAGGCTGTAGAACCATTATTTTGCAGAGCAAGTTCCACTGCTTTCAGACAAAAGGTCAGAGCTGACATGGCAGGCTTTACTGGCATGACCAAGGGGAAGGTGCATATGCTGCTTGCACTGTCCATAAAGTGGTTGCACAGCAATTCCTTTGATAATTGGGGTGAAGATGTTGCTTAGAAACATCAAAAGGAACTTTTCATTGGGAAATCAGTATTCAAACCAAAACATGGCTAATGGCTTGTAGTACTTCTACCTTCTAGGTAACTTCCTTTTTTTCACCTTTTCTTTTCTTTCTTTCTTTTTTTAAATAATTTTTGTCATCCCAAAACTTGTCTGGAAAGTCAGGGGGAAAAACACCATTCAAAGTGAGTGAGCATCAGGCCTGCAGTGCCAAACTCTCCTAAATAAAAAAAAGGAAAGGGACCAAATCATTCTCAATGGAAAATCTGGTGCAAACTTTGTGCCATGGTGGTACGTTCAGTTTGTAAGGGTTTTTACAAACTTTTAAACAGCGCTCTTGTGAACTCCTAGTTAGAAACTTGAGTAATTGTCTTATATCAGTAATTCAGCAATTGACATTTCCCCATGTTTAAACAGTGAGACCAAAGTGGTTTAAACCAACATGGTTTATTTGGAACAAAAGGAAAACACAATAACACAGCAGCTCAGGGAAAGAAGAACTAAATGACAGCATGCAGGATTACCATTTTCTGCCCCTATTTCCCAGCCCTCTCCCCACAGCCAAGGTAGCTAACTACTATCTTCCCTTGTCATTGCACTCACACTTAGTTCATTGCCCAGGTTGGCAGGATGCCCCATGGTATGAATAATTTTACTGGGCTCTGTGGGGTGATTTCAGCTGAAGTCATCTAAATTCAGTGATACACACTGGCACAGAGGCCGCACTGCGCCTGCCCTGCTCTGAAGTGTTGGAGCTCTCGTCTGTAGGTCATTGCTCAGACTCTGAACTGCTGGACACATCTCCCACCCACCCCTCCAAGATTTCAGATGTTGTTCAGAGTAGAATTAAAGGCCCTTAGTAAGCCCTCTGCTTACAAGAGAAATACTTCCCTAGTCAAATGTCATTTTCTTCCTCGTTTTTATCTTCTTTTCACTTTCTTCTGGCTTTTCCCAGAAGCCATCTGCAGCGGGCAGGGGGACTCCCCCACCCTGGGTATGTTTGCCTGTTCATTTTCAAACATGAATGCCAACATTACATTCACTTCAACAATAAAACTTCACAGTTTATTTTTAAACTGAAAATTTATAAACTGTTACATAACTGACATGCAACAGAGGCCTGGCCCATCCAGTTAATTTCCTTTTTTCAAAAGCAGATGCAAGCAGAGCATGCACCATTTTGGCAGGAACCTCAGTACCTCTCCAGGCATTCTGGGCTGCTTTTCTCCTACTTCAATGTTGGGTATTAAGAGTAAGCTCATCCTCTTTCATGGCTTCAGACCACCAGGTTTACAGCAATTTATAACCACTTTAGTACCTCCAAGATAAATAGATTATAGGTAGTAACATACACAAGTGATTCCATGTATTCCTGTGTGCTCTATAGGTGACAGGTATGAAGGCTGTCCAGAGGCAGAAGACATATATGGATGAAAGCCTCACTCCCACACAGCAGCCAACCAGGCTGAAGTAATCCACCATGTCCCCTGTAAAGTAGCTCCTAAGATGAGAAAATATCCCACAGTTCTGGCAATGATTAGTTCTTCTTAACCTCCTTTGCATGGTGAGGGCAAAAAATAGAAGGGTTTGAAGTACTAAAGTAGTAAACAGTCCCATCCCCCCAGCCTGAAGCAGAGTCAAGAGGGGGATTACAAGGGAGAAGCAGAAAGTCCAGGTGTCCCTGGGCAGCTGACTTAATGGTTGTCTACGTGATTGTGGTTTCCAATACGGAATCAAAACAGTTTCTAGTAGCAACTAGTTGTAAACATTTGGGATCCTGAAGGTAATGAACTCACTCTCCAGCTAACAAACAATAGAGTCATCAAGTACTACAATTTCAGTCCCATAAATATAACACCAGTGGATATCGGTGAGCTGCTTCAATCCAAACACCTCACACTGGGCTAATGCTTTTCTTTAGAAAACAAACACACGCAGATGGGATTTGTTGTCAGAATAGGATCAGGATTGTAAATGAATGAGGTCATTCACAATAATGCTGCTGCTGTAGGAGCAGGTCCTTGCTAGTTGCTGGGAAGAGCATGTTGGTTTTTGTCAGGTAAACGCATGATGTTAGTCTTCCTCTGTTTACAAGGAAAGAGGACACAGGACCACTTAGTGAGAGTCATGTGGATTACTTTTCAAACCTGTAAGGGAAATGTCTTTCTTTTTGCAATCAATTTGCATAACAGGCATAATTCTATTGCTAATGAGTGGTAAATAAAAATCTGCCCTGACACAGGACTTCTACTTCCATCCACCTCATAATAATCTTCTCAGGAAACTGAGCCTTGTCACACCTGGAAGCAGTGGAGCACAGTAAGGCAAAGTGACCTCCCAAGGAAATGCATCTGGCGGCATCAGTGGCAAAGGCAGACTCTCACATCTCCCGAGTGCTGAGGAACTGCTCCATCTATTTATCACATTACAGTGTGGAAAACCTTTGGTAACTTACAGTTAAAGATGCTGGGAAGAAACCAGAATAGCCATTCCCGGGGCTGGGGGGTTCTTAGCTAATAGTGTACAAAGAAAAAATTTCCTTTTTTCAAGACAAATATGAAGGTAGAAAAACATCCTGCAGAAAAGACCACAACTAGATTTGCAACCAGCTTGTGAAGATCCATGTTCTGTGAGCCCAGGAGAGCATATATGTTTCAGGTTTACCTCTCCATCCAGCTGACTTTACCAGTTTTTCCTAGTTTCTTAAATATGTTCCATAATCAAAAGATCTTATTTTCAAACAGAAGGATTAAATCGAAAGCCAGACAAGTTTGGTGTCTTTTACAAAAAAACCCTGTATGAATATGGGATACAAAAGTCCCTGTCCCAAAGAGCTTATGTTTGATCATGACTCTGTGCTCAGACCTGTATCCTTTATGATCAGCTACCTAGACAGATATCTTATGGCATATCTATATGTTGGCAGCTACCTGATCTGAAAATGAGCCCAATTATGCCTCGATTCACCTTACCTGGTTTAACGGATGAGTCAATGGAGAGCCTGGTGATATAAGTGAGCACACATTTTCCTTTGGAGTTGTGTGCCTCTCTCCCCACTGGCTGTTGAGGGAGCCTAGATGACTCTGCTTCTAACTTTGATGTCGCATACTGTACCTGGCTGTAGGTGAGATACACCTGGGCCCAAATGTCCAAATTACATGGGCTTGATTCTGACTTCATCAGATTGTCACACAGGTAACTTCAACAGAGCTACTTTTGTGCAAACAAGAGCACATCAATATTGTATGGGAGGGTGTTCAATGTGTTTAGTTTCACTGAGGAGAGGAGCCTTAGCTGAGATTTCCCATGAGCGGGATCCTTCCAAATAGTCCATTCCTTTCTTGCAATTTACCTGGAGATTCAGCTATGATAAAAAGATTTATTGGCTAGTAGCATCATGCACATTAAATGGTCTAAGCTGGGAATGCCTGTTTGTGAAAGTTTGTCTGGGCTCTCTGGTGCAAAGAACTGTACAAAAGCTAGTTCTTCCAGGAGGGGCAGTGATGAACTCTTCCCAGGCCTCTTGGAAACTCACACAACATAATTCATATGGGTGCAGCACATTCTCCCATCCCACCCCATATCTGGCTGGATCTACTACAGCCTCTCTTCGTTCTTGCCCACGTCCAAATATGTCCAAGAGTGGACTGGGAGTGAATGCAGCTAGCAGCTCTCTTTAAAGAATGATGGAAAATGAAGGTTTCTGAACAACCCTTTTTCTTTCAAAATTGTACAAGGACACACTGTAAGTCTGGCCATGCTTAATGTTATGAATGTCAATGGAGAGCACAAGATTTTACTGCTGTCTTCAAGGGGAGTAACAGTTCAACTCTGAGTGAGAGAGGCAAAGGCAGAGAGCTGCAGAGACAAGAGCTCATTTAAGGAATGCCTGACAAAGAGATTGAAGGGAAGCTGGGAACAGTAGTAACTTCTGTCAAAAGATTCTTTTGTGAGATAGGACCTTACCTGCCTGTAACTAATAATGCCAACAGATTTACAGATCACATATAAATTCCCCCCAGGACAGGTGCAGGGCCAGCTTCAGGCTTATCAGCATCTGCAGGCTTATCAACGTCTCCAAAAAATTAGTACTCTGCCACTTTGAGAGCTCTGGCTGGGAAAGAAAAAGACAAGGCAGAACAGACAGCTAGTCAGGACAACACCAAATGTGGGGCTTACTGCCTCCGGAGAGGACAGCCCAGCCACCCTTATTTCCCATCACCAGCCCTTGGCTATGAAAACCTGCACCTCCTAAGACCGGGGATTTCAAGGTCTGGCTGCCAGCACAGCATGTAGCCAGGACTCAGGCTGTTTTGCTGTCCTCTGGAAGTGCATCGCTTTCTGAAATTCCCTTCTCTGACCAAGCCTAGTCTCAGCCTTGATGTTGTGGAAGCTGTCTCAGTCATGCTGCCCAGAAACACCACACACCTTTTTTTAGTAATGTGCAACTTAAGCCATTTGATTTCTAAAAGTGAAATCAGATCTGTCTTGTTACAGGCCATAGAATTGAGAAGGGACCTAAATGAAAACCCAGTCTGAGTCATTTAGATCTGCAGATGGAAGTCATTCTGCACTGCTACACAATGTATGGTGAACATAGGACCCTGTGCAAAACCAAAGTGATATTATTACATATTTTGAAAAATACATTTGAAGGGGCTGGCTGGCAAAGTGATCAATGTGAACATAAAAAAATTATTCATTCTCTGGTTTCAGGGTTATTTAAACACCGGTTGGCAAAATTTGCTACTACCTAAAATTAATTAGGGGATTTAGTTCAAAATAAACAGTGCAGAGATTTTGGAGTCACCTTAATAAATAACAAACAACAATTGATAACACTTGTAAGAATGAGGAACTATCCTAGCAGAAAGGTTAAAACACATAATTCCTTTTACACAGGGAATTAGGCACAACGTCAGTAAATCATAAATTCACCAAAAGAAGCAATTTAGATAGAATTATTTGGGATGAATGTAGGGGTACATGCACAAAGCTGCTGAGAGCAGGTGGTCCTTTCTTTTTTATCCTACTGCATGCTATCCCATGCAGCAGAGTTCATCTGCTGCATAGGTGACATCTCCTGCATTGATTCCCATGTTCCAATGGCTGAAAACAGTAGGTGCACCCAGGCAGCAGAGCTCAGCGCTGTCTTTCTCCATCTATCCCAGCCACAGATAGAATATATAGCTCTTAGATTTTTTTTCTGCTGTAATAGAAAGAAGAGGATGCACTGAAAGAGGATAAAATAGGATGCTAGATTTACTTAAAATATGACATACATAAGGGCAATGACACCATAATTCATTAAATAGAAATTCTACAGTTATCTGTAAAGGTTATTCCCTCAAGATATGTCTTATATATTATGTGTAACCCCTTAGTCAGCCACTTCTGGAATCCCACCATTTTCTCATAGAGTGCTGGGAAAATTCAGATCTAGAGGGTAGATGTGTGGGGAAAGGGGAATGAAAAGCTGCAGTTTTGCTGGTAAATGTCATTCTGATTATACGTAGAGTTAGCAAACAGTACCAATGCATCTTATACCTTTATCTGAAATTTTCTATCCTCTCATTTTCTGCTGTATTTTGCAGTGACAAAATACTTTTATTTGTAAGGTTTCAAGGCCCTTATTTGTGTGTGTGTGTTTTTCTGTGTGTATACTTTTTAATGTTAATGTGAGATCAGTTTGTAGGCAGTGGAGTGGTCACACAACTGTAAGTACCACAGTGATTTCAAACCCCACAGAAAATGCAGGGTCCCTCTTACTACCATGTGGGATGAGCCATGTTTACAGAATGGCAGCACCAGTGTATCATCACTTATTTTTTAACTTACTAGAAAAGGGTCATACCCTTGTTATCCAGCCTGTCCTTTGGGTAAAGACTCTGCACTGTGGCAGCGCATATATATATATATTTGTATGCACTACACATTCAGAAGAAACTTAGGTCATACTGGTTTTATGGCAGATCTGTTATTGGATTATCCTCTGATTCAGTGCATTGGAAAGAATATAAGAAACACAGTATTGTCAGGAATCCTGACAACTGTATCAGTTTTAAATTATGGAAACATATGGAGGGCAAACCATTTACAATGGACACAGTGAAGCATTCAGAAATATTGAATTATGTGACAGGATGTGCGGGAAGGAGTATGATCAGGTATATTGCCAGTCTCACCTTCTTGTAATACAGTCAAGAGTTACTGTGGTTGTATTTCAAATCTTGTTTCAAAACACACTTAGAAGTGTCCTGCTAACTGTTTAGTTAGCAGCTTGGAGTAATAGTTTTGTCACAAATGTAAGTTTACATAACCAAAATATTGAAAAAAAATTGCTAATGAAATTTGATAAGTATGGGTAACACACTATCCTTTTCAAATACAGAGTTTCCTATTGTTTACTGCACTGGCACATCTTTTCTGTCAGAAATACACCATGAGCTTTACTGTTACATTTTAACTTCTCTTAATTTCTCTGCAAAAGAAATGCAATTCTATGAGAAGCTGAGAAAGTTGTAATTCTGATGAAGAGATTTCCCTCTCTCACCTTTCTTTCTTTTTTTTTTTTTTTTTTTTTTTGACAGCCAAGTTGTGAGAGATCAACGATAGAGCTTTGGGCTCAATTATGCCATCAGATAAGCAGTATATCTCTAAGACTCTCTAGCTAATTTATACACAAGAGATGCTTAAATTGGTTCTCTTGTGTAACTTAACATGCATTGAAAGTTCTGCCATTGGGAAGAACGTCAATCAAATCACAAAGATCTGTGCAGAAAGCAAGCACAGATGGTAGGTGATGAGTGCTGATTTTGGAAAACAGAGAAAGTAATATAAGGGAGTTTTGCCCTACTAAGCAAACTACTTTTGTTCTGACTGTCACCATTTGATACGTAAGCAATTTTTCCTATTTGATATGTCCTTTAAAAGTGATGGGTTAAACACGGTTTCTTAATCAGCCACTCAGAAGTACCTAGATTATCGATTAAATATGACTATGACAATTGTACATGTGGGCAAGTATGTGATAGTGAAATCTCCAAGAACAGAGGTAGCTTTTTCGTGTCATTCTTAGGGCAATGCTGCCAGTAATACTCAAAATCAGGAATGTCAACTATTATTCAAGCAAAATACAGAATAAATTAATTCAAAGTGAGAAGTACATTCTGTAAACAGTTTCTGCTTGTCTGAAACTTCACACAACTTTAAATTTGGGGGTTATAGATTTGTGAATTTTCTTCAAACACTGCATAAATTATTAAAAATCTCAAAATTTGGTATAGATAACTAGTATGTGTGTGTATCTTACATGCAAATACATGCTATGAATGAGATTAGAAAGAATTGCACTTTACAGTCCAACAGGTCTTTTTCATTCTTTTCCTCTTTCTTGTGCAAATACTGTAGAGGAAAGAGAGTCCTAGGGTCAATAAAAAAAGCTGGAGCTACATTATCTGATCTCCATTCCTAACTGCCATGCAAACTTTTTATTGATTATTTGTACATGTTTTTCTCTGTGGCCCAAATTTCCTTTAAGCTAATATCTGCCATACTGGATCTTGCTCTAAATCCCTCCTTTAAAGAGGCACGCCTCGTGAGGAAGGTGTTGCAGAAGTGTAGAGCCAATCCAAGAATGCCAGAGCAAAGCTTCAGGTGTCAGCTCCCATGAGGTAACAGATCACTGTTACACTGTGGTGTTGAACAGACCGCCTAAATGTCAGGAAAGTGTAAGCTGAATGTCTCATCAAATACTTATCCATAACATGTAAGAAAAAAGAAAAAGTTATTATGAATAACTGTAGTGTGATGGATACTTCTTGAAAGTTCATATGGCCAGTGAAAAAAGCATCTTTACTACTGCTGAAAACAAGAGATAATAAATTTTCTAAGGGTCCTAAATTCTGCAGCAGGTAATAATGCAACATTGGATCTCATTTTATTGGATGAAGGAGGGTTGGTCATTAACTTAAGAATCCATAGCTGTTCAAGCACAGGTAGCTATAATTTAGTGATATAAGTTCAATATACTACTGAATATGGCAGTAGTCAGTGATAAATATGTACAGGGACTTTAACAGTATCAATTTCTAAAGCATAAAGCATAGTTGGAATTCATGAGGGAACTACAAAGTTAGACTGATTTGTATTAAAAAGACTATGAGTTGTTGAAGGACAACTGACCATCCAAAATCCTTGATTCTACTAGTAGGAATAAATGTAACATAGGACAAAAGACATCTTACACAGAGACATGGGACTAATGTTAAAACATCAGCAAAAATGGAAAAGTAAATAGGAAGGACTACTACTTATCATTTTGGAAACTTTATGAGGTCAGTAAAAATAAGAAGGTATTTTATAAAAAATTTATAACAAAACAAAGCCCCTGGGCAATAATTTAAGTGCATTGTTAAATATACATAGTGAAACTGAATGAAATTAATTTAAAAAAAAGGTAGAAAGTCTTTTTCCACCAGGAACTAAGAAGAACTGAGACAAAAGTACCATCTCAGTGGAACAGGAAGCTTGTCTTTTGAAAAAAATAGGATTGAAGAAGCATCTGTTAAGGTTAAAGAATTTTGGAACAGTGTGTTTGTACTTCAACCAAAATATTTAACAAAGCGGCTGAGAAGCACTACAAACTACTTTAAACAAATTCAGGAAAACTTCAGCAGACTCAGAAATCACTAATGCTCTTCCAGTATTTAAAAAGAATAGGGGGCATTTATTAGCTGCGGATTGATCCTACATGGAATATGAAATAGTAATCAGCGAATCAGCAACAAATTTAAGGTTATAAATATAAGCAAGAAAAGTTAGTATGTTTATTTGCAGAAGGTCTGTCTAATCCAACAACCTTGTTATATTTTCTGGAAACATAAATCTAGCTAGAAAATGTAACTGTGTTAATATTGTATTCTTGGATTTTTCTGAGTTGGTTGAGTTAATTGAACTATTACCTGGACATTTGATTTAAAAAAAAACATTCACAGTAAATAGCACTAGCAAGGTGTATGTTTGTGAGACTAAAAACATTGGCTAACTGAGAAATCTTAAAACACAGTCAATGTGGAGTCATTGATGAGTAGGCATTTTTCTAGCAAAATCCTTCAGATACTATTTTTTGATCCTGTGCAGCTTTATCAGTTACCTAAACAGGGATAAATTGCCTTTTCTGGCCTACCTAGAAGACAAAACATTTGATGGGGTAGTAAATAATTAGGGAGACAAATCACTGTAAAAGAATAATCTGAGTCATATGCCTAAAAATCACAAACAAGCAAAACGTGTTTTAATTAAACCTGTAGCCAGTTCATTATGGTAAGTGGTGGTCTCACCATGTCTTGAAGTGGTCACTTTAAGGTTAATTGTTTTTGTGGATTTCATTCAGTTTCTGTGGAAAATCCTTAAAGACTGTGAATTCAAATGTTTGGGCAGGATGGTCATGACAGTCTGGCTTGGAAATATCTGATTGTGAGAAACTATGAGTCCCTCTCCTTTGGGAGCTGAAGGGAATGTAAAAACTGCACTGCCTTTCATGTTCTCATCATTCCTGAAGCCCTGTAGTATGAAAGTGCCTCTATCTCCTCTGATCCTAAAAGATCCTGGAGAAATCATGTTTCCTCAAACAGCTAGATGCACTGTGATTTTGCTGCCCTGCGAATGACCAGTGACTGCCCTTACAGACTGCAGAGGAGAAGCTGGAGAAGGAAGGTCAGACAAAGGCTGTGAACCAGATGATAGAATAAATCCGCTCTCAGATGTCCTGGTCCGCGGCCTCACTGAACTCTCCGAACAAACTAATCACCACCTTTCAGGTCAGGAACCAGTTTCCATAGTTTAGGTTTTCAAGGCAGTAAAAGAAAGGGTACACGGGAGCAGCAGAAACACACTCGTGCGTACGATGCCAGAGATCACCACGACGCACCTGACACAGGCCGTTTCCACCTGGAGCCTACCCCAGCACTGGAACTGGGCTCAGCGGTCTCATGGCTAAAAGCCTCGGGCGTGAGGGACGGCGCTGCGCCTCGCGGGGCGCTCCCGGCTGAGGGCACTGAGGGCATCAGGCAAACTGCTGTGGCGGCTCTTTCTGACCTCCATGCTGTCAAACCGTTCCACTGCCTGCCCTGCCCGTTCTGGACTTCAGGCTTTCTTAGGTCTTTCCTGCTTTCCCCTCTAACGACAATAGCTGATGGAATGTCCAAAGCACATCCAGCCAAAAATTAGGCAGAAATAACATTGGATTCAGCCTGTTTTGAGAAGCCCAGGTGCTTGCTAAAATAAAAAGAGAAAAACAAAGTAAAAGCAACTGGGAAAATATTTTCCTCCTGAAATCTCTTTCAGCTAATTTACTTGCATGTAGTAATAGCAGATAAAAATTCAGGCTGAAGTGTGGCTTTGAAGCTGGCAGCATCTCTCCCATTAATTTTTTTTTTTCCCTAGCAGTATCAGAGACTTTGATTTGGAATGTACACAGCAAAGGTATAATCTTTCAGATTTAGATTAAAGAAAAACAAAACCACAATTCGTCATGTGAAGCCGGTAGATCATCCAGGCTTTTGCTTTTGTATCATCCAGAGTTGGTCACCAGGGATACCAAATTATAAAACTCTAAATCCTACAACCAATCACTGTGTCTTTTAAGGGGGTGTTGGTTTCACGTGCTGAAGTGTGTGCACCAGTTTATAGCAACTAAGAAAAGCTCCTTTCTGTTTGCCATAAACTGACCTGACTCAAGTAACTACAGTAAGGTGGTTGTTTAAAGTGGGTTTCTCCATGTGTGGCATCTTGCTCAACATCTGGTTCTAGTTAACTTCTTTTCTGAGGTTTTTGTGTACATTGCTATGTTGAATCCGTATTTAATTTCAAAACAAGACTGAGTATAAAGCTAGAAGTTCACCTGATTTGTACGAAGAAAAGGACCACAAAACAAATGTTAGTGCCCAGTTTGTGCTTGGAGAATTAGGTGTTATCACATGGCAATTTTTGTCCTAAATCTGCTGCTTGTGATTTTTGCTAGAAATGCTCATTTAAGCGTCCTTTGTAACGATGCCTAAGGGTGCATTGAGGTCAGCTTTCTCTGAGATCTTTTATGCACCACGTTGCACAAAGTAAGTTTTCATGCGCTATGACTACATGTAGCTTTTGTGTCTGATAGAATCAGAAACCAGCATTTTTAAGGAATAAAATTAAAGTGTAGTGGTTTATTTCAACTTTTTACGCAATTAACTATAACATATTTTTACTGAAAAATCACATTACATATCATAGTTTAACATCTGATTTAGTCTTGTAAAATGCTAGCATTAACATAAAGCACATATTCATCCATACTTCTGCTGGCTTAAGCCGGTTAAGCAACCAGAATATAACCTTTTTCATGTACAATCACATCCCACTTATGTATCAGTTACCATGTGATTTTTAGTGACTTCAGCATTGCAACACTTCAGCTCATCCAGACAGCACATCATTTCTGTCAGTCAAATGGCTCGACCTTAACCTAATGTAGCATCGACATACTAAACTGCAACTAAACCAACCCCTCCAAAGGACATCACAATATATTTTTCCTGGTGGAATTTAAAAACATACTCTCACAAATTTCACGCCCATACACTTACAGAACCAACAACCTAGGTTTTGTTTTCTTTAAATTTGTAATGTTCTTTTCATTTCCTAATCTGCCCGTTTTTTCACAAGTATTTCCTGCCACTGCAGCCTATGCTTGCTGCACACCACAATCAGCAATGAAAGCACATACTTAGTTTAGCAGCAGCAGCAGCAGACCATAGTTTAAGGACATATAAGGTTGCATTTTGTTGCATCTTACTTAAGTGTATATGTCCAGTAGCTGCAGTGAAGAATTACTTCCTATTTCTGTGGTTCCTCCTTCATTCTGAACACAGCGCTTTCACTAGTACTCTGAACTTTGTCTCAGCTTGCCATCACCTAAATTGGTTTTTCCAGTAGCAGTTCTTTTGCCTTGTTTTTCTGTATTACACCTCTGTCCTTCTGAGAATTTGAATCTTCTCACCAATTGCTTATTAACTCTTAGTTTCATTATTGTGATACTCATTGTGTCTTCCAGACTAACTGACTTCATTAAAAATACTTTCTCCAGCTGCACTTCCCAGAGATCTACAGGCCAGTCAGCCTCCCCTTGATCCCTGGGAAGGTGATGGAGCAGCTAATCCTGGAAACCAGTTCCAGGCATATGAAGGACTAACCTGATAACCTTCTACAATGAACTAACTGGTTTGGTAGGTGAGGCTCCCCTCAGCACTGAATATTACCTAGACTACAGCAGTGAATGTTGCCTACCTAGACTACAGTAAGGCTTTCAACACTGTCTCCTCGTAGAGAAGCTAATGAAGTATGGGCTGGATGAGCAGACAGTGAGATGGATTGAAAATTGGCTGAACAGCCTGGCCCAGAGGGTGGTGGGGCACCTCACCCATGAGGAAAGGCTGAGAGAGCTGGGACTGTTTAGCCTGGAGAAGAGAAGGTCCAGAGGGAGGATCTCATCAATGTTTAAAAACATCTGAAGGGTGCAAAGGCGGCAGACCCAGGCTCTTTTCAGTGGTGTTCAGGGACAGGACCAGAGGCAACAGGCACAAACTGAAATACAGGAGGTTCCCTCTGCATCAGGAGACACTTTTTCACTCTGAGGGTGACCGAGCAGTGGCGCAGGTTGCCCAGGGAGGTTGTGGAGTCTCTCTACTTAGAGATAGTCAAAAAACATCTGGGCACAGTCCTGGGCAACTGGCTGTAGATGGCCCTGCTTCTTGCCCAAAGGGAATTAATGAGGATTTTCCTCACTGGAAATTAAGACACAGATCTACCAGTAGATTCCTGAAGGGATATGGAAGCAGAGGTGGTCAAGACTATGAATAAGAGTGAAACTGTAGGTGAGCGTAGGTGGTTTGTGGGGTAAGTGGGACCATTTCACTCCTTTCACTGTGGCCCTTGTCAACTGCACCACACTGCTGAGGGAGAGACCACCCCACCCACAGCCAGCAGTGTGTCAGTGAATCTCAGGTGTGTGCAAAAAACCTATTCAGACTGATACAGTGGCCACATCTCGGAAATGCCTCATTAAAACAAGGTCAAGCCTTATGTTATAAGACTGTCAGTTCCTGAAGACTACAGCAAGGACACATTTCCTCCTGCAAACCCATAATTTTATCTCAAAGAAATGAAATGTCCTTATAACATTAATGAAGTAAATACAGCTTTTTTCCTGCTTGCACAGTTTGGATTTTCTCAAGACAGCATGTCTTACCCCAGCACTCATGAGGGAGACTGGGTTTCCTATGCTTTTACCTTCAGTGAATGCTGAACCTCCTAATATAACGGAACATGTTTGATTCGCCGCAAGTAGAATTTTAAAATCATAAACCCAACATCATTTTATATTTATAGTTCAGTCTCACTAGGATTTCAAGCTGCTTAAATGTCCTGTAAATACATTTATTCTAACTTTTGATTTATATCATGTCTACCCTACTAATAAAACTGATAATGTAATGAAATCTGTCAGTAGCAGATAATCAAAACAACTATTTTCTAAAAGCAAAAATATATAAAACTGGCAATGCATACTCAAAAAATATGAATGTGAACAAGGACATTATCTGTTTTCTATAGAACAGCTACCTGCCAGTTTATAATGGATATATAGTGCAAGGAAAACTGAACTTATGATTGAACTGAACTCAAACTAGTTCATTAGCAAGGGTTTCAGGCTAAAAGATGTGTGTATTACAATATCAGGTTCTATACCTCTGAGGTATGTCACTCCTTAGGTATGACAGAAGCATGTCTGCTTCCATGTCTGGAAACTTCCTGGTCTTTGAAAAAAAACTTTAAAAATGCTTAAAGACTTTTACATGGTGGGTGAGTATCACCCGACTGTTTAGTGCTACTGACTTCACTGGAAGTATCAGCATGAAGAGGGCTTTGCAAGGTAGACTTTCAATAATCTTTAATATCAGACAGGTCTTTCAGTTGCAGGTAGAAATTTACTTGTTAATAAGCTATATTATGAAGAATGTGGTGTCATGTTTGTATTCTCTCCTTCTACAGAACATCTTTATTTTTTTAAAAAAGGGGCTGCAAGATCTGGCTTCGTAAAATACATGGCTGACCTGCTGGGCAGAAGTAGACTGTTACAGTAGACTGTACCATAAGAAATGGCTGTGTCTAGGTTTGTTTGGTTTTATTTTACTTCCAGACCATTACTATGAGAAAGCAGCAGCTTGAGCTTAATACAATTGCCCTAGTGATTTTTATAGATCTCTTGCCATTATTGAAATTGGACTCACTATTTCCCCCAAGCATATGCCTGAATAGCTGAAAGATCTGTGCATCAGAGTGGAATTAAAGGGGTAGAGTCATATTTAAAATGGTGCATAGACTAGGGGAAAAATAATACTTTTTCCCCTTCTCCTATCATAGTGTAAGGTCAGTAGGAGACAAGTATATTTTTTGTCTTTACTAGAGGTGAAACCAGATGTAGCTGTGACTTGGACTACAGTGAACAATCCCACCAGAAAGAGGAAGTTTTTGGAATCTGTAGTTAACCATTTCTAGAATATCATTGTAGAAAGTATGTTTAAATCGGATTCTCCAACTTTTACTGAAGAATGACGCCAGCCCGTGAGCTCCAGAATATCTACAAGTGCAGGAAGTGTCAGGTCATCTTGTTCTTCAGACTAGAAACAAAAATCAGTATGTCTGAGAGTAGCTTAAAAATCAAAAAAGGTTCTACATAATTACAGACTTTTACAACTGACAAAATATTCTTCATTTTAATTAACCTCTCTCCTGCACTGGCTCCTGAAAATATCCTATCTGAGACCTTAGTCATCTGCCTAAGAAGAAGCAAAATATTAAACCTACAATTTCACATTATGGAGGTCACCTTCTACAAAAACATACTGACCCACTGCATAACATTGCAAAATGTTTTGCTGGCAAGGAGTACCTACTTGTACACAGTATTTTCATGTGGAATAACGTGAACTTTGAGGTAAAAAAAAAATATTCTCAGATAAATACCCTAATTATGACTCTCATATGACTGAACAGAATATGAATCTGATTTGTAAACTGATCAAGGTCTTAACTTTGCTATATCACCAGGATAAAAAACAAGTCATAATTAAGGTACTCTCTACACTATTATTCAGAATGCAGTATAAGAGGGGCAGGAGATAGTTTATGGTTCTTTCAGGAGTTCATGAGAAGGTGCAATAACCAGCTAGTATAGCTTCAATGAAATATTTGGCTTATATGTTTTATTTGCATACTCTGATTTTTTAGTTGATTGTCCAAAGGAAAAGAAAGTCAGAAAATAGTAAATAGTGAGCGGAAAAAAATCTTCCTCTGGTGTATTGTTTCTGTACTGTAAATCACAGCTGGAGAAAACTGTTAGAATGTTCTATCCCTCTGCATAAAAGCATGATTTTTGTCTATTATACATTAAGTATTTTGTTTAATCTAGTCTATGTATGTCAGTCAAAGAGGCATCACCATTTTCTTTGGGAAAATTCTCCACAGACTTGTAGATTTTGCTGTCACAGAGGTTAACCAGACAGTTAACATTTGCCCTTACTTAACTCCATGCAGTTACTCATGCTTCTGCTCTCCTTCATTCTGCTAAACTGATTCCTGCCTATTATTGAGAAAGCCTTTAGAAATTTGCAGAGAGCTAAACATCTGCTCCTTCCTCCTGCCAGTGGGTTTCAGGCTGCTATATTGTTTTTCTGTTGCCAGTGATGATTCTGAAAGCAGTAATTTCAAAATCAAATTTGCAATAGGTTTGTGATTAAATTGTATACTGCGGTATCACCCAGTGACCCTGGCTAGTTTTGTATCTTGTTGTGTTAGAAGCTGTACGGATGTGATGGTGGACATGAAACCTGATCCAAGGGTTTTTCACAATCAGTGGAACATCCCAGCTCCCACATTACTAATATGATCTGGTAAATCTAGATCTTTATTCCCTAGATGATTACCCCCTTTCATGAAGAGAAGGAGACCACAGTGGACAAGTTTTTCCTTGCATTTGGGTCAGTGCTCAGGGAAACTTCATCACTCCTGGGAGAAGTGATGAGAGGAAGGACAAGTGTGGGAGCCCAGGGCTCCTGAGCACTTTGGTAAACTCTGGGGTTGAAGTTGTCACCTCATGGCTTTTTTTACTGATAGGAATTGGTATCTTTGCTGATACAGCTTGATTCTCAATGAAAAGTGATGGAGGAAGTGTCCTTCCATGCTGAATTCCCCCTACCTGTCCACAGAGCAGCTCCCAGCCCAGAGTATGCAGACTGCTATTAGTTAGACTGCCATGGACAAAGGGTGGGAGGCTGGAAGGGTGTGATCCCAGGTCCCAGAGCCTGTGTCCCGTCTGTGTGCCAGCCCCAGTAGCAGAGAGATGAAAGGAGGTGCTCCAGCAACCCTTCTGAGGCAACACGGATCACGACGTTGCACTCCCAAAATGAATCCACAGGAGCTAGTGCACCCAAGAGCACCACGGGCATCCAGCTCGTGGGCCACGCTGGCCCTAGGGATGCTGCCTCTGTGCTTCTCCTTCCCTTGGGTCTTCCCCGTGGGAACCAAATGTTTCCGTTATCCCAGACAGCCCATGTAAGGAAGGGGTAGCTGTTTACCTCTTTCCCTGCGTTGGTCTTGCCTTAAGCACACAGGGGTTTGCTACCCCTGCTGCAAATCGTCATTTCGTTTTTGTCATCCCATTTCCTGCAGTTGTTCAGCCCCCGTTCGATGCAACGTCTACCAGGGCTTGCCCTAACCAGCAGTGCTGCGAGATTTCAAGCCAGCATAAAGTCTTTGAGAGTTCTGAGACCTCAGTCGAATGAGAAACAGTGGGCTGTGCTCTGAAAGTCTTGGCCGGTTCCCTTGAAATTCTCACATCGACAGATCATCTAGTTACAAATGCACAGGAAAAGTGATGTCAGCCCTGCCCACTGTGCTTATGTGGCTATTAAATCATATTTTATTTTCATTATTAATGATTATTCCTCATGGCATCCAGTGTGATTTAATTAGTAAACAGGGGGATTTGGGTTTTTTCCTGTTAATACTATGTCTCACTATGTCAATTTAAAAAAAAAAAAATTTTAACTGCACTCACACAATATAGAGCTGTTAAAAAATTCCCATGCAAAGTTTTGCTGAAGAAAAAGTCTTGAGGGGGAAGGTAATACTTTGACAGTAAATCATAAATTTATATTAAAAAATAACACTGATCCAGAAATTAAAGTAATAGCCTGTGTTCTTTTTTTAATAAATTTTTTGACATAATTTTTAAGACATATTCTAGAAATCTTGGATCAGCATTAGTCCCTTTCTGTGGGTTTGGGGTTTTTTTTCTTTCCCCTTTCTTTTTCTTACTATCTGAAACAGAATCAGAAAAAACTTCTCATAGCTTCCTCATAAATACTCGAACAGAAGGGGTTTACCTCAGTGTAAATTGCCTACTTGCACCATTTTAATCTGACAGACTGTTCAAAATATTTTTAAAGCCAGCTGAGGGAATGGAATAGGTACATTTCTCTGCAGCAATGAGTCAGTGGAAAGAAACCCAGTGACTCCAGGGGAAACAACTTACATGTTCAGTTGCCTTTTGAGCAAGTATTAGTTATCTAGTGGACATTACAAACTTGATAGCCCAACCCCATATTAAACAGGCATAGTAGCTCTTGTTAGAAGAGTGTTGATCATTTTTCAGTGTGTTCTTTCTTTTTCTATTAGCCTCATGGTCACTTCTGTACTTCTGATTGGACTGAAATCTACTACTTATGTCACCTGAAAGATTACTTTAATATGTCTTTTACAAATTATTTACTTTGGATGGCTTGTCTGTACACTTTTTGCTTTAAAAGGAAATGCTAACAAAAATAAACAAACAGTCCTAAGAATCTTCTGGTTTAAATACAATTCTCCAGCATCAGGATTCCAAGGAAGCGTGCTGAGGTGAATCCACGGCTTTCCCAGAGCATTGCAACACTGAATGAGAACATGTAGAAAAGCTTGAGATATATTCTAAACTCCCTGCATTCACTCCATTGAGGGTTACAGTTCTACCCCCAGTCCAACAAACGTGAATAATTTGATTATCTGTGCATATGCAAAATCCCTCTGGGAGTTGATGCAAACATAAAATTCCCCATGTGTTTTCTAGCATGTGAAACTATGCTCAGATCCACGTGCAGCCAGAAAAAACTTTTGAGAAAGAGATAGTAATTTTAAATCTAAACCAGAAATTCATCCATATGTTTTATATTTCCAATCTACCAAGTTGTGACTGTCCTTATTCATGAGGAGAGGAGCCTTTCAGTGCCATCATACTCCATGCCACGGACAAAATCTGGTTCTCCAGTATGGTGTTCACTGCAAACTGTAGAAGTTAAATGTAATGTTATAAAAACCTTAATTTATTGAACAGCTAAAAAAGACTTGTGTAACTAATAAGACATATATTCATATCTATATATTTTTAGTGAGGGAACTATGCTTTGCCAAATATTTCTCATCAGACAAAAAAAAAAATCTTATTTTGGCCTTCAGCTTAATGTTCCCATGTCTTCATTGCTTACAGCAGGCCTTTGAAATTCAGCAAGAAGCAAGCTCTGGAAGATAAGTATCTCTGGTGTCTCCCATGAAATTCCATTTGTCTACGTCCCAGGTACAGGTGTGGTGTCATTCCCATCTGTCAGCAAAGCCGTGGCAGCATGCCAAAATAACAACTGCACACAAACGCTCGGACACCACAACTAAATAACCGGCAACACCTGCTACAGCTGGAGCTCTGAGCAGAAAACCTCCCGTACAAGAGAGCAGGGAGGGAGAGCTAAGCCACCTTCCCTTCCTTGTAGACTTTCTCCCTCAGATGTGTTGCACGGCTTCAGGGGCACACCCTCAGCTCTGAAGGAACCACATGAACAAAGTGTTTTTCCACCGTCTCCACATCAGCAGAGACTCAAAGCAGGCCTCTCCAACTATTTCAAAAAGACAGTACAAGGCCCTAATACACCTTCCCTCCTTAAACTCTTCCGCCTGCCAGTTGCAGTAGTTGCTTGGAGTTCAGGCTAACTGTGGATGCTCAGGGCTTGACAACACAGATAACATTTGATAATAAAATTGCCACATATACTTGCAACAGAATTATTTTCAACCTATGTGAGAAACATAGGCGATGTATCTAACAACATTAAAATAAAACCATTACTCTGGTTGCAAAGTCAAAAATCTGTCAGTTAAAAAAGGACAAAATTAAGATCGTCCGACTTATCTTACTTCAGTCCTCCTGCACCTATAACTGAGACATTCCGTCATGATGAGGCATGGTGTTTTTCAGGAGTCTCCGTCCTTTTGCTGCACAGGTGGGACAGTGCAAAGAAGGATGGCTGAGGGCATGATTACCATAGCTGGTGACTAAAGGCTTCCTTGGCACATTTCTTCCAGAAGGCTTGAAGGATTCTTCAGGAGGAAGAAGGTCACTTTTGTGGTTCCTGTAGATATTGCCATACAGAAGAGCTCTGGTCTGTTCTTGCCTGGATCACAGCTTTCCTACGTGATTCTGTACAAGTTGTTTTAAAATAAAGCATTGGAAAAGATTGTCACCCATGTCCCCCTCACTGTCTGAGGGTCTACAAGCAGGTGTGTGGGAAGCTGACCCAGCAAGGGCTTCATGAGGACCTCTTGCTGCAAAACAGATCAGTGGCAGTTGTGACTGTTGAGCACTTTGGGATAAAATAACTCATTCCTATAGTAAACAACTGCAGGAGGAAGGAAATCTTAAGGATGGTTGGGTGGGTATGTTGAATTACGCAGCTCATTTTAAAAATTTTCTTCCTGCAGATACATTTGGAGTCGATTAACATATACATAGACATTTGGCACCCTGGCTGCAGTGAATTTCCCTTCAAGCAAAGTAACAGTTCTTTTATTTCTTTTCATTCACTGAGCTCTACCAGATAAAAGAGCACAGAGTGTACCTGGAGCCTGCAAAGGGCCCCTATGTCCCAAAACAGCGTAAACGCCAGCTTCATTAGCACACATCATTAAACATTTCATACAGAAAGGCACCATCTGCTCTTGAAAATGCTGGGACCTTTGCACATAAGGTGTTTGATTGCCCTCAGCCAAGAGGGTCAGCCTTTTGACTTAACCTCCTAGACTCAGAGCTGGGGTTATTTTGCCAAAGTGAGTGTTTTTCTCTATCGCACTTGCCCGATCTGGCTGTATATCAAGAGTTGTCTCCAGCTCCCTCCTGCTGGTTCTTGTTGGGTCTCTGAGGATAGGAAGTCATGGTTGGACAGTAATATTCTAAGTTATCAATTACATATCCATTTTCCCTCCTGTAATCTCACAGGTAGCTCCACCCTTACACTTGACCATACAAACAGCATGTTCAGAGGCTTACACTGAAGCAAACACTAGGGTTATTTCCAGCACACATTTCCCTTTCACAGTTCCTGATCGCTACCCCAAGAGCAGCAAGAGCAGAGCTAACATCACACGTGGGGTCTTCACGGCCCCAGCTCTGTCCTACCTCACTGTGACCAAGTTGGCCGGTGGAATATGCTGCAGTCTTCAGGTATGCCACAGCCCATGGACTGGGTGATTTCAAAATGCCCCGAGTGCTCCTCAGGACACACTGTGAGACTAAAGAGCTCCCAACTGAGTGATGTGGCTAATGCCATGATATTGTGTTGGATGAGTGAAGTGGTACATGTCCCTTTTCTGGTTTGTCAGGAAAATGAACACAGAAAACAACTTTCATGACAAAGTAGACAAAACTTTCATGAAGATTTTATGTTCCCTTAATGGCCAAGAGAACAATTATTAGTAGGGACAAACCATAGTTTAAAAAAATGTTCCTGGATTTATTTGGAAGAATTGTATCATATTTAAATGTCCAAAAGTTTATACTAGATTCACAGAATACACCAGTAGTGTACACAACAGAATTCTGGTTTTTTTCCTGTATTTCTGTAAAAATGAGTGTCACATTTCTAGGAAATTCCCCCCAAAAATGAAAGCTTCTGATAAAATAAAATATATATAATTATGTTTAATAGTGTACGTTACTTGAGCAGTGATTGGGAAAATAAAGTCAGCTTTTGAAACTTGTAAATCTATCATTCAAACAAAACAAGATAGTCCTAGGAAAGAAATTCTAAATTTACTGAAATCGTCTTTCTATCTTTTGAACAATTGTACTTGAACAGTTCATTTTTATGTCAAGCTACATTTTTTACCAAAACAGCGATATTATTTGAAAACTAAGAAATATTTTGTCTAGTACCATGAAAGTTACCATCGCTGAGTATGAAAACAAATGACAAAATTATCATCTAGGGGGGGGCATACCTGGAAATGTCATCTAACCCCACAGTCTTTTCCTGTTTTTCAGCTGTGACTACTTCCATTTTTTCATAGTTATCAGCCTAACAGCTCTTGTGTTTTGGTCTCTTCTTTAATGCAAGGCAAAAAAAGATAGATGAAATTACTCAGCAGCTGTTCTGTTCTACCCTTCATTCACCCAGTTACTTGTTATGAACTTCTGGAATTATCTAAAATGCAGAGAATGTTTTTTCTTATGTCATGCAACTGGTTTATATCCCTCAGAAATGCTTCATTTTTATTGCTTTTTAAAATCTTTACTGTAGACTGAAAGATTGACATCTGTAATTCTGGAAATACTTCTTGACCACCAAATTATTGACATACTTTTCTTCTTGCCGAGTTCTTCGCCTGCCTAACATCTGATTGCAATAACTCCAGCACTGCTAGGCATGTTCCAGTGTTTCATTCATAACAGTTCTTTATAAGATTGTGGGGCCATGTTTCACAATATGATGTTCATTTTCCTTACGTGTCTTTACTTACCAAAGTGTATTAACACATCTGAAAAAAAAAAAAAAGAAAAAAAGACTCATAAAGACTCATAAGCTTTCCTGTAAAAATACTGTCAAACTCTTCAAGACATTTGGTATGTAGCTGTGGTGCACAGTCATTCCTAATCATTCCTAGTAAACAGAGAATTAGCATTCCTTCAATTACTTATCTTTATAAGAATTAAAATTCTTTCCAGGATATTTAGTTCTTAGGGCATTTTATCACAGCATGTTTCTGTTATAAACATGCTCTTTCTTGTTAGGAATGACACTAATTTTCCAGTTAGTTATCAAAGCAAATTATTCCTAAATTTATAGCAGTCTGACATAGATTTACAGAATTAGATCATAAATCTTTACTGCTATCTTCAAAAACATAGGATGACGCGTGCATTTTCCCAGTCACAGTATGTAACCAGATGTGCTGATTTTTTTAAGAAAAAAATAAAATTTTTCTTCTCCCTTTATGAAAATCATATGTGTCTGTGATTTGATGAATATGTTCCTTTAACTGCATCATCACCTCCCTGACAAAAAAATTTTTTAATGGGGAAGACAAGACATTGACAATATTGATCTGTTGTTCCCCAAATTTGTACTATATACATGAAGTGACATTGAATTAAATGCTAAAACAGCACTACTGCTTCCTCAAAAGTACAGAACTAAGGAAGCTAGTCTGCTATGAGGATAAAGAGAATACTACAGTGAAAGTTTAGTGGAGGAATAAGACTATGTATCATTTCGGTATCAAATTGTCTGTCTCTCAGTTTCCCATCCCTCTCATATGGTTGATTTGGTATCTGCTGATGATTCTTTGCAATGATTCTTTCACTCAAAGCAAGAAAAGCTCCGTCACTCCAGGACAAGACAGAAAAATTCAAGCAAAACACTTCTCCAGCACTTCGGAGACTCAGTTGCTCTTCTCACTGTAGTTCATCACTGGCAGTGTGCTCACAGTCGTGCCTCTGCTGTATTACTAATTTTAGCCTTTGGACACTTCAGCTGTGAGCCGCAGCCTCTTTTAACCACAAATTACTTTATGGGTTCTTATGGGCCTGTTCATGTTCATGTTTTTCTTTTCTGACTCTCCCTTCTCCCAAAGGGGAGTGAACCACTACTATCCTTTCATGCAATGACCTTTCTTCGTTGATAATTTTTTTCTTGACTCTTTTCCCATCTCCATTTCAGCCCATTTTCTCTCCTGGCTTCTGTAACGTCTGTTCCTGACTTCTGTCCTTAAGAACATTATCTCTAACAAAAGTTAATAGAACAGACTACTTTTTTTGACTGAAAATTTTCCCTATTAAAATTGAGTTGGTAAACTCAGAAAAAAATTAGAGAGAGAAGAGAGAGGATACAGAGAGGAGAGGAATATATAAGACACATTAGTTGACATTTTTAGGGGAAACTTTCTTATGCTAATCTAAGTGATGTCTTTTTGAGAAGCTTTATTTATGATATGAAGAAGGCGTAAGATAGATAGTCTTCTTGGCCAGCCATCTAGTAGAGAGAAGAGCTATTTCACATACCAGTCATCTTCAATATTGCCATTAAATGTACAATGTTGATGATCAACTGGTCATTTCATACCTGAATACTAACCCATAAACTCTTTTTTAGATGAGCTTCTCTTCTCTTTTCCTGTATTTTTTCAGGAAAATATCTGGTGCATCTCTGAATAGTGTTATAATAATACATATTATTGTGAATAAAAATGTAAGTATGAATATATGAAAGTAGGGTTTAAAAAGAAATTATTGTGAAACCCTAACTCCAGCATTTTTAGGAAGGATGTTTTGAAAAATGGAAGAAGGTCAAATATTTGATAAGAATTTCACTGACTGGAATCTCTATAGAAAGATTTGCAGTTCTTTTATATGGAAGTACAGACACACAAGCACAGACACATACATGTGTGAGTGGGTGTCTATATACCACCCGAATATCTAGCATATTTCAATTCCAAACAAAACATAAAAACTTCTTGATCTGTCATCTCAGGAAGCTCAGAGCTTAATGAGTGAATCATCAGACACAATTCAAAAATAATTACTCAAAAGAAGAATACAGGCATCTTATCCCTTCCTGATGTAACCAAAGATAAACTGACAAATGTCACAAAACGTTACTACCACATTACCTTTATGATAATTTGCTGCTCTTGAATCATCACTATGCTAGTGAGTCAAGAGGCATTCTAGCATTAAAATACATAATTTAATGTAAAAGCTAAATTTAGCAGAGAGTCAGCTTCCATCCTGCTGTGGCATATGATATCAGAGGTAAATATCTAAATGGAATATCTGACATATTTGGAGAAGACTTGAGGGGTAAGCTAGCCAGCATTTTTTCATCAACATTATTTGCATTAAAACAGAAAATGTCTGTTCCATAAAATTGAGTTTTGCAGTGGCTGTTTTCATTTTTCTATTCTGTTACTGAGAAGAGAGGTACAGCTACCCATGTTATAGCCCCCTGTATTTCAGCTTTTTGGAAAGATGCAAAGCTGACAAACTCCATGAATGGGCATCAGCAAAGAGGAGCAGAAGGACGGAAAGACTTCACATTTAGCTGCTAGTAACCCCAGCTGAAGAGCAATAATTTCACTTATGGAAAGGAAGAGGAAACTGAGCAGTACTTTCTGGGCAGGCAGACAACTAGCAAGCCAAAATTCTCTGTAAACACCATTTTTTTTGAGAAATCTCTTTCTGTTGAAGTAAATAAAAAATTACATGTAATGTTGGGAGCGGGAGGAGGGAGGAAGGATTGTTCATTTTACTTTTTACCCCAACTCAGAAGGCAAATATTTTCCAAACTACTTTATTAAGCTAAATGGATTTCTATTTTTAACACAGATCTAGTTATGATCACTCAGATTTGTGACCACATGCCAAACGTACCTCATATGTTTATGCGAGGTTTCACTAGAGGACGGTTTGCATGGTTCAGTAAAACCAGCTCCTCCCTGCTCCCACCAGGTCTCCCAGAAACCATGTCCCACCCACTCAGGGGGCTGCTCTCCATCCTACCTGCTCAGCCCACCCTGCTCATTTCTACCCCCAGAGGGACCTGATCCTTCCCTACTCACTGCCCCCATCCTTGCGTGGCCCAGTCCCCACACACCCTAATTCTGCTGATATTTCATAGGCACCTACTTGTGTTTCACAGATGTCAGTATTCTTTACTGATAGGGTAAAGGTTCTTACTCACTTTTCCTTTTTGTTTTCTTAGTGAATGTCAATAGTTAGGTGGAAGTCAGAAATGAGTCTGTGGTTTAGTGACATTCTGAAGTAAATCACAGAATGGTTTGGGTTGGAAAGGACCTTAAAGATCATCTAGTTCCAGCCCCCCTGCCATGGGCAGGGACACCTTCCACTAGACCAGGTTGCTCAAAGCCCCGTCCAACCTGGCCTTGGACACTGCCAGCGATGGACCATCCACAGCTTCTCTGGGCAACCCGTTCCAGTGCCTCACCACCCTCTCAGGGAAGAACTTCCTCCTTACATCTCATCTAAATCTACCCTCTTTCAGTTTACAGCCATTACCCCTTGTCCTATCACTACACTCCAGGTTAAAGTGTCCCTCTCCAGCTTTCTTATAAGCCCCCTTTAGGTACTGGAAGGCTGCTGTAAGGTCTCCCTGGAGCCTTCTCTTCTCCAGGCTGCACAACCCCAACTGTCTCAGCCTGTCCTCCTAGGGTAGATGCTCCAGCCCCCTGATCATCTTCGTGGCCCTCCTCTGGAATCACTCCAACAGGTCCATGTCTGTCCTGTACTGAGGACCCCAGAGCTGAACACAGTACTCCAGGTGGGGTCTCACGAGAGTGGAGCAGAGGGCAAGAATCCCCTCCCTTGACCTGCTGGCCACGCTTCTTGATGCAGCCCAGGATGCGATTGCCCTTCTGGGCTGCGAGCGCACATTGCTGGCTCATCTTCCATTTTTCATCCACTAATACCCCCAAGTCCTTCTCTGCAGGGCTGCTCTCAATCCACTCATCGCCCAGCCTGTATTTGTGCTTGGGTTTATATGAATTTTGTAACTGACTTTTCTTCATATACCAGTGCTATTTCAGTGTTTCATACAGTGCTAGATTTTTATTCTACTGAAAATTTCTATGCAATTTTTAAATATTTTTTTTTTTTAGTTTTATTAAAATTTATATGGACTTAGTTTCTTGTCTGGTCTTTAGCTGTCAGACTTTTTGTTTTGAGAAATATATTTTATTTTAAAAATCATCTTTTTATAAAAGAATTAACAATGAGGGGAACACTGAGCAGAACCGATGCGACAGGTTGGGCTCAAAATAAGTAAGGCTGGATTGCTATGGTTTTTCACAAATAACGTTTTGTGTAGTATCAACTGGAGCATACACTCAAAGGTTGCCTTCCCTCAAAGTAGCTGTGTTTTCTTACCAGTGAAAGGAACAAAGATCACAAGCTGCCAGAATCAAGCTACTACACAGGTAGCAAGTAACTGTTCCATCACAAAGATGTTATTTATTTAGTTATTAATATATGCTTATTGTGCTAACAGAGAACAAATTAATAAAATTTGGGAGAGAAACAGTATTTCTTCAATTGGCACGACAAGAAGTCAGTCAAAGATCTTTACATTAATATGTTTTTCCCCAAAGCTGGGACAAGGTCAGTTATGTTGACTTAATGGATAGGTGACAACTTGTTAGGTTACAACTCAACTGTGTTCAGCTGTGTGCCCAGCTTATTAGCACAGTGTTTCCAGCTGTCTCACTCACTGTAGTATTAATTCTTCAGTTATGCTATTGATATTTCAGATTTGCACTATGCAGACCTTCCACCTGAATAGTACCTGCTATATCTGGACCAACCACTCCAGTCCACTGGTGGAGAACATCAGTAGCTGTCACATATTATAAGCTCCAAATGCATTATAAAGTGGGGGGTTATAATTTTATCATATATGTGTAAAACCACTAACTCAGAAAACCAAGTTAATGTGTATTACTGTGTGTTTACCACCATGGGCCCCAACACATACAGATAGCTGCATCAGTGTGCAAAAATAAACATTATGTCTTGAATTTTTTATGGAAATACAAAATTTTCCTTCAATGTGTTTTATGTCATAATAAAATCTTCAGGGAATCTGTGTTTCTTGCAGATTTTAGTCATTCATTTGAAGCTTAGAAAGCCTCACAAAAGGTTGTAAACTAATGAATACACTCTTAAATAAGGCAAAACCAAACAAACATTGGCTTTTGCAGGGGGTGTGAATATATTCAGGAGATAATTATGCTTGACACTGTCAGAGTTTGACCTACTGGAGGCCCCAAAGCAATCATGTACATGACTGAACAAGGGAATTCTGACTTAATCTTGTGAATATAACAGTTTAATAACTTATAACTTGTAGAGTGAGCCATAGCACATGGGATTTAGCTGCCCTTGGTTATACATTTAGAGCAACTCAGGTTAAAAAATACAGCTCAGTTATGTAAAGATTCTTTATGTCTTACTCCCTTGGTTCAAAAAAAAATCTGATTTTCTCAGGACTGAAGGAAGAACACGCTACCAGGTAGGTTTACCTATACTGAGCAAAGCTCCTCCTAATCCATCTCAGCTGACACCACTATAATCATATTAACTGCCACAGTCACATTCCGAGAACAGGACAGCTTCAAGCATGGATCTGTATTTAAAGCAGCTTCTCCGTTAGCCTAGCAAGAAAAAAAGAGATACCAAAACAAATTTTGTAAAGTCTTTGCTTTGTGCCCTGCAGTTGTAACTTCAAGGCAGCCTATAATTAGAGCACGCAGGGACCAGTGACTAATGCACATGAAGGTACAGTGAATTAGCTGAAGTGTTTTCATTATTTTTGCTAGTAGATGGGAATACTAGATGTTCTGATGCTATTCCTCAGACTGCAAATATTGGCACACCCTGCTCAAATACAACCACAGAAAGAAAATACAAAAGAAAGAAAAAAACAGCAACTGCAGATGGCATATCTTCTCCTACAGTATTTACAATGTATATGTTCACACCCAGCGTGACCACACTTCCAATATAAAAATCCCATGCCTCCTCTGCAGTGATGCATTTATGTGTGTGACCACTAACAAAAAGACACCGGTTTTTAACTTGCTCTTGCATTGGATTTGATGCCTTCTCCCTTGCCTTTCACATTTTCCCGGTCTGCAAGACCTTTTTGGTATCTTGGAGCATTGACTGAATGTGGTAGGAAACATTAGATAGTTGTCATTATTATTCACTAAGACCTGAAAGAATGGCTTTGACAGTACCTTCACTCTTGCTTTCCCCTTCAAACCAAGCAATATTTGCAGTACTAAACACTCAGTCCCTGGACTGTCAGCTTCTTCTTGGTAAAAACAAAGCTTGAGTAAATATTGTGTAGTTGCGAAGAGCATGGATGTTTTGACTGATTAAGTGGGAGGGAGGGACAGCTAGCTAGGAGGAATTGTCCAAAATATGTGAACACAAGATAAAAACCAATACATTGTCCCAGCAAAATCAAGATAGCTGGTGCGGATTGTTAAGTGTGTCTGTATCTGAACACATTCTATTACTTTTTACACAGACATATAAAATCTATTAGTTCTCATAAGTTTTGGACTTTAGTGAAATCCAGCTCAGTGCCAGGAGCCAGTTATGGGATCAATGCACCTTTGAAGTAGTGCCTAGGTTTGTGTTGACCTTTGATAAGAGGATAAATTTCACCCTGTGTCATTAGTGCTGCCCACAAACATAAAAGGGATATGTTTGCCTTGCCTTAACATCTTTGATATTTACCCACTGCTTTGCTTGAGATATCAGGTATAAAGATGACCCTATCTCTCCTGACTATGCTGAAAAGGAGAGATATTTGTATTTTAAATAAGGTTCAAGCCTAGGCCGGAGAGAGAGTTCCAGCTCTTGCTGAACTTTTTCCTAGCATAGTGCAAGAAGCCAGTATAGGTGAGCTGATGTAACTTTACTGTAATAAAACAGAGTTCAAAAAACAGTCGTGATTTGTCAACCCAGAGGCCAAAACCTACCCCGAGACAGAAGGTCACAATACCACAGAGATCAGACATTACCCAGTGTCCATGATACCCCATCAGAGGAGAAAAGCTCAAAACCACAATTTTCCAACCCAAAACAAGGGCAAGTGGTGTGGCGGGTGAAGGTTAGCCCTGTCTGCAGGGGCAAACGTCACTGTCCTGCCTGGGCCGCCTCACTGAAGCGGGTGGTTGAATTCAGCCATGACCACTCTGGGGTAACACTGCTTCTCCTGCCTCTCACAGCACATCCCTGGAGTCCTCCCACTGCTGTGAATTGATTTGGGGAGTGGGTTACACAGCCAAACACACTTTAGATACAAGCACCGCTGCTATCCAAAGGAGAGCTGGTAGTACTTCTAGGCAGCTTCTCTCCTCCCCAGATCAGGCAGGTGCCATCTCTTAATCTCAACCCCGCCTCTCCCCATCTCTATACTTGCTCATAAATTAAAGGACTTCTGAGGGCTGGCCAGCTGACCGACACGCCGCGGAGGGTGCGGGCTGCCAGCAGAAGCTGAGTGACCGAGGCCATCTCTGCTTGTCAATAAAACAGGCCTTGACCCATCCTTTCAGGCTGGTATGTGTGGGGCTTTTGCACGTGACTAAGAGCCACGTACACAGAGAGAGTGAAAAATGAAACTGATTTGGGGAAATTGGTTCAAATGGTGCCTATATGTTTGGGATCCCTAAGAAGGAGGGCTGCAGGTGAGCAGGCTGAGGTCTAAATTCCCAATGCGACACACACAGAGATCACAATATTCTTAAACTTGGAATCTTTTTTGACAGAAAATAAAGTAGAAGAAACATGAATCTGCAACTATACATATTTTTTAATAGGGTTCCTTAAAAATAGTTGCTGGTGAAACAGGATTTCTGCTACGAACAAAGAATCGTATCTGTAGTCAGTAGTATCTGTAGTAATCCTCTGTTAATTTAGAAGCCCTCAATTTCAAAAAATAGGGGCTATGTCCCCAGGAGTTCCTCCAGCAAAAGGGTCCCTCAGAATCTGGAAGATTACCCAATTACAAGTTTTAAAGAAACTTACAGCAAGGATGACTGACTAAAGACAGAAGTCTCTGACAGCATCAGGAAAAGAGAAGGAAAGACTGCAAGAGGGTGTGGGTGTGGGTGAGAGAGCACTTCACTTTCTGAGTATATTGAGGAGAATTGTTCTTAAGTTTTGCAGTGAGTGGAGTCAAGGTCCTGCTTGCTTGCTTGCTTGCTTCTTTTCTTCTACTTCTCTCTCTCTTTTGCTGTGTGCAGACCCCATATTTACATGAAAAACTTACATTGATTCTTATGGATTCTTTTTAGATTTACATGTGGTAACAAAAACGGTCCCTTAACTTAAAAGCCTCTTTGGGCAGGATGGAGAGAAAACACAAGATTGCTGTTAATCCTGGGCTAAGGCAGGGGAGTGGTAGATGACTGCTTCTCCTGGGAAGTGAAAGGAGGTGCCAGGAGAGCTGTTGCCTTGGAAATCCCACCCAGAGCAGGATTATCAAGAGCTACCAGCACTTTCAGGAGCTAAGGACTTTTCCTAGCTCTCTTTCTAGCTGCTGAGAGTTGTCCATAGAAAGAGATTGTATTACCATGCCAGGAACGAGGATCACTTGCTCATGCAATCCCATCCCGTGCCCGTCATATGTATTGCAATCCCTGAGCTGGCACAGGAGAGTGCCCAACTGATTCAGAAGCATCTGAGATTGCCTGTGATCAAACCCATTTGCTCTTCTTTATTGCTGACATCTCCTGCCTCACTCACCCTCAGGTGTGGCTGAGAAAACCTTGCTGTTTAACCCTTGCAGCTTCCAGTCTGACCTTCTGCTTCAGCAGCATGGCTGTGTGTCAGCGCATTGCCCAGGCATGCACTGGGAGCTCTGCGCTGCCAGGCTGAGAGCAAATAGAGCAGCCCAGCTCGTGGCATACAGCTAGGATCCCTTACCGCCCTGACTGTGTGGTCTCACCCGTGCGGGGAATGGTCTCTGGCTCATGCTATTCCACAAATGGTTCCTGGGTATAATCCCAGGTAGTGCAAGTGAGCCAAAACACTGCCATGGGGCTTATTTACGTCTAGTATTAACAGTTAAATCATATGGATAATTGTAGGCCAGATCAAATCTGTGCCTTAACTGGTTTACTGGTAAGTCATAGCCTAACTCTCCCAGTGGTTGCAGAAAACGTTCATTTTCACCTAGGAGAGTTCTCATAAATCCTCACAAAAGCATGTAAAAGATTACTCAGTTAAAGGGTTTATTTGGTTTAGGACAGTTCCCACAATTTCTCAAACAGTAAGGGGGAAATTAGGTAGAGCAATGAACAGACCAATCAGTAGATAAATGGATAAATAGATATGTTCACACACTTTTTGAATAATTAATAATGTAACAAGGCACAATACTCATTAGAAACAACAGGGCTGTCTACAGTTCAAAGAAAAATAGGTCTTCTCTTCAGCTTTAGTAATAGTATCATTAGTACTTATCAACATCTAAAACATTGATCTATCATGAAAATATGACACTAAAATTATTTCTAGAAAGGGACCATACATTTTATATAAAGAATTCTGTAGAATTTTCTCTCTCCTCTTACACTATCAATTATTTACTCCCTAATTCTACTCTCCACCAAGTTCAAGAAACTGCCAGGATTGTATATGTGCTTAAAGAAATGCTAGCTTGAACTGTAGCTCTGCACATCTTCATTAGCATCAGATGAAAATAATTTCAGATCAGTGTCAATTCCCAAGCGATGCTGTGGTGATGTGGAACCTCACTGCCTGGTAGGAAACTCAGGCAGTGGTTGCACCCAGGTCCAGCTCTCAGCAGGTTGATGTCATCTCTTTCCCCTGGCTTATCTCTCCACCAGTCAGACTTCTTCATCTCTTTTAGGGCAATGAATACTCTGAGTCATATATGAACGAAATAGGCCATATTATCCTTACGTAAGGAAGACAAAATATTTGTGCTATACTTCGTATATATACTTGCTAAGGCACCAACAATACTGGTTTTATGATATTGGCAAAATACATCATTAGAATGGTGCATGTCCATGTTTGATTGATTGATATTAATTTCCTTTACAAACACAGTATTAAGAAAATTATTTTCTGGAGAAATTGGATGAAGTGTGCCGTAATATTTAATGATGTTACTTGTTTCAGTGCCTGAATTAATGACATACCACCTTGCTGAAAGATGGATTTATGAGTGATTTCACTTCAGCTCAGTTACTCTGTTTATCATCTTTCTGAACAGTGGGAAATATACTATTCAAACAATGCCACTATAAGAAAAATAAATAAAATTGATGATGACAGTTTCCCGGTATAATTGTCCTGAATGTTTTACTATTTTGACATCTGCATTATTAAACCAAATTGCTTCATTTTCATCCAGTGACTGCCACTGGAGTTGCAAATCCTGCAAATGTCAGTGAACAGCATGCACATGAAACTTCCACTTTTTTATGATGTACAGTCATCTCCTTGGGCAGATTAACTGTACAGTGGGCATTGGCTGACTCAGCACCATGAAAACACAGCTGTGCTGCTTCCTCAACTGTCTTGGGTCTGGTATTAGTGTTATGCTTTTTATATGACGATCTGTCTGAACTAATAATCTGTCCAGGACTTTACTTGGCTTCATGAAGGACAGGCAGCCTTGAAATCCTTTCCCAGAACTGGGAGTCCATAAGAAAACAATGTGCAGATAACCAATGGCTCACAGACTGAGTAACTACAGGTGTGGTTTAGTTTATTATCTTATGTTTGGATGAGACCTCAAGGATTTGGTGGAAAGTGAGGGATGGCAGCAGCTCTGACTGCTGGGGGAAGCAAAAGAAGATGACAGTGTTGGTATGTTGCTCAGGGTGCATTAACTCAGGTGTAGAGCATGACAAGTGCACAGCCTCACCTGGAAACTGGTGCTGCACATAGTTCTGGAATTCAAAGCACTGGGAAACATGGGCATGTGGAAAGCCATGGACATGCCTCTGCATAGTTATAGCTTTACAGTGAGCAGGGAGCAGGAACACAGAGTCACTGAACAATTCAGTTTGGAAGGGACACCTGGAAGCCATTTGGTCCAAACCCCTTCTCAAAGCAGGGCCTATTTTGAAGAGAGGTCAGGTTGCTCAGAGTCAGATATTGCATAGCACCAGTCAACACTGGTGTTCTCTGGAATTTTCCAGTTTCTGGATGTCCAAGATCCTTTATATTGAATAAACTAGGAAAACCACGGGATAAGTTCTAGGAGTCCTAAACTCTGTCCTTCAGCCTTATTGCTGACAGACTGCTTCATACCAAGATATAATGAACCTGACTCTAACTTTCCTTATTCCTGAGGAAGTCAGTAATAAATCCAGTAAGTCAGGAGTAGTTCCATAATGTGAAATGGGTACAAGTAAAAGGAAAATCAAAGCCAGATATTCCTTATGGCAGCAATTTTATGGAATGGAGACTTCTGCTCTATGTTTTTTTCTCTCAGCCTTCTTCCCCAAGGCTCCACCCAAAGTTTCCACTCTGTGTGGTTCTCCAAGCCAAGAGTATTGGAAAGGGGTCCACAGCAGTGTGTATTGATCTCCTTCCTGAATCAAGAAACTTGCCAATAACGTCATTCCTCTTGCTTCGTTTTACTCCATCCCTCACCTTGCAAAGCCTGGAGAACACTTTATGACTGTGCTGGCTCTTGATGTCTTCAGGGATAAGGTGTGCTGGTTCTGTCAAGATGCAGGTTTGCATATTATAGGGGTCCCAATACCCAGGTTTTCTCATAAGCATGTTCTGTTTATGTAGAATATACTACCTTTGTATAAACACCTATCCAAAGGTATAACTGCATTGTACTAGGTTTATGCGAAGTAGATGTTAGGGAATAATTACATCTCCAGTTTAAAAAAACTTAACTTGATATAATTCATTGCAAAACAAATAAAACACTTACTAAATAATAGGTAAGTGTAAGTATAGCACACGTGGATAACCCTTAGCAAGACAGCTGGGAACTGGAAGCAGTCTTACAACAGCAGCATGGAGTACTGCATAATGTAGCTTACCAGATATTAACTCCTTCTAGTAGCACAGCAAACCTGACTGTTCCTGTCCTTCTTACAAAACAGACTGTAGACAAACCATCCAGTTGCAGTCGTCTTAAGTGTTTAAATCAAAGTGGATTTATGAGGTGTGCAGATTCAATGCAGAGGGAAAGGCATCATGACAATGAATCCAGTCCTCATAAAATGAAAGCCATATATAACTCAAGGTTAATTATGAAGAATGCTTTGGAAAAAAGTGGCAAAATGCTAATAACTTTAATAGTGCAAACAACAACATAACTTAAGTTCAGTTGAAAGAGCTTCTAGTCCATGTATCCCAGGCAAAATTAAGATGAGGAACTCTATTAAATCTGAATCTCTACGCATATTATATTTTCAAAGAAGTTTTGAGATCCTTCAAGGTCTATTTTCTGCTCTCTTTTTGTTGCATCACGAGCTACAGTAGCCAGTGAACATGCAATAAAAACTCTAGCTTTCTTCTGGACAAGTGGTTTTCCAGATATTTGTTGAGGTTAAGAATCATTTTTGCATGGATCTGGCCTAGAGTAAAGTATTCAAGAGAATAGAATTTAAATAAGCTAGAATCCCCAAAGCAAAGATAATCAGAGGCTAAGAAAGTCTTGTGGTTTAAACACAGAGTTTGAAAAATCCAGTGAGAGACCTCAGCCACATCACAAAGTCTTTCTGTTTCCATTCTCCAGCTGTAAAATAGAGATAATTTTTCTCCTCTAATTCTCCAGGAGGTTGTAGCATAAATTCCTTAACACTTGCAAGGCATTCAGATGTTGTGTGAATATCTGAGAGCAAAATAGGAAACTGCTGCTGGTGAATGAAGGCCTTATGAATTGTTATATAGATAAATCTTGATCTCTTTTTTATTTTCCATGGAAATTTGAACTTAATTGTGGAAAAGAATGCAAGGATAGAAAATGGGTTCTTTGAGTTCTAAAGCTGGGGATCATCAATAATCTCTAAGGGTGGGAAAGACTAATAAAAGGACCAATATTAAACCCTTGTTTTAAAAAAACCTCTTACTATTTGCAATCTCAGCTTCTATCCCTGTTCACTTTCATGTTACTTCTGCCTCTTCTGTTGTCCTTCTATTCCCATTATTTGTTACATGTGGTAAGAGAACCCTTCTATGTAATATAACATCAGGTTATTTTAATAAGACTGCCTGAAATTTACCCTTGTTAATAGCAAGCAAATATAAGCAATGAAACCTTGACCTCACTGAGATCAGTGGGATTTTTCTGTTGACCTCAGTAGAACCAGAACTTCATGCAGGAATCAACACTGATCCCTTAGACTTGTTGAAAACTTTGATATACCTGAGTGAGAATCCATTGACTTTGCTGCAGATCCTAACAGGAAAAGATCCTTTCAAGATCACTCTTTTAAGGGTTAATTTTCTACCCACCAGAAATAACTGGTACCCAGGGTAACAGTTCATTCAGCAGAAAAGTGGTCTCACACACACTTGTAGTCTGATTCCCTTAGTACTCGAGTCATAAATGAAGGTAATTTTGAAATTACTTTTGACCTCTTTCCTTTTATGGTTGAATGACTGTTCATACACAACTAGTAGAACTTATTAAGTACAAGGAACATCGTCTGACTGGAAAAAAAACATCTCAATGTAGCCATTAAAGCTCTGCCTGCTGCTTATTAAATAACTTTTTAAAAGGCTCATATATTTTTTATGTTGTCCGAAGTGCTGGGCTATAAAAGCATGCGACCGTCAGTATGATATAACCAAAATCCACCATGAAGAATAAGTATTTGCATCTGATATTTACAAGCTCAACAAACAAAAAATAAAGTACAATATCGATAGTTAAACTCTTTGAAACACAGTCAATAAAAGATATTAACAGCTTCCCTTTCATATTCTTCTTTCTTTTTTGCTCTTGTATCCAATAATATGTTTCAAGCAGTGACTTATAAACAAGTAAATCATCATTTACCATGGGGATTTTTTTTGAATACAAGATGCTAAATGTGTTGTCTACGTTACAAAGGGCACCCAGATTATTTTCCTGTATTTGATGGAGGTTCATTTCCCAGCATATATTTGTTAAGAAAATTATTCAGAGACAGATGTTTGTTAAACTTATCAGAATTAAAATGTCTCCCATCTTCATATGCAGACACCTGTTGGATTAATTTGGGGATAAATAGAGCTCTCGGCAGCAAAAGTGGTAACTGACACACAAATTAAAAAGAAAAGTATGTAAATTTTGATAAAAGACTACACAAAGTAAGAGAGAAAATAGGAGTTTTCATAATTGCAAAAATACTGATTACATTCTTGGGAAAAAGATTGTGTTACAGTACATTTGCTATTACAAATAGGCTGTTTATTTTGATCTTTCAGCACTGTAGATACCTAGGGCCCAATGTATTGACTGTCATTCTTTAGAAATGCTATAACTGAAGGATGAACTTGTCACCTTACTGAACTCTTCTCAGTATTTTGCAGGTTTTTTGCCTGATTTCACTGTAAAAATTTTTTTTCAATAAAAATACATGACAACCTGGGCCACTTTTATTACATCTAACTTTGTAAGCCTTTTGATATAATATGATCAGCTCTGTACAAATAAATATGTTAATTTTATCTTTATTTGTTGATCAGAGCTCCAATGAAAATATGGTATATTTTCTTCTTTTTTTTTTTTTTTTTTTTATGGGTAGGATAGCCCTGTGCTTTCCTATTATATAGAGTAATTTAAGAAAATAGAATTTCCTAGCTTTTTTTTGAACATAAGTGCATCTTTAAGTTCCTAGTAGTTTTGGGGGCCTGATTTAACCAACATTGATGATTATGAAATGAACTAGATCCTGTTAATGAAAACATAAGAGGAAAACTTAAGGGATACCAAAGCAGATTGTTAATTTTCTAATTAGAAAGGGATAGGTATAAGACTCACCCCTGCTGAGGAAGGCCTGAGATCCCAACTCCATTTTCACTGATTGCCAATGATTAAGTTTTGTAAGGCTTACTCACAAGTACCAGACAACCCCAGAAAAACCTAAAATCAATTATGACATTCAAATCAGAACACAAAGTTCCCATGGACATATGCCCAGAAGTTGTTCCTGTGGATGCCCAGAAGTGTTTTGGTCTGGGGACCAAACAGTTGCCCAAGTTCTGTAATAACACAGTAACACCCTGTTATTATCCTATAAAACACAGTTACTGTGTTTTTGTGTACCAAAAATCTGTTGCTACCTTACCCACCATTTTTGAGTTTTGCCATAAAGCATTTAGTGTTTAGTAACCACTCTGCTCTGCTAACTGTTGCCATTATCCCACTTTTCTGTCCTTCACCTTTGATTGATTTAATTGGCCTTGATGAGAAGAAAATTGATGATGACTAGGATGAAAATAAAACAACTCATAAAGAGGCACCAAGAACACGTGCACTAGAAGATTTGTGTCAAGCATTCAATCTTTTGTGAATTGATAAACATTTCCAGAGTGGTGGCCCACTCCAAGAAGGGCTGAAAGAGGCACAGGGCACCACAAGATTCGGTCTCACCTTCTAAAGTGAGGTACCAATCAAAATCTCAGGCCAGTATGTAGAGCATATCTTGAGCTGTGTTTTAAAATGCAAATCAGCATTTTAATCAGCATCCTCAGCTGCCAGAAACTCAGCTGCTGGAAGTCAGCTTCTCTTCTAGCTGATTGATCCTCCTAAGGATCTTTCTTCTGCCTTTCTATCCTCCCCACAGCATACCCTGCCCCTGTGTATTTAACTTCTGTGCCTTTCATGACTCACTAAACATTGCAGCTTTCAGGAGCATATCCTCCACAGATAGCAGGGTGTGCCTGTAGTACCTGTAAGCACAGTTAAGCGATCTCTCTGCTAAGCTGTTCCATGCCCTTCTTGCTACAGCTAGGTTACCTATCAGCTGAGAGAGGCTAGAGGAGAAAACGCCTTCTCTAAGTTTCCTGAGAACTCCTCTGGCATCATTTTACAGGTGAGGGTCACCAGGAAAAACATATTGGCAGTAGTTAAAGCAGGAACCAGAATCAACTTCTTCCTTGTCCCTTTCTCCCTCCTGTCCCTACCCATAGCTGATTTGTCTTTGGTGGACACACAAGCCAACAAGGAGTTCTGGTATGCTCCAGCCAGGACTGTGATCTAGGTGAGCCAGAGCCTAGATGTGGAGGGTACAAGGAAGGTTGGTACAGCCGCACCTCGTGTGCCGACTCACATAGCTGAAGCCATCTGCAGAATCTGTTCACAACTACAGCATGGGCCGAGAGGGAGAGGAGAGCAGTGAGAAGTACAGAAAGGCATTGACAGTGGCTTTATCATTTTCATTTTTAATGGAGAGCAGTTTGGCCCATCCCAAACTGCAGGAACACCAGAAGGAAAGGATTAGCAAGGCTATAAAGTCTGTCAACACAAACTAAAATTAACCCTGGCAAGGAAGGGTGAATTTCTGCTTCCATCCTCAAATTCCGTGTGACATTTCAGCTTGCTACGGCAGACATTGTCCGGAAGACTCTGGGACACCTTAGCATCCTTTACAGCAGACAGCTTAAAGCCAGTGAAGGATTCATTTGTTTCAACTGGTATTTGCAAAGGACTATGAAGAGGCAACCAAAATACTTGTCAATGAGGGAGCACTTAGAGCTATGGTGCAGTGGGGGGGCAGTCACTTGCAATTTCTAAAAACCATTTAGATAGCTGAAATCAGAGGGTGTTCAGAGCTAGTGAACAGGGATGTTTGATTGTGCCGCAAGAAAATAAAATATACATCTATGAGGCGGGGTCAGAGCAGACTGACAGCACACAGATGCCCGGTGCTGGTCCTGCTTTGCTTCCTCTTACATCAGCTAAAGCCGGGACTCACCCCTAGAGAATTCAGCAATCGTATCTTGTGACATGGGGGCACCGACTTGCCCTATTTAACATTACAAAACAGATGTAAACTGTATCTTTAGGAAATCGTGCCATTTGCTATTGACAAAGATCAAAGTGTGACTTCTGGGTCACTGTAAAAATCTCTAAACAAAACCTTAAACCAGCTAAGAAGAGCATGAGCAAGCTGCTATTGCACTGTTTGAAGCGAGTAAACAAGAGCAACTTCTTGTTGCTATTTCATAATGTTTTTAGCAAGCAATCATTTGAAACACAGGATTTGACACTGAAAAGGCATGAGAACCATGTTGCATTAAGACCATTACTTTATGTAATCAGAAACAGCACCAACTAGATCAAAGTTATGGCTCTTTATTGATTAGTCCTCGGTGTGTGTTTACTCAGTGACTGGCCTATTCCAGGTGGACTGAGGATAGTGAATTAACACAGACACTCATCTGTTCTTGGAAATATCACGCTGTTGGACATTAGGATGTTCTTTAACCAAAGTGTAGCGTTTTTAAAGTGAATTCACATGACCGTGGTCTAAATTATCAGCAAGCAGAGGATTACAGATGTGCTAGTTAACAACTAATGAATAAGCAAACAAAAACTTTTTGTATTAAATAATTATACTCTTAGCCTTGATGGTAACTTTAGTCCTTTCTTTTCTTGCAGTTATTCTCTGTAGCTAATGAAACCAAAGCATACCTTTGACTGAATTTATTAGGCTCTGTATTGCTGTTTCTATGTTGTTTCAATTATAAGATTTCTGTTGCACAGGAAGACCCAGTAGGGATTGTAAAAGTTCAAACAGCCATAAAAAGTGAAAAAAATCAGTCCCTTTTAAACAGCTTTACTCTCAACAAGGTGTTCTCCACATTCATGTGTTTTGAAGACAGGTCCACCCTCTATTTTCAAAGGCGAGGTAGCTGATCCGAAAATGTTCACTCAGGTTTTATCGATCTCTGTTACAATTCTCATACCAGAAAGCCATTTTGATTACCCTGGCCATCAGCAAGCCAGTACACTGTGAAGTCTGTGTGTTTGTAAAATACCTATGGCTCAGACTACAGATAGGCACTCTCACACAAAGATCGGAAAAGCTCATTGTCCGCATGAGAGAAGACCCAAGACTCTTGTTCCAGGAATCAGCTTTCCATCATGACATGGCATCAGCACAAAGGCAGGTGGGCAGTAAGGTCAAGGCCAGGCTGACACAGCACCCTGACCTGTGTACGCTGCAGGTCTGTAGATGCTTGGCTTTCACTTCACATTTGCTAAGCCTATGCTCACCATGCTGCACATGAGATAAGCCTGGACTTGAAGAGGTTCATGCCTGTATTTATATAGGATACTCATAAGATAGAGCCTATTATTAATCAAGCTGGAACAGGTGCTTTTATGATGGTAAGGGAGATCACGGATGGCACATTCTCTCTTTTTCCCATAGATGTAGAAAATGCAATTCTCTGTGAGTTCAAGGGCAGGGACCCTTCACCCCCAAGCCTCTCTTGCCTGCTCCTAGCAATCCTGCATGCTCTCAGCTGGTGCAATCTCACAAACTAACTGGATTTATAATGTCTTTGCTATCAGCTGAGTTCTGCTTATATTCCAAATGCAATATGTGCAACTCATTTGCAGCTGGGGAATTTTTTTTTTCTTTCCAACCTTTAAAGAGGAGTTTCCTTTTGTAATCTTTCTTGTTACTTTTTTAATGGGAAGTGCCTCAAACCAGAAGAAAGTTTTGGAGTTGAGAGGTTCATTCCAGTAAACTCTTAGAATTTCACATTCCAGTGAAAAAGGCAGGGTCTTTGTGACTTTGATGGCTAGAAATAGGCTTTTTGCACGTAAGTGAGGCCAGAATGTTGTCTTTTATTTGAGAACTTGTTTGGTACTTCTGAGACAAGAGAATTTTTTAAGTTCCTTGGAGTTTCAAGCTTCAGGACGTATTACTGCTAGTGTTATACCAGCCTGCTCATCACCTATTCCCTGGAGGATATGGTAGCAACTTCTTAAACAAGAAACACCACCCAAACCATCCAACACCTCCTGGATTTACACGCAGCTTAATCAAGGCACAGTGTGGGCTAATTCTTCTGCTGTGATAGTAGTATCCACACAAGCTCCCAGCACAAGAGCTGGTATCACTCCTACCCTTGCCACAGTTATACTAGGGAAGGGTATTTGAACATTTCATAGCCTGAAAATGGTCTACCCAGGTGGGGAGTATTATCACTGTTTTGCAGTTCAGGAGCCGAGATAGAGCCTGTGTGGACTGACCTGCATGACAGAAAAATCTGAAGCTGAGCATGGATTCAACCTGTTGTCCTAGGCTTACGTTTGTGTTTTGGAGGGGATTTTTTTTCTTGCCTGGCTGTGTAGTGACATGGAGTACCATACTTCAGACATAAAAACGCCAGCCAAGTGATGATAAAACTCATCCCAGAACAAGATCCTTATACCCTTATGGACAAAATCCTTTCTCAGGGAAAGAGTGCTACCTGGCTGTTACTGAGAGAAGACAATCAAAGGGACAGTTATACTGACTCAGCCATATTGAGGGGTTTTCAGCAAATATTAAATTTAATGTAATCACTTTTAGGGCTGTGCTTTGGCTCAGGGCAAAGGAAGATGAGAACAGGAAACTCTGAAATTGAAAAGCCAACCCTTCAACTGGCACGAAACAGCTGGGTGAATTTGCACTGGTCAAGGTGACAGCACTATTAACAATATAGGCAGCACTTCATTTGGAAATCAAAGGAACCGTGGATGTATGATTAGCAAAATACCCGTAAATCCTGTCTGAATAGAGGGGGGAGCTATGTTTTGTCTTATAAATCGGAATCTTAGTTGCTGTGGTAATGTTCCTTGTATAACTTTTCCATGTAAATGAAACTCAATCCCTGTTGTCTCAAGCCACAGAGGATTATAGAATAATGAAAAACAAAACTAAACCAAAAGAACCCAGTCAACTGAAGCAGTACAATAAAAACTGTAAGTAAAAGTTAAGTTTAAAAATAGTTGAGTACTAGTTTATTGGAACACAAACAAATTTGCTCTTCTTGTTGTTTTCATTTCATTAAGGAAAACAAATTCTGGAAATACTTTACAACTGCAAAACATGGCATTGATGCTAAAACAATCATGAGCAGCTGTTCCTGTCTTCTGCACCTGCCTCTGGCACCTTGGGTAGATGTTTTAGAGAAAAAACATTGAGGTACTGACTAACAGCTGATGGAGAAGGCGGCCAGGGATGGCGACGAACAAAGGCTGGGGTGGAGTATTATAAGATTACAGGACAGATTTGAGGCCAGATAATAGACCAATGTCACAGTAATCGATTACACATAGCAATTTTCTTTCTTTTAAAACTACAAGGCCATCTATCTATCCATCTATCCTCAGTACTCTGGAAAGAGCAAAATAGAGACATTCATAGTTTAGTAAATAGCACTATACCACGGCCAATGTTTTACTGACTTTATCACCACATGTAAAGTGTTGCACAAACAGATTAAGCCAGTGCATAATAAAGTAACAAGTTTGTACTGTGTGTAGCTGCCACCCTACAGTAAACAACCCTGGTCTAATCATCAAATATTATGAAGCCCTGGGAACAGTTTTTGGAAGACACAACATAGCACTTTTTCCAAGTGGCTGAAGCTGTTGGCTGTGGCACAGCCCTAGTTCAGGTCCCTCAGGGAAATCCGCCTGCTTCCTGACGCTCATGCCTTTCTTGGCTAAAAAGGGGCCAAAAAAAGCAACAGCAAGTGAACAAATGTCAGGATTGTGTAATCAACCACCTTATTATTCGCTCTTTTTTCCCTCTTCAGCAAAGAACTAGAGAAATTAATATAATGTATGCAAGTCATCAGGGAATGTCTTATTTCTCTTGGTAGAGGACATGGATTTAACTGTGTCTTACTAATGTAGGATTTCATAGGCCATTTCTAACCATAGAGCTATGCTGACATGTAACTAAATCTTTAAAAGAAAAAGAAAATCCCTCTACTGCACCCTTTTGTAAAAGGTGAAACTTCCTGTCCTCATAGTGCTTACCCAAGATGCCTGTGTTGCACTGATTGGCATTTGCTATTAATCATTGAATTATCTCTCCACCTAATTACTTACCTCTCTGACTAATTGTATCTAGGAACACCAGTAAATACAAGGTAGAGAAACTTGTATCTGTCTCGTATTTGCACCTGAGTAGTAGTTTAAACGTGGGCTCCTCCCATGGTTGAGCTGACATGACATAACATGCTTTGCCATAGGAATTGGATTAAGAAGTTGCCGCACTTCAGACTGTGCCATCAGTGCCGTCCATGCCTTTCTCACCTTGGGATGCAAAATTCTATAGGTGTCCCTAACCGCTGGGATCACCTAGTGGCTCCGTCTGATGGCTCACGCAGACTTCCTGAGAAGAGCTGTACACACAGGCAGTGCTCAAACCCATGTCTGAGGGGTTGGCAACTGTTTCCAGGTGAACTTCAGACTTTTGATTTTGGGTCTGCAACTTAGAGGCAACTAGAGGTTATGTCTCTGCTGCCCCACACAGAGTAGAGAAGTGGAGGCAGAAAGGTATAGGCTTCCCTTCTCTCCTCTTCTGTCATTTGAATTGGAGTATACAGTATGAAAGAGACCCCTGGAGCTGTGTATAACCTAAATTCTGACTGAATGGAAGAAATTAGTATGCTGCAACATCTCACAGCTGAGAACAGCAGAGATACTGGCAATGGAGCCAACACGGACAAGAGGAGCTATCGAGCAGAATTGCCTCCACCTTTGATTATAAAACCTTTCCATACCCCCAGGTCCAGCAGAGACTAGCTTGTTTGGCTGCTTGTTGAGGGGGGAGGTGGGTGGTATTTCTGAGCATGCTATATGGAGTACAGCTTTTTTTCATCTATTTTTTGAGACAGTTGGAGGAAGTATGAGCTAAAGGCAAAAGACTGTGGGGGAAAATATTTGTAGAAAACATTTTGTATAAGCTTACAACTTTTTTTTAATTTATGAGACAAGCAAGCAGAGATGTAGATAAGTGCTAAAGCTGCATTATCAAAATGTTAATAGGTAAACATATTAACAAAAATGCTGTGAAATGAAGAATCAGCTGGCTTTTGTAACATAGAAGAGATCCCTGACTCAACCCACTGCCAACATGCTTCAGGGCTCAAAGCTGCACATAACTCTGAGCTCCACAACTCATCCCATTTGTCCTTGCTTCCAGACTGCCAGAGTGCAGGTCAGTTCATGGTCAACAGTACTGGAGGCAGCTGACACATCCAAAAGAATCAGAAACAACACCTGATCTTCATCCATCATTGACAAAGGATTATCAGCCAACACAAATATGTGCTGTGACTTCTGTATCAAGTGGTTTGTAAATAACTGTGCATTATGGACAGGATTTCAAGTGAGCTCAGTGTTGCCCTATCCAAAAAGAAAAGCAGACTAAAGCTAAAGTAGAGCACTAATGTGTGCTGACATGAACTTACGCAAATTCAGTGCTTATAGCATATGGAGAGTAGGATTATCTGGCCATCTACTGAAGTATCTGGGATATGACAGAAGGATTTAGGACCAATTTCCTATAGAGCAGAGATATTTAAGGAAACAGCTAAGATGAAAGTGATGTATGTCATTGTGTGGAAAAGCGTCTGGTTTTAAACTTGGATTTATTAGGCATACTTGCTGTGTGAAACAAGTTCAGAAACACTAAGTTTCACTCTCTCAAATTGACAGGGATGTAGAGAATTTTCATGTGGCACAATAATTGCCCAGATCACTCAGAATTCATGTCATTCATGACTTTAGGGATATTCTCCGAGTTATTTAGTCCAAACAAGGCTATTGTAATTGCTATGAACAGACAATAAGGGAAGGGCCGTTCTTTGCATGGGGGACAGGGTGGCAGCTCTCTTTGTTTGTGCTTCTGCTCAAACATCAGGGCCCAGATAAAAATATTTGGGAGGGCCCAGATAAAAATACTCCCCAGACTGGTAACCCTAAACTCCCACTCACACTCTACTCTCCTCAGTCCCTTTGGTCCCCAGTCATTCCTGCCTAAAACCTCCTCCAAACACCTTCTCTGTTGAGGGTCCCCTCCCACGTTGTCCTTTCCCAAGGTCTCTGCTGTTCCTCCCACACCAAGGCTACTCATCTTCCTCCCTGGCTCTCCTTGCTTAGATTTACTTAATCTCTGACAATTATTTTCCCATACCTTTCACTAACCCATTCTCCCTGTTCCTCCAGAGCCAGTCCTTGCAATCCCCAAACATCCAAACTAGACATATAAGGCCTTCCTAATCTTTTTTGAACCCCAGCCCTCCTTTCCCATCTGTGACCATTCTTCTCCAAGCCCTTTATCAAGTATTTCCCCAAACCTTAATTTCCCCCTCTATTCCCAATTCCCATTTCCTCTCCTGCAGCCCCTTAGCTCCACACCCTCAGCTCAGAGTTCCCATCGTGGTTCCCGTCTCCTGAATGGTGCTGTTCATTCATTACCCATTTATTACCCTCCTGCTGACTGCCACAAGTCAGTACTACCTTCTCATCAACCTCGCATCAACCTCCAGCTGAGCCCTCCCCTTCCTTAGGTCATCCTCAGAGAAACTATCTGGAGATCCTGGACACAGACTTCACTCAACAGAAATCAAACTAGGCAGGACTCTGAGAATAGAGGAAGATATGTATAGTCTAGCTGAAGGTCTTGTACATAAAAGCTTAACGTTTACTGTTATTTTATTGCTATTATTTTTAAATAATAACCTGAAAGTTCATTCAATTCACTTTCTTTACATAAAAAAAAAATCCCAAATACAAAATTGTCATCAAAAATAGATACAAGGACAGGGAAAACAAAAGGATGAAAATAAATACTTTACAGAGTAGAAAAGGTCACTAATTATTCTTTAAGAAATGCAGCTTGTAATTAGTAAATGCTATACATTTTTGTTATGTAGTTACCTGAGCCTAAAAAAAAACCTCTATAGTTTTCCATACACTGTTTAATTACATACCTATTCCTATTTACTTCTGAAATATTCAGAATTAGTGTTTAAGTATATACCTCACTCAGCAGCAACACATTAATTTTAAATTCACAAAACAACTTACAATTAAAATATACTTATTTCTGGTTTACATGAGAGTAATTACATTGTAATTATAAATGGAATCATATAATAAAGTAAAGTTTCTTGCTGTTACGTCAGAATAATTACAGAGCAGTTAAAATTCTGCTTTTGGTTATTCATTAAATTCTACTGACCAAGGAAAGAAAAGTAAAATTGGAAAGAAATGCATGGCAATTCCAAAACTCCTGTCTTACCAACACCAAACAAAACTGAACCTAAGAAGTTTTCTGTCACATTGTAACTCTAGAACCAATGCTTTCTGGCTGGGAACTGGAACTAGCTCAGAAATAGATGTTCATAGGCATACTTCAGTCCAAGAATGAAGTGTACCTTAATGTCTGATATAGCTGCTTCTCTTTTAACCCATTTTCCATGGACAACTGAAACTGTAGTTTTGTGCAACCCTAGAGCTGACATGGACTGAGCAATTCAAAGTCAATCTAATTTATAAGCATGATCAGGTTTCCTAAAGGGCATATTCTCTATCCCGCTTGGTTGAGAAGAGCGATCCAGTGGGCGTGAGAACACCATGTACAATGAATCCCTACAAGATTACACTTACTGCTTTGCATTGAAGCAGGAAACCACTTGAAGAGTCTTTTCCAGAATTGCCAAAAGGGGTGGGCTTTTCCTTTTGTGGTCTGTTCTACAGCCCTAAACTCCAGGTGAGCTGGGCACAGCAGAGGTAGGCAGTTCCCTCTCTCCAGGACCCCAAGGATGCTCACTACAACTAGGAGAGCAAGAAGCTGCATGGATCAGGCAAAGCTCAGGGCACCATGGGATGACTGTGATGCAGGATATCAGAAAGAAGAGCTCAGAGCATCTAAACATTTTGACCTGAGAGATCTAGCAATGAATGTTAAGGCAAAAGTGAAATAAGAGACAGACCGTATGAAATGGCAGGTGGTCAGAGAGCTTTTGGGAGTGGAAGGAGACCTCCTGGAACAGAGGCATTGGAAAATAATCCTGACCCTTTGGTCTTTCCTGTGATGTGTTTCTGGAACAGCTTAATCTGGCACCAATTGAACCATGATCCCAGCCTTGTGCCATAAGCAAGGATAGCAATTTACTGGTGAGGCTAATGGAAGAAAAAAGTAGACATATACATTTTAATTGCTTTTACTCAGTCAACCCCAGGGCAAAAGCTTTTGTACCCAAATTGTCTCACATGCTAAGTAGTAAAGTCACTCTAAAGCATGAATTCTCCTACTTATGGTTTTGGTTATATGAGATATAGCACATTATAATGTGCTAATGGCTATGAAGGCACTTTATTGCTAACGGATTTTGTTGTATCCCACTTTCCACAACCTACTGATTGGCCCACCAGGAACAAAACTTTGGAATGTGGAACCCTGGATTTTAAGGTTGTGGTGGGTTGACCCTGGCTGGATGCCAGATGCTCACCAAGCCTGTCTCATCGTGGTCTTCCCCACGGGCTGCAGGGGAATCTTCGCTCCAGCACCTGGAGCACCTCCTCCCCTCCTTCTGCACTGACCTGGGGGTCTGCAGGGTTGTTTCTCTCACATATTCTCACTCCTCTCTCCCAGCTGCAGTTGCTGTTGTGCAGCAACTTTTTCCTCCTTCTTAAATATGTTATCCCAGAGGCCCTACCACCACTGCTGATGGGCTCGGCCTTGGCCAGCAGTGGGTCCATCTTGGAGCTGGCTGGCATTGGCTCCATTAGACACGGGGGAAGCTTCTAGCAGCTTCTCATAGAAGCCACCCTGCAGCCCCCCCATTACCAAAACCTTGTCATGCAAACCCAACACAAAAGCATTTATCCAAGAAGTATGAGCATCAAGTTTCATTTTCCTCTTCACCCAGTGGGAATTCAAACCCATTTCTCCTCCTGTTTCAGTAGTAAGTAGTCATTGGATAAAGCAAACAAATATTCCTGGAAATTGTAACCAGAACCAAGAAAACTTTCTCCTCCCTGTGATATTTATTTCATAGCTCTAATTTTCAGGACTGAGCCCCCTATTGTGCCCTCTTGACTTTGGTAGTCTTTTTTTTTTTTTTCCTGTGACATATTCCAGCTTCAACTCAAGAAGATGCGATAAGAACCACAGAACAACCTGCATCTGAAGAGTTCTGATGCTCAACTGAAAAATGAAAGACTTCACTTTGAACTTTCTCAGTTTAGCCAAGGAAGGCCTAGAGACCAAATGTTACAATTTTTGCAAGTATTAGAAATGCTATCTTATCGTATTATGAAGAAATTAAAAAATTCCCTTCTGGTTCCTTCAAAAAAATACGCATAACTGTGTTTTTCAAGCAGCACGTTCTGTTCTCCTTGTTTGCTAGGAATGTTCTGAGAATATTTCACAAGTTAAAGAGAGACTTAAGGGAAAATTCTTGTTTCTGAAACTTGATCAAGTGTTGAATCAGCTGCTGAGCTTCTCATACTGGGGCAATCTGAGATGGGCTGCACAGAACTGAATTCTCGTAATAGTAACGTTTAACATCAAAGAGGCCCCTGGTGAATTTAGGTATCTATATTGGGTTGGCTGCAGCTGAGCAGGGGATTTGGGGATCATATTTACACTCAGCTAACCCAAGTTTCTCCAGAACTTCCTCAACTCTTTATTGTATCAACCCTAAGTCCTTTTGCGGATCTGCCCTTGTTTTGATTTTTCTTAAATTTTTTCTTTTACTGTCATTGCTCCAAAATGTCTTCCAGATCATTCTTGGAAACACATGATGTTGAAGTGTTTTTCTCCTTTTGTCCTCCATACTTGGACAGGAGACAGTGGTTCAATAACCTAAGAAGGCTTTATAGGAGAGATTATGAGATGCTGTCACAGCAATTTACCAATTCCTGATGAATATTCATGCTGTCTCCTCCCAAAAGCCAGAAACTCATGATGAGGCAAGAAAAAACTCTGCAACTGGATAGAGAAGAGAGAAAGGAGACCGCCCTGCCAGAACACTCTCCATAGTGAGGATGACTGACTCCATCTATTATCCTCTGTCAGGAGAGCACACCAGGACAGCGCAACATCCTCTCCATGTGCCCAGGGTGCTGGGATTCCCTCATGTCCTCAGGCTGAGACCTGTAGCCTCTCTATGCAAAACTAGTCCAGCTAGGATGTGGTTTTGACAGTTGGATTGACAACTGTCCACTCGGAAGTGACTGGGATGCCAAAGCTGTTACGCAAAGGGTGACAAAGAGCTGTCAGACAACCATTGTCATTGATTTCTGTATCTACGTTTCTTCCAGTTTACACAATATTTTAACTGTGAAATATCATGTAATTGCATACTTCCTAAGTGGGAAAAAATTGTTATTTTTCTCATTTTTTTCCATGTGTTAGAATCTCCTTCGTGTACTCTTTTCTTATACCTCCAAGCCTTGCAATAGTAATTTATAAGTTGAGTAACTAACACTGAAAATAGTGGACCAAATTCATTCCAACAGTTGCATCCATGTTAGGGGACTTACACCTGGGGTAGACTTGGCCCTCCTATTTAAAGTTTTAAATTGGCAGTTGCAAAACAAAGCTTTTATAGCAGCCCCCACATTGACTAGCAAACTTCTGAAATAAAGCTTTAAGTCTTTTAAAAATCTGTTTTGCCTAAATGGCACCTTTCAATGAGGTAATTGGTTTTGGGACTAAAAACAACAGTGTGAGTAAAGAAACATTACACTGGGATATATCACTGGAGTCTCTATTTCTTAATCTGCTTAAAACCTAAAGAAAACTTTTAAGTGGTATCTCCCTGAAACAGAAACTAAATAATCTCTGCCATAATTATCACTCACTTCTGTAATACTTTCCAAAATAAATAAATAAGGAAATATCTGTCAGAGCCATGATGAGCTGCGAAGTAATTTTCCATTTGTTACCTCCCCAAACAGGATTCTGGTACTTTTCCAATAAAAGTTAAATTAAATGTTCTATAAATCTCTGCAAATGGTTTGCTTTCATTTCAATACAAGAAAGATTTCTTCAGTACTAGTCATGAGAATAGACCTGCTTTGTAGTGACCACTTCAGATAACACTCAAATCACTCACCTTCTGCTTCTGATTCAGTTAATGCCGACCCAGCGGTGCCCTGAGAACCTTACTGCCTAGCTGATTCCCTGACTAAAGGGCTTGTTGCAAAGATGTTGCATGGTTCATCAACAGCTTCTACACAAACTGCAGACCTATCCTCTCCAGAAAGACCTGTCAGCTACCTCCTGCTGCCATTCAGCTAGGCTGAGCAGAGGTCTGGGGTCAGAGGAACCGGCGGGTGATCCATGCCAACTATTTAGCAGGTGAGCAAATTTGGTCACTTAAAACTATGCTTGTGCTTTGCTAGACAGAAGATTCAAAGGCTACCAACAGAACTTGAGAATTAAAGATGGTTTATCTAGCAGCCACGTTTTTCACTACATGACAACTGAAGGCCTGGCCTGATCTATCTATTGGCTATTTGCACTGATCAATGCACTGTGAGACTTATGTGGTGCAAAGCTCCGCTGTTAATTAGTTTTCCTTGTATTGATCCTGGGGCATGGCCTCCCATTTTGTGTTAGTGGCAGCCAGAGGCTGGGCCAGCACCATGCCGAAATGGGAAGCAGGAATAGGAAAGTTGTAGACAGAGTATCACCAGGAACCAAGCCTGTTGTTATGTGCAAAGCATGACCACACATGCAAAATGCTGATTCCATCTAAACTCATAAAGCCTGACTTTAAGCTGATTTAGCTCCCTCTTTTCTGCTCCTTGTTGAGTCATCACAAGGCTTTCTTGTCCAGGATTAGACCTAATCCTTCTGTGACATCACCCTTTACACTGAGTAATGTATAAAGTGAGGGCTGGACACCGTTCACAATAGCTTCCACAGATTTGTAAGTCATAGCATACATAAGACTGTTTTTTCCTGCCTGTGTCATAAAATATCAGGTTTCTGTTTTCTTTTTCTAATTTCTATACAACAGCTCAGTGCAATTTGTTCTACATGGGCTTTTTTTACAAAGCAATATGTAGCACAGCCCAACATCTGTAAAAGTTATGACATTTTGTATTTTCTACAAAATACTTATATTTCTGCTATAACCCCTAAACTTTCAAAAAAAAATTTCTTTTCACATATTAAGATGAGGTTCATCTGCCTTAATTCTGACATCTAGACATCCATCACTTGATGTAGAGGCCCTACTTCATGATACCTTTATTCTTCTTCCTCTCTTCATGCTTCCATTGCTTATTTTCTCATTTTACACCCCTACTTTTCCTGTGATTGCCTCTTTTTCTCCATAAATCCTCCTCCTTCAAGATTCTCTCATTTCTCTGTTCCGGCTCCAGCATACATGTCTTCTTTCTTTCCCTTTGGTCACCTTCCTCCTCCATTTTCTCCTTCTCCTTTGATGTCCCAGCTCCCCTACTATCCCTCTCTGTCCCTTTCCATCTCCTACTTCTTCTGGCCTTTCCTTTCTTCTTCTCTGCAAGAATCTCCTTCCCATTTCCTCCTTCCTCCATTCCCACCTGCTCTTCTGTGTATCATTTTCCCTCTCTTATGTCTTTTCACTCTCACTGCTCTCATTCCCGCATTCCAGCCTGCTTCTTCTAAGTCCCTACATCTCTTACCATTTCTAGCTCTTCTTGCTCTACCATTTGGCTTTGCTCATTATTTTCCATGGCTTCCTTTCTTCTTCTTTCCTCCCCATTCTATAAATGATTGGCCAGTGTTATGGGTTTTACAAATTCTGTGTGAGCCCAAAGAAGAAAAGTACCTGTCCTTTAAATTACAGCTATTCAAAGCCCCTGAAAAGACATCTTGACAGCTCTTTGGCTTTGCTAGGCCATCACTAAAATACAATATGGATTTAGGTAGAAGGATAGTACTTCTTTGTTTCTGGTCTTCAGGTCAGGATAAGACCTTGCTATGTAACCTCCCACCTATGAGCCCAGGTTTTCTTTGGAAGGATCATTTCTTGTGCTCCAAATGGTCCTTCAGTCTGGACAACGGACTAGGACTGCATCTGTTCAGCAGAACACATGGACACAGCAGCACTTTCCAGTTTGTGGAGGAAGCCAGGCTGGGGGAAAGGAGGGGGCACCTGTGGACCTCAGGTAGGTTGTGCTTTGATTTTCTCTAAGTTGTACAGTTAATTCTGCTTGTTTCCCACCATACTGACTATGTGCAGGCAGTGTACATATATCCTGTGCACTGTATGGCAGTGTACAGGACACAGGAGATATCACAGTTCTTGCTTGAAAGTATTCAAGTGATAAAAAAGACAAACCAGTTATTTGAAGAACAGGGAAGGGAGAAGTGTAAGGTACTATGAGCCCTGTGTGTCTGGAGTTGAGCAGTTTCCCCTTTTGAATGGGCCAAATGAGTTAAGAACTCTTTCAATCCTGCAAAGACTGGAAGGTTGCGAAACCTGAAAGTCTAGAGAAAAATTGGCTTTGCATTCAGACTGCTATAGAAAACAATGCAGTAATAGAGGCATTTCAGCTACTAGGGCCACTCGGCACTCTTTTCCTCCATTTGGAAGTTCTAACTAACTGCTCTATCCATTTTACAGGGTCAGCCTTCTCTCACTGGGGAAAATATTCTTGATTTTCTTTGCAGCAACCTTAATGTGAGAAAGAGCAGAGTCCCACTCACAGCAACCATAAGGAATTGATGCCTGTCCTCGGTTTCAGCATTTTCAGGCAGCAAAGAGAACTGAACTTTTCTCTCTTAACTCCCATTCTTATGCTAACTGCTAGGTTATTACAACCTGCAGGATGAAACTGATTATTTTTTTTTAATATAATTTGGCACCACAGTATAGTTTTAAGACTGTTTTCCTAAGCCAGTTATGGATATCACCCAGAAGCAATAAGACATAAATCCTCAAAAATATTTATGTTCCTAAATCCCATTTTTTTGGTATGAACTTCACATGAATTGGAAAGGGCCCAATCTGCCCAATTTTTAACAATCCCAGCTCCACTAGAGTCAAAGAGTAAATAGATGTAAAGGATAAGGCTAAGGTCTGAGACATAAAAATCTCTGGCCACTAGGACAGGATCAATTCAACTTATCCAGGGTAAAATCAATGAAAGAATTGCTGTGCAAAGAAAGAATCAAAGAGCAAAGAGATATCTCAGGCTTGAAAAGAGCAATATGTAGGTGACAAGGCAAAACTTACTCCTTTCATACTACATAAAAAGCCAAGGTGGCAATAGAAGGAGCCAAGCACAAGAAAATTTGAAGTTATAGATCCTGCACTAGCAGTCATTCAGACGACTGTCTTCTGAAGACAGTCCTCTCTCTCCTACACTGTCAGTTCTCGGCACAGAGATTGCAACCACAAGGGATCTACAATGCTCCGGGTTGATGAGATTCCAGGCTGGAGACAGCAGCCTGAGGACTGATCTGTAAATTGTCTAAATGATACTTGGAGAGTTCTCAACTGAAAGATCTCAGCACCCCCTCAACACAGTATCACCACTTTGAAGTACAAAAACTCTCAAAACATATCAGACAAATGGCAGCTCTGAACATGCAGACAGGTATAAAAAGGCAGAGCAGTTCCCAATAGCAACCAGCCAAACCACAGAAAAGCAGCCAGGAAAGCTGTGAACCAGAGGGTTGGTAATCCCGTATTATTCCCAAGTATCTTGGGTGGACACCAGTGCTGCACCTTTCAGTCACAGCTCAGACTCTCCTCCAGGCAGATGGAGTCACCTCTTTGAACGGGAGAGCGAGCACATTCCTTTTGTTACTGCCTCTTCTCTTGACAAGCTGGTAATCATCCCTCAACCTGCTGGCACCACTCTGCCTAATGCAGCCCAGGTCCTGCTTTGCTCCAAGGACACATAGATGGCTCATCATCAGCTTGGTATCTATAAGGACACCCAAGTCTTTTTCCGCCAAGCTGCTTTCCAGTCAGCCCCGAGTCTGTGCTGGTACTTGGGGTTGTTCCTTCCAGGTGCAGGTCTTGGCATTTCCCTCTTCAAGTTCATCAGGTTCCCGTTGGCCCATTTCTCTAGCCTGGTGAGCTCCCTCTGGGTGGCAGAACACCCACCTGGTCTATTAACCACTCCTCCCAGTTCTGTATCATCTGCAAACTTGCTGAGGGTACATCCTGTTCCATCATTAATGAAGGGACTAAAAGGTATTGGCCCCAGCCTTGACGAATACTTGGCCTGATATACGTTTCATCAAAATGTTAGAAACTTTTTGTTGATCTGTATGACTTCTATTAAACTTAATGAAAATCATGTGGATAAAAATCTGTAATACTCTGATTCTTCAGCTACTGCCCTTTGGATTTCAAAGAAGCATATAGAAATTCCATTGGAAACTTTTGGCTGATTTTAATGGGAGTCATATGTCTTAATTCAGACATCATTTCACAGGCTTTGTGAATATTATTTTCTTAAACTACCTGAAAGTTACCTTAAACTAGTCTGAAAACAGAGTTGCCAGAGAAAATTGTAACTGCATTGATTTTATTATTGAAATATTACTGGACTTCGACTGAGTTTTTAGTGTAAATACATATAACACTACTCAGCAAATTCCTTTTTGCGGTCCTTCAAAATGAGCTCTGATCTATGACTAGGCTTCCCAAGTATGGTGATAATACAACTGATTGAGTAATAGCAATACTGAAGCAAATTCATTTGGAGATACATTACTTTAAATCACTTTAGAGTCTACTGCTATTCCTCAGCATATCTTTCCTGAAGAGTTATTTGGACTTTCACTCAATTAACTCAGCATCCCCCAAAGTGAGTAAGCCTCCAGATGGTCTCTTCTTTGAGGTGGCTAAGATATTTTTACTGGGAGGGGGATGCAATTTCTTTCAGACTGCATCTGTGAGACATTTAGGAAGTTATATTGGTGCTCACAAAATAACGATGCCTGTCCTGAAAAATCATCCTGCTCTTTTATGAAAGTCTGTTTTAATTGGCTGCCTACCTAGTATAGCTGTCTTCTCAGCCCACACTTTTGCCTAAGCTGGGCTGAGATGTCAAAAATGGAAGAAGAAAATGAATTATTTAAACCTTCATGTAAAAACCCACCCAATTCTCTTGCCATTACACTGATTTTACATTAGCTCATTCAGTTTACCTTTTATATTAGTGCATTTTATGAAGTCACTCTCTATTGACAGCACTGTGAGATGTCAACCAGGCCTTAGGAGCTTTCTCAAACTTAAAGATGGGTCTTCATTCTGGTATTTGGATTTAGCACTAAACCTTACTGGATCTTGGTATATTTGAATTTATGGCAAAGTTGATTCTGCATCACGAAGTTTGGATCTGAATCAGAACCCTCAGTACTTACTGAAACTGCAAACTCAGTAACCACTTGAAAAGTATTGCTCATGCTTTTCCACAGGGTCTTCTGAACCAAGCTGACAACAATTTTTTGTTATTGAAAACAGCCTCTGATATGGTTCCATCCTTTATTTTATTTTATTTTATTTTATTTTATTGATATTGACAGAATTGCGAAAAAATCCTGAAATCCACTCCAACAGCCTTTGGCACATTTTAAAATATTACATTAATACAATGTAACACAATTTCCTACAAAAGAGTTAAATTTCCACTGATATTTGTGAATGTAAGACTCTTAAAAATGTGTGTGTAAAACTCAAGTAATTTTTTCTGGGCTTCTGCAAAAAATTCAAAATCCATTGTTGTTACATTAACTCAAATGACAAAATTAGTGTTTGCATAATTTAAAATAAGTTTCGGTTCGTATTTTTAAAATGTAGACTGTTTCAGTTGTGATTGACAATGCACAACTAAAAAGCAGAAATACTTTTACCAAGTTTCCAGTTAAATGATGTTCCTTTTAAAAGTATCCAAATTTATCAGTCAACCCAACTCCCATTTCAGAGCAGTATCACTTTAGTATCACCTTGGTACTAACAGAAAGAATTACAAATGGTGTCTTAAATACTCTGGATCATAATTTAGCATGTTTGTCAACCTCCATTATAGTCCCAGTGATTTGCACTGAAACTTACACTAAATTTACACCAAACAATCTTTCTACATCCTTATTTCTGTGTTTTTCATTTTCCTTTTTTTCTCCGTTATTCAGCTGTTTGCTCTTCCATACTGAGGCTTCTTACCCTTGTTCACAGATGCTTTAAGAGCAGTACTGTTGCTTGACTGTTCTGTAAATGTTACTGTGGCTGCCTTCAGGTATATCAAGTGGCCGATTAGGACAGAGTATTTGGTTTGAAAGCAGCAGCTCCACGGTCAATGTGAAGGGTAGCACACTGATTTCTTTCTCCATTCTAATTTTAATGATCCCCTGTTTGTTAATATGACAATCACAGAGACTATGCTGAAAATATACCTCCCTGCTCAAAACATACCTGCCTGCTGGCCTTCTTGTCCAATCACAACACAGAAAGACAGGAAAAGATTGAGCTGTCCTAGAGATGCTATTCGATCTCATTTTTCAGTTGCATAGCTTTTTGTCCCACTTCCCAATTTTCCTAGGTAATAATATCACTCTCACTTTGAAAAGGAGAGAAATATTTATGTGTCAGAGCCCTGAAAAGACAATTTTTTTTTAAAAGCTAAAATTTGCTTGGGTAGGAAACTTCAGTCATCAGATTTTTCTGTGCACTCTGCTGCAGCATACTATTATTAAACTTTACCTATGAGTGTGAAAAACAAGACACATTAACCAAATAGTTATATAAACAGTACAGATGCTTCCTATGAAAGAACTGGTCAGAGACATCCACTCACAAGCCCTGCTAAAATATGCTGAAGGGAGGGTAGTAGCATCCCTATCACTGATATAAAACTCTTCTTGCCATGTGGCTCATGATTGTATATTTTGCTGTTGTTTTCTGGATGGACAGTTGCTGAATGATGGTCCTTGTATGATGTCAGCAGGACCCAGTTGTCTCAGAGTCTGTGAGCTAGGGAAGATCTACTACACTCTAAGACTCAGAGGGTATTCTGAGTACCTACCATGTTGCCTAAGATAGATGTAGGTGGAATTTAATTGTCTCTATTTCAGTAATACCCACTCCCAAAGGGGAGAGGGATGTCAGAAACCTATCCCACCTGCAGCACTAAGCTTTCTCACACCAAACATATCATTGAAAGGCAGCACTGGGTTCAATGAAAAGCATTTCCTGATACTGCAGGCAATAAGTTAGAGAAATGCCTTCCACTGGAGAAGTGGAAGTTCAAACCATCACAAACTACTGCCACTGTACAACTAAAGTCTTCAACTCCCTGGACTTACGCTGTAATTAATCAAGTGTTGCAAAAATTGTTGCTGTGCTTCCTCTTCCATGCATGTGTAGAAAGAAAAGTGTGCACCTCCAGAGCAAATCTGTGTGTATTTCTAGAAAAGGAGAATAAGGATCTAGATTTAGACATGCTCCCATCCTCAGCATACCCTGGTGGTTAGTGCTGCGCAGCAATGCACTCAGCATATTAGTGGGTTTGGAAGTCTCTCCACAGCAGTTAAATGCCTAACAGTGAGCTAAGGTACCCAGTCAGGAGGCCAAGTACTTAACTGTTAAGTGCTTTATTTCCCTTTATTTATCTGGCTTAATGAATTTGCGAGTGTTCTTTAGAGAGATGGAGAGGTAGGATGTTCACAGGGATCACTGGGAACTCAGCATTCCCACGGGCCAGACCAGTTACCAGAGCAAACACCTCTCCTCACTAATATAGAATTACTATTCACTTGTTTCAAATAAGCATACTCTCCTGCCTTTCCACATACTTTGCATTATTCCGTCCAATTTTACGCTGCTTCTCCAGGAGGTATGTGGTCCACTCTGCCAGCCATGCAGCTGAAAGGCAGAGCTGTAACTCCAGACATGGATGATAAACCAATGGGCTGCTAATTTCATGATGCAAAATCTCACACCTTTTTTTTTTTTTTTTTTTTTTTTTTTTTTTGTCAGAAGCTTTGCAGTGGCAGTACATCTGGTTTTGGCCAGAAGTGGTTTGGCACTGCTCTCTGTAATCTGGCCAGATTCCCACAGCTCTGTAGCCCAGCAATTTGTCACGAGCAAGTCCATTGTGATTCGCCTCCTTATGGAAATTTGCAAAATTATATACTAACTAGTCCCTCCCCCACAGCTGATCTTTGGATGTGATATCATGCATTATCACTGTGTACTGGAGAAAGGACATGGCCCACTACAACAAAATACCAATGACTATCACCTCATGGTTTGGAGTGACAGCCTAAATTCTGTGTTTGTGTACTTATGGGTGGGAATCAGTGGGACTCTCTGCATGTCTGTCTTTCACCCAAATGGTGGTGATGCTGATATGTTTGTCAGGAAGGTGTTACATTAAAAATGAAATAGCCGTGTGTTCTTGCAACAGAGTTTTTGAAGAACCACATCATGAGTATGGGTGCAGGCTGCACAAAACAACTTTCCGAGATATGCATAGAAAGATTGAGTGCTCTGAGGTTAATATGATGGTGCAAATATGACAGAGGGTGGGTAATCCACTCTGGCAGAAACCTTCCACGGTGCAGGTCTCTGGAGGTCAGATCGTTGGATACACCAGCTGATGTGCTCCAAGGCACCCAGAGAGCACACCAGAGGTTACCCTCTGTAGAGACACTGCGTTAAAGAATTTGTGACTAGTGTGCCACTGGAAACACTGTGATAGGGCAGGCCAAAGGAAGATTTCTTGGTCAACAAGCAGACAACTCCAGGACTGCCGTGTGAAGAGAATTTACTTTGCATACATGTTCCATCTTGTAAATGGGAAAAGAGACCTCTTCCGCAAAATTTTCCTGTGCTGACTTCACCAACAAGACTAAGTGGTAAGTGGCAGTGTGGTCATTTGGTGGAAAGTATACTATTTTTTCTATCCTTTTCAGATCTCATGAAAATAAAATAGTGAGCCTATTGGTTCATGTTTTCATTGCTCAAACATGCCTAGAAGGTGAGAAAAACCATCCATTAGGGGAGATACCAAGAAACAAATGAAAAAAACATTAAAATGTCTTGCACCACTACCACAAGGAAATACTTAATAAAAGCAAGGCTGCTTTTCTTTTTTGCTTTTTGTGTAAGCACCAAGCAAAATACATGCCCATTGCCTTTTCTTCCAAAAATAATCAAAGAAATTCAGAATAAAAACATGTCCATTATTTCAGAATAAAACCACCTTAATTATATCTTTGTAAAGGTCCAGTCTTCCTGAAGATTCACCTGGCAATTCCAAGGCTTTCAAAATTACACTGTAACAAAAGAATTTGCAAAAACAAAAGACATCGAGGATCGATGTTTCCAAAGAAACCATCAATTCCAGTTAGATTTCTTACATTAAAAACTAAAAAATCAACTCAACCATGGTCATTCAAGGTCATTAGATAGAAAAATCATATTACATTTTCTTGGAAGTACTTCAAAATGCAGTAACAGAAGATATGAGGCTCCTTCCTTGGCTATTTCCAACAAGCACTCAAAGGAGCCACACAGTAGCAAAGGAGGGGAAACTTCTTGCAACTTGCTTTTTCAACAGGTTGTTCCATACTGACTCTATCCCCAGTGTGATCTGGATGCATCTAAGGGCTACCTAACCCATGCTGAACGGCCAGTGTTTCCCACCATGCTCCCTACAGACACTGCCCCAGAACGTACGGGCAAATCTTCCTCTGCCCACAAAAGGATGTAGTCAAATGGCAACGTGCAGCCAGAAGAAATCCCCAGCTTGCTGCTGATGGCAGCTTCTGGGACCCTCTGCGGTGCCAGCAGAGCACAAAGGGTTCCAAACCGGGCTGAAGTTGCTGCCTGCAGATTTTACAGCAATGGTTGTGGAAAGCAAAGCTCCAAAACTAACCTAATATAATTAAAGGTCTCTCTCATTTACTTTACAAATCTCCTGGAATGTGGCACCACCCAAGTATTAGTCGTGCATCACTATCAAGCCGAGAGCTTGAGTAAACATGAAAAAATCACAGATAAGTTCATTCTGACTTGTAAAGCCAGAAGTGAGCTAGGATGTAACAAGGGCTAAGCGTGGCATGTCCTGTGATAAGGAAGAGCTTGTTCTGGGAAGGGCCCTTGGTTTCAATCCGCTAATTTCCTTTCTCTTCAGCATTGGCAATAACAAGGGCATAAAAGGCCTTTTTCTAATTTGTACTGCATGTTTGGAAAATGTCTTATGTCTTCACTGAATCAGGCGCTCACAGGGTGTGGATGGCACTTTTACCATCGGTGCTAGCCAACACTCTCCCACTGTTTCAATGTTTTCTGTCACTCTATATCCTGCATTGCTAGGTAAGGTAACCCATCATCTCAACCCATATTACCACCAGGGGATATAAAAAAAAAACAAAAACGGAAATTAAGTTGGAAGAGAGCTGGCTGGATATCTAAATATATAATGAGATCATTCATGCCAGCCATGCTAAGCCAATGCCTAAATCAGCTGCATTTTTAGTGGCCAAATTCTGGTATGATTTACACTTATGTAGATCCAGATAAACTCCTTGGAAGTGAAAGGAGTTCCTGTGGAGTTGCATCACAGTAAGGCAGAAACAGAATATATCCCTTTGTTTAAATTCCTCATGGTTTCAAGAGTACAACTGAGTTGGGAAGACCCTTTTTTAGGCTTGTCAACTCAATGGAAAAAGTAATCCAGAAAGACAAAGGTTCCTTAGGACTCTTACATAGCCACCAAAACCACAAATAGGGTACTAGTAGATTATAACTCTTAGAGAAGCACTCCTGGGAGAAGAAATCAAATTCCAACAGAGCAAAAGGGAAAATCGGAATCATCTAGTTTCCATTCTGCATAATAGGTTTTCTTTGTATTTATTTCCACTTGGAAACAAGTTGTGCTTTTGACTTTTAACACATAAAATACATTGTAAATTAATTTGTGTGAGTGCCAACATTTCCCCAGATTCTGCACAGCAACGAGCATGATGAACTGAGAGCTACCCACTGGAAGTGACTCTTTACATCATAAAATTCATAAAGTATCACTTTTTTTCTATATACAACACAGTACCAGCTTTCACTGCTTGTTTCATCATATTTTTAGTGAGACAGAAGACTAAATAACAGAATGCCAAGCCTGTTATGTTTTTAAGGATAGAAGGATGGGGGGAATGGAGGTCATTTCTACTGGAAGAGAACAACCTATTTCACAGTGGCAAGATACAAGAGGGCGAATTGGAAACCAACGGCTTCATCTCTGGCTATGAATTGTCAGTGACTGGAAGTCCCCCCTAATGTCAGGTTGTGAAGAGAGAGGTGTCACCATTTTGCCATAGGCATAAAATGAGCAAGCTAAATCCGGACTAACAAAGAGGTTCGCTACAGCAGGAGGAGGAAAGCAGCTGCAGGGTTTCGGAGGGGTCCTCTGCCTTGGTGAATGCAAGCTGTGAGAGCACAGTAGTCAGAAGATTCTCCATCTCCACGGCCTGCTTAGTCCTCAAGAGGTCCCAAAGTCCCTGACTGTTAGGCAGAGCTGACAGATCCCAGCTTTCCTGCACAAACCAGCCAGGCTGCTGTAGTCTCTTGTATGGCTAGCTACGTTAGGCAGAACAGGGTATGTAATCCATGGGCCAGGAAAAATTTTGCTATGTCTTCCCCTGCCCCACTTGTCTTGGTTTCCCAGGACTGAAGCAGCTTATCGTGAACAGAACCAAGTACAATCCTGAGCCACAGGACACAACCACAAGGATTTGGTATTCACAGCTTGGTTTCATCTCCGATTCTCTTTCTGCTCCCAAAATACAGACATAAGCAGCTCTGGAGCGGTCACGTCCACTCAGCTTAGCTCTTGGCCCCTCCACAGCAGAGTGGTCCCATCCTCGGTGCCACAGAGGGGAACAGTTCCAGGCTCACGCTCTCCCAGAAACAAGCCCAGGTACCGTGGGGGAGCATGCTGGGTGGCTCAGTCAAACACACGCCATGGACTGGGCTACCAGACTCTGTGGGCAGTCGCAGGAGGACACCCCAACCCTCACGGCGGCCGTGACCATTTTATTGGTATACGCGTGGCCCTTCAGAGGGCCGAGCAGGCAGGAGGGACTGCAGGACTCAGCAGCAACTGCACCGACTTGGGCTCACCCTCTGCTAGCTGCCGTGGGCAGCTCCTCCTCTGTCTTGGCACCCCAGTGCAGCCCAGACTGCCCCAGCAAAAGTCCTGCATAACCGGGCTCTGAGGAGCCTCGGCTGCCGTGACGATTGCCTTTCCTTAAAACAGTCCTGGTCACAATATTTAAGATGATGTACATGAAAGATAGACAACAAAACATTCCTATTCCAGAGAATGAGGCAAGAGAGTAACCTTCCAGACGAGACAGGGCAAATTTCCTAAAGACGCCCTCCAAAACATCCTGTCTGCAAAACAACGATGCACTCACAGCACAAACCCCTACCCAGTCCCCACAGAAGAACGGCCAAGTGACCCTGTCAAGTCTGCTTCTGGAGACAGAAGCTGCTTAGATTTGAAACAGACTTTGGATAGACTGCTAAATGGATAGTTTTGAAAATAAATAGTTTAAATAAATAGTTTACATTCAACTAAGAAAAAGACACACAGCATATATTTCTTGAGCCCTCTTACCAGTTTTCTCGTTTTATTTATTCAGGGCTCGGCAGGGATGTAACCAATTCCCTTAATATTGCCAGCAGTCTCAGGAGTTCAGCATCACTAGCAAATGCCAACGCTTCCAGGGTATCTGTGGTATTTGAAACAGAGCTTTGGTTATGGACATTTATTTATAGAGCACTTTCACTCCAAACTCCCAAAATCCCACCACAACTCCTATTCTGCTACTAACAGGAATCCCTTCACTGGTCCCTGGATTATTAAAACCTCTGGCAAAACAGCAGCAGCTCTTAATACAGCAGCTCTGTACTACAGTATGAGACAAGCAAGGAATAATAATGTATCTAACTGAATTACATGCAAACGTCAGTTAGGCAAAATATAGTTACCCAAATGGAATTTGGACAGAGCCCTCATGTTAACACCCCAGCTCTTGGCCAAAGAGCCAAAGCACTTCTGAAGGTTAAGAGTGGCCAAGAACTTGGTTTTACAGCTCATCCGAAAGCCCATAATGTTTGCATTAACTACTGGATTATATAATAATTACCATTTTAGTGATGTGTTGCAGCTCTGCATATTATGAATTTATTTTTTTTTTAACTGGTAATGGTGCCTGCCTTAAAATGGTCTGTCATTCACTGCTGCTGTTTTTTCCAGTTCTGGGTGGGTTTAGTCCATTTAAAGTCTTGCGGGCACTCTTTATTTTCTCTTTATTATCTCTCTCTGATAAGAAGCATTTCTGCAAGAGTTGGTCATTCTGACAATAAAATCAAGACAGACAGACAGACAGATCAGGCAATTTTTCGGAGAAGAGCTCTTAGATTTAAGGAAATGCAGATTTTGCACTCTGGTCTGCAAAATTTCACTGCAATTCAAGGACAGTCTGTGTGACCTGCTCGTAGCAGATTTTGGCAAGTCACTCCTTTTTCTTTTTTTTCTTTGTTAGGCAAGTACAGGTGAAAAAAATGTGAGCAGCAAAATTTATTATAGTCTATTGAGCACCAGGGGAGAGTAATTGTAAAGCTTAAATACAAGACTGACACCATCTGGCTACTACAGAGTTTGCAGGCTTCACAACATTTGTGTGAAAAATTGCTTTTATAACTGGAAAAATACAGTATTTCAACCTCCAGTTCCAAGTGGGGGATCCCCAGTGAACAGCCAGCACCACCTGCGTGCACTCTATGGAAGGTGGAAAAGCTGAGGGGTCCTCAGCGGCAGGCACCCTCCTTCCATCGCTGCTCTCAGGGCAGGTGCAGTTATTTCATTACCACAGCTCTGTGATGTTCCCAACTAAAAGCTGTCACCTAACGTAAGCAGTTTCTAGAAAATACTGATTTGGATATTTTTATATCAGCAGGGTGAACCTTTAGCTTTTGTATTATCTACTCAGGAACATGCAAGCAAATAAGGTGAGAGGCAAGAATGTTCTTTGAGAAACCCTAATATTTCTCCAAGTAAATCAGCCAAGGCTTAAGCTAATGCACTTGCACAATGTACTGAAATCAATGAAATTGCTTGCATTCTTAAACTGAAATGACTGGATAAGCACCTCTAAACAACAGTTTGAAACAGAAATTTAACCCAATGTGGCCTATTATTTACCCAAATTGTGTACTGAGCTTGGATTCACAACCTATGACCTTCATTCCCTCGATCAGGAAAGAAAAATAAGATCACAAGCAAAATTACACTGCAGTTGAATACTGGATGATAAGAAATGATGTCTCACATCTCTAACTGCTTTTTTCCCAGATGCTTGCAGCTTACTTATTTGCATGTATTTGGAGCAGGACTGCTCCTTCTTTGCACTTTCCCAGAAAGGAGGAAAGCTGACTGCTTTCTCAAACTCAGTGAGTCAGAATGAGTCAGACCACAAGGACAGGAGAGGGCCCCGACACAAAACTTCTCTCTGCAGAGGGTTTGAGGAAGAAGTTTCAAGCCACATACTCCCTTTGTGGAGCTTTTGCCAAGATGCCGCAACTATATCACTTTCCCCGGCTCAGATTAGCGAAGAAATTGAATTTAGTCCTTGCTGACTGATAAGGTGAATCTTTGCATTTTGGGGGAAGGAGTGGAATTATGTAATAAACAATAAAGAATATGACCCAAAGAAATCATCATTACAATTATACAGAGAGACACTTGAAAGATATTGCAAGCAGATGGAGAAATATGATTTTCAAAAGTACGAGGTTTCCTTAATAAGAACTCCATCTGGGATTTAAAGTTTGCAGCTTTTTCTAGTTTCCATAGAAAACTATTTGCATATCTTAACATAATTCAGATTATTACCGTGTGTCCACAAAATTTACTAAGAGTGTTCAAATTCTAACCAGAAAAGGAATTTTCATTCTTCACATTGCATATTAAGTTTAAATTTGTATGCTTCATCTTAAAGAGATTCATTTTTTTTTCCTTGCAATCCTGAAAACAGAATACAAGAGTAAAGTAAGAAAGAATTACGAAATCCCAAATATACTTCCCTTCCTAATAAATGGACTTGTGGGAGCCTAACTGTTTCCCAAATACATCTTGGAAAACGGCCATCACCAGAACTACGTGAATGTCTGTTTGCATGGTTTGGTTGCCAAAAAATGATCAAATAATGAAATAAAAAAACACTTTGACCTAAAATGAACTTTTCTTTTCTCACTTCCTTGGAAAAACAGACAAATCAGTGTAAATCATTTGAGGACCAAAAAGAAATGAAATGTCTTTTTTTTAGACTTGACGGCTTTTTTAGTATATTTGACCTACTACAAAGGTTTGCATTTGTTAGCATGCAATCTTTTTGCTGAAAATAAGGTAACTAGTTTTAATCAGGTTACCAGACTAAATACAAATGCTTCTCCTAGTGTTTGTTGTTCTGTGTCCTGTCCTTAAGGAACTTAGTGCTTCTGACCGTGCCCCGTCACTAGCATTGTGGCAGCTCTGTGAGATGAAGCCAAATGCTGCTGCGGGGAGTTGTTACTCTCTGCACCTTGCTGGGGAGCACTGGCCTGGCCTGGGCTGGACTCTGTGCTAGGGAAGCACATCTTTTCTGCGTGGCAGTTCCTTGCTGCATTTATGTGCAGTTTTCTAGCTTGTATCATAATGGGCTAGTGACAATTTATTAAAAATTCACACAAGCATTTCCATGAGTTCACACTCTGTTCTTATCACAGATGGACCCAAATTACAAAATCTGGATCCTGAATTAAATGTTCTTTTGCTTTGGTATGTCAGATGCAAGGTCTTGCCTTCACTAAAGAAAAAGGAAAAAAAAAGGTGTGTTCTTATTTTTCATTAGTTCACTAAAGGTAAAATCCTAGCAAAGTCAAAGAAACTCATAGTTTTCATTTGGCTTCTCTATGGTCTTCAGCTCAATGTCTAATTTATTTGAAGCCTATAAACTGCCCTGTCTTCAACGGAGTATTGTGCATTAATTGCTCTGAGTTACAGATGCCTTTTTTCTTTAGTGAGGAAAATACCCAGGTACCTGAGCAAGGCCTAGTTCTGACCTCAGAAAAACAGAAATACTAAAGCACGGGATGTTAAGACACTTATCATTTGGTTGTGCTGCCAATGCACTGCACATTCTCAGAGGCAATACCAAGGCAGGATCCCAGGATGACAGATATCACTCAGACCTCCTGTGCAGGGGTAGAACGAAGGAATTCTGCAGAAGACACTGGTGTTTTGCTGCTTTGCGTGCAATGATAAGAGAGCACCTCATTTTGCCTACGCTGGTTTGTGACCAGGGCCAATAGTAACAGCATTTTTTCACACTTATTTTTGGCTGGTCTGTGTGTTATGACATAAGGAAGGGAAAATGAAGACCAGTCAAAATGTAGCATAAATGAGATGATAATGATGAAAACACTTTAATTTCAACATGCACTTAACAGTTTTTCTGTGCCCAGCAATGCTTGGAATTATATGAACATGTTTTGCAGTACTGCCAGATCCCATAACATAGCCCAGAGCCAGTACTGAGAAGGGCTGCTCCCTCCAAAGATTCCTACAATTACATCCTTCCATGGAAGGTTTAATGTTTGGTAGTCTGTTAGGAAGAAATGTGTTTTAAAACAGATTTGGAAATAGAAAAGATGATTATGACACAATTATGCAGAAAGAGAACAGGGAGGAAGACTTCACAGAGAGGAGTCTGGGAGAACTCAAACCAAACAAAAAAAATGAAGGTTTTTTTCTGTGTTACATCCAGCATCTTAACAGATACCTCAATGGGACTGCTAGAGCTAGCTGCTCTGTTTGTCTTCAGTCATATTAAAAGATCCTTCTGTTGCATTCTGAACCATGCAAAGAGTTAAATACATATGCTGTGAACAGTTAAAATTCAGTAGATCACAAATATTGCAACCAAGGCCAAAATCTTTGGATTGCAGTGTCAGCTTTATGGTAGTACTTTGTAGCACAAAAGGTATCTATTTCCATTTCATAAGCGTTTTTTATTTGTTATGCTTTTTGTATGTCTTTTGAAGTCCAGAAAACCTTTCAGCACAGCATTCTGTATCACCAGACAACTTTTCCTTTAGAATTTTCTTTGGATATTCCCTGAAAGATTGTCATCGTGAAATTTGTTCTGTTCCATGATTTATGTTTTTTCCCTGTGCCAAATAGATACATACTAATATACTACAACATAAGCTCTCAGTATCATGTCTAAACCAAATACGAACACACAATCTATTAAATGCCTACAAAGTTTACCATGTTAGATCATTTACATTATGTTTAAGCAACTCCTCTCCTCGAAATTAATTTAAAGCCTAAGGAGCCAGCATAAGTCCAGAAGCAATCGGAAGGAAGCCAAGACCTACAGGAGATCGATAAGAAATTTTAAGTTTAGAGTCTTTGAATCCAAACTGCTGACAAAGATTGCAGGGTCAAAAAAAAAAGTAAGCCAGTTAATGGCTTTCCTAAGTAAACATCCAAGATATTTTTTATGATGCAATGAAGCCTTTTTATATGTGTAATCTTCACTCTTTTCCAACTCTTATCTGTCGGTGGATATGTAAACTTTTATATATCAACAAATGAAAGTTCTCAAAAGTAAAAAAATGCAAAGGAATGCACTATAGCTATCACTTTTTAAAAACACAGTTGACTAAATATTGATCATTCAACACTGAGTACTGTGAGGATAGACTTCATTTCAGAACATCTTCTTTTCCTTGTTTTTATTTTTAAGGAATGACTAGCTATACAAGAGTACCACATTTAAGCTACCATAATTAATGTGGTGACAGCTTTTCCATTATAAATTTCTGTTTTCAGGGATTTATAACTCATCTGTGGAAGACTGTTCCAGGCAAAAAACTTTTTGAAGTGCAAAGATCAAAGATCACATTAAGCTTCATGTTTAAAAGAAAACTGTACCTTTTTTCTTCAGCACAGCAAGCCATAAGTTCAAAACAGCAGTGAAAGGATAAATGGGTCTGGCCTGCTTTATTTTGGCTTCACACTGGAAGAAGTGATAGACTATTTTTAATAGTAGACATTAATATCAGAAGAACATTAAACTGCTTTTGAGGCAGCATGGAGGCTGGCATTACACTATCACAATTTAAATTATTTCAGTTCCTTGCAAGACAAGATTGTCTCCTAAGAGTTTCAGAAATGACAATTTTCATTTAAGTTTTGGGTAAACGTTGATTTCAGAAGAGCTATGATTTTGCCCCCAGGAGCTTGTACACAGCAAAAATTTGGTTTCATCAAGGAAATGTTTGGGTAATAGGGATAAAGTGAAGGTTTATTTAAATGTTCAGAAGAATGAAAAACACTAAATCAAGCAGAAGATTCAAAAATATTAAAATGACCTAAAGTATATTACCTAAATGTTGTTAAACAAAACAAAACAACCCTGGTAAAGCACTCCTATGTGTCCGTATTTCCATTGAGGTCTGTATTTTTGCAAGGCTGGAGCTGAAATACAAGGATATCTATAAAACCAAAAACAGATAGGGATGAAATCCAGAGAGACAAACTATCGAAAAGGAATCTACATGATCTGGCATCAAAGCAGCACTGTGTCTGTACTATTTAATCACCAATATTTTTGTAAGTTGTTTCTTCTTTTTTTTTTAAATATGTGCAATAATTTTGATGTTACAGGATATATATAAAACAATAGGTTATAAATCATTAAACCTGATGATATTGTTTCACTTAACATTTATGTTTTACTTGGATGATGGAATTTTTTGCAGTCTGTCTCTAATTATAGGAAGGATTTTTTTGTGTGTAGTTTATTTGACTTCATTCACCGCTTCTCAACATATGCCATATTTAGGATGTGATATAACTAATAATGTGTATGAAGCCACACTACTGCTTCCATTTTAGGGCCGACTAAGGAATGTACCCCCTTTAACTGAGTGTTTAAATCCCCTTCAGTTAAATATCACTCTCAACATGCAGTCACAAGCCATCCTGAGCAAGGACCTGGTAGAGAGTTTCGTCAACGGCTTTGTGGAATGAGACTCAACACATTTTTGTCCTTTTAAGTCAGAAAACTTGCCATTATGCAAGTTAACTTCAGATGGCTTTAATCTGCTGAGCAAAAAATGCCGGTAGCGTGCGAGGTGAGACAGAGCTCACACTCAGCCCTCTGCATGCTGGATAAACAGTGCCCAGGATGCAGACACCCACGCCGAGCCCACCGCCCCAGCCCTGCACCAGGCTGGATCCGTGCCGCAGGGGCAGCTCCCACCCAGAAGTGGCTTCGGGTGACAGGGAACGGTAACTACTAAGCCATGAACTTAGGCTGTCTCTGCAGGTGTCGGCTCCAGCGCCTCCAGGTCAGGCTGCCTGGCATATTGCAGAGATGCTCTAGCAGTTGCATGGAAAGTCGGTTCGGCTCTCGTTAGGTTTAGCTGTCCTGATCCAGGGCTCACCCTGCAAGAGCTCGCCTGCCTCACGCAAGAGAGCAGAAACCGCCGGGCAGGTTGGCATTTCATTGCCTTGCTTCTGTGGGGCTGCGTCTGGTTAACGCCGTATTCACACCAGCCCAGCCTGCTGCACGCAGCGCACAAGGTATCTATCTCCTCCCGCATCGAGGTGGAAGAACAAGCCCCAAGAAGAAGACCTGTGTGGACGTAAAAAGTGCTGCTGCTCGTTGAATATAACTTGAGCAGGTTTCAGGAGACAGCCCTGGTGAAGGAGTTCCTCCGAGGCATTTCTGCTGGGCAGCTTCTTGGCTTTGCAGAAGCAGCTTGGGGATCTCACATGTTAATCTTTGGCTTCCATGAGTCCAAACTGTTTCTGTACATCTGTTGCTCTAGATTGTCTCCCTGTAGCTCTTATCAGTTATATATTTGGCTATTGGTAGTATTCATTTCTGAAAAATGGTGTCTTGCAAATTTAAAAAAAAAAAGAGAGAGATTTTAGTGTTTAGAAAAACTTACGTTAGTTCCAGCAGTTCCTTAGGAAAAAAGATCCGTATTTTATTTTGGTTGTTTCCTTATTTCTATCTAGCTGATTTATTTATGAAATATATGAAAATTCTGCATCCCAGCTGTACTTTATAAACACAAAATAGATCTATGCTCCAGCTGCATGCAATCCAAAACCTAACACATCACTTCCCTACCAAAGACACATGCATTTGGGAGAATCAGAAGCAGTGCCCAGAACAAATCTAAACCATTCACTTGAATGATAACAGCAACGAGTACTCTATATACAGAGTTTATAACTCCTGTTGTTCTATAGAAAAGGCTAGATTATTTAGTCCGTGCTCTCAAACATTACAGGTCATTACAGTTCATTGACATACCCTTCTTAAAAGTTTAAATATCTAAATTTAGGGCTCAAAGGGCCAGAGCTGAGCTAAACTGCTTATCACATGAAGTTTTCTACTCTTTCCTTCTCCCAAAGGTTGCTGCTCTTGTAGCCAGGCAAAGGGATAACTGTTGCAGCCTGCACCCTGTTGCTCCACCTTTAAACGAGGACGGAGGTGGGAATGCACAGCTGGATGCAATATTACCTCCAAACACAGAAGCTAGATCCAGGCCTGAGCTCATCTCTTAAGTACTTAGACCAAAATACTCTGAACCTCAATCAGTGATTCTGTTTACAACCGGGGAAATCAAAGTCTCACCAGCATCCAAGGCCCTTTGTATGATAAAATAGTGAAATTATTTCTATTGCTAACCTTACTATTATTCTCTGCATTTCCTGTGTATACAACAGTGACTTCAAATACAAGTTCAAACATAAATAGCAGCCCCTTTTATCCCAGGAGTCAGGGTATTCTCACAGAACACCACTGAAATCAATAGAAGAACCAAGAATAGTTTTTGGCCTTTCCATGGCCTTTGTCTCCTAAAATACATGTGCCTTTTTTAGTATGGGGCATGTGAGTCATCTTCAGGAGAAAGTGGTCATAAAAGGCCACTGATTAGCTGTGGAAAGTCCCTCACTGGTATGTACCTTCCCACAATTGTTAGTCCTGTCTTTGCTGCCTGTCTTCCTTCAGCTGCCTGGCCTTTGACAGGTGATGTTTTGGGCGTTATGGTCTGAAACATGTCAAAAGGGAGGTAACATGCCAGGGTAGATCTCTGTTTTTTCTTATTCCCATGGAAACTTTTCTTCAGCAGGTACCCATTAAAAAAATCCTGCTGTAACTTACACTGGTATCAGTTAGCCTGAAATCCGAGACCTGTCAACGTTCTCCAGCACAACAGAGTAGTTGTGCAATGCTACAAGGTGCCCAAGTTAGTTAACTCAGCTGCACTGCTACAGCACACATGCTAACATGGGTAATCGCCATCTAATACCGAGTTTCCATGCATGACTCAGGGACCCAGTTTGCTCCTGGCTAGGTGTTAATGCCATCTTTTCTTTGCCTTCTGTTAGGCAGGTTCTTGAAGAAAGTGATATATGAAAAGTCACCAGGAAGACTGTCACTTCTGTGAGAAGGCTGGGTGCTGTAACCTGTTGATGTGGGAGCGACAGCCTAGTGAAGCTTTATGTTACGTTCGCTTTATTTCAGGAAACGTGTTTACATTTATGCAAATGAAGGTTTGTTCCCACTGATTAATGCTGTCTTATTTTTGTTGAGTCACCTCACAATGCAGCCACTAATTTCTGCTGGCTTGGTAGAAAGATAAAAGATGAAGCAAAGTTCCCATGAAAGTCATCTAGATTAACTCACTGACCAAGGGCTAGCTATGTGCAGATATTACACCAATGTAACTAAAACTTTTTGAACTGAGTTAGTTAAAATCCATGCAATTCCTATATGCTGCTTGAAGAAATGTATTTGATTGGATGTATACTCATTTTAGGCACTGGTACAGATTGATAAGTTTTTACAAAAGGGAGAGAGTCCCAAATTATATAAATCAATTTACTAGTTGATTGAAAAAACCTATTTTCACACTGGGACCAAGACTGACAAATGTTGTCTTTTTCTCTTACAGCTATATTGACTAAATGATTACAGTCAGGTAGCCTGGATTACTGTAGAGAAAACCAACAGCTTCTATGTTCACAGTGCCAAAGAGCAGAAGTATGGTGAGGTCTTTACTAAAATATTTCTTATACACTACTGCACAACTTTCTCACAAATCCAGAAACTGTTTCTCTTATCAAGTGAGAAGATTATTTTTGCATTATGTCAGGGATTAACTCAAACACTTCAAAAGCAAAAACTGGGAGAGGAGGGAAATGTCTGGAAAAGTAAATCCGGTTGACTCCTGCTGAGTTTCTGGAGTGTCAACTATTATTACAGTTATACTTTGTAATGTGTGTCTCATAGGTGCCACTGTGCTACACTCTAAATGGAAGATGTGGTCCCAGAACCAGCAAATTTCCCTCTGGTTTTAGGTTTTGGAGTAGAGGGAACACACAAGAAGGGGCCAAAGTCGAGAGGCTAAAAATCTAGAGTAACATGTCACACAGATATACTCTAATCTCAGTTTGATTATAACAAAGAACATCAAAGATTAGGTTTGGACTTTTCCTAACTAAAAATGTAAATTGCTGCAGTTTTTAACTCATCTGTAAGACAAGATGAGTTAATAAGCTCAAATAAAGCTCTTGGTCTCATGTATCCTGTTTTAGAAGGGCTGAGCATTGCAAGGGCTTGCAATATAAAAGACAAGTACTTAGTTTGGTCCAGATGCTGTAGTATACATTAATACAAACTTAATCAATATTATAATGGTAAGGAAGAAAAAGCTAAAGAAATGCAAACCTTGAAGGCCCATCCTTTACAATTACTGATCTGCTTGTGTTCTTCCCTTTACACTAGTGCTGCATGGCCTCCTATGGCAGTGGCTTATCTGATGACAGAAGATATTGCAGGTTGTGTTGAATTGCTTATTACTGTTAGCTGGGAAAAAAATGGGAGATGCGAGATTCATAATACAACTATGATGGTGGGTTTGTTTAAGCCAAAATATAATGCTCAACTAGGATATCCATGGGACATGGCAGGTTCAAGTCTCTGCTTGTTATTTAAATCCCCATCATCCAGGAGATTTTTCCCAAAGCATAAAGCCATGGGACTCTCTTAATCACTTCTGTGGTATGATGTATTTAAAAACTTCTCCAAGACCAGAAGAAATTTCTTACCTACACAGATGAATGTCTCACCCATCAGGCCATAGGATTAATCCCCTGATTTTTACTAACCTATACCTCCCTTTTTAACAAATCCCGCAGCACTTTTCACACACAAAATGAGATGAAGACTGAGACAAAGAAATCCGTTCATCCAGTGCCAAATTGTTGCAGCTGCTTTGACAAAATTTGGTAACTGTTTAATATCAAGGGAACAGAAGCTCAGTTTAAAATGGGAGGAGGAAAGGGATGTCATGGTACTGTAAAAGGGAAGAAGGGGGATGTGTCATGAGCCTCTTAAAGCATCTTCCACTGAGACGCTCATCTGCCCACTCTCTCTTGATTTTGTTATGCTGGACATAGAAGCTTCAGGCTTCAGCCATTTTCTCTAGCTCTGCACAAACTTGCAAGCCCTCTCCCCTCATGTTCTCCCTCGAGAGATGAGCCCTGACAGGCAGTATGAAAGCCATGAGTGTTCATTTCCCTCAGTGAATGCTTGTTCTCTCACACTCCCTGGCATCCCGACGCACCTTTTCAGGAGATTCCCAGGCTGAAAATGCTCCAACAAACATTCATCTCATCAAGAGCCACAGGTCAACAGAAGCACAAGCATCTTCTGGGCGACCTCAGGCAGTTCATGCACTCTTCTGTACTTTCTTTCTCCACCTGTAAAACATAGCTAATAAGACTTTTTTTTCTACTCTTTTATCGGCCTTTCCTAAGGTTTCAGTCTTACTATAAGATGTAGACACTAGGAAACACCCTTTCAGAATTATAAAGTCCTCTTAGCCTGAAAACATTCTGGTTTTGCCTGCCCTTGAAAAGAACTCTGCCCAAAGCTAAGACTTGCCCTTGGTACCAAAGGTCTGCATATTTATTTGTATCTATGTACAGCGCCTAGCACAGTGCGTCCACAGTCTTGGCTCAGGGGTCTTCAAAGGTGCCATAACACCACTACTAGATGCTGTATAACACTTTTCTCTATTGCCTTTTAAAACACATACGAACAGAGACCTGTACAAAGTTACACCTCTGGAAACAAAAAATGCTGGTCATGCTGTCAGCTAGTGAAGCTCTGTCATGGAGATCCACAACTGAAGAACACAGCGTTAGCAAAAGAGTGTAAAACAAACACAAGAAGTTATGCCTCCACCCAGTGCAGAGTTAAGCTACAGATTTTCTTCTTTGTCTCAAGTTAGAGTAGATGTCAAATGCTATCATACGATCAAAAATCATTTAAAGAAATTTATGGAAGAAAAATCCATAAAAAGCTGTTAAAGACAAAGACACTATGTCCACCTCAGGAAGCCCCTGGCTGGCTGGAAGAATATTCTGAAATTTATCGCTGCATCATTATCCTGTTCCAATGCCTTTCCTTAGACATTTCTATGACAACGAACCACGATGAAGGGATGCTGCTGAGACGAGATGAAGGCATTCAAGTACCCTTACAGAAGGATCAGTATGACCAGAGATCAGCTGAATGATCCATGGGGTCTTCCAACAGTCCATGGCAAACAGGGCTAGTACAATCTTTGGATCATCAGCAGAAGAGTGATTCAGGCATCTGAGCTATGCTGCAAAGGACAGAAAGATGAGGAGGGGCTCCGCAGTTCTCTTCACTGCGATAATGCTGACCTTGGCCTCATTGGAAGGTAACTGGGCACAGAGGACTGTACCAAAGGGGGCTCCTGGGGCAGGAGACAAGGCAGAAGGCACTAAGCAACACCTATGACTTCTGCTTTTTCCCATCCCTGCCACCTCAGCTCTCCAGGTGGTTTCACATGCTGCTTATTCTCCTATTAATGTGTTGTCCTCACAAACAGAATCACAGAGGCATGGGGATGCGCATGTCTGCATGTGTGCATACAGGCACGCACTTGCAAGTGTTTAGGGACATCACATCTGTACACCATCAGGAGTCAGTGCACGGCTCTGATACCACTTCAGAAACCCACAGAGCCTGTTGCACCAAGGCAGTGGACAAGCTGGCACCCCATTAGAACGTGATATGTGGGTATTTGTTTGTCATTCTCCCATGATAGCTGCACGCTTGTAGTCTGTCTCCATTTATTTTTTTATTTTGTTGGCATTGCTCATGGAGGTCTTAAATCATCCCAAATGAAACATTTGAATAAAAATGCCTGAGAACTGTCAGCATGCAATCCCACTCCGCATTCTTTTCTAAGCTTTGCATCCAGCCTTCACAGTACAGATGCTTGCAGTCTGGTGTGTTATAACTTGCTTTTATTTTCAAATAGTGCATTTGTCAACATTTCAGAGCCATCCAACCTCCATCAGGACACAATGACAGCTGATCACAGGTTTTAAATAGCTGCCTGATATTTGGAAATACAGCTTTCTAAGTGTCCGTGATTAACTCCCTGATTCATTCAAAGTTGAAAGAAGGAAGGCAGTTACTCTCCTCTGATGCACCGTGGTTATGAAGATGATCTATTTTTAAAAATCTCTGACTAGCCAAATTGTAAAGCAAGGGAGAACAGCTAATGTGCTGATGAGCGACCACTGCATAACTATATAGGAAGGTCAGGTATCAACGTACGGCCAGTGAGTCATGGAGATGTCCTTCACCACTGTTCACTGTAAGTTGAGGCCGAATTGCCTATAAAACCTTCAAAAAGCATTGGCAGCAAAACAAAACAAAGCCCAGCAAACCTCTCTTTCTTGTCCGTTCTTTGACACATAACGAAGAGGTGAGTGGAGATGTGCAGATCTGCAGCAGCAAGATCTGAGGCCAGCAGAGCACGCGGGCTATGCCGGCGGTGCATCGGGGCGCTCCGTGCAGAGCCGCCGCGTACCTGATCCTCGCAGCCGGGAGAGTGCAAGTACTGTAGTGGTGGCTGGGCAGCCCTGAACCCAAGCTAGAAGCAGAGTTAGTCTGGGCTCAGAGCAGTGTTCATAGCAACATACTGTTTCTATGACCAAGCCAACATCTGTGTCTGGTGTGACATTACGCTTTGTTGAGACAGCTTTCACCCAGTGCTAGCTTAGGCCTTTCCTGAGCATGTACCATTGCAAAATTTAGTCTTGCCTCTGTGGTGGCAGGCTAAAGCCCATGGATCAGAAATGAAATGCTGACTTTTTTGACGTCTAACTTACTGCTTCAGCTACTCCCTGCTCACTGCTAGACCTACTGTACAACTACTTGCTTTAGTTCCCAGTATTTTTTCTGCACTTAGACACATTTTTTATAGAGAGAGAAAAAAAGTAGATACTAAACTTCAATTTCCCAGTGAGCTTTGAAAAACGATGTAAGATTCCTGAAGTAAATTTACGTCTTCTTTGTATTAAATTATTTTCAAATTGTGAAGTGCAATTACTTTTTATAATTGACTGTTTAAGAAATGAAGTACAAAGAAACAGTCATAGGACACTACCTGAGACAACGAATACCAATCAAGTCTGTTCTATAACTCAGCAATTCAGGACGATTGATCTGACGTATTTTAAAAGAGGTATTGTAACTAGTTTCAAGTGTGGTGGTAAGGGAAAATCTTGTTTTTATAACTTTCCTAAACCAACAACCCCAGTTACTCTTTATGTAAATGTTAGCCAATGACAAGTCCTAATGTTTCATAACATTTCAGCTTTGCATTTGTTATTTAGCAGGGTTTTGAATAATTGGCAGGGTGACCCATTATCATGTTGCTGGATCAGGTTTCAGTGACCACCAAAAGGGAGGCTTTAGTGCCTACCAACCAGGAGGAAACTGCTTTAAATTTTGTTTAACCATTCACTGGCAGTTTGGAGATAGGAGCTTTCTAGTCATCGTACACATCCCCTCCCTTAATCCCTAGATTTTAAAATCCTGCCCTCATTTGGTACTGCATCTCTCACCCAACTTAAATATCTTTCTAATGTCCTCTGAAAGTGTCTAGAATGCCAAGAAAAACTTGTCATGCTGCTATGATCATAGATAATAAATGACAGCTATAACTCAAGACACTGCCAAAATTCTTCATTAAAGTCTCCCATTCTAGCAAGCAATATTACCCTGTATGAAGAGAAATGCCAGCACACCCTGCACTAGTCCCTGAACTAAGGGGAGACCATTTATTTAAAATATTTGACATGATGCTTTATGGATTATTTGCCTACTGGAGAAGGACCCTAACCATTTGATTGACTGACTGACTGACTGATTTGCTTGCTTTTGTGCCTCAAACATTCTGTTCTCTGCTAGCCTGGAGCTGTAAAGATTGACCTGGATTTCTGCAGTTTTGAAATCTGACTTAAAAGAACTAAAAATTAAAATTTAAAACTAAAGAATACCTCTCCCATCCCAGTGAAGAAAAGAAACAATAGGAAGAAGAAGAACAAATAGGAAACTCCATGAGTTCATAGTACAACTTTCATTCCCTCCAGTTTCTTAACAGAGACCACAGAACAGAAGACGACTAGCACTATGAGCATGGTTTGGTATGAAAACAATTCATCTTAAACATCGCCTGACTTAATTGCTGAAATCTCTTCAAATCTTTTCAAGATGAGCATCTGTTTTGAAGGACTTCTGTATATGCTAAAATGTGGACAGGTCCAGGGGAAATGAAAACTTCTTTGACTTCACACAGCTGTACAATACCCAGCTTTACACACTGAAAATCACTCAGGTGATGCTTGCCCACCCCTGCTGCCCTGCGGCAGTGCCGGTCACCTGTATGTCCTTGGCACAGAAACGAAGCTTCTCGCGTGCTTTGGAAATCGGAGTGGATGTGCCCGGGCAGCAGGGTGCAGAGAAAAACAGAAGCTGTGGCAACAGCCTTCGTACTGAGGTTCTGAATGTCAAGAAACAGCCAGAGCTGGGGTAGCAGCCTTATGGCCAGATCCTTCCCTTTCTGAATGACCCAACACCAAGGGGGGAGTGCAGAAGTACCACCATTATATGACCCAGCCTAGGAGACATGCAGCTCTCAATTAAAATTGTATATACACTGAGTAAAAGAAAGATTAGGTGTCTGCAAAGATCACTATTCTCATTTTTCACTTAAAGGAACAAGGAAAGATGACACCAATTCCCCATTACGCTGTTCCTCACATTGGCACAGCCCACTCTCTCTCAAACAGCCGGCATGACACAGCTCCTTCTTGGTTCTCATTTCCTACTTGTCCTGTGCCACGACCAGCAGCAGCAATAACTCTGTCTTCCAGCACTCCCAGCACCTGCTTTCATGCCAAGCAATTTGCTAACCTATTGCCCTCATCCCATTCATATGTCTTAACCGCCCCCCCCCTCCCACCCCCCCGCCACTTTCCCTGTGAGAAGGGACCACTGGCAGTATTTTAGCAGCAACCTCCAGCACTGACCGAGAGAAACAACTTACCAGTCATGGTGACTATTGATTAACACTGCTCCATTCTACACTTTGCCGTGACTACCTCATACAACATAAAACCTTTGCCATGTTCTGTTGAATTTAGCTCATTAAAGGTCATTGGATCAAGTGCACAAACTGACATGGAAGTGGGAAACAGCATCAAGGTTTTCACCTTGCCGAGGATGTACCTATAAATAATAGCCCACAGGATTAGACTCTTTTTTGCTTTCTGTGCTCCCATCAGTCTCACATGTTGCCTGTAGAGTAGATGACCATCACCACAGGCTTGTCTGTGGACTGCCAAAGACTGCAGTCTCCTGGGAGGGACAATCTGAATCTCATCAGGATGAGAAGAATATTAAACCAGATCTCTCCCTTTTTGATTAATGTCTTTAAACTTGACACAAAATTAAGTGTAGTACGACCACTGTCGTCTCTAGGTGTGGTTTGGAAATGACTGATTTGCTCTGCACTGAGCTCAATACCCACAGTGTGTGCTAGATGAGTCTAATTTGCTCCCAAATTGGCTCAGATTTAAGACAGATGCCAGAAAGCTCCACTAGCTATGACAGCAGTGCCTCGAGGCACAAGCCACAGAGCCTTGTCCACCTCTGCAAGTGCAAGGTCACCTGGAGGCACCCAGGCATGCTCTGAACAACCCAGCTCAGGTTCTGCAGTCCATGTAATTTGTCTGGACCAGCTGATGTTGCTTTGCATTAGCCAGGACTGATGCTTGCATTAGCAGAGATATACAGCTACATACCTATACACATGTGTATGACTGCTTATGGTGTTACACAGATGTATTCCCTCCTGGACATTTCCTTTCCCCACAGCAGGGATGGCTAAGGAGCGCAGCACATAGGTCTGAGCCACAGCAGTTTGTGTGTTGGAACAAAATCAGGAACAAGTTCAGATGTTCAAGTTCAGTGCAGCAGTCTTTGTAAGGCAATGCTTTGAACTCCCTCCCAGTTCTCTGTCTGCTAAAGGACAGAGGCATTCTCTCCTTAATAGTGATGTTATGAGAGAAAACACTAAATACTGTGAAGCTTGCAGATATTTGGATAATGGGGCCATGCAGCTACCTTAGATGAATTGTTAGAAACCATATAACATGCTTGTGATTTGTTGGAAAATACTGCTTTTCGATTGCTATGTCTATATAGGTACACAGTTATATAGGGGTTAAACCCCTTGCATTTTGCAATAGGCTAAATCTTTCCTTCTTACTTTCTGTCCCAAGGTGAAATATTTTTGAAGACGCTTCAGTAAATTGCTCCATCCATCCCTAAGTTCTGTCAAGGTAAAAAAAATATATTTTTTTTCTCCATTTTACAAAATCAGAGGTGTATTTTTTCCGTGACAATCAACCAGGAACATTTGAGGGGAAGAGACAGACTGCCTCCTACAAAACACACAAAGCAAAATAGAAATACATACCCTATATTTTATAGCTAGAAACTTTTTAAGTTAAGGGTTTAACTCCCTATAACCAATGACACCAGTTACTACAGACTAAATGTTCTAAATTAAAATGGTAAAATCAAACTATGAGGCGTTCTCCAATAAGTCTAAAAACTAGTGTGAAATACTCTTTCAGCTGTGTGTCTGGTTGGATTAGGTGATAATGAGCTGTGTTAAAGTGTGACTGCTCCCAGGTGACAGGTCTGCTCCACCAACTCTGGGTGAGTGCTTTTGTATGCAAATGGAGCCCATCTCCAGAAAGCAGCCACTGTACCAAAACCATAATTAGTTATCCAACACTATCCAGAAAACCCCAAGACAATAAAAGGATGAGTGATAAAAGCAGAAGACTCTTCTCATGTCAAAGGCTTTGCGTTATCAATGATCAAATGATGCAGTAGAAGCAAAAGTTATGACTTAATTGACACCATGAAGCATATTCCACCTGCAGTTCCACACAGCGTCCAAAACAGACACTATGATATTCAGTGGTGATACAGAGGTGAGAAGTAGCACCCCATTTATTGACAAATGAAATTGCTTAGATCATATTTAGCTCAAGCTGGAAACTGCCATAGTCATCACAAAGTAATGAGGTGAACTCCAGCAGCCATGTTCATGTGCATGTTTGGGGAACAGAAGGTCCTGAGGTGATTTTCTCCTATATACTTTCTGATGGAAACCAAGTCTATGTCCATGTGCCAGTGTGCTGGTTTTGGCCGGGGTAGAGTTAATTTTCTTCATAGTAGCTAGTGTGGGGCTGTGTTTTGGATTTGTGCTGAAAACAGTGTTGATAACACAGGGATGTTTTCATCACTGCTGAGCAGTGCTTACCCAGAGCCAAGGGCTTTTCTGCTCCTCACCCCACCCCACCAGTGAGCAGGCTCTGGGGACACAAGGAGTTGGGAGGGGACACAGCCGGGACAGCTGACCCCAACCGACCCAAGGGATATTCCAGACCATAGGACGTCATGCTCAGCATGTAAAGCTGGGGGAAGAAGAAGGAAAGGGGGACATTCGGAGTGATGGCGTTTGTCTACACCATTACTTAGCGTGATGGAGCCCTGCTTTCCTGGAGATGGCTGAACACCTGCCTGCCCATGGGAAGTGGGGAATGAATTCCTTGGTTTGCTTTGCTTGTGCGCATGGCTTTTTGCTTTACCTATTAAACTGTCTTATTTCAGCCCATGAGTTTTCTCACTTTTACTGTTCTGATTCTCTCCTCCATCCCACTGAGGGAGGTGAGTGAGCGGCTGTGCGTGCTTGGTTGCCGGCTGGGGTTAAACCACAACAGCCAGAGACCTGTGTCTGGGCAGTTCTGTGGCATATTAAAGTTTTACAGCACAGCATTTAAAAATCTTTTAGTGGGAGCTGATCATCTGACAGTAATATGAAAAAGGATATTAGGACTGCCTGGGGAGTGTTGGTCTGTGCTATATGCCATGCACACAATATCAAGAGATAGTGTCTGCCATGGAAATCTGACCATCTTAATTAAGGTCAGAAGCAATAAATATGTAATAACACAACCAGTAGTCCAGAAAAACTAACTAAAAGTTCTTCCGCACCAAAGGTTACCAAGACCAAGATGGCACTGCTCTGGAGGAAGCATTATTTAGTTGTTTGAGAGCTGGTTAAAAGACAGGAAGCAAAAAACAGGGCTTAAGTGTCACTTACAGGATGGAGAAAATACCGGAGTGTCCCCAGGTACGGATGCTGGAACTAGTTTTATTTAACATCTTCACCAATGACCTGGAAAAGCAAGTGTGCAGTGAAATCCCAAAGTTTGCAGACCGTACTAAGTTTTACGTATAGTCAGGTGCCACACCAATGAAGAGGAGACACAGAAGGGCTTCATGGATCTGAGCAAAAGTGTAAAGCTCCCCTTAAAAAAAAAAAATTCCCCTTCAGAATATGCTCCATCTGCACTAGTGTGCCTTACTGACACGGCTGTGGAGGAGAGGACTTCTCATGCAGGCAAGGCTTTACTCCTTCATGGAAAAAGCCATTACCCATGAGATCATAACAGCAGATGGTCTCATTCCCAGGGGGGAATCTCAAACTTCATTTCGTTAACAATCACAAATTGCCATATTTCAGAACAAACTTGAGGCTCAAGGAGACCTTGCAGCATGGCTGGATGAAATGTTGCATTACATAAATAAAACAGGTTCCAGAAAGGACCACAGTAACATCTCCAGCTTCCAGATTGGATTCAGTAACTGATGACAGCTTATTATGTGTGAGAATACCGAGTGTTGTTCCGTTCATCATTATTCGTAAAGCAATATTTTTTACTTTCCAAATTTGAAGAGTTGTGAGGCTCTTTTGTCCCTGAGCCATTCAAGGAAGCAAAAATCTAACTCCTTATTTTCAAAGAATAGTAATTAGATCTGATGTCTTTCATCTTAGTTTAAGCCTGTTACTCCCATCCAAAGCCTTCATCATTACTACATCAGTGTGATACTGATTATCTAGTTACTAGTACAAGCATATTGATGGACATTTGCAAAGCTGAAGTTTTGAGGTTTGTTGATTGGAGTTGATGTCACTGAATTTTAGGAGTGGGATTTAGCACTGGATTAAGACAACTAGGTTTTGGTGTCAAAAGTGTTTAAAGTATTCAAGGAATGCTTGTAGGTGTCTTGTGCTACTTTAGAGTACTTAGGTACTCTAAGCCATGTGAGGCATCTGCACAGGGCTAGCATATGACACTGAATTTGCAAAAGGTTTGAAATTTTTTGGAACAGCAGGTGGGATGTCTCACAAGCATTTAAAATTACACAGGACCTACGCTGAAATGACATGGGACCTACATTTAGATAACTGAATCCAGATGCACATGAGTCTAATCTAGGATGAAATAAACTTGAACTTTGACATCTTAGATTTAAATAACTAACTTTTTGAGCAACTTCCATAAGATGAACTTTGCTCCTACCGTATTTGTTCATCTAATGAAGATATGTTTCCTCCACATTTTCTTATCACTTTGCTTGCATTACACACATGGTTTTAACCACCAGTGATCTCCTGTTCCCAAATGGCCAGGCAGAGTACAAGATCACAGCCATTAGATGCACAGACATTAAATATACACACCCGGTATGTGCCTTCAACATGAATAGGAGGTACATGTCCAAGTCCCAGATAGCTTTAGTCAGACCAGTCACTACGCTTTAAAAAATTCACAGCGATGTTATCTTGGCTCCGGGCTGGGTACACGCTTATCCCAGCTGCTGTTCAGCAGTACAGCCTTCCTCCTACTCAGTGACCGCTCTGCAAGTGTGCAAGATCAGGTTGACCGGTGGCAGCTGGCATTGTACTGACAGAGCAGAAGGGAGACTGCTGCTAGGATTTAAAATACATGTTTTACAGCATGCTAGTGCAAGGCAGGAGCCAATTTTTTGAGTTTTGGCTAATATGATATGTCTATCCTTGATGCTTTAGGGAACTAAAAAATAAACAGTGCCAAATATGCAAATTCAAATCATTCTATTCCATACACACATTTTACTAGTATGATACTGTGCCTGAGGTTTACGTCCTCAACTAACCCTATATCTAGTTCATTTCTCAGTCCCCAAGCCACCCCTTTGTGACTATCAGTTATAAAAATCGGGTTTTGCAATGTACCTAGAAAATTATTAATTTGGGCTTTCTTTATACATGTCTGCACAACTCATTGCAGGTAATTTGGAGAGACATGGCAAGCAAGAGAGCCCTTGTCTTTCCACAGTGATATGATTTGGCTACGACATTGCTCAAAAATTGACATTTATGTCTAAAGAATAAAATTTGTGTTGAATTTGATCTTTCTTGAACTCTTGTGCTATAAAATGTATATACAGGAGTATTTATTTGCACTGATATTTTTTTATACTTTTTACTTTCAACCTGATAAAAAAACCTGCTGTAAACAAATTCTTGGGCTCCTACATTTTTCACTACTACATGACCTCAGTAATACTGTTAAGCGAAGCCTTTCATACCCTTGTCTAAACTAAAGGGAACATTTACTGGAGCATACTTATAAGGAATTTTTGAATAAAAAGCAACTTCTTCAGAGAGTCTGAAATCCACTTCACACAGAGATGCTCTAGCAGCTTGGTACTTAACCACCGGATGGGAGAGGGATGTTGTATGACATCCAAGGTCACGAAGCACCTTACAGGCAGCATTCAAAAGCATGTACAATCAAATCCAAACTAATTGTATGAACAGGAGAGCAGCAGGCACTCAACATTACTCTCCATTTGCTGGTAAAGCCTGGCTATTAAAGAGTTCATTGTATCTCTCTGTGTGTACGTGTGTGTGCAGATACAAATGCTGATGGCTGGCCCTTCATGGCAGACCAAAGTCAAACAGCAAGTGAAAATGAGGACATTGAAAACAACTTGTTCTGCAGTCATTTTGGTTCTTACATTCATTTGAATTTTTTTTTAATTTTATTTTAAATCAATGAGATCAGTTAGGCTAAACAAGCAAGAAACCAACCAAAGCAGTCATTCTCAGTCCAACACAAACCTGTAACCAAGCAGCAGAGAAAACACCCCAATAAAAAGTCACAAAGATAAATAAGTGAAAAAAGGGAAATGGTGTATGTTGCTTAGTGTGAATATGAGTAGGATGGGGTCTGGTGTGCGTAGCACAGGCTATAAAGCACTTAATCACCTGTTCAAAGCCAGGGGCTGAAACTTTTTTTACCATACCTTGGTTACTCAGAAGCTGTTTTGTAGTGTGGTTGGTGTAAGCTTAAAGCCACCACCACAGCCAATGATGCCTCTGAGGCACCATCAGGAAAGTGAAAATGACAGTATGTGGGACTCCCTGGAAGTGCAAGGAGTAGCAGATTTCCATCTGGATTCAGGAGGCCAGGACGTGGTCCGCATGACCGTGGAGTTTTCACTCGCCTCCCACCTGGGTGATTCACCTCAATCACCATCAGTGTTTAAAATGTCAAGTCACCTCACAGAGACCCTGGGTGACCACAGAAAGCCACAAAAGCCTTGCTTCCTGCCTTCTGACATTTCCTTATAAATTGGAGCTCAGGGGATTCCCTCTCCTATTGCTTTTAAGAGAGTTGTTTCTAGGCTGTCCTCACTTTCCCCTTCCTGGACTTGCTGCCTTCTATAATGACTCTGCACTTTTGACCTGCAATTGCCTGCCTTTTTTTTTTTTTTTTTTTTTTTTTTTTTTTTAAGAAAAGGGATTTCCAGCTGATTTTCTTGTATCATCTGGTTTCTGAGAAGCTACTAAATAATCTTGCAGATTTCTCCAGTGCCTTTAGTTCTCTGAATATATCTCAGAGTAGAGATGCACAAACCAGAGAGAATTAGTACCCCTGCTTATGGGTCCCTTTCACCAGCTGAGAGGCTCCTACATACCAGCTCAGCCAGCTCCCAGCTGGGAATCTCCGTACCACTGTACGCCATATGCTCCCATAGTTATGCCAGACTCTTTGAAAACTTTTGAAAGGTCAGACACCTCATCCATCACATGGACCAAACTCATCCAGAGCTCAGATGAAGAAGTCTTCATGTTGATTTTTATAAGCAAACAAACCGCCAGTATGCTCTGAGAGCGTGGAGGGTGCTCTAGGAGCCTAGCTCTTGCTTTTGCTGTTCAGCTGAGACTTTGGGAGTCGACTGCCACGTGCTCAGGCAGTTATATAAATTAAAGGCACTCTAGTGCAGTACATGTGATGGTTCATACAGCTGGAAGCTTATTCCAAGCTAATCAGCATGCTTCTCCATCTCACAAATGCTTGAAAAAGGTAAGACAAAGATCGCAACTTCTAGAGCAGGATGGAAGCTTTGTCCAAATTAACTGAAGTCAGTGAAACCTTCCTAATTGACTCCACTGACCTTCAAACTGGACTATGCCCAAAAGTTTTCAGGGCATTTGAGACCTTTGGGTAGCTTTAAGGGAATGATATAGCACAGAAGTGCAGTAAAGCAGGCCAGGAAGGTGAGAAGGCTGCTGATGTTTTTGGACCATGTGCCAGAGACCTGGCACGGTACTCAGCTGTAATAAGGAACGCCTCAGGAGAAGATGGTAGTATTTACCCTGAAAAGACATGGAAAAGGTATTAGTATTGTTACTACCATATCTCTGAGCTCAGAGGCCTTCTCTTAGCCCCAAGGGAAGCAAAGGTATTTCATCAACATGGGTTTATTCTTGTAAGCTGTCACATGTCTCTGCAATAAAGTTATGGGACATGGAAACAACAGTGGACATGAGCCAGGTGTCTCAACTCTATTAGGATGCTTATTGTCCAGGCTTACTGTATCCACTGACTCTTCCTGAATATATACCGTAACTGTACAAAGGTTTGCTATATCCCAAATATATATCTAGATAATGCACGCACATTTTAAGCTTTCCCCTTTCCATAAAAACCTAAATAGTAATTTCTTTATCATTTAAAGAAGTATCACTCAGTGGGTTTCCTGGGTGGCAAGCGTGCAAATGCTTCTATCTTGGTGTTACAGAAATGGGGGTCTGGGACATGTACGGATCAAACTGTTCCTGGCCAGGTTTCATTTTCTTAACAGGTTTCCCTGTGAATCCAGCAGTCTCACACCAAACACATCACTCGAGCACTTGTAAATCTCTAGAATAAAACGTCCAGGGGGGCCAGCGGGGGTCTCGTGGCCATCCTTCCCTCCCATGGCACGGTCAGATGTTGGTGCGAGGGCAGCAACCTCCCTCCCCGTCCAGCCTCTCACCCGCGGAGCCGCTGCCAGAAACACCGTCCCTCGCCCTCCAACTGGGTGAAAGGGAAAGCTCCAGGCACAACCTGCCTCCTGCCTGTGTGGGACTTATCACAAACACAGGCCAGACCTGGCAACGAAACATAAACCAAATACGTATTAGCAACAGAAAGCCCATGCTCAAAAGCCCCTAAATCCAGCCTCTGCAGCACAGAGTCGCAGTCCCCTCTAGTGGATGTCTGACACGGTGGAAACCTCACCAGCATTTTAAAAAGACCAAAGGTTGGGTCCACGTAGCTATGTGTAACGCAGCGACATCAACAGATACACGGCCACATACATATATGCTGTATAGAAATAGGTAAAGGAAGGCATACGCAAGAAATTTTCAGTTAGGAATGTAGATCTTTTAGGCCTGAAAGATGGGCTTTTTAGGATCAGTCACCCAGTGTTTAATACATTTATACCTATGGATATACTTGCGTGTACGTACACATTTCTTAGTGCCGTTCACTCTGTGTTGGTTTTTAAATCAGCACCCTACTAGATAGCTTTTCCTTTTTATTTAGGCACTTGCCGTTCTTAGACAGACAAGAGCCAGAAAGAGCTCGGAACAGATAAACATCGCATTCCTGGACCTCTTTCACTTTGCGAAGGGAAGAGAAAAAGCACCCCAACAACAGGATGTAGGTCTCTCCAACGGAAAACACCAGGGGAACTCCCAGTGCCTCCCAGTAAACCCCAGCAGTTCTCTACACCAAAAGCTAAAAATGACCCGATGAGCCAGCGGCACCTTTAGTAAGGGAAAGGGCAACGGGGGTGCCTTGACATGGCCCACAATGCATATTTTAAGGATGTGTTTGTGCATGATGTGAAAGCCATGCCAGGGAAACTCATCAGCCTGGATTTCTGTGACCCCCTGGACGCCACAGGTCCCAGATACACAGCTGCCAAAATGCTCGAGGATGACATGTCACAGCAAGCTTTCCGGCACGGCCCTCAGTAAATGCTTTTCAGGTAAAAAACACGTACAGTTAAAGAAATGAGATAAGGACACATAAGACACTTGCTTTCCCTCTAATTGAGAAAAGACAAGAAACAGAAAGAAATTTAACTGGGAAACCAATGTAAAAAATAAGATTTGTGGCTATGTAGTGACTTTGTGTCAAAATAAGCAGTTTAGAAAGTGGACAGCACCCATCAATTAGAAAAATGTGGCACTGCTTTCTGTTTGCTTATGCACAAACAGGTTTCGTGCCTTGCTGTCCTGGGAGGTTGCTGCATTTCACATTATTTGTGAGTTATATACTTTTAATAGCACCTAATGAGATACCTTCTTCAGAATCCTCCTCCGTCTCTAACACGTGATCCATTGCTCACATTTGTAGTATTACATACGAAAAATAGATCACAGCTACTACCCACATTCTGAGCATATCACACAAAAGCAGCACAATAGAGGAGGCAGACAGAAATAGAAATCGTGGGTAATGTCTCAGTATATTAGGTAGAATGTTTCTATCCAGTAATGGAAAAGTGTGTTTTAAGAGAGTACTATTAAGGATGATTTGAAAAGTCAAAATGCACCAGAAAAAAGGATTATTGTAATTCAGACTTCTGTAAATGCATTGGCATTGTTTTCCTTAGATGATCTCATCCTACTTTTAGCAAGATTTGTATCTTATTTAGTCCTCGCAGGTTGAATGGGATAGAGACAGGTGGGAAAAAATGTTTTTCCAAAATGATTGTAAGCTTTCAAAGAATAAAATCTCTTTTTGAACTGAAATGAACCCTCACACTTTTAATAAGGCTAATGTGTTTTTTTAAAATACAAAACCCAACCCCTTAAATTCATAGAAGAGAGTGAGAGATTTTCACCGGCTCTGAAAGCAATAGGACATTTTGCCAGTTTGTACCACAGAAAGTGGTAAGTGTGGATGAATGGTGAAGGTCAGGAGTGTGGTCATACGGTGAAGAGTATGTTTTTAGCGATCACCACTTTTCACTCATTTTTGCTAGGGCTCGCTCTCCCTCTGGGCTGGCCTCAGTCTTGTCTCTTCCACATCCCTGTCTCCGCGGTTTGCTCCTTTTCCCCCTCCCCCTGCCCTGGACCGCTCACGCAGCCTGGCTCCCCCCTCACCCACCTCCCATCACTTCTCCCTACCCACAGGTCTTGATCCCGGGAGTTCAGATTTCTAATTTCTCCTTCAAACTCCTCAGCCAGTCACAAGGCCCTTGCCCTGGGCACCTCAGTCCCTCGCCCTCATGACCTTGCCGAGCCCGTCTCAAAGCTCCGCCATTCGCCAAGTCCTTGTCAGCTCTGCAGTCTCTGTTCTCCCTCTGTCCAACCTCATCTTGCACTTTCCTGGTCCTTACCCACGCTTTCTTTGCTGCCTTTACAATCCATCAGCCTCTACACCATCCATTATTTCCTTTCTTACTTTACAGTCCCAGTTTCCTTATCAAACAAGTCCCAGGCAATGCGGTCAATGAATCCAGTCATCACAGGGAACTTTATCGAAGTTTTTAAAGTCCCAAGGAAAGCCATGGGAAGAACGTCAAAGGAAAAGCTCCAAGAGATCCAGCAGAGACCTTGTTTAGCCCCTTTAATTTTCTTAGGAGAGAGTTTTATATGTCTCGGAGGAGCATGCCAAAGAAACCCCTAGGAACAGGAATCACTTCTCTCTGCTGTCCTGGAGTAGAGTTGTGGAAGAATGAGTCATTTTGCAGATCAAAAGGTCTGGGAATTGTTCTTGTTTACAAGAGACGTGGATTCAAGATCTAAGCTGAAAACACACTGATTACACAGGAGATCAAAGTAAGAACATCAAATACATCTGACCCAGATGTAACATGGCCACAAGGGCCTTTATGGCTTTGTCATGTTATGCCAAGCCATATTTCCATTTGAAAACAAACAGCACCTTATCTGAATAGGATGGGACATCACAGACAAATGCAAGCTTCGCCGTTTTGCTTTGTCAAAATAATATATGTAGTTTTCAGGTTTTCATTTCTTTATCCAGGTGCTTGAATGCATAACATCTGTTGCTTTCATCCCTAATTCCCAAATGATCCACTGCCAAGCCATTAAGGACAGAAGTTTTACAGATGCCATGTGCTCCTAGTTCAAGCATATGTCATTTCACTATTGTTCCTGAGCTGCTTTGTCCCCCCAGGGAAACCTGAACAGAACTCTGAAGAGACACCAAAGAAACACTCTCTGCATAGCTGCATTGGCTACCAACACTGTTGAGTCACCTTCATGTTACGGGAGGACTGGAGGGAAACTGGTTCTGGGGAATCAAATCACAAATTCATTCCAACATCTAGGACAACAAGCTCCTGCATCTTTACTTCAGGCCAACGCTACAGCAACGAAGGCGGCTGGATAACTGTGGGATTTGAGCAGATATTAAAATCAGATTTTGTAACATTAATGCTTATTACACTATGCATGCTGCAGAGTAAGTGCTGACAACAGACGTCAATCACAGGACATCATAACTGCATCTGAAAGGAAGATCAAGAAGTGCAACTGTATAATATACTTAATGTAATCTGAATTGCTAACAGTGTTTTTTTTATGATCAATTAGCAGCTATTGTACAGCAAACCATTATATATGTAATGTATATAGCACACAGACTTCTCAGAGGCAATTTCTCCAGTGTCTGAAGGCCTCACCCCATAAGCTGATGCAACTTTGCTGAAGTTTTGCCAGCTGAGGAACTGGCCAATTACAATGACAGGTTTTTTCTGTTTTTCCTTTACTTATTTCATTCCATTAAATTAATTAAAATAACAAAAGATAAAGAGTCTAAGTAATGAGGTCTTGATATTTGGAGACATAGTGGCTTCAAATATGAGCGCAAAAATTAGTTGCAGTTTTAGGAGCACACTAGTAAAGACACCTATTTTATATAAGGCAAAGGCTGTATATGATGTGAAACAACAAAACCTGGCATTTCTGAAAACGAATGTCAGGATTGGCTTGATAAAGGCAGTAGTGATAATGAGAGCTATGTATTCAATGTCTAAAAATGTTCTTTATAGTGTTTTAAAGGATGCAAGGAGAGTAAAGTTTCAAAACACCTCAGTATCGGTCAGCAACAGAGGAGACCACACAGAATGAATGCATCATCTGCTGGCCAGAGGTACAAATTACTCAGTAAGTATACAGATGAAGTCAACATGAACTGTCAGGGCACTCACAGGGTAAAGCACCATTTAACATCAGTATTAAATTTGTACCTAAGCAGGAGACCACAAGAAATGGAAGTTGTTGTAACGGTAGCTTTCATTACCTCCTCAGCTGGATTGAGAATAAAATGTATTTTGTGCTCTTCAGTGAGAACTTGTGATGGTTTTCATCATTGAATTCCACACTAGACACAACTCAATTAATATAAAGCCTGGAAAGAATCCTAAAACTTAAAAAAATTTCTACAGCGCAGATAATCTGAGGCCAGGTTTCTAGTAGGTGAGGCTTACCATTTGGCAGGCTTAAGCTATACAAAAGACAGTGAATACAAATGCTTGGATTTAAAGTGAAAAAGAAGGGGATATGCCATTTCCCTGCTAAACAAGTTCTGTGCGGCTGTGTTTGCCATGATTCTTCTTCAGGACTTGCTGCATTCACTGCTCTGCACTTTATACGTTGCAGTACTCTGTTAGGGAGGAAGTGGAAACAGGTGGTTTCAGTTACTTTTGTGGGTCATGTTTGATGAATTGGTATATTCTGCAAGAATCTAATTGTCTTCTGGATGCCTTTTTCTGTTTCTTTTTCTTTTTAAATGAACTTGGTGACATCAACACAGATGGCATTTCTCCAGTATAATTTAATTACTCTGAAGTCTAAGAGAATTAAGATCTGCTTTTCTCCTGTATTTCACCAAGTTCTTGTCTCACTGAGCGGGCACTTCATACCATAGTTTTGCCTAGTTGTAGGTCCAGGAAAGGAGTATATCCTAAGAAGAAAGTAATTTCCTCTTCTTATTGGTTATAAGCAATGACTCTCTAGCATTTCACAGGTGGTTTTTATTACTTAAACAATTCCTAACCCTATCCTATAAAACAGCTCTGTAATACAGAGGTTTATTTCTGACTGAAGATGCTCATGCGGGCAGTGGGTAGGGACCATTTATGGGGTTTGACTGACACTTCTACCATCAGGGGCCTTGTGAGGAAAGGTTCAGCTTGCCACAAGTCAAGGAGTGGGCAGCCTTTCCACAGTGGGGAGCGTATGGGAAATCGCGATGTACTTCTCTGTTTCCATCACCTTCAGCCCAACGAGAGGCAAGAGTGAAACCTACAGCAGTTTATAAGAGCACATAGGTTACTTCAAACTTAGCAGGCTGAGACCTGCTCCTAAGAGCTATGTTTCTAATCAGGGAACAAATTTCTCCTGCTGCTACGCTGTATTAAATCCATTTTGGTGGCTTCTATGCCAAAAGAATCCCTGGCTGCCCTCATGGGTAAATCAACACCCACTTAGCCTGGAGCTAAGTGTAACCCAGACCATGGGAACCACCCAGAGCTTCTGTATCTGAAGATTTTGGTTTTGAATGAGGTACTCGGACATCCAGATGAAGATTTCTCAAACTCTGCTGCTGCCCACAGACAAAGCGCACTTGGGGTCCCCATGCTCCTGCTCTGAGGAGAGCCCACAGCCAGCACGCAGGTGGGTCAGTGCCGGCCAAGACTGCTGACCCAGAGCCAACACATCGACATGGAGGAGTCCCTGAGCACATTCTGCCCAGCACCTCTTGGCTCTTTTAAACAGCCCTGGCAGCAAGGTTAGCTCCACATGGACAGCTTATTGCACAGTGCACCCTAGGTATTGTAAATTATATATGACATCAACACTTGAAAATTTTTGGAGAGACTTAAAAGGAGGAGCAGAGAATGCCTAAGTAGCCCTAAAAGCTACCACTCCTGGACACCACAACTTTCATATACACAAAGCTGGACACATAGAAAATTCATTATTTCTTTTGGAAGACTTGGAAGGTACTAAGCAGGTCTTATCACAAATACCAAACAATTTAATTGCAACATACAGGTCTGATCCTGATTGGTACTAAGGTGTCTGATGACTTACCATAAACTGTCCCCCATAAGTACATTTTTTGTCATTTTTGGTGTATTGGGTTTGTGTGCAAGGTTTTGGTAGTGGGGGGGGTTACAGGGGTGGCTTCTGTAAGAAGCTTCTGGAAGCTTCCCCCATGTCCGACAGAGCCGATACCAGCCAGCTCTAAGACGGACCCACCGCTGGCCAAGGCCGAGCCCATCAGTGACAGTGGTAGCACCTCTGGGATAACAGATTTAAGAAGGAAAAAAGTTGCAGGACACACAGAAATGGCAGCCAGAGAGAGGAGTGAGAAGATGTGAGAGAAACAACCCTGCAGACCCCCAGGTCAGTGCAGAAGGAGGGGAGGAGGTGCTCCAGGCGCCGGAGCAGAGATTCCCCTGCAGCCCGTGGGGAAGACCATGGTGAGGCAGGCTGTCCCCCTGCAGCCCAGGGAGGTCCACGGTGGAGCAGATCTCCACCTGCAGCGCGGGGAGGACCCCACGCTGGAGCAGGGGGATACCCCCAAAGAAGGCTGTGACTCCATGGGAAAGCCCCCGCTGGAGCAGGCTCCTGGCCAGACCTGTGGCCCCATGGACAGAGGAGCCCACGCTGGAGCAGGTTTTCTGGCAGGACTTGTGACGCTGTGGGGGACCCACGCTGGGGCGGTGTGCTCCTGAAGGACTGCACGCCATGGAAGGGACCCATGCTGGAGCAGTTCGTGAAGAACTGCAGCCCGTGGGAAGGACCCACGTTGGAGAAGTTCGTGGAGGACTGTGTCCCATGGGAGGGACCCCACGCTGGAGCAGGGGAAGAGTGTGATGAGTCCTGCCCCTGAGAAGGATGAAGGGGCAGAGATAACGTGTGATGAACTGATTGTAACCCCCATTCCCCGTCCCCCTGTGCCGCTGGGGGCGTAGGTAGAGAATCCGGGAGTGAAGTTGTGCCTGGGAAGAAGGGAGGGGCGGAGGGAAGGTGTTCTGAGATTTGGTTTTATTTCTCATTACCCTACTCTGGTTCATTTGTAATAAATGGAGTTAATTTTCCCCAAGCTGAGTCTGTTTTGCCTGTGACGGTAATTGGTGAGTGATCTCTCCTGTCCTTATCTCAACCCACAAGCCCTTTGTTATATTTTCTCTCCCCTGTCCAGCTGATGAGGGGGGGTATGATAGAACAGCTTTGGTGGGCACCTGGTGCCCAGCCAGGGTCAACCCACCACATTTGGAGAAACTATAAAATTGGTACAGAAAGCAGACTTTCACAGACAATTATTACCAATGATAATTGAATAGCAAATTATTTCATTAATAATAATGGAAAATTAGGTTGAGAAATATAATTTACTGAATTGGTAGACATACTCAACCAGCATAACAATAGAATCTTACACTGAAAATGTACTCCTTGCATGAGAAGCCTCACCCTAGAGAAATGGCATGCTATTTATTAGTAACATAGCATAGCACTAAAACTACTATACAACTGATGGGATTTGGGATTAATTATCATTGCTCTGTCCCATAACACTTCTGCAGGCATAAATTCTTACCAATGTGATAAAAGAGAGTTTATAAAATATGTGTGTCTGTTAACTGAGTGGTGTTCAGTCTGCCAGAAGAACTATTTCCAATAAAAAAGGACACATTTTTCTGTTCTTTTCCATGGTGAAACTGCAATGCAGATCTGCCTTGAAAAATACATGCTGATTCTGAAGTCTTAGTGCTTTTGCATCCAAGCCTTATTTGTACCGTTAGTCTGTGATAACCTGCATTCAAGGTGGTGCAGTACTGCACAGCCAGATTTGATTTCCATCATTGCATACCCATTACAATGACATCTCTGCTATCTCAAGCCAAATTAGGCCTTCCTGCTAGACAAAAGACTATAAATTTCTAAAACAGGAGGGACTGATTTTGTTTGCTGAGTGCTATTTACTGTTTTCTCAGCTTCATCGGGGATATAATAATCTGACTTTGTATTAAGCCACTGACACATCCAAAACAAGAAATCATCATCAAGATAGCAGCATTTTATTCACTGATGGGTAATAGCCTTTGTGTTCAAAAATATTATCTATATGTTATTTGGACAACAGTTTCATAAATATTTTTATTTGCAATTTTACTCAGCAGACTACCAGGCTCTGGTTAAGGTGTATAGACACGCTGCCAGCCCTGTTCAGTACTGCTTAAGCCTTGTAGAGAAAGTCTACAATCATAATAAACAACTCATAATGTCTCTGTGAAGCACCTAATATGGCCTGGCACTGTACCACGAGATCTTCAACCACTCCAGCCCGGCGCTTTGGGAGGACAGTGTTTTTCAGAGGCATTGAGCACCTGCAGGCCCAGCGATGCAGTTATCAATGTCATCCAAATTCCTGCCACCAGTCACACTCGGTCCTTATTTGCAAGAACTTCCCATGTGAGGGTTTGGCTTACGAAGATACTTTGCTTTTTCTTACATGTGGGCAAGCAAAACCACTTGCTATTCAGTAGTTGGTATTTATGCCTTTGTTGAACCCCTATTCTTGCATTTCTTTGGAGTTTGAGATTTTTCTTTGTGAGAGGACCAGACTAAATAAAGTTTTCTCTGTTACTCTATTCTCTAATACTCTAAATCAAGTATTCAGATAAAATCTATTTCTCTTTTTTCTTTTTTGAGGTTTTATTCCTTTCTGAAAGCTCATTTGCTCCAATACAGAGGAGTACCCAATGACTAGGGTATTTTCCTTACAACAGACCTCTTTAAAACACTGCAGAAATGTTTCTGGTTTTTCTCATTCATTGTCAGTTCTCTAAGGTCTCAGTCATGGTCCAGTTAAAAGCTGTGGGCAAATCTTCCACTGATCACAGCAACGGTCACACCTTACGTGCAGTGATACCCCAAAATGACGGGGTTGGTTGCACAATTCGGGATAGTTACATGCTGACGAGTCCCATCCTTTCTGCAGTGTTGAATCCCTGGGGATCATCCGGGATTTTACTGGCAAGGAAAAGCAGCCGATATGTCTCTTCAGATGCCAACAGAAGTGAGGTAAGCTGAGACTGAGAGCGGAAAAAATGTAAGCAGCGAGCAAAGGCCTTTGGACAGCTGTGGTCTGAGGAAGGAGAGAGGCTGCAGATAAAAGCAAGGAGGCAGTGGGGAGGGATGTGGCAGGTGGGGAAGGAGGGGTGGAGAAAGCCAAGGAGTTAGCCAGAAAAAAATGATCCTCAGCATTGCTTAATCAGCATCACCAGTCATCTCCAAAACCCGTTTGGCATTGGAAAGCATTCTTCAACTTCTCTCCCACCTGCTTGCATGCACAACTCTACTAATTAGCTAAATGTTTGTACATAACTTTGAAGTTGGAGAAGGCTATCCAAGTAAAATAACCTAAGCTGCATTTGCAGCTGGAAAAGAATCAAAATTCCTTTTGTCCGGTTTCAGTGATATCCACTACAGTAGAGATTCTGAAAATCAGTTTCTACTTTGAACAGGAATCATTGTATCTAAGAGCTTTTATCCTGGAAAATATGTTGTGACTCTTGCTAGCAGAAACAAGTATTCTACAAAATCATTCATCATTTGTCACCAGGAGATACATCACTCACTATGAAAGAATGAGACGTTAAAGAAGTTTCATGAAGTTTAGTATTTCTTGACATGTCCTCAAAAGAAAAGTTGGTTTTGCTAAGAAGAAAGAACATTTTGTCCTCCTGTTAATGCCATCCCCTAACAAGCTTTGTGTTTATTAGAACTGGTACTTTTTAGGGAAAAAAGGGAAAAATTCAGAAGTTTCCATTTGGAAAAGAGGACTGGGGACAGTATGCATTCGTCATGTTGCATTTTGTCATTTTCTCTGTACATCTATTTTATTATTGCTTTGGGAATGCAGCAAAGTGCCGATTCCCTGAACAAGAGGCTGTGTAAATTCTAGTTATGACCATAGGACCAAACCTTGTATAATCAAAACCAACTTTTTCTCCATGCCTGTATTTTGCTTGAGTTCTTGCCAAAAATGCAGCTGCCTGTCCTTACAAAATCCACATTAATTCTCAGTTTTGTTTGAACTGGTATGAGATATGCTCCGCAGTCCAAAGCCTGTAGTTATTTCATCATTTTGGACACTTCTCATTGGGGTGTTTGAGTGCTTCTCCCACTTCTGTGGTAATACGAATTTCACAGAAACACTAGAAAGCACAAAATCGCTTTGATCCCTGTGTTCACTAGAGATGTTTGGTTTGCACCAGATGCCACTGTTTTCATCCAAAGCCCAGGCTGCCACGGGTAGGTCAGGTTCTCCAAAGCAAGCCAGGAATCCATGAGAATGCTCTGAACAACAGTGACTATGGGTGGCCACTAAGCCCACTAAGTTTCCTCATTAAGGTCAAAGCTTTCCATTCCTGAGTCTGGCCTCCAAATGCAGTGGGAGGCACTAGAGTCATTTCACTCTCTGTATGAAGAGAGATGCCTTCCTACCTCACACCGGGATAACACTCCCCAAGCCAGCCTATCAAGTACAGGCCTGCCCAAAGAATAAAGCTCAGTGAAGCAAATGATCCACAAATTGCACAGGTAGTTTACAGCAAGGGTAGACCTAGAACTCAGAAATCCCATCCCTGCCTGCACTCCACCTGACTGGTCTTCCCCATGGATTTGTTTACGGACGTGCTATCTGAACCTCCTGTGCTTTCAAAAAGGTACCTCAAAGGTGTCCCTGGAAAAACTCAGAGCAGTCTTTGTTGTTATCTTGCAGGATGCAACTGACTGACGCCTCGGTGTGCTACCGTTACACACATCTTAATTCATCAGTCGTCTGTCCTTGCTGACAGGTGTAAATCAAAAAGCTTTGGAGACACGTTCCACAGCTCTTCCTGTGGAAGAACCAAAGCGAAATGTCAGTGTGCCATTGAAATGACTTCTGTGGCAAGGGCCTGCTTTTTCCATTTCACTGGCATCATCTTCACTGTATATTCAGAATTATTCTAGTTTTCAGAGGATTCTATGTTTTGCTCTACACGTCACCATAACTATTTTTTCCTATAGTTCCACTGGTTTAAAAAAAAAAAAAATTGTTGAGGTGAAGCTCACCTACAATATGGATGCTTTGTTAAAAAATCTTATGTTTACTGCTTATTTATAGAGGACAACAGCATTAGAAGAAGCAAGATTTGCAATGACAAAGCTCAGCAGTGACTGTTTCCCACAACTGCTTATTTTTACGAATCCCCATCATCTCCTCCTTCAACCTGCTACTAGGAATTGTAAGGTTTTTAAGGCTTTCCTGGGACCTTAAATACAACTGCCAAGCTTAGTTTACAGAATTATATTTTTTTTTCTCTTTCTTTATATTTGTAAACACAAGGACTCAGAATAAAAAGTATAGCACGTCCATTCTTTCACTGGCAAACTCCGAAGGTCATGATCCTGTGATAAAATCCCCCTCTCTACCCCAGAGAATAGTGAAACTTTGTCACAGCATGAGTATTTCCTGGAACCATTTTTAAGTTCAGAAATAAACAAATTTCCCAAGGAAGTTTATTCAACTGCTATTCAAAGAACATTAACTCATATAGTTGCTTCTTTCCAGTACTGTGCTGCTAACTCATGTAAACACTGTGTTCTTACTTCACATTGTGGGAAGCCCAAATATTATTCCAATAAAGAATGCAAGCCAATAGGGAGCGTGTACTACCACTGGTGATGACTTCTCTGGTAAATATCATACTATTTTCAGAGTAATAGCAGATAACTCTTCAGAAGTACTACACATTCTTGTTTATAAAATACTATGAAAACTGGCAGGTTTTTAAATTGCTGTTAACAGACACATAAGTTCACAGGATTTGGAACACATGCTCTGATATAGCTAAATTCAACAACCATGGATGTTTCCCATGGAAGTGTGAGATGTAGAACATGGGTCAGCATCTTTTCAAGTGCAGTGTGCCAGACTACTTTTTTTTTCCCCAAGCAAGAATCTAACTGCACTGGAAGGAGCTCAGTGGGAGCAAGGAGATACATCCTCTGAAAGGGATGATGCTGCCGATCGTTTCTCCTCTTTATGAGGTAGGGACGTCTGAGCCCTGAACTCGGAGAGAGTCGGGAGAGCCACCAAATCTCGTCAGGACTCAGTAGCCCCTGCTCGTTGGACCTGAGTGACACCCAGGATCTACCTCTCCCCCACCTTTGGCACTTATGCCGTATGTTGCTGACCCTTGCCATAGAGTGTAACATTTCAGCCATCACGCAGATCTCTCTCTTCAATAGCACAATGCAATGCCTGAACCCTCCAGGCCAGTGCTGAATCCTCTTGACATGTGTATTAAATTTTAATTGCACCAGTCACACTGAAGAGAGTGAGATTATTCGTAAACTTAAAATGAAGCATATATGTTATTGTTTGAAGAGCATCAAGCATACATCCATGCTGATCTACTTGATTGGGCAAATTGGTTAAATCTCTGCTTAAATCCCCCCAACTTTATGGGAAGAGGACTATGTATATGTTTGGCTTTGAGTACTTTCTTCTTAAGCTTTACACACTTTCCTGAATAAGGATGTACATGTGTATATTTGCATGGATTTACTTTCTTCTGAAGAGTGCCCTAACCAGGTGAAATAAAAACCACATGTACAGATACAAAATACAAACACAAGGATTTTACATCTGAAGAAATGTGTATTCCTCATGCCAAATTAAATGACATTTCTATTTATTGTATTTGGCATTTCTGTCAAAATGATTGAATGGTCCTTATGGTAGTGACAAAGAAGAGTTAAAAAAAAAGTAATATTGCATACTTAAAGTGATGATGGTTGGAAAAATAAAAGAGCTCTAAGGAGCAAAAGACTGACCTCACCTTTCTTCAGGAAACAAGAATGCTGTCTGTTCTATACATATTCCAGTACAAAATTCCCTCCTTGCTAATCTCTCACTTTTTCTAACTATCAAACCATAAAAAATGAAATAAAAGGGGAAGTACACTAGACTGTGACCTTCACAAAACCACACATTTTTACTGCCCCAGTATATTTCCACAAGGTTTGGGGAAGAAAGAGGCAGAATTTAATTGGCTGTAGTGTCAAGTCAAGGGTCTTGTACAAAACACTGCTATACTGCGCCAAATGAGTCATCAGCTTTCATTAAAACTCATCTGGTTCAGGTGGTGCCAGGTTGCAAATTGATCATAAAAGTGGTTCCATTAGTCTCAGTGCTCTGACAATCCTGGGAGCTCCAGATGTGCCAGCAAGAATCCTGAAGAGGTTCCAGGTGTTTCTGGCTACCTCATTGCTCTGCTTCTAATCTGCAGAAAACATACAGCTGTAGGCAATAGGAACAACTGGTGATACAGCTGACTGGCAGAGGGAGACTGAAAACCAGTGAGGGAGCAACAGTTGTGCTTTAAATAAGCTGTATTTGTACAGATGAGTAATGACATAAATATATATGGTTTTTAGAGAAAGATTATGAGCCTTCAAAAATAAAGGTCCTACATAATGAGGTTTACATCATCCTGTCAAGTATAGTGAACTGTGCATTTGTGCCTTGTACTTTGACTATCACATCACACAAGAGATATGTAAGCTATGTAAGAAAGACTGGTTTTCCTCTTGAAGTATTATGTTTCAAAGAAAAGGCAAAACTCTGTTCCTCTGTTATTTGCTGAATAGGTTAGAAATCCAAAACCTAATTTTGTCGTTTTGCTTGTAGTAACTCCACGTTTAAATCTGTAATCCACAAGCCTACAAACTTTTAGACTTTATACATGTAATTCATTCTACTAAAGGCAGTGGAACCGTTGATCTGAATGAAGTGTAAATAGAAAAATTCACAGAAAATTGGGATCTATCCAAGCTGGAGGAATAGACTGACAGAGGCCTTATGAAACTCAGCAAGGACAAACCCAAATTCCTGCACTTGGGAAGGAAGAGCCCCTTGCAGTGATGCAGGCTGGGGACGGACAGCTGGAGAGCAGCTCTGTGGAACAGGCCCTGGGGGTCCTGGTGGGCAGTGAGATGAGCAGGAGCCAGCAGCGCCCTGGCAGCAGAGAGGGCCACCAGCAGGTAACAGGAGCAGAGCCAGAAGATCACGGATTCACGGCAGTGCATGGCAGGAGGGCAAGAGGCAACAGGTGGAAGCTGGGACAAGACAGGTTCAGCCTGAATATACAGAAAAAAATCTGACTGTGAGGACAGCTGCCAAGACGTTGTGCGGTCTCCATCCTTAGAGGTTTTCAAGAGTGGGTAAGGCTGCTACTCAAACCGCACGGCTGACCCCGCTTCAGCAGATGGTTGCATGAGACACATCCTGAAATTCCTTCCAACCTGAATTTTCCTGTTTCTAAGATCACGTTATTTTATATGACTGAGATCTCAGTTGTTTGTGCTGTTGGAAAGAATGCAGTGTAGAAGATTTATTCGAAGAAGTATATGACCTATTCATCAGTTTTACTTAAGTGCAGTCGGGCCCATATAATTAAAGGGTAACATTTTTGGCCCCTCCTCTCATTACTGTAACTGTGTTTCAGATAGTGGCCTCCCGAAGCAGCCAATATAACAAATTCTTCTTGGAAGCTTAAGAGTACCCTCTGCTGGCTCAACACAAAAGTTGGGAAAATCTGCAGCACAACCTACTGAAACAGCATCGCAGAGATATACTCCTTTCCCAGTGTAGCACAGCTGTGCATCTCTGCACGGGGCAAACAGCTGTGCAGTAACATTTATCATCTACAAAGGGAATGCCTGAAGCAACATCGCACCACGCCTGCCACAGAGCTCTCTTTCCCAAACAACAGGAATTCCATAGCTGTCGTCCCATTAGGATGCCTGTCTTGTCAAATAGCCTGTCAAACGCCATCTGTGTGAAGAGCTTCAACATAAAATAAAACTTATTTTGGGGACACTCTGTTTGTTTTGAACATGAACAGTGTGCAATGAATTGATAAAAGAATTATGTCCTAAAAGACAGAACAGCTTGTGTCTTAATGACTCATCTTTCTCCCTTGCGAGTTCATGGGAAGAGTTTATCCACCTTCCGCAGCTCACACTGCAATCAAATTTCTTGTTGCAAAGTTGACATCAGGTAGGAAGAATTTATTTTAATCACTGCATATATTACAATGTTTAATAAAAAAAATACAAAGTTATGAAGTACTTCAATTGAAAGGTGTTTATTTGCCTATACTATGGCACATAGGTCTATATATACCTACCTATGAAAGTATTCTTTACAAACATAAGCATTTAGATGTATAGATGAGTAAATGTAAAAATGCAGTTGAGACACAATTCTTTATTTCAGAGAATCACAAAATGGTTTGGGTTGGAAAGGACCTTAAAGATCATCTAGTTCCAGCCCCCCTGCCATGGGCAGGGACACCTTCCACTAGACCAGGTTGCTCAAAGCCCCATCCAGCCTGGCCTTGGACACTTCCAGGGAGGGGACATCCACAGCTTCTCTGGGCAACCTGTTGCAGTGCCTCACCACGCTCTCAGGGAAGAACTTCCTCCTTACATCTCATCTAAATCTACCCTCTTTCGGTTTACAGCCATTACCCCTTGTCCTATCACTACACTCCAGGTTAAAGCATCCTTCCCCAGCTTTCTTATAAGCCCCCTTTAAGTACTGGAAGGCTGCTGTAAGGTCTCCCTGGAGCCTTCTCTTCTCCAGGCTGAACACCCACAACTGTCTCAGCCTGTCCTCCTAGGGGAGATGCTCCAGCCCCTGATCATCTTCGTGGCCCTCCTCTGGACTCACTCCAACAGGTCCATGTCTGTCTTGTACTGAGGACGCCAGAGCTGAACACAGTACTCCAGGTGGGGTCTCACGAGAGTGGAGCAGAGGGCAAGAATCCCCTCCCTTGACCTGCTGGCCATACTTCTTGATGCAGCCCAGGATGCGATTGCCCTTCTGGGCTGCGAGCACACATTGCTGGCTCATCTTCCATTTTTCATCCACTAATACCCCCAAGTCCTTCTCCGCAGGGCTGCTCTCTATCCACTCATTGCCCAGCCTGTATTTGTGCTTGGGGGACAAATTTCCTAACCTGCTGCTTCAGTCCAGGCTCTTGGATAAAATTATTAAAGAGCTCCAAGAGCTTGCCACTGATGGTAGATACCATGCCACCCCTTTTCTGGTGGCTGCTTCATACACCTGGTGACTTCTCACATTCCCTCTTCTCCATTCCCAGTGATGTCTGATGTTCCTATTTGCCAACACTGAGCAGCCACAGCTAACCTTGCTGTTACTTGATAAATGAAACAGTAACTTTTAAGAAAGTATGTTACAAAGTCACTGAGGGGATGCACTCATACAGCAAAAATTCTGAATTTCCCCGACAGCAAGCTAAAGTTGATCTTAGCACTGAAACTACATGTTTCATTGCTGCCAAGCATTACGGTTAGCCATTTCCTTTACATTTCATTTGCATATGAAAATGTCAGCTGTTGTTATGCTTTACTAAACAGTAGTTTATGGCCTTCTTTGCTTTTCAGTGCTTGAAAATGTGACATTGCCTACTACAGGAACAAAAAAATTTGAAAGCAAACTAAAAACCTGTGTACTATTTATGGTAAATGTCAAAGATGAGTCTCAGTTCCCTTCATCTGTTCCTCTTCCACCTTTTGCAAGGCAAAGATCTTACACAGGACCATCTTTTTTTGTCTGTGCATTACCTCAAACAAATGAGGCCATGATCACAGCTGCATGCAGGAGAGTTCTTATTTATTGTGCTAGTCTTTAGAAAGAACTACCATCAAATGAGCACCCGCCAGTATGTTCTGATAGATAAAATAACAGGGAATGATGGAAAAGACATCACCTCACCAATTTTGTAATTAGAGACTGCATTTCCAAATGGCACAGAGAGAATAATTCCACACTGGCAAGGGAAGAATAACATGACCTACAAGGTCTCTCCTGTTAGAATACTGGATAATTTATTCACAAATCCCTTTTTTGGGCAGCCTTTTTTATCCAGAAAAAAACCAAACCAAAATAAAACCACTATGCAGGCCACCTTATTTTTTTATTTTAAAATGTGTGTTCCTCCTCCTCATTCTTCACTAAAAAGACAAACTTTTCTTTAAAAACCCCTAAGAAATATTAAAGAAAAAATATGTAATTTTTTTTTTTATTAGAAATAACTTCTTACAAGTACACAGAATGGGCAAGAATAACAGGATCCAGACTAGATTCCTAGAAGACACTGAAAAAATTAATGTGAAACAGAACTGATTTAATTTAAGGTGCCTTTTTTTTTTTCCCCTCAAGATAAATATGCTTAGTCCAGGTATGGTATCTGCCAAAAAGAGGACAGAAAGTACTTGGTTTATGAACTTATATACATAATCTACCAAAATGATGGATTATATTACATGGACATTGCAAGTTTGCAAAACATGAAGCACCATCACCAAAGTATCCATAACAGTTTCTCAAATATGCTTAGAAATAAATACATCTTCGGGCTGCAGTGCCAGTAAAGACGACTGTCCCAATATTAACAAGCTTAACTTGAGCATTCATCTTACAGCTAGTATGAAATCCAACTTTTTTCCTTCCCCCCTCCCCCGCCCGGACTTACTGTGCCCTGTAAATACAGCAGAATTCAGAAAGAATGTTTCTCCTAGCTGCACAACTTTCCAGCTACTAATCAAGCAGTTTCTGTGCTAGTGGATGCTATGTAGATGTGGATCCTACATATCAAATGCTATGATGCAAAGTGGGGAATGGGCGAGGATTAGGACATGACTGTTTAATAAAAGCAAACCAAAAAGATGATCCTCAGCCCCAAAGAGCCTACAGTTTCCCTACTGACCAAGGCTAAATTAGGAGGGTCAAATTCAACAAAAAAGCATCATTAAGTAGAGAGACAATATTTTTACCTCAGCAGCAGACCAGCTAGTGTAACCAAATACCATTTTGCCATCAAAGCAATAGCAGGATCATAACCCTTGATGTGAGGAGAGTAGACCTTGGCCTGTTCACGGACCTGCTTGGAAAGGAAGCTAAGGCAGACAGTCCTACACAGAAGAAGGGCCCAGGAGAGTTGGCTGATTACAGTGATCGCCTTCTCCAATTCTGATGTGTGGGAAATCAAGCAAAGGTGGCAGAAAGCCGGCACAAATGAACAAGGAGCTCCTGACTAAATTCAAAATGTAAAAAGGAACGCACAAGGTGGAAACAGGGGCAAGGGGCCCCGGAGGAATACAGAGACACTGTCTTAGCATGAAGGGATGGGGTCAAGAAAGACAAAGCCCACCTGGAGTAGAACCAGCAAGGGATTTGAAGAGCATCAAGGGCTGCTACAGGCATGTCTGCAGCAAATGAAAGACAACAGCAAACATGAGCCCGCTGCTGTGGGCAGGGGGGCCAGGTGACAAAGGGCACAGAAAAGGCCAAGGTACTCAATGTCTTCTTCGCTTTAGATTTTACTGTTTGTAAACTGTTTGTTTAGATTTGCCTTCAGGATTCCCAGGCCCGTGGGAATGTCTGGAACAAAAAAGACCTACCTGGAGAAGAATCAGATTAGGGAACACTTAAACAAGCTAGACAGACAGTAAGCCCATGTGGCCTGATGGGATGCACCCATGACTGCTGTGGAGGCTAGCCAATATTATTGCAAAGCCATACTTGATCATCTTTGAAACATCATACTGATTGGAAAAGGTTCCCGAGGATGCGAAGAAAGCAAGGTTGTTGAGTCTCCATTCCTGGAGATATTCAAAACCCAAGTAAACATGGACCTGAGCAACAAGGTCCTGCTCTAGCTGACCCTGAGCACGGTTGCTGGCTTAGACAACCTCTAAAGGCACATTCTACCCTCAACCATTCTGGGATTTTGTCATCTCAGAAATTCATTTAGCTTACATTCTTGGCAGTGGCAAAGCTCAATTTTGGTCAAGTGGCAGAATGCGTTCCGGCTGCAGCAAGTAAGTGTGGAATAGTTAACTGGGTCTCAGGCATGTTTAGGAGACCGGTCACTAACTTCCTTACTGTCCAACTTTAGTGGACAACCAGAGTTGGTGTAATCAGGACCTGCAGCTCATGGTCATAATACCATACTAGCAAACCAAGCTGATGCTAGGGCAGGCCAGGCCCAGCTTAGTTCAAGGTACGGGACACTGCAATGTGCCAGGAGTGGGGCGGAATAGTTAGTACTTTCATGTAATCACACTCTCTACAATCTGGACTTCTGGATTCCACTCTAGGAGCCCAGCACCTACGTGGTGTGAGCAGGGTGCCAACAACAGGTGTAATCTGTTCTAACGGCAACTATCAAACAACTCAGCCAGACTCTGACATCTACATTCTAGATAGCCAAAGTTAAGCAAGCTAGATATGTACTCCTAGCCAAAAACACCCCTCAAACCTCCCCCCACCCAGGACATGAATAGTCCTGACTTTTCATTCCTTCTACAGAACTTAGCCATATGAATCAGGATCAGCAAGTTGCATCTACTGATAAGAGATACTCATTTTCTAAAAAAAAAACCCACCCCAAAACAAAAAAAGACCCCCCCCGCCCCAACGCCAACCCCCCCCCAAAGAACACACAAACTTGTATGATCTCACTCTTTTCTTTTGATGTGTGGCCAGATGTAGCCTTGCCCATCTAGCTGTTAGTTAACCTAGTGGTTAGAGCACTCTCAGAAAGCAGGAGAAATAAATCCAGGTCTAGTTCTTTTATCTCCCAGCAGATTATCCCAAGAGGTTCCTCTACCCTCCAGAATCTTGGTTTAAGAGGTCTAGATTCAATACGACTAACAGCAACTCTCCCCCTCGCCCCCAAGAAATTCAACAAAGACAGGGTAATAAGGACATGCCTGTTATCTCAACTACTTTACACGTAGCCATGTGTGCCACAAAGAACAATCAGTAGAGCAGAAATTAAGTTTTAACATTCCAGTCCTGTAAGAGAAAGTATTAACTTGAATATTTAAAAAAAAAACCAAACAAAAAACAAGTTAAAAATCAAGACAAAAAGGCTACATAAAAGAAGTCTAATGCCACAGAAATACAATTTCAAAGGTACTTTCAAGTAAGAAAGAAAGTCTAATACACTAGTGCAAGAGAAAGACTACTACATCAGGATCCATTAAAATCTAATTCTAAGAGAAATCTGAGAAAAAAACAAGATCCTTGCAAACATAGTCAAGCTTTATCCACAGATCATATTTGGATTAGCATTGGAACTGAAACCAGAAAGTTAGACATGGTGGGAAGTTGCTGAAAAAGAGGAGGAAAACTCCCATTCTGATCCAAGGAAGGAAAAAAGCACAAACAGTTGCTTTGAATAACCTCAGAAGTTTACTTTCAGAACAGATAAAATATAATCTAAGAAAATAACCCTTCACAGATTGACAGACAGAGGGAAGGAAAGGGAGTGGTATCAGGAGGTCAGCTAGGACCATTATGGAGAACTGTCTTTTATATTATTGCTATATACGACCCAGGACTGCCTGGGGTTTTTTTTTAAAGCTTTTTTTTTTTTTCCTCCCCATGCATTCTTTTCAGTTAGTCACTTGTTAAGGCATGCTTGAATTATTTGTATGCCTAACCTTGTGCTGTATTAAGAATGGTCCGAAAGCAACTTGGAAGAGCAGTGTGCACCCTGTTTGTCAGGGAGAATTGCCTTAACATATGCACAGGGTGCTGTATACACTGAGAGCTTAACACTCAAAACGTGATTTGGTGATTTTCACAACTCTTGGTACTTTTTCAGCTTGCAAATGTCAGTTCAAAGGCTAACAATGACAACTGCCTGACTGAAGAGTCCCTCTCCCATACATACTAGGACTACTTATGATCAGTCCTTGTCAACCATAAAAGGAAAAATAGTGTTGTGTTTGTACAAGATATCCCATATTACAGTGACCTATGTCCTGACCTTTTCTATAACCTATGGGCTTTGGCATCTCTCCCGAGAGAAAAGATAGTGATTTGAACCCTTTCAGTGATCTCTGACTTCCTGAATTACCTAAATCATCAAGTTACTCTGCAAAACAGCCTTCTTTTACCCTATTTATAAATGGATGGTATTATACTTTGCAGAGAACTCAGTGTCTATGATAGACATGCTGGGAATTCACACCAAAGAATAAATTCAGTATCATGTCACAATGCTCAAATGAAAACATTTCAGCATACTTTGATTCCTAAGTTTAGACACTGCAGGAGGATTGTGGTATACATGCTGCATACTTGAGACTGCTTTCCTGGCCTTGTTTAGAGCTTTAATTGAAACATGCAGGTCTGTAGGTTTGCTTGCTCCTGGAAAGTGTTTCTGAACCTTCTGTGGAATCCAGCTATAACATACCAGAGAAACTTGTCCTTTAAAGTGCCTAGATGGTACTGAATAGTGTATTTCCCATTGCAAAAGCACTTAGTCTTAGGTCAAGAAACCCCAAAGTAGCAGCAAGACAAACTAGCAAAAGGGATGCCATTTTTAGTTTGATACCATATAGTTTGAAGTTTACAAAATAATATGTGTGAATCTAGAGGTTCAAGGTTCACCTTGGTATTTACAACAAAAGTACCTAACCAACACTTCACTAAGGCACAAATCTTGTTTGTTGGATACTTTAGATCACTTCTGAAGTATTCACCAACATATTCATATAGTTTCACATGAGACCTCTAATTCCAGGCAACAGTAAGAACGAAGTCTTGTACTACATTACCAGATCTTCTTACAATGTAATGAAGAATTTAATGGGAACAGCTCACTTTTTTTAGCACTAAGCTATTAACATATACAATAGAAAACATTCATACCCTGGACTGGTTTGGCTAACACAAAGCACTTGACTTTCATTGCCAGTTTCTGCTAATCAGTTTAAATCCTGCTCCCCCTACCCCCTTCATTCTGATTATGAGGGGCAAAACCCAACACAACTAGAAGTCCAATCCCCACTCTATTCAAGGCAGGGGCAGCGGGTGGGCCAGAATTAATTCAGTCAAAACAATTTTTAGTTCCAACCTCTAAAGCAGAGCAGTAATTACAGTCTGAAGTAGTAAAATGAGGATGCAGAATAAAACAAGAGGACTAACTCTTTAGAAACTCAGCATTGAGAGGGCATGAGGCAGTAGCATAGTGTTAAATATTGATCAAGTCATGTACTTGATAAATATTCCTTCACAGAAAGCTCTAAATATTTGAATTTACCTTTCTGGACCCCTGACTTACCAATGCAGAGCAATAGGTGCTAATAATTGGGGGCAGGGGAGCAAGAGTATTGAGGAAAAAGATATTAGTGACTCCTAATACCCAGGTACAACATCCGTATGCTTCCTAGGGAACAACACTCTGATGGTTCTACTATGGTAATGGAAAGCTGAAAACATTCTCCGGAACTGAACAACAGTTAGGTTATATCAGACTACTCTCATTACTTTTGCAGGTCAGGCTAGGAAGAGTTTCTCCTCTCTACCACCAGAGAAAAAAATCCTTGAAGTTTTTGTTTTTCATTACTTCATACCGGAGTTGAGCTTAACTAAGGCCAATTCAGTTAGGGCTTTTTGTCCAGAGCTTGGCAGGGGGAGGAAATGGAAAGCAAATGCTTCCACAAGGTAATTAAGAACCTCATCAGGTATCCCCCCAGAATCCCAAATAACCTGAAGGGAACTTAGAATAGCAAGTTCTTCTTCATATGAGGAAGCATTATTTCAGTCTTGAAACATTAATAGAAGAGTTTGTACTGGAGAGACAATTCCCTTGAGTATGGGTTGATGGTAGTTTCTAAACAGAACTGACATTTCATGTTACTATTAACAAGGACCATTCAGACAATCATCTGGAACACCTGGGAGCGAAGTGTCAATGACTGAGCAACAAAGACAAGCTACACTCCTGTAAGATCCTTAAGGCCTAATATTACTGTAACTAGCTACACCTGTACTAAAAAAAACTCTAAAGATCCTTGAGTTGTATTCTGTGCTCCCCAAACTGCCTACTTTTTCCTCCTTTTAATTTAGCACTTATTAAATACAACACCTACCCTAACTTAACTTGAAAGATACATGGCATACAGGCCCTTCTCTGGCAATTACAGCTGAGAAAGCACTAAAGTTTTCATTCTCAGGCTGGCAAATTAAGAAACATCTAGATATAATAGCTGAAGGAAAGTAACTTAAAGAAAACATAAAAATACTTTAATACCATTGGGTATTTAAACTACAGCACACAAGATCAGCTTAGACAGCTTTTAACGTAAGAATCCAACAGAATCTTTTTTTGTACAATATTCACATAAACATGTATTGCACATACAAATCCTACGTGCACTGTTCACAAACTGAACTGTGACTTAGTCTGAACAAAGAAGTCTTCAGAAAGTGTCTGGCCTCCACTGCTCAACAGGTCAGTCCTATTCATACCCCTTTTATTTCCACTTACCTCAGGGTACTGTTTATAACTTCTTATAGCCAAGCCTCAGCTATGCTCTTTTTAGTTGTATTCTGTAATCCCTCTTTATGCTCCCTGTATCCACCACTGCAATGTATTCCAAACTTCACTCACTTTCATCAGAGCTTTAAATACTGTACCTGGATGGTCCTTAGCTTATTTACAGCTGTGATGGTCCTGCAAAATACACCAATTTTAGCTCCTATACTTGCCTTTAAGCTTACGGACAACACATAGGAAGTTGTGTCTATGCTATGCTTATTAGCTTTCCCTCTGAAATGGCATAAGAGACAACAAGATAAATTGATTGTAGTATGCTTGCTCTGAAAAAGACAGAAGCTATTACATGCAGCAGTAGACTGTAGTGCTCATCAATTCTAGAGAGTACTTGTGTAACAACTGTGAGCCACTGAGTACAGGTGGTAGCCAAACTTACTTTTCATCACTGTATAAACTAGCTTAAATACTTAATGCAAGTATCTGAAAGACAGACTTGTCTATTTACTTTTGGAAAGTTGTTTAAGTTTGACATAATTCTTCCTTTAGAAGAAAGTGTATGGGGAGGGATTTTGTTGGGTTTTTCTCCCTGCACCACCCCCCCGCCATAGATTCCAGCACAACTGAGTGCTGGAATTCAGTGCTGAACTGAAATACAGTGCTTACAAGGTTCTGGGGTTTTGTGGGGTTTGTTTGGGTTTTTTTTTTGGTTGGTTTTTTTTCTGGTTGGGTTTTTTTCCTCTTTTTTTTTTCACTGCCTAAATGAAAAATAGACATGACAACACAGTAAGGTATTAACACCTTAAAAAATTTTAAGGCACATTCCAACAAAATAAACTTTTATTGAATGCAGTATTAGGCATTCTATTTTGTTTAAGGGAACAGTGCTTCCCCCCAAAGAGATTCCCTTTGACAATTTCTAAAAGCTGTATTTCAGTTACAGAAATATTTCTTATGTCAAGAAACACCAAACTTCAGTCTAAACTTTTCTTGAATCATGAAGTGCAACTAAGTCTTTCCAAATGATGATAGTTTTCAGTAGGCACTAGAATGAGAAACCTGCAAATTGTTTACAATTGCTGGGTACAATGTTATGTTAATTCAAATTTTATACTAACCCATCTAGAGTGTTGTTCTTGAAGAATTATATAAAAAGTGGCATTTAAGAGTAAAGAAATGCAGCTTAAAGAGCAGTTTATCACCATTTAAAAAAAAAAAATCTTGATGGCAACCTGCATATTTAATACCATTTCCACAGTATGTCAGCTAGCAGAGACTTAGTCCAATAATTTAAAACTTTAGATAGGAATGTCTTTTGGTTCTGAATGCAGATCATAAGTCATCATGTCCAGTAGGTGAAGGCTCAGTTGTTTCACTCTCTACTTCCTCTCCTGTGAAATTAAGTATCATAATTAGAATACAAATGTATTATTAATTATACCATTTAATTTTTGACAATAGGAATTTTTTAAAGAGAAACCCAAATCAACGTCTGTATCAAGACCAGAGAAGCAATAAAGCCATAGAGAAGAGCTACTTGCACCATCCTCCTAGTCTAAGCCTGTAATTTTTTTTTTCCCTAGATGCAAACAAAAAATTTCAAATAAACTGGTATGATATTGTTAGTGGAAGAAAAAAGCAGCACAGCTATTTCTATTCTAAGCTTTTGTTTTCAGCTGTTCACAGTGAACCTTCTCCTTTCCACATGACCTGTCAGAAGAAATTCTGGTATTTGAAAACAAAAAGCACATATTACTCAGAATTATTTTCTATAGTGCAGAGTGCTCGGTTCAGATGTTAAAACAGCCTTTAAAAAAAGCACAGCAATTTTATTATATTGGTAAAAGCATTGATCTAAGAAAAAAGCTAAGCCAATTTGTCAACTTTTCCTTTTGCTTTTATTCTCATAAAATATCAGACCACATTAAAAAACATAGTAACTGATATCCTGAGTATCTGAACAGGAAAAGTACATAACTGATTTTAAAGGACTACTAACAGTGCGTACTGAGAGTATAAGGTCTGAACTGAATGGCTTTGAGTAGCAATACTACATAGATCCTTACAACTTATTAATATAAGATGAAAAAGCAGTCAGGGGACAGGGGGATGGGAACAAAAAAAAAAACCACAACCCCAAAACACCAAACAAGCTAAGAAGCAGAAAGAAAATAAAGGTATGAAATTGACTCTCTCACCTATTCTCCTACAACCTTTATCTGTCTCACCTATTCTCCTACAACCTTTATTGCAAAATAATCCTGTCTTTCACTTTGGAATTGTAAAAAAAGCCTAATGGAGTAATGAAACACTAATGAATGTAATTCTGTCCATAATACGTCATACATCCTAGAGCAAATTACACCTGAATTTTCTGACTGAAGGTATAGTTTAAGTCAAGCTAAACAGTTCCCCACTACTGAAAGATAGATACCTTCTCCATATTCACCTTCATACCAGCTCTAGCACTTTTGTGATCAGAAAAAAAAAATAAATTCAGCTCACTCATCCAGCAAAAAGAATTCTGCTTAATTTTCTGAGACTTCAGTGAGTTGAAGCAGCTTGCATGCAATCAGATAAACCCTTAAGTCATTATAATTAATGATAAAAGGAAAAAAAGCGGGGAGGAGGAAGATCTCCTTTTTATGATAGCAGTAATTTGCTAGTTCACTTTATATAATGAAGCCAGACAGTTAAGTGACTTACAAACACAACCTTGAGTAAAGCAAAAAAAAATATCAAAACAAGAACAGGACATTTAAAAAAATCCACTGTCTTTAAGCAAGAAAACATGCATGCCAGAATGTGGACTACACCACAAACTACTCGACACAGACCACAGCTGTAGGAACATGAGAAATTATACAGAAGAGTTTACAAGCGACTAGACCCTTAGGCAGAAACACACCTCCAAATTGCCAATATATTTTAAAAAAAAATCTGTCATTGAAAAGCCATTTACCTGTTTTTAGAATCTGAACACATGTTCCATCCTTATCTTCAAACCCTTCTGAACATACACACTTGTAACTACCTGAAGTATTAACACAGTCTTGATTCTCTTTCATGCAGACCTTCTCAGGAAGGTTACATTCATCTATATCTGGAGATAGGATAGGGAAAGAAAGAGTCCACTGCTGTTATTTTGTTACAAAACTTACTTGTGCTCAGTCATATAAACAAAGTTCTATTCAAATATAAAAAACACCAAGGAGCAGAATGCTGCTGCAACAGATTTTTTGGTTAAAATAATCTGTTACAGTTCTTCATGATTTAGACTGTGTTTCAAATTTATTCAGATAGTACTAGTTTTTTTATGTTTTGCAGTCCCCTATGTAGGAAAATGAATTAAGCAATGGCACTCGTCTTAACCTACTGAAGATTTCCCACAGTCATTTTCTAATGATGCCATCAAAGTACAACTAAAGGGAAGGGAGCCTATAAATACTACATCATCATAGTTAATAGCTACTTAAGATCATGTGTACCTTCTGCTCTTCCCCACAGAGAAACTCTAATTTCACTCTTTTTACTACCATTTCACATGTTATAGTTCACTATGAATTAATCACTTGAACTTGGACATTAATGGATTAAAAGAAAGACAACAGAATGCACGTTACATTCCTGCCTTTCTGTTACAAAATGAATACAGATGCACGCTTCTAATGAAGTGGTAGATAACTGACAAGAAGCTCATGTATTTGTTTCCTGAACCCGCTATAAAATACTTTGTTCCTTTTGTAGGAGTGTTTCACCTTTAAGCCTTGTCATGTATATTAGCCCAATAATATAAAGGAAGTTATAAAGAAAGTCTCTGCTGCTACTACGAGAACAACTGGGTTCATTTTGATAGGCTGGAAAACTGAAGAGTGAACTAACTGGTGCTCTACCATGTGTTGCTAAATCCACCAACCTGTACACTTTTCATCTTCCTTCATGTATCCAGATGCGCAAGTCTTACACTTGTCAGAACCTTCCCCTGTGCAACCTATGCAGCTGGTATCACATGCTAAAGATAAAAATATTTCAAGCATAAAAATTCATGTATCTGAGGTTTTAAGCACCACCCTTTAAGTCAGTCAACTTACCCACACAAGAAAACATAGAATCCTAGAATGGTTTGGGTTGGAAAGGACCTTAAAGATCACCTAGTTCCAGCCCCCCTGCCATGGGCAGGGACACCTTCCACTAGACCAGGTTGCTCAAAGCCCCATCCAACCTGGCCTTGGACACTTCCAGCGATGGACCATCCACAGCTTCTCTGGGCAACCCATTCCAGTGCCTCACCACGCTCTCAGGGAAGAACTTCCTCCTTACATCTCATCTAAATCTACCCTCTTTCAGTTTACAGCCATTACCCCTTGTCCTATCACTACACTCCAGGTTAAAGTGTCCCTCTCCAGCTTTCTTATAAGCCCCCTTTAGGTACTGGAAGGCTGCTGTAAGGTCTCCCTGGAGCCTTCTCTTCTCCAGGCTGCACAACCCCAACTGTCTCAGCCTGTCCTCCTAGGGGAGATGCTCCAGCCCCCTGATCATCTTCGTGGCCCTCCTCTGGAATCACTCCAACAGGTCCATGTCTGTCCTGTACTGAGGACCCCAGAGCTGAACACAGTACTCCAGGTGGGGTCTCACGAGAGTGGAGTAGAAATAACCATAAATCTCTTGTTTTCCTCATAGGATAGCTCTAAAGCCTCATAGCCAGTCAGGACTGGACCACATAGTACTAAATGCCTGGTATCACACCCTTTCTAGCATTACCTCTAGCATTAGATTAGGAATCTAGACGATAAAGTAGAACAGCAGATTAAAAATAAACCTTTGCATGAGAAAGATCCATCTGTGTTCAAACAATACTGGTGATCTTTGCAAGGAGAAGCAGCACACTCATCTAAATCTGAAAGATAAAAAGTGACAAGTTACCCAAAATAGTAGTAATGATTAAATAGACAGATTAATACTTGAATGCTATGCTTTGGGATCTTGTTAAGAACTAGCCCACAGAAGCTATAAACTTAAACTGACTGCATTGAGATTAATTTTACAATAAGTTCAGGATCAGATATGCAACATGTTAGACATAAAAGTAACATACTGTTTTGTTCAGCTTAAACTTAACATTAACAAATCAGAACTGATCCTCAGAAGATGTTTTGTGATGACAATAACAGATATATCAGAAATTCAGGAGCTCAAATTAAATAAAACTTCCAGAATACCTGCTGTCCTTGTCACTTTCAAGTGAGTGTTTTGCAAGCATTTATGTTTTTTATGTAAATATCACAACAAATCAGCAGACTACTCTTCTGGAATACTGTTGATTTCTCTACTCCTATATTACCAAGCTATGGAACTTTTAAAAGTATTTAAAAAGTTACACAAATGCACACACATATACTGCTTCGTTTTCTACACAAAGCAAACTGGAGAAAGCCAAGTTATGGTTAAGACCAGCCGAGCTGAAAACCAGTTCTACCTCAGAAGTTAAAACATGCTAGTCTTGATTTCAAGCAAAGGGCACAACAGTACTTAACTAAAAAATTCAGACAGAGAAAGCCTATTTCAGTGCCCTTGCTGTCTATCTCATCCTGTTGCTGCTGCAGACATCATTCCTACTGATTACTCAAATTAATTTATACTTGATCAGTTGCAATGATTATTTGGAAGAAAACAGCTGTAAAGAAGACAACACTGGAGGATCTAAAAGAAGCTCTTGGAGCATTCAACAGTTGCCTAAGCAGGTATCGCAGGAGCTGTAATTCAAATCCTAGTTCTCAGCAGCACTTTTAAAAAGAAGCAGTGTTCACATAATTTCTAAGATACTGTTTCCAGACATTAAAGGGTCTCTAATGGGTCAAATTCAACCAGTTAAACAGAATGTGCTACTCTCCCCCTAGTGTATTCCTGCTTTGGGAGTATTTTTAGTATTTGGGTTTTTCCTTAAGCGTTTCGTACATATTTCCTCATAAACCAAGAGAAATGCTAAGCTAGAAATAGGTAAGAAATTAATGGAAGCACTGAGCTTGACATCTCCTGGTATTTCTCTCCAATAATAGGAAAAGTTAGTATGCCTCGCTTCTAGTGAAATGTTTGAACTCTATTAGGGTTGAGCATTTATAAACATACAGTAATGTGAAGACAATTGTGCAATTACTAAAAAACATGTAGATAAGCTGACAGGAATCTTCCAGTAGTTGACAAAATTGTTTAAATCAAGAGCAGGGTACTGTTTAGCACTCAAACAAAAAACCATGTCTTGAAAGGAACACCCCACTTGCTGCTACCTGTATTCCACTAAACTAAAAAGATTCACAGTGAACAGTTTGATAAAGACAACTATAATCACCAAGCAATCAGTGGGGAGGAAATACTGCTTTCCTGCAATATGAAACAAGTTAGGAAGACAGAGACTACAAACTATAGAAATCTAAACTGACAGAACAGTTCCATAAAATACAATAAAACTCAATGTGATGTCATCTAATCTCACTAGCCAACGTTGCTGCAAAACCTGTTTGAAGTCTACCAAGCATTACTCACCCACACAAGCTGCTTCTTCATTTTTAATCCAGCCTTCTTTACAGTCTTGGCAGTCCTTGTTACTTGAACCAGTACAAGTTTTACAGGCAGCATGGCAGGCTGAGATAAGAGAAAACTACAATCTGAGCTTTGTTGGGAGATTCCAAGACAAGTTTGGGCACACAAATTCTCAAAGAAAAATCTTATTTAGGATTCATTGGAAGCTATTGTATTTTAGTAGCTTGAGCCTCCCAGTCACAAGATTAGATCTTGACTTTATGGAGTTATCATTTACAAAAATGCAGCTCTATCCCACAAAAACAAAACCCCTACAAACCTCAGGAAGCCAAACCTGGCAATTACAGTCATCTGCACCACTAAAACAGTGCCATGAAATTCTAGTGACTAGAAGTGGTGGGTCCAATTTCCAAAATATTTGGGAAGAGGAGATCAAGAAGGTAAACTTTGCTCAGCCACTCAGGGTTGGGACAACAGTTTAAACATTAGACTCAGCGCTCCCACCTAATGAATCCTCAGACTACTCCATTTGCAACCAGCTACAAGAGTGAAGTGTGAAGTGATACTAGTCTGAAGAACTTCACAAGTGTTTATATATGCATAAATATGTAACATGCATATATAAGCAGCATGTTATATATTGTAATATAAAACACATCATATAGAAGAATTACTACACGGCCAGATAAAAAACCCAACATAGATCGTGTTGAAAAACAATTTTATTAGATCCCACGGTCAGGATTTAGCTGCTGCAGAATCTCACTCAAGATGTAAAAACAGATGAAAATCTGACCAACTGAAAAAGTTTATTCCTATGACCTGACTTTGTTTCAAAATTAAGCTTAGACGTACTTAACTGGAATCTATATAGTCTACAGTACAGATCAGCTGTTTCCATGCCTGTTTACTCCAGTTAAGCTCAACTGAGACATGAGGAAAACCTAGCTTTCAACGTAGTCCACTGTGCAGCAATTTCCGCTCAAGTTTTTTGTACAGTACTTGGGGGTGGGGGGAGGGTGGTGACGTGGGGGCAAAGCTCGATCTTCCCTCCTGCCTCCCTCACGACATAAATGAATTCTGCTTCTTAATTTAAAGCAGGAAAAAAAAAATATTAAAAAAAAAAAATCAAGGGCAGTCTGGAAGGATGACATTGCAAAACCTTACAATTCCACCAAACTGACTGACGTGTCATTAATAGCTAAAGCTGAGTGACCAAACTGTAACTATTTTTTGTTTTTACATTTGTCACTTTAAATTGTTTCTAGTTTTGTTTACAAAAACTGAAGAAGGAAGACAAAGATCTAAGCATGTGCCAAAGACTTTGTTACCTGCACAAACAGAATGTGTCTCATTTCTCAAGGTACTGAAGTAACCATTAGAACAGTCCAAACAAAAATCTCCTGTATACTCCTTGTTACAGCTACATGAGCCATCTCCACCTCGGGTACCGTCACCATCACAGTGGCCATTTCCATGGCAAGGTCTTTCCGATCCACCACGACAAGCTAAAAAGGATCAAAAATACTTTTCAATCAAATGTTAAAGGGAGTAACTTCCTATTTTCAGCCATGAGCACCTGGATTTTCAGCAGCACTTCACAGACAGTAAAATGTAAAAAAGGAAAAAATAAAAAAGAGTCACACTAAACCAGTATACAATTTCCAAAATCTTTTTTCCCTTGAGAGTAACCAAAAGGCTTGCAACAAGGAATGCTTTGTAATATATTCAAGTGTAAGAGTTACTCAAAACAATCTCCAGGAAAGTTCAGTTATAAATTTAATTCTGGGTAAAGACTATGGCTTAGAATTTAGCTATTTTCTTAGCTTCCTGTCTAAAGTTGGTGTCTTTATTTATTCTCGATTTCTGAGAATGCTCATACTGCAGTTGGAAAAACCCTACTAGCAGTCATTTAGATCAATACTGGGAATTGCCGCTTGTTTTGTTAACAATTTAAAGAGGCCAAAGCTGATCTCTAACAAGGTGCAAGGTTTTAGAGATTTATAAATTATACTTCAGGGGCCAAAATACCTTTTTTATCACTTTTGCATCAAAGACCTTACTTTCATCCAGTTGTCTCCTACCTACTTTTATCCAATTTCTCCCATTGCCTTTTTAACGAATCCTCAGTTTTTAATTTCTTCATTTAATCCCCAACAGTGTTTTGGCCGTTTTACTCTTGAAACTGTTGTCTACATAGCTTCTGAAAGGCCACCTAAACAACAGACTTGATGTCACAGGCAGCCTTTAAACATGGGTCAGGTGTAGATGTGAACATCAGATCAGATGGATTCTGCACATGTAAGTACCCTTGACAGCTTCGTACATTACTTCACACCCAGAAGACTTTTCTTCAGGCAGGATGCTCACAAGGCAGCTACCTAACTGTCAGGCAACAGGCAGGTATATACTACACAGCAGCTGGTGTCTCACGGAAAATACCATACTTCATGTATTTGTCCATGTTATGAAAGACTGAAACAAACAGGTAAAAAGAACATATCTGCTACTGTATTTTTCAAAAGAAAAATTACCAAGGCAATCTGGTCCGTAAGTTCCAGCAGGGCAGCAAACTTCTATTGTTTCTATGCAAAACCACTTAAACAAATCAGGATACTTCTTCTTTCTGTATATGAAAGACATTAATTTATCAATAAAAAGAACGAAAAGTCTTTAAAAGCCAACTCACACAACTGAACCTGCACAATGCAACAGAGAAATCTGTTGCACGTGACAGATTAGAAACGTATTTTTTTTGTTCTGAAGATGATCTTATTTCAGGAATCAATTTTTAGAAGTCCTCCAACTTGAGATTAATACCTTTTAAACTATCATACTATTAACAGACTCTAACCAAATTTTATAAATTATATTTATGAAAAATGTGAAATAAGAGCAACCAATAAAATCAATTCATCTTGATACATACACACACTTTTTTTTTTTTTTTTAAACATCTTATTTTTAGGGAAGGTTTATATATAGTTTAGTTGGTCTTATTTATGTCTTTCTCTTAAACATAACTGCTGTGTCTTTATCTCAACTATGCGGAAGATAACCCAGGACAGATACTAACATTTTCCTCAAGTTATTGCCGACTTGACAATAGGGTGCCTGTTACAATTTCTCCTCTTTTTTAGCATGAGTCAAGTATTATTTTAGAAGGATTTTTTTTAACACTAAGAAGTTACTTATGTTCTGCTCTAGTAGTAGCATACACCCCCAATTACCAATGAAATCGCTACATATTATTTTGCAAGCAAGCAGGAGGACTACTACAGTTCTGAATGACAATTCACAGATATCAGTATCACACTGGTGCTTAAGTCTCAAAAACTTTAGTAAAGGCTTAGATATTCTGTAGCCTGACAGAAGTCTTCAGCAATTCCTGAGGCATGTACAGCTTCTCTTTCTAAACTATTACGTCTGATCATACTGACTCCAAGGCTCAGGCCCTGGAAAGTAAATTTACTGAGTACCACACGTAACATAACAACTTACAAAAAAAGATCTAAGGTATTCATGGACAAAGAACCTGTCTTTGGAAACAACCACAGAAACTGAATGACATTTGGACATCGCAGGTTAAAGGACAGAAGGCAAAGTTAATCAATTGCACTCAAAAGGTCTAGTAAATACAGAAACTTTCCAAAACCCAATGTATTTTATGAATAGTTTTGTTTATTTTAGGAAGTCTACCTTATCAAAATCTCTAGTTTAAGACCCGTTTCTTTCAGTTCTGCAAATTTAAGACAAATTTAAGACTCTGGGTTGCATAGCTCACCTTTCTGGAAGGCATGTCCTATGAGGAGCAGCTGAGGACTTTGGGCTTGCTTAGTTTGGAGAAAAGGAAGCTGCGGGGCAACCTCATTGCTCTCTACAGCTTCCTGAGGAAGGGAAGTGGAGAGGGAGGTGCTGAGCTCTTCTCCCTGGGATTCTGGGATCCAGTGATAGGATGTGTGGGAACGGTTCAAAGTGGCGCCAATGGAGGTTTAGACTGGACATGAGGAAGCATTTCTTTACCGAGAGGGCAGTCAAACACTGGAACAGGCTTCCTAGAGCGGTGGTCGATGCCCCAAGCCTGTCAGTGTTTAAGAGGCATTTGGACAATGCCCTTAATAACATGCTTTAACTTTTGGTCAGCCCCGAATAGGTTAGACAGTTGGACTAGGTGATTGTTGTAGGCCCCTTCTAACTGAAATACTCTATTCTATGCTATGCTATTCTATTCCATTCAAATGGCATGCTAATGTATACATGCTCCTGTACAGTTAGGTAAAAGCATGAAGTAATAAAGCAGTTATTAAGAGCAAAGCGGGTTATCAAAAATCCTTATCCAGTTATAAAATGTTACAATGGTAGTTCACCCTATTGTATTCTAGCTGATTGAGAGTGCTGACAGTCTAAAGTAGTAAAAAAAGAAAATACTTAGAAGAAACATGATTTGGAATTAAAAAAAAGATCTGAAGAGATTTAAATGCTACAATGCCATCCTTGCACTAATTATATTTTATAATGGTATATGAAAAGCTTAGTTGTAACAGAAATCACAGGCTAGCTTATAAGGCAGATAGAAAAGCCAGCTGCTATACTACCATCCTCAAGAGATCCAACTTCTGCATTTATTATTTATCAATGATTTTTTTGATTACCAGGAGAACAAAATAACATTTCAGGAAAAGAAAGCCAACTAAAAACCCACAAGAACCAAAGAGTCCCTTGCAGTTTTATGACAAAGGAAAACAAAAAAGGTAACAAACCTCAAAGTTTTCCAATGTTAGTTTGCCTCAACACCCCATTGGTAACTGAGCAGACAGTATATGAGAAGCCAGACTGGATGCTTTGGTGCAACACTTCCGGAATTGAAAATAAAAAAGAACATGGTAACAGCGGCACATGCTGTTAAAAGTCAGCCTGAACTCAGCTGTACCCAATGGCAACTCTTGAAGGATAATGAAGAATTACCCTGTCCTGGTTTCAGCTGGGATGGAGTTAATTTTCTTTCTAGTAGCTGGTATAGTGTTACATTTTGGATTTAGCAGGAGAAGAATGTTGATAACACGCTGACGTTTTCAGTTGTTGCTAGTAATGTTTAGGCTAAGTCAAGGATTTTTCAGCTTCTCATGCCCAGCCAGCAAGAAGGCTGGAGGGGCACAAGAAGTTGGCACAGGACACAGCCAGGGCAGCTGACCCAAACTGGCCAACAGGGTATTCCATACCATGTGACAACCCATCTAGTATAGGAACTGGGGGCAGTTGGCCTGGCACGGGGCGGGGATCGTTGCTCAGGAACGAATTGGGCATCAGTCAGCGAGTGGTGAGCAATTGTATTGTGTATCACTTGTTTTGTATATTCCGATTTTTTTTTATTATTATTATTGTCATTTTATTACTATTATTATTATCATTATTATTTTCTTCCTTTCTCTCCTATTAAACTGTTTCTATCTCAACCCACAGGTTTTAATTCCCCCCCCCCCCGATTCTCTCCCCCATCCCACTGCAGGGGCAGGAACTGAGTGAGTGGCTGCGTGGTGCTTAGTTGCTGGCTGGGGTTAAACCACGACATACCCATGCTGCTATTGCTCAGGAACAAGATTTAACATTAGTAGTTCATCCTCTTAGATAACTTATCCACACCAAGATCTCCACAAAAAAATTCGATACTTACAGTTTGAACCACCATTTCTCTATATGTTCTTCATGCTCTTCTACCATGTTGTTACATTCAAAGTTACTACTGTCGCACAGATTCTCTATGATCTCTACAAGACGAATTTCGCTACAAGCAGAGAAGGAAAATCGTAATTTAAACATTTGACACCACTCAAGACATGACAGAGAAGCTAGACTTCAGTCTAGAATACTTTATCAGTTTATGCTGTGTTCTGAATTAGTTCCAAAACAAAGCAAATATCAGAATAAAGCACTAATGAACATTACTTCAAACCAAAAAAAAATAATGAGAATGACCACCACAAGAACGACTTCGGCTTGCTTGCACTTATGATGTCTGCAGACTGTAGGTTTGATAGATTTTTAGCTTCCCAGCAAATTTTTAGTGCAGTATTTTTCTCCTAAGTTCAACAATAAGTTTCATGTATTGTTAATACTTGACACAAGCCCACAAAGCTCACAGTAACTGAGGTTCAGAAATCCCACCCTTACATCTCAATGCTCCAACTAAGACTAAAAAGTGAATTTGAAATTTGGAAGAAAGATACCAGATCACTTTGCTCAGTATTCAAACGTATATACAAAAGAGTACAGTAATCTGCATCTCTTCTAGTTTTCTGTTTGGCACTGAAAAGTGACAACTCCAGGGAGGAGATACTGCTTTAATTCTAAAACAAGTATTACAGTACTCCACACCTTTTATGACTATCAATTAACTGTTGACCATTATTTAAAGATCGCCACTTTAGGACTTTAACGGGTAAATAGAAAAAACCTACTATGACCAATGACGGTATTAACTTTGGGTTTTTTTTCCAGAAACAAGACAAATAAAGGCATCAATAAGGGGCTTCAGTCTTTACTGTACTCTTTACAGTGTAATTTTACATTTTAATCAATAAGAATTTAAGGCTTGGACACATGAAATGTTAGCTACAACATTCAGTATTTAAGTTCCGGCCAAACACTGGTACAGTGAAGTTACGCACAGTAGACATTAAACTTAGCCAAATGAGAAGTACTGAGACAGCTTACCTGGACTCATACTTTGACAGCGTCTTCTCTTCCCAAGCAGTGTTTCCACCACCAAAGTTCTTTTTAGCTGTATCTGCTAATCCCTACAAATGAAAAGTACCAGAAGAACGTAAGTTACGTAAGGTTTGTTTCTAACAAAGATTAAGGGCAATGCTTGTACGAAAATTGTGAAAGGCGCCATGCAGAAACTTCAGTAAAGCTCTGAAGCTGCTGATCAAATTGCTAAGTGAAAGAAACAGCTAGCGACAACGTGAAAAGCGATAAAGTGTAGGTTATAGGATAACACGACTCAATTTTCCCAACGCCCAAACAAGGCCCTGTTACAGCCTTCATTTTTGTCAAAAACCATACACATATGAAACTTCATAGCCATCTCCTTCAAGTTCTCAGGAACTTTATTACTCACTTGAACGGGACCTCTACTTCGTTCAGTTTTGACGGTACTTGGCCCAGTTTTCACCGTGTTGTAACTTAAACACGCAACCATACAACAGGACCATTCACCGCGATTGGCGCGCGTTCCCCGGCCGAACGCCTACCCAATCATGCCTTGCAAGAGACCTCCGCAGTGAAAGCGATCGACCAAGCCAGCGACAGCCAGTACAGGTACAAAGAGTATTAAGCACCTGTCGCAAGCCGAAGCGGCCCCTCGCTGCCTAATCTACCGTGCCACCACGCAGGGCGGTTGCAAGCGGCAACAGACACAGCGTCTTGGAGGACGACGTTGTCCGCCAGCACCCGCTCACGGCGCCGGGCATGCTACAGCCGCTCTCTTCGCTCCGAAGCGCCAGCCCTCCTCGGACAGCAAAGCCGGAGGGGCGGCAGCTCCGTAGCCCACCGGCCGAGGGACCACCGCCGCTGCCGAAGCCGGCAGCAACCCCCCCGCCGCGCACCAGCCGGACCAGACGCCGTCCGTAACGCGGCGTTCGGCCCGGGGACGGGGGGGCTTCAGCAGCCGCGGGGCGGAGAGCCGGCCTGCCACCGGGGCCGCAGACCCGCACCGCGCCGGGCACCGCCGCCTTCTCCGGCGGGCCCACCGCGGCTGACCGGCCCGGAGCCCGGCGGCCGCCCCTCGGAGCGGCCTGCGCCGCCGCCGCCGCCCCTCGGGCCGCCCGGCGGGACCCCGCGGCCGGCTCCCGGCCGGGGAGGCCCCCGCCTGCCGCCCCCCCCTCCCCCCGCCGCGAGGCCGCCCCGCGGCCCCCCGGCCCCGCCGCCCACCTGGTTGAACCTGTCCGCGATGCCCCGGCAGGTGGAGCACGCCAGGCGCCGCCGCTCGCCAGCGCCCAGGGCGGGCGGCAGCGTCAACAGGGCAGCGCAGAGCGCCACGGCCAGCGGCGCCCGGCCCGGGCGAGGCGCGGGGCCGGGCCCCATGGCGAGGGCGCGGGGAGCGCCGGGCAGACGGAGCGGGGCCGCCCCAGCCGCGGCAGCCAGCCCGCCTCAGCGACGGCGGCGCGCTCGCCTCGCCCCGCCCCGGCCCCCGCAGCAACCGGCCCGCGAGCTCCATTCAGATTTCCGCGTCAGCCCCACGCACGCTCCGGCCGCAGGCGCTCGTTGGTGCGAGGCAGGGGAGCGGAGGAACGTGGTCCAATCGGCGCCCGCCACGCTCCGGGCCGATTGGAGACCCCCGCGTGCGCAGAGAGCCGGGAGGAGAGGGGAGTGGTAGAGAGCTGTCTGAGGAAGCAACGGCCGTCGGTCTGGCGCGCCGCCGCCATCATGAGAACGGGCAGGCGCGATGCTCCGTAGGGGCTTCGAAGCCGTCCGCCATTTGTATTTGGCAGCCGCCTGGGAGCCCCTGTGCTGGCGGGGGCTCGCTCTGCCCTCACCTAATATGGCTGGCCGGAGAGCTGGTCACGTGGGCACGGGGCTGTTTCCCCCCCTCCCGCCTCCCGCCCTCTCCTGCCGGCGCCCTCTGCGGGGCGGCCACGTGGACGCCCGGGCGGTGAGTGCGGGCCGGGCCGGGCCGGGCCGGGCGGAGGGCGCCGCGCCCGCGGGCGGGGCGGGACGGGACGGGAGGTAACGGCCGCGTGAGGGGGGAGCGGGGAGGCCGCCAGCGGCCCCGTTCCTTCGCCGCAGCCCGGCTGCGACCGGGAGCCCCGTCCCCCGCGGAGGCGCCGGGCGGCGGCTGCTGACCGGGCGGCGGGGGCGCTGCCAGGCGGGTTCCCCCCGTCCCGGCCCTCCGCCGCCCGGGCGCGGTAGCGGCGGCGGGGCGGGAGGGAGCGCGGCAGGGCAGGGCAGCCGGCTCCTGAGGGGGCCTCCGCCGCGGGGGTCCCGTGCGGCCGCGGGGACGGTGCCGGTGTCCGCAGAGGCGGCGGGCGCCGTCGCGGCCTCGTCCCGCCGCCCCCCAGGGCTGCCCGGCAGCGACCTGACGGGGCGGGTGACGCTGAGCCCGCCGCGAGGCGCCGGCTGACGGCGGCCGGGACCCGTCCCTCCTCCGCGCCGCGGCTCGGCGGGTTCGCCGTCCCGCGTCCGTCGCCGGCGCTCGGCGCGGCTCCGCGGCGGGCGGGGAGCGGAGGAGGCCGCGCCGGCCGCGGGGAGCCGGTGGCGGGCGGGCGTCCTGAGGCGGGCCGGCCGCTAGAGAGCGCCGGGCACACGCTGCGGGGGCGGGGGGGTTCGCTCGGGGGCATTCTGTGCGCTTCTTCCCCGCCCGGTCCGAAGAGCGGCGTTGCCGACAGAGCTTCGTCGTACCTTCACAGCTGGTGCCGTCCCAGGCTTCGTTTCCTGCCTCAACTCTCTCTTCTCTTTTTTGTCCGGTTTTTTTTTTTTTTTCTGTTTTTAGCCAGTCCCCACACTCATGAGGAAATGTGTATAAGAATAGCGACTGTCGTGCTCCTTCTTAGAAAAGAAGAAAAAGCGATCCCAGCAACTACAGGTTTTAAATCTGACCTCATTCAGAAGTTAGCTTGAGAGCAAAGTTGGAAGAGCTGTTAAAGCACAGGGCAAAAGCCATGAAAATTGAAGATAATACAACATAGGTTTCCTCACAGCTGGATCAAGCCAAAGAGGGAGGACCTTATAGTGGGAGGCCCTTGGTGGTTCTGCTTAGGTGGCTCCATACGGAGCATGTGAGGGAGTGAAATGCAGTCTCTGCAGACAGATTCAACAGTTTGGCTGCCAGACTCTAACCTATTTGTACTGAAGAGTGTCTGAAAAACATAAGTGAGCTAAATATGGTAGATTTTTCATGGGAAGAGTAAAAAGTTAGTTGCTGGAACTAATGACACTTCCACGGAAAAAGGATAGGAACAGAATAAACCATTTTTTATGAAAGCACTTTGGCCTTTTTTTTTTTTTTTTTTAATGTAAGAAAACAATTTATTTTCTCCCAGTTTAATCCCAGGAAGGGATGAATGTGTTGGAAATCTCCGCTCTTCTATGATTCAGTCTTGATGTAGACATTTGGGGGGCAGTCAGTGTGGCTTTGTGGTACAGGTCCGAGAAAGATTCTTCTAAAGTTGTTAGAACATTAATGATGGATAAAACTATTTGTATTCACTTATGGTATTCCTTAAACCTTCATTATTAAAATAATTTTATTAAGTGAAAATCTGTTTCTGTGGTTTTGGCACTTAAGAATAAAAGTTGTAATTGCCAGTATTTTGCCTTTATATAGCAAATTTATTTTAAACATCACATGCAGTGTCTACTTGTCTTGATAAATTCCACTTGAATTTTGAGGTTTGTCAGCATCAGTTTTTGACAGAGCAAGTTATCTTGAGTCTTGACAAGACCACTAAATTTATTAGGCTCTATCTCAGAAACCTAGGTGTTGTCTTTGTGCTTTGGTTTTTTATCTGCTAGCGTGTTTCCCTTCAGGGAATCTCAGTATGTGTAATGCATGTAATTATCTTCAAAATGTATGAGTTTGCTGGCAAGCTTACTTTCTTCAGGCATACAAAAGGATTGGAGTCAACAAGATAAAAAAAAAAAAAAAAGCCTTGTGATAAACTGTGTATGGGATATGTAGCTTCCCTGTCATTCTGATGATTTAGGAAGTTGGGAACTGATTATTTATGTGATCAGCTAAAGATGTCAGGAGCAGGCTATATTGTAGAGTGGTCAGGGTATAATGAATGCAATATTTATAGGTGAAGGTAACATCCTTTTATTATACAACTGATAATCGTTAAGAAGGAAAAAATAGAGCTTCTTGGCACTTGGGTCCTTTTACAAGGATTCATTGTCCTAAAATACCTGAAATGTTAAGAAGCTGTGAATTGGGAATGAGGAATACCTACCGTGCTGGTGTATTACATGCTACTTCACATGGCACAAGCTACTCAAATGCCTGTGTTGCTATGTGCAGCGGTGGATTGATCCTTCAGAGTCCGTTTTTCGTTCAGGTAAGTTTGGCCAGAAACGTGAGATGCCTCTGTGTGTATTGGAAGAATTCAGCAAGAGAGCTTTCTACAGACGAGAACTTGTGCAAGATGAATTATCCTGTGCAGAGGCTTAATTCCTGCCAAACACTTCTTGAGGTGCTCCTGATGGCAGTCCCATACCTCTTTTGCTGCTGCTTTGGAAGAAGGATTCCATCGTAGCATAACCCATTTTTTATCCATCCTTGTAAAGAAGTAGTACTAGGCACAGATTAAAAAGACTTCTTTGCACTTCCTGGTATGTTGTGTTTATTTAGGCTCTTAACATTGCAAAACAAGCCAAAAATCCTAAGGACCTGCCACAGAACTCTCTGTCTTTGAGCCCAGAGTTAGAGCTTCAGTTACAGTCTGTAACAGCAACAATTATGAGAAAAAGAGGTGCAGCCAGCGATGCATATAAATAATATGGGGATGTATGCAGTTTACAGGAAGTACACAAATTTGGGGATTTATTGGTGTTAGCTGTGAAAATAAGGAACATTAGCTCACTCTATTTATTTTTACTAATGAGCAGGACAAACATCAGTTCAGGAAAAGGTAACTCGAGGAGGCAGTTGCTACGTGATCCTAGCAAATCTACCAACTGTGTTACATCTGTTTGATGGACGTATTTAGACCAAAACATGGGAGAAAATATCTCTAACCAAAACCCCAGTTGTACCTTACAGGTGCTATTTTTAAAGCTTTGTTTCTGTGAGAACAGAACAAGAATAACAATAACCAAAATCTCTTGTCTTTCATTAAATTGTAGACTTAACAAAAACTGGGAAGCTTAAATTAAAAGAATGTGAAGTAGATTACCATGTTTTTGCTGGAAATGGCTATGGAAAATAACTTTGTTCTGTTTTTTACTGGTTCGTAATCTGAAACTAGAAAAGATGAGCTGTTTACCCATGACAATACCTATGCTTTATTTGCTCTGGCATCACCTGGACATGTGATTTTATCATCATCGTAACATACATCCGAAGCACTACCACAAGAATGGCTCAGCGCAGTGTTGTGAAACTGAGCACTAGGGAGAGATGGCCTTCATTTCTGGGTAGCAGTAGGAAGGATGGGGTTCAGACCATCTCAGGCCGTGGTGACACGTGGTGTGGGTGCCGAAGGGGACTCGTCCTTCACTTGACGAGTCGGGACCTAGCCACCAGCAAACTCAAAAGGTCGAAGTGCTCTGTTCTGAGCAATTTCTCATCCCCGTGGTTCCTCTGCCACTAGTTTCAGAGTCCTAGACAAATGAGAGAGTGTGTTCGAAAGATCATGTGTAAATCCAGTGTGCGATTAAAGCAAGAGTAAATTACAAAGCTGTCTCTCCCACAAAGCACAGACGTAATTGAGGTGGCACTCTCGGCAGTGGTGGCAGTATAGAACGCAAAGGGAAATACTCTGTTAAGTAGGGTCTATGTTGTCTGAGTTTTTCTAGGTGAAAACTAAAATCTTTACAGAAGGTGGCATAAATCCTGAAATGCTGTCTGAATGCTTTTTTGGCTATCTACTCAGTTTACTGAATGTATAAAAAAAATTGGATGGATTATTTAATTTATTAGCCTTTGTTTAAACTTTTACAGTACTGTAGTAAGTTTTCCTTGCATTATCCATCTCTCTTTTTCTGTTTGTACACTTTATACAGTGTTACTAATGTATTTTCTTTTAATTTTGTTTTTAATAATAATAGAATATAAGTGAATTTCAAACCCAGTATGGCTCAGAAGAGGAGCTCAAGTGGGCGGTCATTCCCATTGCTGCTGCTGATTATTGTTGTGGCCTTTGTTCATTTAACTGTCTGTCCTTTTACAAAAGTGGAGGAAAGCTTTAACCTACAAGCTATCCATGATGTGGTGTACCACCAACTGGACTTGGATAAGGTAAATTCAGAAGAAGGTGTTCTTTCTTGGACACTGTTATTAAAGATTGCAATTCCATGCTATATGAGTAGGGCAAATGCAATGTGAATATGATTTATCCCAGTTTTCCTTTGTTTCTGATTTGCCTGCCTTACTTAGATTTTCCTTTTTGCAGTATGACCATCATGAATTTCCTGGAGTTGTCCCAAGAACGTTCCTTGGACCAATTTTTATTGCTGCTCTTTCCAGCCCAGCTATATATGTACTTTCTGTGCTAAGAATGTCCAAGTTCTACTCGCAGCTGATAGGTATGAGAACTTTAAATCATCAGAATACAGATTTTTACTACTGGACTAATGGGTGACATGGTTTTAACATTCAGTGTTTGGATCAGTGGTTAAAATGTGATATTCTTTTCCTTAATGAGGGATTTTGCAGACTGTTGGTACTTAAAGCTAGCATGGCAGTTCCACCCCCTCTTTGGGGTAACTAACAGCACAGAGAAAGTCGGTACTAACAAATGTCAGACAGTTTAGAAAAAGCAAGTGTCTTCGGAGAACACGCTCCCATGTGTGCTTCCATGTACGCTTCAGAAAATACTAACTTGGGCATAGGAGCATTGACCTTTGTGCAAAAGTATCAGACAAGTTAAAGGTGGATTAAAATAAACAAACTAATGGGGAGGTTTGGGTTTGTTTTTTTTTTTTTTTCTTTGAAGTGGGTTATATTGTGGTATCTTCAGTATTATTCTTCATAACTTCTTCCCATTAGGTTATGTAACATGGTTGTTCGTTAGTGATCCGTCCGGTATTACTCTTAATTCCCATTTTTATTCTTCTAATAGTCCGAGGAAGCTTGGGGCTCAGTGTGATTTACACGTTATGGAAGTTGCAGAAAGAAGTTAGAAAGCAGTTTGGAGCAACTACATCAACAGTCTTCTGTCTCATCACTGTTACTCAGTTTCATTTGATGTTTTACTGTACACGAACCCTCCCTAATGTGTTTGCACTCCCTTTTGGTAAGTATTTGCATAGCAATAATTTTAAAATATAAAAATTCTTTTCAAATATGTCAGCACATATGTGCTTTCAAAAAGCACAGAAAATGTGAGGTCAGACATAGACAAATAATATATGTGCTTGATTAAATTGTGTGGTAGCAAGACTAGAAGACTTAAGCAGTTGTGATTTCTTTCTTTTTTTTTAACCGTATATGCTTACAATGACCATTGAATCAAGTTTTATTGAATCTGAGTATATGTGGAGTTTGTCAGATGGCTTTGATTAACTAAAGGTTTGGGTACACATACCTGATGCATAAAACATAGAGCTATTGAAAAGGCAGTAGGTACACCTGCAGTTCAAAAAAAAAAAAAAAAATCTGTGAACTTTGTCTACACAGGAAACAGCTTTCTCATTAGACTGTGGAACAAACTCCCACCGCAACCTCTCCACCTTCCTCTTCTGGATTTATCTACAAATGTAGCAGTTTGTACACTTAAGGGGGGGGAAAAAATCAAAGTCAAAACATTACTTTACACATACAGTTTTTCCCTAAAGATGATGAGAGGGAAGATTAACCACATGTGACAGATAGTAGCTGAGTCACTTAATGCTTCAGTGCAAGTTGTTCAACTAATAAAATCATGAGGTTGGTGTAAGAAGCTGTCTAGATCAGAACTGAAAAACAAAACAAAAAGCAGTTGAATTGTCAGATAAACACTGTGTAGTAATAAACAACTTGTATTTTTTAATACCTGCAGAAATTATCCAAGTTGCGTCATGGTTTTGTACTATTAATATTTCATACATTTTCCTTAGGATCATGACCACTTTACTATGTAGTCATAAACTGTGGAAAAAGTAGAGGCAACTTCATCTGTAGAGTTACGGTGTGTCTTCAGCTAGCCGTGCAAATGGATTTATAGTTCTTCTCCCTGAGCGGTAGTCTGTAGTCTCTTTTTCATATTTGAAATGGGGTGCTGTTATCATGAACACAGGATATACTCAGCCAAGAGAATAATTCTGCAGCTGATACTGAGCAATAATAATTATGAATCTTAGTTTGAAAGGTTTTTAGTACTCCCTTAAGGTTTTGGGGTTTGTTTTTGTTTGGGTTTTTTTACCCAAAGGCTATTAAATATACTGTCTAGGAAGAGTTCCCATGTGTTTCTTCTGTGGTTATACTTTTCCTAATTACTTAAGCATCAACAGTAGAAAGTTGTGCATTATTCCAAATTACATTTCGCTAACAGAGGAAGAATTTCTGGGCTAGAAATGGTAGGAAGACCAAGAGGGCATTGGTGGGAACTTAGAGGAACAAGACACTAGTATTGAGAAAAGTGTTGCCCTTTAGAAAACGAATAGTTCAGTGTGTGAGACAGTGTGCTTTATTTTTGCAGTGCTCCTGGCATTGACATTTTGGATACAGCAAAAGCAAAGGCCATTCATTTGGTTCTCGGCTTTGGCAATTATAGTCTTCAGATCAGAGCTCTGCATCTTCTTAGGCCTCATGCTCCTGGTGACGTTATTAACTAAAAGAATCTCCATATTCAAGGTGCTTTCCCATGCTGTTCCTGCTGGAATTTTTTGGTTGGGTAAGTATTTGCTTGGAAAAAACAAATGCCACATAGTAAATTCAACAGAAATCTGGACTGACTTCTCTGGTGACCTGGCCCTGAGGCCTTTTTTTTTTTTTTTTTTGTCTGATTCCATTTTCTAGTAATAGGACAAGGATATTTATTTCTTTGAAAATTTCCATGTGAGGATATAGGTGTGCATGGAGCAGTAGAAAGATACTGTGACTCCCACCTTTAGATGCTTACAGTATGATGTCCTGGTCTTAAAAAGGCTTAGACATGCAAACTGATTTTAGTATAATTAGTACCTGGCTGTAGCTACACCTGCATTATTAGCTGTAGTATCTATTGCCGTGATGATAAGCTGAATCCCAGGATAAAATACGACAGTGTGACAGATGGGGAAACTGAGCAAGAAGGTTGTAGGGAGAGTCACAGTTCAGCTCTGTTTCTTTATTACATTAATTTTAATAGCTTAAGTGATTATCCATGCTAGAGAGGTTGAAAAATCTCCTTGTCTCTACTGATCCATGGAAGGCTCGTGCATATGCATGTGAATACTCTAAGCTTCTCTGCCAGCCTACCTAATTAAAAATGCTGTTGTCAGATGCCTGATGATGACCTCTAGTAGTGTGCTGTTCCTTCCACAGCATGGGCAGTAGAAACAGTAAGATCATGCCATGCGCATTTGGAGGCACCTCACAGCATAAGAGTTTGGAGGTCCAATGGGAATTAGTCACTGGTACTCCCATTCCGTCTCTGGGCAAACTTCTTAAATACCAGAGCAGTTTTCAGAGAGCTGAGTGGAAGAGATGGGGCTGATGGATTTGCTACTCTTCTGTCTTTTTGCCTTTCATCCCTTACCCTCCTTCCCTCACACCTAATAAACAGTAGCAAACTTCTAGAGATTGTTTATCTTAACTTACTAGCTTTACAATAAAAATCCATTTAGTACCATTTGAAGTTAACCTGGGTTTATTACCATTCATTAAATTTAATGCTCTAATATTCTTTTGAAACAAACTAATTAAACCACTGTTTTTCACACCTGGGGTTGGAGTGGGGCGAATCTCAATCAGATTCCTATCTAACATGCTTCTATTAAGAAGTGCCTCCCTCTCCTGCATTTCCACTGCAAGACAGACAGATTCAACCTTCTCTGTGGCTTTGGGTGAGGCTTACAATGCATGTTCCAGTTTATGCTGATCTCATCAGTAAATGTGCAATTTGGATGTGCTAGTTTGCTTTTCCCTAGTTTTTAATTCATGCAGATTTGTATTTCTTTTAATTCTTTTAGGGCTAACAGTTGCTGTGGATTCTCTATTTTGGAGGCAACTTGTGTGGCCAGAGGGGAAAGTGCTCTGGTATAACACAATTTTGAACAGAAGTTCCAACTGGGGAGTATCCTTTGAAATGTCCAGGGAAAAAGACCTATTGAACACTATCAGTCAAAGCGAAGACTTGATGTAACCTATTCCTGAGACTCGCTTACAGTGTTAAATTCTACCTTTCATCTAGTATTTCATTATTTGAAGCTTATGAGACAATGTCTGTTTCTTAGATCTTTCTGTAAATTTTAACTTTCCTCTGCTGACTGTTCCTTCTTGCTTCTTTGTGTTCTACCAATGTTAAAGCCAGGTTTCTTCCCCTTGGTTTTTCAGGTTGCCCATCATTAGCACCATTTGATGTTGGGTGATGTGAATGTAGTTACGCAACTGCTTTTATTTCTCAAAGGGTAAGGCAGAAACCCAAATGCCTGGAAGAATGCGATATATATAAAGTATACTGCATATTTACAAAATTCGCATGTACTACTGTAAAGAATAGTTACTTTACTTGTCAGCAGTGAAAGCATCCTTAACTCTCCTTTTCATCTTGAAGACCTCCCCCTTCTTGTGGTATTTCTATTCAGCCCTGCCTCGTGCTTTGGGATGTAGCATTGTATTTGTACCTTTAGGTGTAGCAGAAAAGAGAACTCGGATACTACTTTTGCCAGCACTGGGCTTTATTTTCTTGTATTCATTTCTCCCACACAAAGAGCTGCGTTTTATCATATATACTTTCCCTGTCTTCAACATAGTGGCTGCTAAAATGTGCTCACGAATGTAAGTTCAAAATTCTGTTTTGTTTTTTTTTTCTTCTCTGAAAATGCAAAAGAAAAGCAAAACTATTATTACTATTTTTATGCACTTTTTATCTTGGAGTCTGGATCTTCAGATCTTCTCAAATCTCTTGGATTTGAGATCTTCATACGCTTTAGAAAGGAGGTCTGTATCACTGTACCCATTTGACTAATGAGGGAAATGGAGACAAAGAAAAGTTAAATGATTTGGCAGGACCATTTGACAGTTTGGGTCAGTGTCAAGAATAGAGCCCTGATTTTACTGTTACGCCGTTACAATTCAGTTTATTTTATCCACCAGAGAAAAAGATACATTCCGGTGTACTACTGTGTTGTTAACACAACTTACCTTAGGAGGTAGTTTAATGCACAGGTGGGGGTCCTGAAATGTGGAGTTTGTATGGTTAAACTTCAGTATTTTGAGTAAACACATTGAAGTTAAATTGTGAAATTCTTTGAAAGAGAATACTTTCATAGCTAAAGGTTTTAAACACAGAAATACTTGGCTTTATTGATGAGCTTTTATTAGCTTTATTAATGAGAATATTCTAATTTGTATGCATTCCATACACACGATTGTAATAAAGTTTGCATTAATCTTTATTATCTAGCAGTGCAGTTTTCGTAAAAGCTCTGTCACAATAGTCAATGACCAGTATGGAAGAAAAATAACAGTTTATTCTTACTCTTTCCCCCCCCGCCCCCTTCAACAGTCTGAATAACTACCGAAAATCTTGGCTGTACAAACTTGGATCTTTCTTTGTTATAATACATCTTCTAGTTAATGCTGCTTATTCAGCAACATCTTTATATGTTTCACATTTCAATTATCCTGGAGGAGTGGCAATTCAGAAGTTACATGAGTTGGTACCTTCAACAGCAGGTATGTAAAGCTGGCTTGAGGTATGTTAGCCTAATTTCAATTGCTTTTTTTTTTCTGCTAGTGTATCTTTACGTGTATTGGATATTACTACTTCACACTATTTACCTGCGTGTTTTCTGTTACTATTTTGTTAATTTATTAATCAGAGTGTTCTTAGAAGAATTTTGAAATTGTACTTTGTTTTCTTTGTTTCTGTAGATGTCTCTGTTCATATTGATGTGGCTGCAGCACAAACAGGAGTTTCTCGGTTTCTAGAAATCAATTCAGATTGGAGGTATGTTATGAATGAGGTATTTTGATCTGAAGACAGGAGCCTGCTTTTTCCTTTTTTGTATATGCACAGGGGCAAGCATCACAGATACTGTTTCTGGTATAGCATATTTATTAAGCCAGGTCAAGAACAATGTAAATCTTCAGAGAATTTTGATGTGTGCAGTGCTGCCATTCCAGAAGTAGAGCACTGCAACATTTTTTAATTGTTTTGGTTGGTTCTGGTTTGCCTAAATAGCGTAGAATCTTTAAAAGACATCAGAAACTGCAAAAAAATTGTTAGCTTACTAAAACACCAATATCTTTAATGCAGCTACGTTTGACATCTCACTAGATCTCGTAAAACACAGCTGTAGGTGAACACTTTTATGCTCTTGGCAGAACAGTGTATATAATTGTGGGGGTATCTTCTCATTTTGTTTGTATTTGAATGATGTGAGGCTTATCTGCATATTAATATACAAAGTCTATTTTTATGTGGAATGTCCTTCACATAGATTGCATTGATGCCGCTGTTGTGGACTATCGGTCACGTCCATTGGCTCTGAGAGAAAGCAGTTGAATGCTTTGTTACCATGACCACTAGTGATGTACAACAGTTTTAAGAATCAGAATTTTGAAATGAATAGTAGGAGACATTTGTGGGACGGCATTGTTTGCTTTTCAGGATGCAGACCAAAAAAAAGGCACCTTTCTCATTCTTAGGCCTAGCTCTTCAGCTGAAGTGTAGGTTTCTAATTTAAAATGTGATCTTAATGAAAATGATTCAGCAGAAAGTGACACAAAGCCTCACTTCATACTTGTGCAAAACGAAAGCAATACAAGCAGATTTTGATTTAAGAAGTACTCTGAGCATGGAGTTCTTTTTCCCCAGTTACAGTCTTCAGGATCAGATGAACAAACATAATTTAATTATTGGTATGTTTAGAGATAAAAGCATTTGGGAAGTAAAGAGGGAGAAGGGGAAAAACAAGTATGCTTCTGGGGGAATTATAAAAACCAACGAGCTTGCTAGGTCTTATTTTATTTCCATACTCTCTCATAATATTGTGATGGTATGGACAGTTTAAAGCTGAATTGCCTTCACAGTTACCAGTCCAATGTTTATTTCAAATTGTTTTTTGCATGTTCAGTCTAGAGAAAGTCTTAAGCCATCAACAATCAGGAGACATTAAACTATTAGAGTGCAAGTAATAGAACACGCATGACAGCTAAAATGTTCCAATCTTTGTTTTTTGAATATACTTAAGTACACACACTACTCTGAATACAACTCTACTCTCTAAATACAATTCTTAATTTCCATGAGCATTTTGAGGGTGGTGGGTTTTGGATCATTTTGGGCTTGCAAGGCTGTAGTGTAGTGGGATTGGAAGGTAAGCAAATAATATCCCTGTCACTGATGGTTGTTTCATAGTGTTGCAGCTACAGAGCAGTTTGCCTCTCTCACTTTTATCTTGACTCATCATAAAAAAGCCTCAAGGAAGGGCTGATTCACCGTAAAGTTTCACATTGGAAAAATCAGGCAAAATCCACAACTAAGCATCATACACGGGACTACCACTTTGACAGCATGTCCTGGTTTTGGCGGGGATAGAGTTAATAGAGTTAAACCACGACACAGCACAATAGTGCAAAGTTTAGTGGCACCAGCTGTCCATTTTCTCTTTTTCCAAGGAAGTGACAGCCTTTCAGATGGGTCTGAAAATGAGAAAACTCATTTACCATCTTCATAGAATGTGTACATCAGGTGAAAACAGATTTATGGATAGAGTGGCTATGAAGGCTGATGATTCATCTTTCTAACTAACAATACATCTTTCTAACTAACTACAATCTATAAATAAGTGTCTTAAAGTTAACAGCTTTTGGTGGCGTGCTCAGATGAGATCTATTTGCCTCAAGAAAAATGCAAGTGATCTCTTATTTTTCTTCAAAGGGTGATTGAAAGAAGCTTGATGCAGGTTCTTACACAGGACAGGTGTTACAGTCTTGTCTTCAATTAGTGCAGTCTCTTTGAACCAGGAATAAATATGCTGTGTAAGCTTAAAGTATTTAAAAATAATAAAATCCAGAGATGCTTGCAGCCAGATGAAAGGCCCTTTATTTGCTGATGAAGAAAATGCAGAACTAGTAGTAGGTAAAGTTGTTATGAAGTAGGACATTCCTTCTGCCAGTTTGGATGCATGTACTATCCTAAGTGGTATTGTGATCTTTTTGGAAATAGCAGATGAAGTTAGTGTGCAATTTTTTTTTAGAAGAAAGCACTTGTTCAGTGTCCAAAGTCTAATTCTGCATTATATGGTGCATTTATTGACACCTCTGGATTCTGTCAGCCTGGGGTCTGTTCTGGGTTGCCAAAATTTTAGTTAACAATCCACACAAATCCTGCAGTTTGCTGTAGAGTACTTGCTTTAAATATCTTAAACGTTAATGACTGCTATGTCAGGGAGTGTTGTAAAAATATAAATTGATATTGTTTCCAGTTTTTCACTGCGGATTCAGGCAGATGAGAGGCCAGGCCTGCAAAGACATGTGGCAAAAGGAGTAAATCCGGGCTGCATCTAGGTGCATTTAAGAGTGTGTAGAGTTGGGATTACACCACTTCCCTACCAGTGTCCATGCCTGTAAGAAAAGCCACAGCCTTGAGTAAGTTGCTTGTGAAATGCATGGGAGGAATCAGGTGCCTAAGAATAGGAGCTCCAAAAGCTGGTAGAAAACAGTTCACAGAAAAGGGCGACAGAAAGGGTGAAGAACCGGGCACTGCACTTCGCTTGGGTTACAGTGCATGGACACGCTTTTATAATTAGATGCCGAAGACTGTCTTGTCATAAACTAAAGGTGAGTAACCTCCATCTTAACCTTTGTCTTCTGGACTGTTGCCCAGCATTAGTGTAGAATGTTTTTCTGGGATATAGAGCAAAGATTTGAATCCAGGTCTCCTGTTTTTGGAAGCACACTTAACAGTGGTCTACGGAGTGTTTTGGGGTGGACTTACCTTATTCTTCCCCTTTGAAGTTGTTGGATCGCGGACTCAATCAGGCTGCCATGTCCAATATGAGCATCCTAACCCTTGGGCTATAAATTCCACCTGACTCTCTTCAGTGAATAAATAAATAACTATTGTGAAATAGAACCATGTCTTCATGAGACAGTGAGGGAGAACTATCTCAATTTCTAGAAAATTATAGAGGTTCATACAGCTCTGTGAGATAACAAACTTAAGTTCTGGGCTTAGATCACACAGAGAGTGACTGAACCTAGATCTTTCACATCCCTGCCAAATGCTTAAGTCACTTGTTTTCTCAGCCTGTAAATTCCCTCTATGGCTAGATTGAATATAACTCCTTTTAAGAAATAACTAAGTGTACATGTTAAATAGTTTTAGAACTCACTAGTTACTTCTTATAGAATTTTTTAAATATATAATTTATATATGTTTAGGTACCTAAACAGGTTTATAAAAGCTGACCCAAAGTGACTTGCCCAAACATGTAGTAGATCAGGGAACTGAACCCAGAAATAACAAGTGCCAAGTTAATACTGTAATTGCCAGGCTGTTCTTTCTTTCCTACAGTGTTCAAGGAATTATTCTCCCTGCTGTTCTCTGAGGCTCCTACTTTAATGTATGACTACCAGAAGAGAAAGTTTTCTGCTAAAGTGCCTCTCAACTTTTTTTTTTCTCAATTAAAAAAAAACCAAAACCAAAAGAACCCCAAACTTATCCAAACCACAATTCTTGTAGAGTAAAACTTAAAAATGAGTCCAGTTTTCTACAGTCTTAGACTTTGATGTGTCCTTTCTCCACAGAACTCAAATAGAGGACTAGTGAGAAATTTTCTAGGAGTCCTGATTTATATCACAGTAGCAGCAGAAAGACTTGCATGGAATGACTGGCTACCTAAACTCTTCAAAAATACTATTTCCTCCTCCAGTACTAGTTTATTTAATCAAGAGATATAACTGAGAATGTTACAGTTCCTTTTGTGTTTCATCTTGGATGCTACATGCCCTTGTGATAATGGAGATGTTTAATATGTAAAGAGAGGAATGTAAATAAGCCTTCTTTATTCTTTACAGGTATGACAAAAGAGAAGATGTTAAACCAGGAGACCAGTTGATGTTTTCGTACACACACATACTGATGGAAACAAACCCTCTTCAGATATCACATTACAAGACAACCCACAGGCCACTGGCAAATATACCTGGCATCAGTAAAATTGGGTTGAACCTTACTGCACTACCTCCTTTTACTTTAAATTTGAAACCAAAATTAGTACTGTTGGAAAAACTTCCTCTATCATCTTGACTGTGAATTTTAAGTAAGTCTTTTGATGTAATTTTGCTGATGACTGAATAATCTAAGACAGCAGCAAATTGTCATTCCAGCACTGCAATTCAACTTCTGTGGAAAGGCACAGAAAATCTTTGTACTGAATGGTATTTAGCTCCGTCCTGTTTCTTACATAAATATTACAATGCATTCCTAGTCAGTATATACTCTCATACTGAGTTGTATTGTTAGATATGTTTGAGAGAGGCTACCTACAAGTTTAGTGGTATTAAGTAAAACCTGTCTACTTGGTTTGGGTAGCTGTTTCATCATGTAGCGCAAGTATGTCCTAATTGTCCTATATAAGATACATAATGGAACAGGTTTGTGCTACGGCAATAATTTGATATGTAATCTATGTGTGCAAAGATGTATTACTTGATGTATCAGCAGGATTGTAACCCCTTCAGTTGTCAGATTGCCTCTGTGAAACTTAATGATGTTATCAACATAGGAAAGCCATAGTCATTGTAGCTTCATCACAATACCTAATTGTGCCCTGTAGGCTACCAAGCTAATTAAAGTGAAAGATTCACTTAAAAAGCAGTTGGACCTTTTGACGAGCACTGTCTCATAACAGATTTGAGCATTAAAGGATGGTTATCTTTATTCCAACACTTCATGAATAAGCAGCAACTTGGATTTCACATGAAAAAGAATTTTAAAAATAATGTTCCCCTCTTCTGCTGTAATGATATTAATTTGCAGTGCAAAAATTTACCTATGAAAATATTCACTTGAATACACTTTTAAGAAGATAGGTGCTGTTTTCCTTTCTTTATTAAGTAAGTAGTTCCTTTGGAAAGGAATAATCTAATATGCCATGGGTTGCATTCTATAAACTAGAATAAGATAGCATGCTCTGTAGTCTCCTTTATTAGATGTTTTTGTTAAGGATGTCTGCCTAGATTGCTGAATGAAACAAGTTAAGGGGTAAACTAAGGAAAAAAAGTTAGCATTTTGGTTAGGGCCAGTTGTAATGTGACAGGAGCTCCATTAGTGTAAAAAATCAGTATTGCTGAAACAGTCATGGGCAGAAAACTATTCCTTGCTGACTGAAAACTCAAGTAAAAAATTCTTATTGAATAAAGTGTTTTGGGGTTTTTTTAAAGTGTGCTTCATTCAGGAACTACCTTTACCCATGTATGTTTCAGTTTTTAGGACCACGTTTTCTTTTTATCCTTCAGATGATGTATCAGAGGAACTGATCTGGTGCGGTGGAGCCTGCTCCCCCGTGGGTGGCTGTTGCTGCCGCGCATGCTTCCTCAGGCTGAGCAGATCTGGCAAAGGCAACCTGCAGAACTTGTTGGTCCAGCCTCTGGTTGCTCTTGAAATTGAAATCACTCAAGTATTATCTACTTGACTTGTCTTTGGACAAAAATTCAGCTTCCTCTACAGCCAATTTGAACATCAAACAGTTCACGAGACAGAAGGAAGTACATGTGCAAATACCTGAGAATTTGGAACAATACAAAGGAAAACTTTTGAGTGAGGATGTAGGCCCTTATGTTACGCCTAATCACTGACTTTATGTAATTCCCCCCACACTGTAACCCACAGTTTGAGAACCTGAACTAAAATTTATCCTGCCCAAGCATAGACAAATGTCTGCAATGGTGAAGTTAGGTGTATAGTTACTCCAGCTTTCCAAATCCCTGGTTGTCAGACTCCCTCTGCAGAAAGTTGCTTCTGTTAACTACAGAGGAAACCTAGGACTATTATGCTTGCAGCATAGGCATCTCAAGCTAATGCCTGAAGTGGCAGTGAATACGTGGACATGAGGCATTTGAAGAGTTTAATCTTGCTGAATGTCAGCCACGTGGCTGACTGGAACCTTCCACAGACTTTGGTTCTGGTGTCTGGGTGCTACCTGTTGGACTGACTTACACCAGTGATGGTGTTCAGCTGTGGTAGTAGTGTGTACTACTGCTCACGGCCTCACCGCTGATGAAAATAGAAGCCATCAGCTCAAATTGGCCTGTTCAGTGTATTTGCTTGGGGTAGAGAAAGGTAAAATACATAGAAGGAGGCAGGAAAGAGATCCTGGATTGCAGTTTTGAACAGTGTCTGAAGTTTATTTAGGTCCTGTTGCATCTTGCTCTGCATATGTGGTTCTTGAAAAGTGCTGAGTTTTAAGATCTGCAGCCTGTTTGGGTTTGTAGACAGAGGACTAGATCGCGACCCGTGCAGTGCCTGCAGCACCATAGCACCAGTGGCTGTATGACTTCTGTGACGGCACAGGTAACCCCTCTGACATAGGCCGTGAATATTATGGTAGCCCACACCTGGAATAAGAAGGGGCAGCTGTCAAACTGGGATGAAGATTACTGCAGTTTTTCCCCCAACGATTGCTTTCAATAAACAAACAGTCCTTGGAATAAAACTAAAGCCATCTCCTTCCTCTTAAATGAATCTTCTTGTCTCCAAGGCCTGTGTTGTCTGCCTTTAGCTCCACAAGAAACATAGAGCTTATTTTCTCCTTTATTATAGATTAAAATTCCGTGTATTTGCATGGAAGAAACAAAGTGTGGGTTTAACTTCCCTTAGATGTAAGAGGGCACTAAGGAAGTCTCGCCCCTTCTATAAAGTGGGGCATTACAAATTCTTCTGCATTTGGGGGGTGGGGGCATAGGGGGAAGCCTCAAGTTACTGCATGAATGGTGCAGGTAAGGGAGACACTCTGAAAACTTATTTGGTGGAAGTCTGAAGGGACTTTAGTGTCATAAATTTCTCATGACTATTCAAGTTCTTAAAAGAAAAATTCCTTTTGTCTTGACTGAGTACAAACAACCCTAGCTTAGAGTATAGCTTTTCTTAATAAAAACAGAAATAGGGTGAGCATATTCAAATAATTGAGGGCTGAATTAACCTGAATAAAGCAAAAGACATAGAAGAGTCCATCCATAAATTGTTACATCTATGACATTTAAACACAGAATGCAGTTGTAAATAAAATGCATTTAACATGTATAATGCTGCTGTAGAATGAGATTTATTTTAGGATGTCTTGTTAAATTCCCCAAAGGTCAAACGTTGCGTAGGATCATGCATTGCCTTTTGAAGTTTGACTGACTTAATTTCTTACAAGCAGCATTTATTCCTGTAAAGAGCAAGGCTAACAAATGATTTGGACACAAACATGTCACCATGTCATTTCACCCAGAGATGGTGAATAATCACTGTCTTACAGCCTAAGATTTAAGACACCCCGTGTTGCAAAACTAAATAAAGTAACTGCATGAAAAAAGTTGTGGAACTCGGTGGTAGAGGACGTTTTTGGATGCTGAAAGTAAAAGCTGCTTCAACACAGGGTTAAACAGATCACTCTCCCATCAAGAACTAAAAGAACCAAAGATCAAGGAACAACCTCCAGTTCACAAAGTAGACTCTAAGTAATAGAGCGTTCAGAGCTGGGAAAAAAGATCAGACCGTATTTACCTTATACCTGCCCTAAGTACTTGCTATGGGTCTTCTCTCTCACGAACAAATTTGGGGTGAGGAGACCTGGAGGATGGTTGTATTGCATCCAACATAAAATACGCTTTATCTGTTAACACTGAGAAAAGCCAGAATGTGTCTCAGGTTCTTCCGTTTGCCATCCATTTCACTTCAGCCTTCAGAACACAACCTCAATGCAATTTAACTCATAACACATTTGAAACACTGGTCACCCCCCTTTTTCTCACGTCCTGGCCGTTTCACACATCCCCTTGGTGAGACTGGGTACGCGTTCAGGAGAACAAGACTGAGGTTGTGCTGCCCCTCCTACTGCAGTTACAGCTGTTCTAGGACCATTCCTATCCTCCTGAACAATTCTAGTTCTTTCCATAACGGTAAGGAGCTTGAAAGGCGATACCAGATTTAAGCACTTGTTTGCTGTATCTCAATTGCAATGCAAGAGTGCGTGTTTCCCTTGCATCCGAGAGCACTTTTCCATACGTAGCACAAATCACACAGAAGTCTAGTGCTGCTTTCCTCGCTTTATTACCTGCGTTCATTCTTAAATACTCCCCTTTCCCCCTCCCCACCCCCGAAGAGCCTTCCTTGTAACTTAGTACTCAAAGAGTCTTGTACAAATGACTTCACTTTCTATTTGCAAGAACAAAACCACAAGCTGAGTTTATCACCGATGTAAGCAAGACTGTTTAGCCACAGCCTTCTCGGTTAGCTGGTTACATAATTAGTCTCAGCTATGTCTTACATGAAAAATGCATCACTATCCGCTTAACATATGACACGGAAGATTAAAAGGGTGTTTGCAAAAATTCCTGAAGTTAAATGACAAAGAAACTCTGTGAAGGTTTGCTTCATTTTTTATTTAAATATGTATGATTCCTAAATGTAATTGATCCATTTTGTATGCAACTACTTATTTTAGATCAGCTCTTTAGATAAACATGAGCAACTACAACTACTTTTGATTGTTCATTTCACATCTGTTTCTAAGAGCAAAGACAGCCAGTGTTTCTTCTGAAATTCTACATCTGTCACAGGCAGTCTTTCACCAATTCTGCTTCCTTTCAGCTGCAACTGCCCTTGGTTCTGTACCAAGGCTTGATTTGTGTCTGTGTCCAGATATGTCAAGTGTAAGGTAAAAATGCTGTCTGAAATGGAGTCCATCTTTTCCTGTAAAACTGCCAATTTAAGTCAACAAACTGGAAGAAGGAATTGGTTCATACGGGGGGGGGGGGGGGGGGGGGGAGGGGGGGGGGGGAAGAGGCAGAGACAGCATTGATCTAGCCCTTGGAACCCAAGTTGATACCCAAGCTGGGGACATCACTGTAGCTACGATTTCTGGCTGGCATACTTATTTTATGAAATGAAGCACTTTTGGGCCAGTTTTGCAAGGAAACCAAGAAGGTGAAGAATCACTCTTTCTTGTCGCTAAGAATAAAGCAACGGATTAGAGTATTTGTGGAAGACTAAAATGCTTAGTTTATAAAATCTAAATAATCTGTAATTAGAAAGTGTTATTTGCTAATTATATGTTTATTTTTCCTGTGTTTAGAGATACCTAAATGCAAGTTTGTTATGGTCAGCTCTATATAGTGCCAGAAAAAAATGCTACTTTAAAGGACAGATCTCTCAACAACTGTAAACATCTACTTTCTACATCTACATATAATCAATCACATCCTTATGCTGGAATTTAAACTGCTCTAGATTGAGATTTCAGTTCCTTGTAAATTCAGAAGCTACTCTTGGGGAGCAAGGAGAAGCTATGAGTATTCCTAGTAAATACCCACTGGCCAAATCCTGCAATCAAACAGGTTTCCTTCACTTTTACTTGGTGGGTAGGGAAGGAGGCCAAATGGAAAGGGGCAATGTCAGGGGAGCATTATCACAGGTTTCCGGAGCATAATACAGATCTCAATAGATACTTTCCATTATATACCCTTCACAAGACTTAAGTTCTTTGAAAAGGCTGTTGCAGAGCATTACTTCTTCCCCTCCCTACCTTTAGTACTACGAAGTATTTCTTGCTGCAGTGCGTAATTGTTACACCTGCCTAATCTTAGAAGCAAAAGCTGTTAAGTCTGCTTACTCAGTTTATTTCTGAAGTTGCTCATGTACTGAAATTAGCTGTTTAAATAAAGCCAGTATCACTGTTGCAGGTTCACCATACCATTATGCATTAGGGAACTGTCTGCTGCTGCACGGACTGGTGCAGCACAAACTCAGCTCGATGAGAACTCCCACTGTTAACAGCTTGTGCTTTATTACAGTCTGAGAGAGGGCAATGTAAAAATAGGGGAGTTTCCTATATATTACAAATAGGAGAAGGGTTAGAAAAACCAACAGTTTTAGCAATCGTTAAGAATTTACGTTAAAAATAATAAAGTAAACCCAACACAAACCCCACCCACTCAGTAACTTACCTCAATACTTCATTGAAAGCTTTCAGCCCTTCTTTTGAAGTCATTCTTTTCTCAAAGGCGGCAGCCTGAACTGAAGATGAAGATGCCTCCGTAACTCCTATAGAAGGATCAAGGCTTACAACTGAAAAATAGCAACTTTGTGCTTTCAGTCTCTCCTATTTTTATTTAAGTTTTTAAGAACTGTTTCGATTTTAAGGCCTTTTGGGCCTGCATATTATCTTTAAAGAAATGCTAACATAAGCCTATTATTAATTCTTAACCAAGCTGACACTGAAAAACTGCAGTCTTAAGAACTAAGCCCTTCCAAAAAAAAAAAAGGAAATTGCAGGTACAAATAAAGTAGACTAACTTTAACTGATAGAATTTTACTTTTAAAAAGTCACTAGTTCTCATGCTCTCAGGAAAAATTTTGACAAAAAGCACAACTATACAATTAAGTTTCCCCATGAATAAGATGCAAACTGGGGGCAACAAAATGCCATCACTTCAGCTTTCCACATGAAAGTTACATAGGAGCTACAGTGAAGACTGCCTTCAGAGGAGCCAAGATGCTCGTTTCCAGAGAACTGGGATTTTCAGGTTCTTGTTCACTGCCAGCACTCCTGCTGGTATGATGCAGCTCTGCAATGCTTTAAGCCAAAGGCTGTATTTACATTCAAGCCTTGAGTGAAAATTCTATCACTTGTTTAAAAAGGAAAAAAAAAAAAACAAACAAACAAGTTTCTTCATCCTCTACCTCCATCTCTACTGGTTTGGAGAGATTAAACATCTCCTTTACAAAGGTCAAGGTTATATTCACAGTTAAAATGTAGGGGAAAAAAATTGAGATAATAATTAACCAGTAACCATTTAAACATGTTTCCCAATAAGCTGCTTCAAACTCACCTAGTTCCAACTATACATAAACTAGAACAAATGGTTTTATTACTGCAGAAAAAACACACTGTTCTCATTTAACCCTAGAAGAACAAAGAAATGCTGACTGTTGATAGAATGAAAAGTTACCTTTTAAAATACTGCTAACAAAATGCAGTATTAGTTTCTCCCAAGTACGCTATATAATAATTTACTTAAATAGTACAGGTGTAAACATAACTGATGGAATAACAATTGAAATACCTGAAACCATAAAACGTTTAGAGAAATGTCACATGGAAACCAAAGCACCCAGGAAACAATTCAACAAATTTTCCTGAGGTTGAATAGCTTGAGTGAAATGAAAAGAACCAGAATCCAGGCTTAAGTCCAAAGAGCTAAGTGGGAAACCAATCTTTTCACATAGCATGTTCTGTGGTATACTTATGATTACAACTGTATCAATTAATTTTTATTCAATGGTTGTCTTAAATCCATCTGAAAAGAAAAGGCAGTGTCGACTACCACTAGAAAATTGCAAATAAAATGTTTAATTTCAGAAACTGAGTTCACCATTTATAAATACACTAAAACATAGTAAATGCAAAATTAGATTAGGCATAGGTACAGTATTTTAACAAAGCTACAACTTTTCTAAAAGGTCATAGGCAAATGATGACTTGTTTCCCAAAAAGTATTCAATGAAAACTGAAATGAGAAGATTAATCTTTCTAGAGTTAAACCATGGAGAACATTCCTTTCAAATTAAAATGCTGGCTATTTTTTTCCATCTTATTTGAAGTTTTCAGGGCTCTAGATCCCATTTGCCTGATGGACACCAACAGTTAAGAATCAACCCTACTACATAAAATTCTAAGCAGTGCACCATATCCGTAAGGCTATTACTGAAAATCAGAAGATCAGTTATTTCTGTACTAGGAGCTTTAAGACAGGCTGTTCTACACAACTGAAATTACATTAGGAGTAAGGGCTCAATTTTTACAATAGGGAACCTTATAGTTTCGATGCACTAAAGATTAGAAAAAGCTTTAGAATGACATTAGAGTCTTCATGGTAAGTTTCTTGCCTTTTTTTGTACACGGCATTAAATAACAAGCATTAATTCACAAACTTTGATAAGACTTCCAAGAGCTTTTATAAATACCCAGAATATTTCTGTAGTTCAGTTAAAATGTAAAACCTGAACAGGAGAACCCAGAATGGGAAGTTTTACTACCGACTGCTGTATAACTGACATTCCGTATCATCTCAAATTTAAGATTTATTTTCAGATACTAAGTCAATAGTCTCCTGTAAACACATCTTCCTCAGTAACTCTTCCTAATCCTTTACGTACTTTAGGGCTTGCAGTTAAAAACACCACATGATAAAAAGATGGCTTGAACCCCATCTTTCATGTACAGCTTTCTTCTGACAACTACAAAAGCTGTTTTGTTGCAATTAAAGCAATGTTCAACTAAAATACAGTACCTGGTTTATGGTTTTTACATAATAATTGAATAAAAAACTACAGAATAGAACTGTTTACATCTTTTTTTTTTTTTTGCCATTCTATTAAAACAAATGACTGAGCTTTTTTAAAGTTCATTTACAATTATGGATTAAAACCTACATAATTTTGTATAATTTGACAAGACAGGCTATCTCTAGTGTGAACTTTTAAAAAACATATATACAATATCTGGCCTGAAGTACTATGAATAAGGCACATGTAGACATATTGAAAGCTGAAAAAAATGAAACTAAAATTTGGAATTATAGTCACTGATTAGATGTCATACATGGCCCCTATTGGAGCAATTTAAAAATCCAAGTTATAGTTATCCAGTGAGCAACAATAGATTTAGTCTAGCAGTTTGTTCATTAGTTTCAATACTGGAAGTATATTAAAGGAAGATTCACTTTCAAAAAGATAAGCTTTTCAAAGTGTTCAATCATTAACCTTGACTGACTAAAGTTGTTGCTTTCATTGGATGTATTGAACAATCTCTCTGAAGGAACAATGCTTGGTGGACAACCCAAGAACCTGACAGCCAACTTTGACAGTACTGGCCAAGATGACTTCTTAAAGTTCCAGTAAGTGAGAGGATCACAGTTATGCTCAAGCACTTCTTCCTCCAAGTAAGAAAGCACCATTTCCTCTGGTAACTTTGCTCTCTCTTTCAGATCTTTTGTTTTCTTCATGTCACCCATGAGTGACCAAAGATTATCTTCCCCATATGAATTTGTAGATGGTGAACCTATATCACATCCATTGGAAACAGGTTTATCATCATCTGAGGTAGAACTCATTATTTCCAGCTCCCTGATTAAGTCTTGTTTATATTGTTCAGCCTCCTCTTCTGTAAATAAGGATGTTTTATACCGGGGATCCAGAAGTGTAGCAAAAATGTACCTTGGATCATGAAGTGTGGAGGACAATCTACTCACCATAGCTTCTTTTAAAGATTTCAGCATAGTATCTATGCCCATTGTTTCCTCAAATAGCATTTCTATTTTCCTGTTAAGTATATGAATCATTGGAATCACTTGGCTTAGAGTAGACATGTGTGTACTCATCTCCCTACTCGCAGCTTCAAATGGTTTGAGAGCATGACACACTGACTGCATGACTTCCCACTGATCACAACTTATTAGCTCCCGAAAGCTGCACTCTATTGACATTTCATCAATTGCTCTCTTCTGTTCGATAAGACGTTCAAGCATATGAAATGATGTATTCCACTTTGATGGAACATCTTGTATTAGCTGATGCTGAGGCAACTCATACTCTTTTTGCAACTCAGCTAACTTCTCTTTTGCTTTTGCTGACCGATGGACGCGTTCACAGATCTTTCTTGCAATACTAAGCAAATTCTGAACCATTCTCTGGCTTTTGATAGCCTCATTTACAATGATATTAACAGTATGACTAAAACATTGTACACTTGAATGATCACCTTCATTTAAAGTTTTCTCTATACTCTGATTATCAGTAACAGTAATCCCAATCTGAAGGCCAATGGAAGTAATCCATGTTTCCCACCAGTACTCTAACTGCTTTTGAATACTGATTCCATTGTAGTCGCAATCAATCTGTGATACATTTAATAGTGCTGAACAATGGTAATCCTCACACTGTGGTCGAAATGAAGACTCAAATGTTACCCAATGAGCTGTCAGGGTTAGATATTCTCGTGTTTGGTTGCTCATCCATATTCCGGACGTAAAATGGATCACTCCACTTTCAGCCTCTTTAAGATGTGAAATAATTATTTGTTTTACATTATCATACATATCTGGAATTGCTGTCCTAGAAAAGTAAGATGGAGAAGGTAAAGAATACTGAGGTTGCAAATATTCAAGCAGCCTGTTAAAGCCAATGTTGTCTACAAAAGAATATGGCTGAAGGTCAAGTGCAATCATTTCGGCTACAAGACTTGTGATTTTTTTGGCAACTGGGTGAGAGTCACAAAACTTGTCATTGGTTTCATCAAAATTTGAAGATCCTAGTAATTCTGTGCTCAGTGGCATGTGATTATCCGTAGATGAGGGTAATACGGTCTCCGAGACATCAGTTTTCAACACATTGTTATGAAACCGCTGCAAATGTCTTAGAAGGCAACTCGTGCCTAGATTTGTTGGCTTTTTCCCCCTACTTATTGTACGTCCACAGTGCATACATACTACTTTTGTTGAATCTGCAGAACAAATTGAAAAATGATTCCACAGTTTTGAGGTCTTCTTACTATTAACAGGAAATATAATTTGATTATCATGTGTAACCATTGTAGGCAAGTCAGTCAACTTTGAGGATGAACATTCTGCAGAAGCCAAAGTGGCGTAAGGAGAATTTGCCAAACTCACATCAAGAAAGCTCTTTTGGTTTCCAATTACATCGGGATGGCGTCTGTATAGATGTCTCATCAAGCAGCTTGTGCCCACATCTCCTTTCTTACCGCGACTTATCATACAACTGCAGTATCTACATACTGCTTTTAGACTGTCTGCAGGTGACAGTGAAAAGTGGTGCCAAACTTCTGATTTAAGCCTTTTCATAGTTCTTTTATTTTGCTGAAATACAGCAGCAGGTTCAAATATTAGTGGACCTAATCCCTCACACTGTTTCTCAGGAGATGAAACAAAGGAGACTTCACCTATATCATCAGAAGACGACAGCATTGAGTCTTCCACTAGAGCATCTCCAGAAGAGAGATTAGTATGGATGTCCTCAGAGATTCTGTCTGGAGAAGAAGAAACAGAAGTTGATTCTTTCATTAGTTTTCCAGGAGAGGATGACATAGAATTCAGATCGCTATCTGAGGGTAGTAAAGAAGGCAACAGAGTTGGAGGTGCAGTATAGAGAGGTGGTATGCTGGTACCACCCCCATTCTCTTGCAGGACAATGGATCGATGGGCTCTCCACATGTGTCTTATTAAACAACTCGTTCCCAGGTCTTTCCCATTTTTTCCTCTACTGAATTCATTCATGCAGTGGATGCAAACAGCTTTAGAATTATCTAGAGGTGACAAATAAAAGTGTTTCCAGACAGCAGATCTCCTTCTGGAACCTGATGTGCTCTTTGGAATTACAACATTTTTTTCTGCTACATTCTCTACAGTGTCATCATACTGGCTGTTGGGTAGCTGTGGAGATGACCCAACCATGACTTCTTCTTTGCTGCACTTTTCAGAAACTGAGAGATCTGATATTTCTTCAGAAGAAACAATAGAAACAGATTCCTCAATTATCCGATCTGGAGATGGTATTTTCGAAGCCATTTTCTTGACCAGTTTTATGGGGGATAACATAGAACTCAGATCTCCAACATCTGCAGACTGAGGTGGCAGTAACAACGTAGGTGAAGAAAAGGAGGATATACCTGGCATACTTCCATTTTCTTGAATTAGTACAGTGGGATGGGCTCTCCTCACATGTCTCATGAGACAACTTGTACTCAGGTCCTTTTCATTTTTACCCCTGCTAAATTCTTTCATACAGTACATACATATTGCTTTAGTACTATCTCTAGGAGATATAAAAAAATGGTTCCAAGCAGGCGACTTTTTTCTGGAGCTTATGTTTCTGCTAGAAAGGAGGCTTTGTGTCACAGCTTCCATTGCTACATCATACAGCGTACTACTATACTGAGGAAAAAGAGATCCATAATCATCTTCATTTTCTGTAGATAAATATTTGCCAGCGTTATTGGTAATGAAGTTCTTTTCTTTGTCTTCCTGTTCATCACTGCTGTCCACATGTTTGAAATCATCTTGTTCTGTCTTTATATCCATTCCTTCTAGAGTGCAGTTAATGCTGTCTTCCTCTTGCTCTACTTTTAAGTTATTGATTTTACCCAATACAAAATTACCATCCATTCTGGGGTAACCTGCTTTACTCTTGTCCATGGATGACAAATTCTTCTTGCCAAGTCTTCATTTATTAATAAATATAGATAATTTAAAAGATTATTTAAAATTTGATTAAAATGATTTATCTTGTATACTGAATGCACAAACACAAATGTGCGTATGTGTTAAAATAACCTCTGGTTTATGAATTCTGTATCTGTGTTGTGCCTAAGCAAATATGATTAGTCATAAAAATGCATTTAAAAATTATAGACTTAATTAACGGAATCTCATTTTTTCCCCAGGATCAGGACATTTCAGGTCATAGATGAATGTTCTCAAAGACAGCTACTGTTAAATGCTTCATGTTGTAGACATATTTCTAAAAAATGAATGTTCTATTTTCTTGTTGAAGGAACCCATTCTGTTCATCTTGATTGGGCAACTGTGATTCTTTTGCACCATCTAGAAATAAAAAAAAACAGAAGACAAAGTTGACTAACACACTTTAAATAACTACAGTAAAGGTGAACTGAAAACACACACTAAAGGTTCTCTCATTTTTTTTTTTCTCCTTTGAGATAAAAACAATTCAGTGTACTATTTAAAAAAAAGAAAAAAACCCAACATTTACTCAATACATTTATTGTGGGCAAATACATGTCTATACATGCAGCTCTGGTTCAGCTTTGACAAAATCTAGTGTCCAGGCATCACTTTTGTATTTGCTTGGACATACATATGCCTTACCCTACATCCTAATTCAACCACTACATAATCATACATACACACATATATATACAAACATTACTATGTATGTGTCTATAATTACAGATATATAAGACAAGCAAGCATTTAATCAAGTTAGCACAGAAATATGTACTTAAAAACAAATGTTAAGTTACACTCCTGTACCTGTGAGCCCTTCATTACTGACAGCAGTATTTAAAAATACAACATTTTACAAGAAACCTCTGTAAGGGTGTCCAGTGTTGTCATACTAATCTCTCTTTCTCTGACCATAGTCTCACATGGTTATATTCATGCCCTAACACTCCCATACAACACCATACTATAGAAACAAGCTACTTTTAGAGTTCCACGATGAAAAACTGAAATGAGCTATGCAAATGCCATATATACACTGAGATCACCCAAAAGCATAACATCACTCAGAAGCAAAGATACATATGGTTGCATACGCTGCTGCCTATTGCAGCACTGCCAGCTCAAGTTCCTCACATACCCGAGGGTTATACTAGAAAGCCCATTTACACCGAGATAGCTTATTTCTCTCATGAGTAAAGATTTCCTCCACCAACAATTCCAGTACAAAGAGTAGGTTTTTCATGTATAGCTGCAGAAAAATCACTGGGCAACAACAGGCTCAAAAACCAGAACCCGCCACTGGCCCCACACAAACCTGAAGAAGCTGTCTGCATTTGTCAGCCACTTTTTTCTTTAAATTATTTTTTACTACAGTTCTATCAGAATTCTAAATTTTGCCAAACCCTTCCTCATTTATTCTCTTGTGTCATTACTGTAGTTATTGGTACTTGTCATTCAAGATAACAAACATTCTTTTGACCACACAGGTGATGCTATGCTATGCACTCTGATTTGTGCAAACAGGATTTTATGGGACTCTCTCCCCAGCTGAAGACAAAACACAAATTTGAAGCAGTTATTTTAGAAACTTCTCACACAATTTTCAGGTGTTACTCAAACACAAGAAGGATTTCAGCAGACAAAAGGTGAAATTAGCCATAGCTACAAGACACACAAAAAAAGTCTAGGTTGTACTCACGCAGCCATTCCCCCCCGCCCCCGCACAAAGACCAATGTCATATTAGCTTTGTAACCTATTTTAATTAATATTTCTCTGAGGCCTGTTTACAAGAGACATCAATAACACTTATTTTCTGTTGATTTCAGATTTCTGGAAAGCCTATCGTGGTGAAAACTTACTTTCTTTTCCAGTGCAGGGGAAGGGGCAGGGAAAAGGAGGGGCAATGAGCTTATTGCAGCTATTTTAAGAAAAGGGAGATAGAGCAGTCAGAACTTGCAAAGAGGAAGGCAGTAACTCTGGTTTTCTTTCTATGAAAGTTTTAGTATTTGTGCTCTGCCTTTCTCTCTCCTTCTCAGGAAAAAAAAAAAAAAATGTTTTTGGACACCAAAAGATATGAGGGTTGAGCATGAAGAATGTCAGTTCTAATGAAGGGAGAGACTTGAAGAAAAAAAAAAAACACCTTAAATTTCTAGAAGAAATTTAACACATTACACAGTACTTTCCACAGGTTGTGAAATCACATCTAAGAACAACTCTGGCAGCAGAGACTAAATTTACATCAGTCAGTATAAAACTAAATAAAACACAAGTCAGTGATCACACACATATTGAGGACGTACAATCATATGCTCTCTCTTGTCCCAGATGCACAAGATAGTCAACATTTTTAATAGAAATTAATCTAAGAGGATTTTTTTTAATCTTTATTTTGATCTAATCTGTGAATTTGAAGCCTGTACTTCAAACAGTAAAAGCAAGAATATATAATAAACTGTTGTGACTTAGGATCACAATAGAAAGGCTCACAAGCAAGTGACTCCATGCAGAGCTTACAGAACATAAATTATGCATGCAAGTGCCAAGTTACAGTAAGCACATTACAGATTCCTAGCTAGATTCGCACAAAATACACACATGCATCCATTGGCATCAAGTTCTGATGAAGGTGTGCACACGTGTAGCCTGCAATTCCTGTAATTTCTTAACTATGCCAAAACAATTCTAGGCTTTGAACAGAAAAATCCATGGAGATGCTTCGTTTGTCCCTGTCTTGATAAGCAGTTACTGCTTAACACAGCTAAGCATAAGGTAGCTGTGATGGGAAGATCTGGAAACCTGATAAATGAGACCAGTTCCAAACTTCATAACCAAACTTAACTAGATTGACATTCGTTAACAATACACATTACCAATGGTTAAATTCTTAAACATTATCAGCCATTATCACCACATATTCAAACAGTTAGGCCCTAACCATCTTATCCTAAATTAGTTTTGAGTACACAATACCACTGAGCTGATGCCATGTAGTTAAATACTGATGGCTACGGTCCTTGATGGTCTTAGTTGCTGAAGTTGAGGTGAAAAGATGAGAGTGCTATTTGGACTCTGAAGCAGGAACCGCAGTAGTAGACTTCTTTCTTCCATATTTCTCCTTGCTGTTGATGGGTGTTTTTAATGCTTATAATCTCTTCCACCAAAAAAGGGTGTGGGAAGCAATCTCATCTGCTCCTGACATTATTTACCTTCTTTTGTTTAGGATCAGAAACTGTTCTTGTTCCACCACAAGTCTTTCTTGCTTATTCTGTATCCTTCGTTTTTGCTTGCAGATTTTACTACTTGAATTGTTGATTCACATGTTTTTCTGTCCCCTGTTTGTGCAATTAAACATAGGTCTCCCTTTGCAGCTACGTATTATTTCTATACTTATGCTTAGCTGTGATATAAAATGCTTTCACGCTGTTAGGAGAGTTATGCTATTAGCAGTGTTACGAAGCACTTATATACTGTGGCCAGCTACACTATATTAGTGTACTTATGGCTGCGTTTAAGACAAGAAAACATTAATTATATCTTGGCCACTTTATGGCTGTTACAGGTCTCTGGCTACATAGTACATATTTTTCTGGGCATTGTTGCTGCCTTCTAGGAATGCAGAATAGCTGAGATTCTTAGAGGAGACTCGTCAGGGCTGCTTGATCACTTCCCCGGAAATCCCCAAAGTTGGATGCCCCTTAGAGGATTTTGCATGTATTTTTTTTCCATTTTCTTTCAAACATCTAAGGAAGATCTCTATTGCTTTGAGTGTTACTACATCATACTGTAAAATTAAGTCAAGCTCCCTCCCTTCAAACACCCTGGAGGGTCCAATACAATTTTCTTTAGAATACAGTCCCCAAAATGCTCAGGGTTAGAAAGGTAGATATGTTTTTCATCTCCCCCTACCATGCCAGCTCTGTGGAAGAGTCAATCTGTTTTAAAAACAAACAAAACACTCTATCCTATTTTTAAATGTTATAGTAACCTAGAACGAAGTATGAATTTCATTATGACCACCTTTACATAGCTTAGTTACCCTTGGACACAAGCTACTTTAAGTTAAGGACTACTGCTAAACAAACAGGCTATTCAAGGAGAAGGAAAATGTTTTTAAAGGTACAAAAGGCTACAGGCAGTCAGCTCAAAATTAAAATGATTTATGCCTTTGAAATCTCCTCAATTAGATACAGACAAGCAGCAAAACAAAGAGAATTAAGAGTCACCTTGGAACAAAAATCTTCAAAGAAAGTAAATGGAACTAGAGAACAATTATCTACTCAAATGCACTACTCTAGACTGTTAGCTCCTGAGCAGCTGTAGACAGTCAGTGGTTTGCTGTGGCAAGAAGCCTGCACAAACATTTTATAGGATTTTCCATTCAAAATGGGATTACTGAAAGCGTATGGTGGTTGACAAGAAATGTCAGGAGAATGTCACTGATCCAAAGAGTGCCAGAGCGGACTGCCATGGCCAGAAGAAATCACTGCTGAAGGAAGAGGGTAAAAAAAAAGAAACACTAGTGTCTTGGGATTAACAGACAGAGAAGTATGAAAAGTATGCAAGAACACTGAACCATGAGCAGATTATTTGTTTGTAAGGCAGATAGTGGCCTGCAAGCTTTAAACAATTTTATATTGAGTAGTCAGACAGTAATCATGGACTTGATTATGTTGCAGAATCCTAGCGCAAATAATGGTCTAGAGAAAGTAATTTAAAACCAAAACTTCAAATTATTATTATACAAGTACATATAGTGTAAATACAAACACACACGCATGCAAAATGCAAGAGGAGTTGTTTCAAGAAACATGCAAAATGTGGAGACAAAGTGAAAGCAAAACTATTGTACTAGTTTGAAAAAAAAAATCAAAAGCAGTGACAGATTTTGAGCATAGAAGGTACATAAAAGCACATTAAATAACAATTTGCACAAACGAATGTCAGTTTTGGAATAAATAGTGCTAATCTTGTTTATTTTTGGAAATGTACAGGCATCATTAAGAACATAAAGTAAAAAAAATATCCCTAAAAGCAAGAATACAAGCAATAAGGAGGAGACATTTTAAGAAATTATTATTAGCTTCTACTTCAATGGCAGGTACTATGCTAATTAAGGAATATTTGCTAAAAAAAACCAAATAAACAAACAAACAAACAAGAAACCCCACAAAAAAACACACCTCCAAAAAACCTGAAAACAAAACACATCCAAAAACTTGTAACACATAAGCAGAACAGTTTTATAAATTTATAGGTCAGATGAACCTTACTGCTTTGAACAGTAACATTTTTTCTACAGGAATTTCCTATGACAAAATATCAGTGATAGCTCACCCATTAAGAGCTGCAGAAGTTTGCAAGATACTGAGCAATTAAAATGTGGTATTAGAAGAGCCTGCAAAATCAGTATGTTAGTCACACTCTGAAGCAAGGTGGGTCCTACGTTCAAGTCTCACTGAAGCTCACAGGGATCCACACAGAAGTATAAGCATAAACTAGTGGATGCAACAGTGTAATTGGCATTGAAGTACAGGCAGTTAGGCTTAATAAAAGAAACAAGCTGGTTTAGACCTCATGGGAGGTATGATTTGCAGAGGACTGTTGGGAGAGAAGAAAAAAGGAAGGTAAAGCCACCTTTACTATTCCATTACTTCTCCAGTCACCCAAAAGGCAGATCTTACATTAAACGATAATTGTTGTAGTTTTACAAAGGTATTCCCTCCAACTTGCAAAATAACCTCTCATGTCCACAACCCCAAATGCTCCATCTGGACACGAAAGAGTAAAGTGTGGAAACAGCACCACCAATACTGTACATTGCTCCTCATGGACAGGAATAGTCTTTACCCTAACTGAATACTGGAACAGAATATAACAGTTAGGACAAGTAACATTAAACATTTTTATTAATCTTAAAAGTTGAAGTTTATAGGAATCTGTGTACTTAACAAAATATGTAACAAAAAAAAATATCTGAGAAGCCTTTGTTAATGGAAGGGAAACATCATAACCCAAATCATATCTAAGTCAATAAAAAAAAAAACCCAAATGGCATATACAGAAAAAGGAAAGAAAAAAAAAATAGAAGCTATTACTTGTATAAGTGCTCTCTTTTACTAGATAGAAAACCCCTGGTGTTAGAAACTGGAAGTATTTTTATTTAAAATTTCAACTATTTACTATGCTTTTTTTCCTACTTATATCTTAAAAAAAAGTGATATATGGAAGTAACAAAAATACAACATTTTTGAACACTGGCTGAGAAATAATATCTAGGTTTAGCTCTTGTTCTGTCACAAGCTACTGGTCTTGCAGAAGTCTGAACTTCTTCCTCTGTGACTCCCTCCCAATTAGGAGGGCTGTAATATTTTATCTTTCATCTTTTGTTTTTATTCCATCTATTCTGCCATGAGTTTTGCAGGGTCATCTTACTACGTGGCTTATCCATCAAGGTCTCACTCTCACGAAGGCTCCCCAAGTACTCCTGAAAAACTTGCAGAATGAAAAAAAGCTTTTATAATTATTTTTAAAGTTCAATTTTGGTGTGAGACAAACATTTAGAAAAATCCTAGTTTACACATAGGGAACATTCATGTACAGTTTTATATGTTTGTGTAAACAAGAAAAGACTGATTCAGCTGTCAAACTAGGGCTGGTGGTGGGAAGGAAAAAAAAAAAACGGGGGGGAAAGGGGATTATTCCCTCTAAGGCTGGAGCATTTCACGGATGTGTGGCCAGCCAAGCAGGACACCACGGACAGGAGCTGTAACAGGCTGGGAGGCAGGAACCAGGCAGCTCCCGAGGATACTGCGACTGCTGGGCTTCAGCTGCTGGAAGAAACAGGGCAGCATCCTGCCAGGGCAGCTGATGCCCTCAACTCCCTCATCCCTGAAGAGAAGCTGGGAAAAATTACAAAGAGAAAATAACATGTCCAGAGTAATGCATAAGGAAGGAAACAAAAACATGCTTTGGAAAGCAGTGGGACAAAGGTACATGCTCAGAGGCTTGGGAGACAAGGCAGGTAGAATGAGAGCCCTCCAAGAAAGGTATGTGAGCTCCCCAGTGCGCTCATGCTACTTGTCAGGACATGACACAGAGACCTCCGATTTATCCAAGTATAAAGATCATTCATGCCTCTTCACGTTGCTGAAAAACTCAGTGCTTGGTGCAAGCTGGGGCCTAAATCAGTCATTCCAGACAGAGAAAAACCAAGGTGTGGAGAGCTGAGTATTATAGCCATAACTATCATCATTAGACACTGGGTACGCAAACCTAATTAAATATGCAGGAATTTAGCTAAAGTAGAGACTGAAAAGTCAAAAACACTACCAGCTAAATGTAAATATTCCCCCCTTTCTTGCCTCCCATCTCCAGAAACATCAAATAGTTTTACTGTGAACATGGACTATTTTATATTAAGCAGTAAAATAGACCTGCTAGTGCCAAGTTAATATTTCTTTGGTTTAGCGGTCTCTGGACTCTTCTCTCTGTCTTCTATTTTCACCACCACCACTAAATTAACAATAATAACAAGATAACAATCAACAGCACAACTCAGAAGCAACAGTTTTAGTCTTAGACTATTGCTAAAGGGACAGTGTTGAGTTAAAATCTAACCAGCACACAGAAAACACCTAACATGGCACAAACACCAACTCCTCAAACTTAGTCTCTTACTCTTTTAAAAGCTGGTTTATTTTGTACGTCTGTTTTCTCCTCTTGCTGCTGTAAACATCAAAAACTCTATGGCACTCTGCTTAGTGATCATTTTCAGATATTCCCTGAAACCTCAGGAAAGGTTCAAGAACTAAAAGCCCCAGCTTTGTACAAATATCTCCATCGCAAACCTTAAATCATCTGCATCACGGTGCATGTAAGAAAGTGAGCACACCAGCTCCCCCTGCACAAAACTACACTGCCTCTTCCACTGATGTATAAAAGGAGTGAACATAATTCATGACAATGGCAAACCTAAGAGAAACAGTACGATTTCCAGATTAGCATCATTTACAAAAAAAAAAAAAAAAAAAAAAAAAGCAGCACTTTGAAATATACACAAAGCAGAAATGAAGTATGATTTCATTTTAAAAATTAATTTTTTTAAAAAACAGGATCTGGTTCTTAATTCAGTTCTTACACCAGTATATCCTCAACCATAAAAATTCTTAAAAAGACTGAGATGTTTTTTAAATATTATACATTTCATATTCATTATTTTTGAAGTCTGATATAAATAAGGATGTTTGTGTTAGCATGCTTATTATTCACATCTGGCTGACATTTAGTTCTGGCATCCCTGTTTAGCGCCCAACTGGATTTGCTAAATATGCTCAGTACCCAAATGTTTCATCAGACCTCAATGATACAGGCTGAGTGCTCAGCAAGTTTAAGAATAAAGCAAGCGTCTGATATAAGGTAGAGAGTCAAAACTCAAGCTTATTTCTGGACAAATCAGTCTTCATCATTTATTTGACAATTTATTAAGCATATATATATTTGAAGCATCATCCTCCACCACCTAGGTTTAAGCAGTACTGTTAAACACTATAAAGCCCATAGCACAGAAATATCCATTCCACATGATTTCAAACAGCATTCATGTTAAAATAAAAATGCAAAGCTAAAACAACAATAAAAACCACTTCAGCCAAAACAATGTCACTCCCAAGTTTGACATAAAAAAATTAGTATCAGTGTCGTATGTACCACCATACATAATGCTATGTATCACCACAAATAGTAACTCTACTCACACCTACAACCACCTGATAAGCCTTTAATAGTTGCTAGTTTTTTTTTTTTTCTTAGTGCACTAAAAATACCATCAGATCTCAAATGGGGCAATCTTCCTTCACACGTCCTTTGCTAACTTCCCATAGCAGCACACTATAAGAAAGGAGGAAAAAAAAAGCAGGCTGTACACATGCTAATCATTTCTGTCCCAGCTTTTACCAAGAGATCGCTTATAAAAAGCAGATCTGTCACGGTAAGTAAATTATGTCAACATTTGTCTAGGATCCAAACTGTCTCTTAAGTGCTGAAGTGTTCTTTCTCATTATCTGGTATGATACTACTGAAGCAATACGTGCAAGATATGTTTCTCTGCTATTGTTCATACCTACCAAATGTCAGATCTGCCTGTCATTTGTTGAAATGCTGGTGTTTTAAGCAATAATTTCATTAAAACTTTAAGCAGGTTTTTCCTAAATCTTACACATCAGTTCAATGTTGGTCCAAGTGAAAGCTACAGATTATACTCTCATTTTGATATTTTTATCACTTGCAAATTTTGACATATGCTAATAAAATGGGGCAATTCTTAATGTTACAAGAGATAAAGTGGTTTTCTTAAGAAAAATATTTAGATTTTTTTTAAACAGCTGAAGCATGTATTGTTCAACTTAGAGCATTTTTAGTGCAGGACAAAACTGCTTTTAGTATCTCATGTGGTACAATTTGGGGCTGAGAGGAGGGGAGACTAATGAAGGTTACAGTAACACAACACGAGGGTAAAATGGAGAAGATGATAAAAATAAGAACAGAGCAGGGAGATGCATCAGTATTATCATGGAACGGGAAACAACACACAACCAAAGACACAGTACCAACCGCTAAGTTCCAAAAGAATGAAAGACAAAAGATGAAGCATTTACTCCATGTTGCTAGACAACAGCATCCTGGTTTCAGAAAAGCATCAGAAAATTCAAAGCAAGGCTCCTCTGATACTTTTCCCCAAGTGATCAATTCCTCTGCTTAGCCCATTACACTCTTCTCTTCCTCCTCTGTGCAGTCCACAGGTGACAAAATAAATGCGAAAAGATTAGGACAGGAGATTCTTCTCCTGAATAGTCCACCTTCCTAGCTTGCAATATAGTAGAAAACACACTTTTTTTTTTTTTTTTTTTTAGATGTCTATCTTTAAACTCAGTAAGAGTGAAACCTTAAGCAATTTAAGGATAATTTCAAACAGTTAAAAATGAGACACCTGTAAAGGAGAAAGCTGAGGGTTATAAAGCTAAATAGGCAGGATGATGAATGAAAAAGTGGTTAGGAGTGTACAGTAAGTCTTCTTGGAACTCTTGCTGAAAACATACATGTATAAAGTGAAGAAAAACCTCACAAAATGTTAGCAGGGTCCTTTACAGAATGGAATATTATATTGAACTGTTTGAACTATAATTTTTCTAAAATAAAAAAACTGAACAATATCTGTTGAACTGCTAAGACTATCATATGTTAGTGTCTATTCTGACACTAACCAGATCAAGTCTGAAGAGGTCTGTTTTAAAAACCCTTCATAGCTACCCATTAATCCAATTCTGTGTTCATATTGATGCCAGTTAGTTACATGTCCTCAGATAGTTTCACTTGTGCTATGGAGAGGTTTTCCATTATTTACACTTATCGTATTCATGTATGTGTAATATGACAGAGCACCATGCTTGTATTATACATTTGTATCCTGGAATGCTTGTACACACAAAGGCAGGTTAGAAAGAAAATGCAGTTCGTAGTCCCTGAAAAGACAAAAAATATTTTCAAAAGGATAACCAGTAGTTTGAATACTTCGTAGGGATTTTTTACAGCTAAGCTTAATCATTCTTTTGTCACAAAACTTTATTTCAAGTCAGAAAATACACTCAATTGCAAATGATTCTCCAAAGAAATCTGTTTCTTCTCTGTACCAGGTATCTTTTTTTCTTCCTCATGCAATAATATGAGGAAATCCGCCTAGATTTTACTTGAAGCAAGGAAAAGACCATCTCTTTATTAAATATACTAAATATAACAGAAAATTAATATTCACAATACCATACAAGATAATTTTTATAGAGTTCAGAAATACTCAGTTTCATCTTGCCAACAAGCACAAGAACTGCTACAAAAACAACCAGGTAACTTTAAAGCCAAGCTTCCTTATCACATGCAGGCATAATCAATCATGTCCATGATAACAGTGAACTTCTTATGCCCCTTTCAAGTTTTTTTTTGCCATTCAGTATTTTCTAAGTAAACTGTACGTTCATCAGTAGCATATGACATTTTTACCTGATATCCCAGTTTACAATGACCTCAACTCTGTCTCTCTCAAAACAAACATTCCTATTCATAAAATGGGGGAGAGGGAGAAAGAAATGAGCTCACAGATCTCCCTATTCACTTGTCAACCAGCCTGTCCCTAGCCTCCCTGACAAGGGGTCTTCTCCCTCTTAACCTCTTTTATGGACATATTCTCTTTGCCTTCTTCAAGGCAAGGTGAGACTTTGCAGCAAAGACCCAGCTGACACTGACAACCAAGCCAGGAAAGCCGACATTGTTTCCACTCGCACCACATTGAGCATTAGCAGGAAATCCAAAGAGACACTCCTGTCCCTGGCAAACAAATAGCTCAGTATTCTTCTCCCAAAAGAAATGGTTTATAGGACAACCATCCTACTGCCATAGACACAATTTTAATTTGAACAAATAAGGTTTTGCTGGAGGAGCTAACAAAAAATACAACAAGAATTTTAATTAAGAATAAAGCTTTTTGTAGTACTTATTCTAACCAGTGCAGTTCATGAGCTTTAATTCATGTAATGCAACTTGTAATTTAAATAAGTTTTACAGAAGAAAGTTACACAGGTGTTTTATTCAGAGCAGGATCCACGACAATTTCAGTACCAGAGCAGGTAAAGGATAGCCCTTGCTGTTCCCATTTGCTTGATTTCTATTATTACACAGAAGACATAATAATTATTTTAATAAACCTAATATTTTGTGAGGTATAGAAAAGGGAAATAAATGAAAACATTTAGAGAAAGGAGAAGGATCAGGAATCTCCCTGTTCTTCATGAGCAATACTGTATTTCCTGTCATAAACGGATTACGGTCTCCCCACAGTGGCACAGTAAGACAGAGAAGACAAAATCAGTAGGAAAGGAAAAGAAGAATGGAACCTCAATTCCTCCCGTTTCCCACTGTCAAAAGCAAAGATGCTGCCAACAGCATGGTCTGCACACTGTTCGGTTCCCTGAAAACTGACCCACTCTTCCTATTTCAGCGGCTACTAAAGCAAGTCGCAATGAGTGAAAACCTCTCATGTAAGAAGTACTACCCTGTTGTCTTTTTGTTGTTTTTTTCCCCGTCTGTAGACATGCTCCCACAGTTATTAGCATATCATGTTCCCACCTTTAATGCAGAAGAAAGAAGGGGAACCACAGAGTAAAAATAGAAAATATTATATGATTGCCGTTATCAATGCCACATTTTAGCACGGATTTGCGGTCCCGAATCTTAAATAAGAAAAGCTCTCAAGAGCTGGGAGCCAGTAGTTGGGTGGGAGTTATAAATAGGCAGCAGCAGTTTCCACACTGCTCTTTCCTCTCCCACCTCCTCATGGCACATCTGACACTACTAGATCCCTTTAATCAGGAGCTAATTTTCTTCAACGATCTAAACTGCACATAAAAGCTGCTGCATAGCATATGCACTGGAAGTCTTCAATTCTTACAGTGGATACTAAAGGGTGTATACCTATAACATTTCTCATCTACCAAAATTCAAAATTTTAAGACAAGATAACATCTGGACAGCAGAATATTCCCATCTTGGTTCTCAGGAGACTCCAGCTCTATGTAAGTACCCATTCTACCAAAAGAGTGCCTTCTTAATCACAAATGAAGAAAGCATCACAGACAGAAGGCACATTTGCAAAATGCTAGCTCTCTGGGCCGCACTACTCAACTCCAGGAGCTAATATGCAATAACTTGTTCATAATACGCTGCATGGTGCAATCTGTACTGGTGAATACATCACATGTTGCATATTGATATGCTGAAACACAGAGGAAAAACAAAGTCAGTCTTCAACTACCATGCCATGAAGGAAAAGAACCCCAGCAGGAAGTAGTACGAGATCACTTAAAAGATATACCTCACATTTCGTATTTCCCAAAATAAACACGTAAAAATTACTGTGTTCTATAAAACCTTAACAAAATAGTTAAAGAAAGTTGTTGCATGGAACTCAAAATATGTTCTATAAATGCATTTTTTTTAGGCTGACCAAAATTATCTAAGCTCTATTCCAGTGTGTTTACAACTTGAATTTCAATGAAGCACATGAATATGACAAAAAACAGGTGATAAAATGTATACAGTTTCCTGTTGGAGCTCGTATTGGCATTTAATGTCTTTAAGACTAACTACTTACAGATTTTATTATCTATCAGAACAACTAAACTTGCAGTCAACAGTTATTTCATCTGGGATTATAATTCACACAATAGTTCTTGAAGATACTAAGACTAGAGACTCATTTTCAGTAGACAGGTAGTACTAAAGTGGGTATTTTCATTGAAGGCTTTTAACCTTGAGAGCCACTTTAGAAAGGCACTTTAGGTAGAACTATAAAATGCTACAATGCTTGACATCATGTAATGAAACGGTGCAAAGCATACAGTGATCCTGAAATATAAGAATTTAGCATTAAATACATGAAAGTGAATTTCCAGATATTCTGGCAAAAGCAACATTGTCTCTTTTATCAGATTTCTTCAGAGTGGTCTAGAACTGACTCAAAAGGCTGCTGCAAGCAACAACTACTCTTACCTGTTCTTTGGCTATGCTACGGACTTGGAAATCACTAGCAGTTCCATTTTTGCTTAGACTCTGATGAGGAATGATCCACAAGCAGATTTAGTATGTAACAAAATCCCCCATACCTTTTTTATGTGTCACCTAGGAAAACTTTCCTTCAATAAATGAAACTGAATCATGTTTTTATTTTTCTTTTCCTACAGAGGCCAGTGTCTTATGAGTAAAGGCTGAGAGAGTTGGGGTTGTTCAGCCTGGAGAAGAGAAGGCTCCAGGGAGACCTTATAGCAGCCTTTCAGTACTTGTAAGAAAGGGGGGCTTATTAGAAAAATGGGGACAGGCTTTTTAGCAGTGCCTCTTGCGATAGGACAAGGGGTAATGGTTTTAAACTAAAAAAGGGTAGATTCAGACTAGATATAAGGAAGTGATTTTTTACAACGAGGGTGGTGAAACACTGGAACAGGTTGGCCAGAGAGGTGGTAGATGCCCCATCCCTGGAAACATTCAAGATCAGGCTGGATGGGGCTCTGAGCAACCTGATCTAGTTGAAGATGTCCCCCATCGCAGCGGAGTTGGACTAGATGACCTTTAAAGGTCCCTTTCAAACCAAACTATACTATGATTCTATGACCCCGCCAAGACTTCCTAGCTCAACATTTTACCTATCTTAACCATTTTGTCCATCTGTTGCTAAGACGCATGTTAACCAATAACACAGGCAGCTTAAAAGTTGAGCTATTTTATTTGGGGCAAGGGGGTAAGAAAAAAAAATAAACAGAAAGCACTGAACACTATACAAGAATAACATTTATTGTTAATTTACATATAAATGCTGATCTGCATACGAACAATTTTTTTCTATTGCATCTTAGTCAGGAATCTCAGGCTTCCAAAAAATCTGTAGTCAACAGCCCAACTAAATATATAAAGAAAAAAAAGTTTCAGACAAAAACCCTAGAAGAAAATATTAAAATTTACTTCATCAGTGAGGACATCAAAATCTGAATTAAGATGTGTGCAATTTGAGGATAGGATGAATGTAGCAGGTAAGTTACTTCCCCCTTTTTAAGAGGCAGACTGCAGGGTAAGGATGTATATATGCCAGCTGTTACCACAGAGTAAGAGGTGCCCCACAAATCATAAACTAGTTACTAGTAGTCTAACACTGTAAAGATATCCAGGCTTCCAAACTTAATTTTCAAGTCTCAGGCACTCACACAAACCTCCTGCTAAATTACTAAGCTCCATACAAGTCAATGCACAGGCACAGAATTATTCATTACCTTTATCCATTGGCTTACTCTAAATTAATAACAACAGCAATGATACAAGACCCAAAACAAACAAGCTGCCCACTAGTTTATTGAGAAAAACAAGAAAACCAAACAAACACACTTACACATCTGTTCCACTGCACGCAGGCGGCTTCATTTGAGGTTAAAAACTTGCTACTCAAACTTAATGATGATGATTGTATCTAAGAAAAAGAAGAAAGTAATTCCTTTTAATAAATTTTTTTAGTCATGTTAACTGCCACACTGGCAAGTCATGGGATGTTTCAAGTTTCTCTTTAGGCGACAGCTCCAGGAGTTGCACTTACGTGACTAGCTCTCGCTTTTTTTCAAAATCCCTAGCCCTCATAATCCTCAAGAAAAATTAGACATTTTCAACTCTAGCGCTCCAAAGCAGAAAAATCAAAATATGCCTGTGAGGGGCTGGAAGAGCCAAGGCCTCCAACGCGGCGGCGGGCGCGCTCTGCCCAAGGGCGCGCTCTGCCCGACAACGGGCCCGCCCACCGCAGGTGAGGAGCCGGTTGGCTACAGGGGGCGGAGGGCGGGCCGGAGGGGGCGCAGCTCCCTGCTCCGATAGGCTGAGCGGGGCAGCTCACCATATATGGCCAAAGGTCAAAGCACCCTCACGCCGCCAGGGAGGGAGAAGTCGCTCCCCAAACCACGCTCCCCAGGCCCGCCCACCCCTTTCCCGAAGGTTCGGGAAGCACAAACCCCGCGCGACACCTGATTAGCCTAACGAGCTCGAGTGCCCCGCCGAGGCGGGGCCAGGAGGTGATAAACGGGCACCAACTGAAGCCCCGCGCGCACCCAAGCCCACCGGAACCGGACCAACGCTGGACCCGGGAGCGGCGACATCTGTCTCTCCTCTCTCTCTTGGTTTTTGTTTTGGTTTTTTCCTGTAATCCCTACACCTCATCCCTTCCGACGTAAACCCTTGACCAAGTCTGGGACGAGGAGCGGATCCAGCCGCCCCCGGGCTCCTCTCTGAGAAGGGGTCTAGAAAGCAAGAGGGTCTGCTCTGAACCTCCTGACCCAACGGGACGGATCTCCTTATGGTCTTCCCTGAACCGATCCCCAAATAAGCGAGGCCTGTGCTATAGGTTTGGCGACGCATGGTTAGCACGTGTTATACACGTATTCACTGACGTTGTTTCACGCCAATTCTTGTGGCGAGCGAATAAAAGTTGTGTTTAAGGATCCCTGGTGTCGTTTCACCTGAATCCTGACCTGGGAATCGGCAAACCTGAGTCATCCTGGGATGTGACAATGCCCCCCCCCGCTCCCCCCAAATGAGTACTAAAGTGATTTGAAAGTCACATTTTTATACTTGTCTTGGTGCTGCTCCATTTTTTTTATGCTTAGGGATGACTACATCTCATGATGAGTGAAACCAAGTCTATACCACATGCAAGATTTCAAAGGAGCTTGCTGACACCTTTCAATGCACTACAGGATTCATCTGGCGGCTTGTTACACCTTCTCTCCAGGAGCTAAACACACTGTTTACACACTGCACCTAGCACGTGTATTAATCAACATGCAATAGGACAGGATCAACACAAGATTATCATCCCCCACGTATGAGAAAGGAATGATTGCAAGTGGAGCATATTAAGTCAGATATTTTGACTTAGCAACAAAACAGACCAAAACAGTCTATTACAGGACACATTTTCGGAGTTTTGCAACTTCAGTCCCACTGACCATTATACAGACATGAGTGTCATTGTGCAGAGGCCCGAGCTGTTTCGCTGCCCCAGTACACTAAAAAAAAAAAAACAAAACAAAACCAACCAACCAAGAAATCTTTCTGCCATCTTAGAAAATCCAGAAAGTAAACTGACTCCAAATCTGAATGCAAAAAACCACTGGACTCCGCAGCGCTTAGTGGCCAGGATGGTGCTCTGTCCTCTTTTCTGAGCTTCATATGGATCAAGCATCAACGGGTTAAATCAGCAAAGCATTCTCCCCACCAGTCAGGGCTTACTGCTCTTATTCAGATCGTAAGACGGTGATTGATATATACACATACATATATATATACACACACACTTTTTTTTTTTCCTCTTGAGATGGAGAACACCTCTTAGAGGGTGGAAAGTCCCAATTGTTGGCTTACTGTGTGTTATGGAATGAATTATATTACTTCTTTTACTGACATTTTCACTTAAAAATACTTCCCTACTCCCTCTTAAGCAAGTGAAAACTTCTCCAGAGCTGTGCGGCTGGCTAATTTGACTGTTAAGATCAGAAACTTCAGCTGTCCCTACTACAGTGAACATTTAAATAATGTATACAAAGAGGAAGGTGTCAGCCAAGGAGACACAGACCCACCCAAGGCAGGGTGCTCAGCAGAAGCAGTTAGGGAACTCTGCTGAGATGTGGATTCAGCTCCTCAGGCAAAGCAGGGAAGCGAACCTGGCTCTCCCACATTCCTTGCAAGTGCCAGAGCCAGACTACAGGCAAGATAGAGTACAAATAATGCATCTTTATCCTCCCCGATGTCTTTAAAAAACAATACCAAAACCCCACAACCCTTTCATTCCCATTTTCCCATTCTTTTATTTGTTAAAGATGACTATAAAATAGTCTCAAGCCGGGCCAAACATTTCATTCAATTCAAATTAATGTTTGGGTTTTCTTGATTGTTTATTTTAGTGAGAAGAATAACAAAGAAAAAGTCATTTTAGCTGGATCTGAGCTTATTTTCTTTAGAGGCAAACACTGATTCAGAAAGTAGCATACAGAATTACAGCAACAGGTAAGCAGCATAGTTATTGAAATGCTAATTAAATGAACCTATTTGGGGCAAAACTGGTACAAATTCATTAATCATTGTCATATGAGACAAACACATTATTAATTTTAAATACCTTTTTCCATACATTTTGTGAAGAATTGCAAAAGAGTATTGCTAAAATACATCGCAACTGTTAAACCAAGCCTATTTTCAGCCATAATTTTCAAGCTATTCACTACTGAAATCCAGAACTGGCTTTTGTGTTAAAGGTACCGAAAATCTGAGCACTTGGTGCAAAAATTACTCTACCACACCAAGGGAAAAATATATCTGTATGACACTAGAGAATGTAAACTAGAAGACATGATTAAAAAAAAAAATCCAACAAGCTTTCAGACAGCTATAACAGTGAACTAGTAACCCTCTACACCTTCAAAGAGGGACCGTTCAACCCTACATGTCACTACAAAGCAAAGGGAGAAGGGAAAGAGTTGAGAGTTGGAAGGGAGGCAAGTGTGCAGTAATAGCTAAACACAGCACACAGGCTGCAAGCTTAAATAAAGATTATGGTAATACCGTAATATTTCGTATGTCAACATCCACTGAAGACCAGTCTTACGCAGGTTATAGGAAAGACTGATACTTCACTTTGCAGTATGTTGTTCAATATCAAAAAGTCACAATTTGTTCTGAAATGTGACACTTGAATGAAAATAAGGACCTTAAAAATCAAGCTATTTCCCTGTTGTTGCTTTAACAGACCATCATAGTATGCTCTCTCATCACAAAAAAAAAAAAAAAGAAAAGAAAAAAAAAAATCAAAAAACCAAAACAATACTACCATGGCTAAACTATGTATCACACTACATAATTTAGGATAGAAGTTCCTCCACTTTGGGGAAAAAAAAGAATAAAAGCTTTAGTTGTTGTTCTTCTTGTGCGCGCTTTAAACTCTAGATATCACTTGAAAGTTATCTTTAGGCCACAGAAACTACTCAATTTTTTCACTAGTTGGTTGAAATTAAACAATCCCATAGTTGTGAATTGACATATATTGATGATGCCAGTAGCAAATGCAAAATAAACAGCCAAAATTGTACAGAAAACAATGCACATTTGCCACATGCAAGAGAACACCTTTTTGTGAAGCCTTTTTTGAAAGTGTGTATTAGAACATATAACATTATGTAAATTACACTAATTCATGTCAATACTAGGAAAATACTTAGACTGTCCCTACTTAAGGGAAAAAAAAAAAGTCAGTCATGATAATGATGAGTTGAACACTATGGTCTACACTGTGCAAAATCCCCAAACTAAACTATCAATAATACTTTTTTTCTAGCTAAACCTAAGCTAATATACATGTATAATCACACCTATTTGCATAAAGCAGATTTTTTTTAAATTGTACATTACAGTGGCAACCCCATAGTACAATATGCTCATTTTGAAAATGAGAACTCCTATAAATTAAAAGTGAGCCTCAAAAGACAGCATTTGCAAAATCCTCTCACAGAGTCCTCACTGTGAATGGTGGTAAAATGCAGCAAGGTGTTGGGAGATATGGCCCAAAACATCTGCATTCCTTCAGTCAAACTTTCTCAGAGCCACAAAAAAAAATCTCTTAAGAAGTTACCATATTCAGGGCTCTGGAAAGTTAGAAGAAAACAAATTCCAAGAAAAAAGGGAGGAAAAAAACAGAAAAGATACAACAGGCTCAAAGGCCACATAAACCAGCAACTATTCCCTATGACCTAAGAGTTTGCCAGGACTTCCTTCAGTAAGACCTAGTTCTTAAGAGTCTTTGATAGAAGGATATTTACGTGGACAGACAATTTTAAATGTGTGAAATTCAGTTGCCCTCCTGTACTTCCAAAGGACCTGTTATAAGCCTTAGTGATGTATTATGTGTACTGAAGTAGACCCCCTCTGCACTAACCACCCATGACCCCATGACACTAGCTGTTCTGTAAACACAATTCTTGCTCAGAACGTTTGCAGTCTAGGTTTAAAAAGAGCCAGAATAGGTGGAAACACCAAACAGAGAGAGAGAGGCTGTAGCAGACAAGGTAACAGAAAGGCAGTAAGCATTACTCTAAGCTCATCACCCGTCTAGCCTTCCGCTATTATATACTTTGCCTTTCACATTATCATCGAGTATGCTGTACCTGTCACAATTTTGCTTTATACAGAGTAACAGTAAAAGAGTTACAGTTATTCTACAGTACAAATGTTTAGAAAACTTTTCTCTGAGATGCTTAATTTAGGTATTTCATTTTACTTTCATTTTACTTATTCTCAATCAATTCTTACATTTGTCTGCTCTGGAGAACTTCTATGGAATAAATTCCTCAACATCTGTTAAAGTTGGAAGATACTAGCAACACTGTAAGTATCAAAAGATAAACACCCAACCGTATAAAAACTTCCAGCACCTTGCCCATTGGTCTTATACCAGCAGACAGCATTCAAATTTCTAAGACTCCACAAAAGAATTTCTGCTGCTTTTAATGTACAGTGAAGAGATGTGAGATTTTTTTTCTCCACAAAACCAATCTCCATAGTAAATAATAACTAGAATGCCCCTGCCCAGTATTTGTACAAATATAGGCTTTCCAGTAGCAGCATGGTATCTCGGAGATAGTTGATAAAGTCTTCCAGACTTCATTACCCCCAGGATGTACTCTGTGAACATCCTCCCGAGGGTGCACATCTGTGCTTTAAGTGAAACGTTCCATTACTGAAGATAACCTTTAGAAGAACTGCGCTCACTCTCTTGAAAAGCAAAACACATGCACATACAGAGTGGGCCATACAGACAACAACACATAAGGAAAGCCCAAGAAGCATGCTTATGTTATGGTAGCTTGAAAGACTTTCTCTGCTTGGCATAATAGGCACAGCACGACAGCTCACACTGAATTATTGAAATCTCTCAAAGATACCCCCCAGAAACGAGACACAACTGCTTCTAACACATAAGCACCAGGGCAAAAGGATTAGGGAAAAAGGACTTTTTTCTACACTGCAAAGCCAAACGCTACTAAACTTAGCAACGACAATTAGAATCCCCGTTAATGCAAAAGAGGCCTTTTACCTTTCATCGCATTACTAAATGTTTTTACGCTATTAGTAGACTGCATGTGCAGCAGGCAACTTCAAGCGTATCAGTCACCCTCTGAAATCCAGTAAGCATTGTAACGCAGCCAGTCTCTACCCCCAGCAGCTGTCTCGGTGTAGATCTAGAAGTTACAGAAGAGACGTTTAAGCAAAATTACCGCGTCCCAAGTAGAAGACGACAGCAGCAGTACGCGAAAGTTCAATTCTGCCCCTTCTCCACGCGCAGCCCGCTTGAGCGACTCTGCCCAAGAGGGACGGGGCTGGGAACTTCGCCCCACACAGGAAGAGATGCAGTGTTTACGCCGCGGCCGAAGCCGCTGGCGGGCGCCTGCCCCCCTCGTGTCCCGCGTTCTCGGCGGGGGGAACGCTTCCCAGGATCTCCCGGGCTTTTCGGCGCCGGCGCCCGGCTAGCGAGCCAGTGCCGGCGGAGCCCGCCCGCCCGCCGGCCCCCGCGCAGCCCCAGCCCGCGCCGCGCGCCCTGCGCCGAGCCGCGGCCGCCCGCGGCGGGGGGCGGCGGGCTCTCCGCCCCCGGGGCTGCCCGGGCCATCTTAGCTCGGGATGGCAGCGGCCACATGGCCACCGCTCCCTCCGCGGGCCCGGCTCCCGCGGCCTCCCGGCGCCGCGGCCCCGCCAGGTGGGAGCGGGCGCGGAGCCCCGGCGGGTCCCGCCGGCCCGGCCCGGCCCGCGCCGCGCACAATGCCGGGCGGGCTCGGGGCGCGGCCAGCGGCGGGCACCCCTCCCCGGCCGGGGCGAGGACGGAGCCTGCCGGGCGATCCGGGCCAGCGCCGAGCCCCCCGGGGACCGGCGACCCCCGCCCGCCGGGCCGGCCGGGCCCCCTCCCGGGGCCTCGCAGACAATGGAGCCAGCACCGCGGGCCTAGTCCCCGGCTTCCTGCGCCGCCCCGCCGCCGCACGCCCCCTCCCCGGCCTGGCGGCGCTGTCCTGCGGGCGCTCCCAGGCGGGACGGGGCGCCGCCGGGCCCGGGGCGCGGGGCCCCGGCCGCGCAGGCACCGGCGCCGCTGAGGCAAAGCCCGGCGGCGGGGGCGGTGGGGTGGGGGGGCGGCGGCGGGGGCCGGGGGAGGGCGAGCCGGACCGCCCTGCCCTGCCCGGCCCCCTCCCGGTGCCGGAACGGTGCCACTCACCTCTCCGGGCGGCCGCCGCAGGGGAAGCCGGAGGTCGCCGCCGCCGCCCGGCCGGGCCCGAAGGAGTTAAAAGGAAGGGCCGGGCGGGACCGTCCCATTCATTAGCCGGGCGCTTTGTCTCCGGCCGCCGCCGCCGCCGCGGCGCTGAGCAGGCTGCCCCGGCTCGGCCGCCACGGGGCGCGGTGCGCAGGCGCCGGGCGCGGGGGGCGGCGCCGTTCCGAGCGGCGGCGCCGTTCCGAGCGGCGGCACGCACGACGCGCAACATGTCATCCGGTCTGCGGCCCGCAAAATGGCTGCCCCCGGGGCTCTGACGCCCGGGGGGGCGGCTTCGCGCCCGCATCCGGATGGCGGCGGCGGGGAGCCGGTTGTCCTGCCGCGCCGCCCCGGGGCCGGGGTGAGACACGAGCCTTCTCCGCAAAGGCGCGGCCGCTCGCCTCCGCCCGTTTCGTTTCTGCGGCGACTGAAGGGGGCGGCGGCGGCGCCGGCCTGGGGGTTTCTGCGGCGCCGCGGGCCTCCAGGGAGCGCCGGGGCCTCTGCCCGGCCGGCAGCGCCGTCCCCGGGAGGCCGCGGGCGGGCGCCCCGAGCTGCCCGCGGGCCGGCCGCGCCAGGAGCGGCCGTTCCCGTCCTCGCAGCGGGGGCCGGCGGGCGGCGCAGCGCGGGGAGCTGGTGCCTGGCGGGCGGCCCGCTCGCAGCGGGTTGCTGGCAGGGCCCCGGCTTCAGGAAGGGCCGGCAGCCTGCCCTGGCCGGAACCCCGAGGAGAGGCCTTTGTGGGCACCGCTCCGCTGGAGCGCGGGCACGCCGCAATGCTGAACGCAGCCCTCGCCTTTTCAGGAATTTGATCTCCGTTATGCATATTTTCGTTTTAAAAAAACCCACCTCGATACGTGTTTGTGGTGTACCGCACGCTCGATTTGGTTCTGGGCTCTGTTTTGCTGTACTTGCAGCCGCTGTCTGCCTCGGGAGGGGCACTTCACATGACGCTTCAGTCTGATCTGGGTGGCCATCGCAGGGAAGGCTGTTCTGGGGTGAAGGATATGCGTCGCATCGGTTCAGCAAAGCAGTGGCTTGCTATATGCTTGAGATCTTGGAATTTTTCTGGAGAAAGCTCCTCCAGTTTTGGGTCGGTGGTTGTCCTCTCCGATTGAGAGAGATTAGTCAAGGTTGTCAAGTGGAGTGAGTCATCCTGGCTGTTGGGGTAGGGGTGGGGGTGAAGCAGGGTGGTTTGTTGCAGGTTTCTTTAATGAATGCCATTTCTGCAGAGAGCTGGGTAAAGATACGATTTGGTGAGACTTTGATATCTGACCGTGTCCAATTTCCAGTGGCAGTCATAGATTTCTGCTCCTTTGACTTCAGTGTCGCTGGTCATAATAACTTACATCTTAACTTGGGAGCAGAAGCAGGAGAAAAACATTAACAGCACTGGTTTGGAAGCAATGCTAAGTTTTCGATTCAGACAGTGTTTAGAGAGAGAAATAGTGTTTAAGTAAGTACTTGGGTTTTGATCTGAGTTGTTTTCATTGGTTAATTGACTTTTTTTTTTTTTTTAGTTGAACAGATATAGTAAAAAATGTTTTGGTGGATATATGGCAGTATATGAAGAAATCAGTTGATAGCTTTTTGATTTGAAATAGTGGAGCTCTTGAACATTCTTCTATAGTATTCTTATGTTTGTACTTCTATAGCACTGGTGTGGTCTTCTAAATGGACAGTGCCAGTCAACATGAAGTAAATGATCTGTTATGGTTAATGCTTCCTTTGGAAATCTCACGTGAAGTTGTCTTTTTTTTTCATTCATGTGCTACTCAAAATCCCATCAAAATAGCTATTACACTGCGTGCTGGCAGTCCTTTGTTCCATATTAGTAACTTTTTAACTTACAGTGTGTTTTTACTGATACAGTTCAACTGGTACTATAGACCATTGAGGCCAAAGTGATTTGAGGTGAAGTTACTTTGACTTGCCCAGTTTCTACTGTTACAAAGTGCATTTACATGAATACAGCTACTTAAAAATGAAGTTTGGTCTTGGCCAGATCTGCCAGCTAAACTGAGTAATAGAGGCATGAGAGCTTAGTTAAGAAGCCTCTATCACCAGTCTGTTGACAAGAAATTATGGTGATTATTTAACACACAATAATAAATGAAACGGATCATTGCATAAAGCATCTCTTGGAGGACTACAAAATTGTTACAGTTACGTTGAATTTTACTTGGAATTACATAGTTACACTTACCACACCACAGAAAGCCTGAAAATATTAGATTAGGTGGCTCTATTAACTGCTTTTTTTTTTTTAAACAGCTATGAGTTTAAAGAGTTTCCCAATTGGTAGTTGAAAATTTTGCAGTAAATTAAAAAAGACTAGATATTCACTTTGTGCTTTCCCACTGCATGTTGCTCATTCTGTCTGCACCTCTCTGTACCTCTTCAATTTTTTATACATCTTCTACTGAAAATTTCCTTAAGGGTTAGTGAAAGTTGAGATTAATGAAAGTTGATTTTTTTTCTTTAAATTACCTTCTAAATGGCTTGAGAACCAATCACTGATTCGGTATATGATCTATTGATGTGTATCACAGATTGAGTGAAATAGTTGGAACTTCTTCCTGTTTTACAAAAATACACCAGAAACTTAAAGTAGGTCTTAAAAATCTGACCAAAGCTGCGGCCAGAAAGTCTTTTCACGAACAACCAAGTAATACGAAGAATAAAACAAAGACACGATGCTGATCTGGTGACAGGCAAAGGAAAGAGTAAGAAACTGCAATTCCTAGAGAAGGCTCCAGACCGCCAGCTTGTGGTGAATGTAGCAGCACTGGTGTAGCAATAGTCTGAAGATACAGATTCTCCATAAAGCATGCAGTCTGAGGTTTAAGTATGTGAAAGAACATAGTAATTTGGCAAGATGGATATTAGGAAAGTCTGTGCAAGGCATCTTGACAGGAAGAAACCACAACTTTCCTTACTTAACTTCATAAGAGTAATTTTTTTTTTTTTTCATTTTCGCCCATTTATAAACTTTTTATCTGTTTTTCAGATACTGTGAATAAACATCTTTATTTGCACGTTTAACTGAACCTGGCATGAATTAAAAGTGACCTGATGTTAAATGAATACAAAAAAGTAATTTCTCACTCCAGCCTCTGGAGCAAACTGCAAGTACCTGGCTGCCCGTTATGTTTTGTAGAATATTGGAAAGCTAAGAGACTATGCTCCCAAAGAAACTCTTTGGGTTCTCTGGACAATAGAGGTTACGGGTTCAGAGAAGAAGGAAACGTCACTGCAATAACCGTAAGTAACCAACGCTCTGTCGTTCTCAATATTGGGGTGCACGTTGAACTTGGAAGGCTCCCAGAAAGGCTGTAACAAGAGCCTAAAAAACAGTTGGAAACTAGATGAAATCCTTGTATCCCTTCCTACTGTGACAGAACTTAAAATACGCCTTAAATATACCTATTTCTCCGTCAATATTATGTTATGTGTTATTAGATGATTGTAGATGTTCAGCTGGTGCAGACAGACCTTTGTGTTCTGTGGTCCCAGAGTCTCTCCAGTCACTGAGGTGTTCATCTTAATCTGATTTTTTGCTTCCTTCCATCCATTTCTTTCTTGGTAGTAAAGATAACATTGGTACTGTAGTGATAAATTGATGTAGTTCTGTCTTTCTGAATTTGTATACCTTTGGAAACATTAAATGTTATAATGGCATATTGAGAATACCGGCATTGGGAGTATTAGCCCTTTTGCTCCTGTTACCTTGTTTTAGCAGAATTAGGCAGTTAATGCATTTATCTCCTGCTCTGATAAGCTTATTTTCCTTACTGAATCACTCAAACCTTTGGCTTCACCCCTAGCAACTTCTGCATCAGTGATGCATTTTCCATACGAAATCATGAAGACAAAAACTATTTCAAGAAATAATAGTTCTTAAGTCAAGCACAAAGAATTGCTGCCTTTGTATGCACTGAGGTATTACATCTAATAAAATGATCTGTTTTCCTCCTATAGACTCCAGCTTCTTCCAGGACCGTATCTAGGCAGTGTCACCTTAATGATCAAAACCTTAAAATAGAGGTCAGAAGTACTAAATTTGGATGTCCAATTTAGTATCACCAGGGTATGATTTCTAAGAACACTTAACATAGGAGAGTACTTGTATGTTTAGCATACATACCCCATTAACTTCAGTGGGCACTTGGCTCTGCTCTTCGGATCCAAGGTGTCAAGTGCTCAGAAAATAAAGAATGAGCAATTACACAGTAGTTGTGAGCAACTGTAAGCAGCGTTCACTGCCAAAACCACGATGCCTTTGTGCTTTTATATTAATGACCTCATTTGTTACAAACACAACTGTCTAATCTTGTTATCGTCCTGGATTTCTAGCACATCAGAGGTCTACATCAGTGATTTTTGACTTGGAGTTGAACATTGTCACATCCCAGGATGACTCAGGTTTGCCGATTCCCAGGTCAGGATTCAGGTGAAACGACACCAGGGATCCTTAAACACAACTTTTATTCGCTCGCCACAAGAATTGGCGTGAAACAACGTCAGTGAATACGTGTATAACACGTGCTAACCATGCGTCGCCAAACCTATAGCACAGGCCTCGCTTATTTGGGGATCGGTTCAGGGAAGACCATAAGGAGATCCGTCCCGTTGGGTCAGGAGGTTCAGAGCAGACCCTCTTGCTTTCTAGACCCCTTCTCAGAGAGGAGCCCGGGGGCGGCTGGATCCGCTCCTCGTCCCAGACTTGGTCAAGGGTTTACGTCGGAAGGGATGAGGTGTAGGGATTACAGGAAAAAACCAAAACAAAAACCAAGAGAGAGAGGAGAGACAGATGTCGCCGCTCCCGGGTCCAGCGTTGGTCCGGTTCCGGTGGGCTTGGGTGCGCGCGGGGCTTCAGTTGGTGCCCGTTTATCACCTCCTGGCCCCGCCTCGGCGGGGCACTCGAGCTCGTTAGGCTAATCAGGTGTCGCGCGGGGTTTGTGCTTCCCGAACCTTCGGGAAAGGGGCGGGCGGGCCTGGGGAGCGTGGTTTGGGGAGCGACTTCTCCCTCCCTGGCGGCGTGAGGGTGCTTTGACCTTTGGCCATATATGGTGAGCTGCCCCGCTCAGCCTATCGGAGCAGGGAGCTGCGCCCCCTCCGGCCCGCCCTCCGCCCCCTGTAGCCAACCGGCTCCTCACCTGCGGTGGGCGGGCCCGTTGTCGGGCAGAGCGCGCCCTTGGGCAGAGCGCGCCCGCCGCCGCGTTGGAGGCCTTGGCTCTTCCAGCCCCTCACAGGCATGTGGGAGCGTGTTCACAGGATTTATTCATATTCACCCTTTACGTGGAGTGAGGATGGTGCTGGAATACGTCTTTCAGGAGCGCTCAGTTTGAAGTTCCTATTCTAGCATTTTTTTGAGCCTGTTGAGAGTCTCTGCTTTATGAAGCCGTATTGTATATCAGACCCGATTTATATATGCGTGAGTTTGGAAGATCTCTTCATTAGCCAGTATCAGGCACTGGCTGAGGTGGTAGACGCATCTGAGACAAAGCAAAGAAAACTTGCGTAGGGCTCATTACTGTTTGTTAAACGATTGTCCTGGTTTCAGCTGGGATAGAGTTAATTGTCTTCCTAGTAGCTGGTACGGTGCTATGTTTTGAGTTCAGTATGTGAAGAATGTTGATAACACACTGATGTTTTCAGTTGTTGATAAGTAGTGTTTAGTCAAAAGTCAAGGATTTTTCAGCTTCTCAAGCCCAGCCAGCGAGAAAGCTGGAGGGGCACAAGAAGTTGGCACAGGACACAGCCAGGGCAGCTGACCCATTCCATACCGTGTGACGCCACACTAGTATAGAAACTGGGGGGAGTGGGGGCGGGGGATCGCTGCTCGGGGACTAACTGGGTGTCGATCAGCAGGTGGTGAGCAATTGCACTGCGCATCATTTGTACATTCCAATCCTTTTATTACTACTGTTGTCATTTTAGTAGTGTTATCATTATTAGTTTCTCTTTTCTGTTCTATTAAACCATTCTTATCTCAACCCATGACTTTTACTTTTTTTTCCCCCGATTTTCTCCCCATCCCACTGGGGGGCGGGGTGGGGGGAGTGAGTGAGTCGCTGCGTGGTGCTTAGTTGGTGGCTGGGGTTAAACCACGACAACGATATGTATGAGTTGGGTTACTCTGAACAGAGGAGGCTATGAGCTTTTGTTTGTTTGGTGCTTTTTGTGGTTGTCATGTATTAAGTCTCGCTTCTGACTTATTTTTTCACTTTATTTTTCCTCCCCAGATTTTGATGTCACTTTGCTTTGTAGTTCTTCCCCATGTAAATGAGGAGACAAGGTTTTAATTCTGAATAAGCCCATCTATTTGGGGATTTCTTTTGCAGTAAATGAGTAGGGATTCTAACAGCAAAGCTTCCTCCATTGCATACCGTCTTAATCATCTGCAGACCAGGTCTGTCCTCTAGAATGAATGAGGAAGAGGTAGTGAAGTAATTAAGACTGGATTTGTGTCTCTCTGCTGATTGAATTTTAACTTAATTATACTAAGGCTGAAGTATTAACTCATTGTAAACATTGGAGATCGTTTCTTGGAGATACACCTTTGTGAGTGACCTAACTAGGAAAACAACTTCGCTCAGTGTCTATACTTCATCACGTATTAGACTTGTACGTTTTGATACTGACAGCAAGCAATTGAGAATAGAGAAGTCACTTCAAGGGATTTAATAAATAAGAAAACCTTTATATATTATTGAACTTTATGAAGGCAGTGAGTAACTTTTCTTTGCTTGGATGAAGGCTGTGTAGAGGATCCTTTCCAGTGTAGAGGAAAGGATCAGGGAGTAGGAAAGGGTTATCAGAGAATGTAATAGTGTGTTTGCAGTAATATTGTTTATGTGTATGTGGGTTAGGTAACTGCTTAAGCCAGCATGAGTTCATGCTAAATAAAGTGGCTTCTGAAATCCAAACCTGATGAGGAGAACAACCACAGGGAGAAACTAGAAGTAAAAGTACTGAAACTGATGTTTGATTTGAGAAATATATTGTGTATCAGATGTTTGTGTGGAGAGCACTTTGTTTTCCCTTCACTGTGGCTGCCTTTGACAAAAATTTTCAGTTCAAATAGGTGCAAAAAAAGAAGTCAAAATCCAACATAAATTGTTTAGCCACCATGTTTTGGGATTCTTTGCTATGCAAGTATGCTCTTTTTAGAACTTTTCACATAGCAATTACTGTTTTGCTTTTTGATTCCTACCCATTACCACTGACATTTTGTCTTTGCCCATAACTTAGGCCAGTTAGTTATGCTATGTAATTTGACAGACTCCAATTCTAAACACGCAGCTTCTTTTGCCAGCTAAGCTGATGATGGCTGATGACTAGGGATGTTGAAGGGGCACTCAAAAACCCTGGATTTACTTTCTTGCTGCCTCCCTTGTGCTGGCAATCGTTTTCATCTGGTCATGCAGGGAGGCAGTTCAGGGAGCTAAACAGAAAATCGGTGACTTGTTTATAAAGGGTTATTTTGATGGCAGTTACCATTTGGCAGGAATACCTTCCCATAAAGACCTTTCCAGGTGGAGTTACTATGCAGAACATAATAAAGGTGCCAAACTGTAAACACTAGGAATTGAATAATTAATGCCAAAGAGGCAATGACGGGAGAGAAGGGGAATACTATTCCCTTGTTTATGGCTCTGTCTGCTCTTTTGTAAACAGTATCATTATACATAAGAGTGCAAGTAACTCTGCTCCAAAGGTTTGTACTCGATAAAATAGTCTCCAGTAAATAGTAGTTTTGCTATTTAGAAGACCTACAGGTGAGTAGATGGGCAACCTTTGTGTTTTTGCTGCAGCATTTTGTAATTTGGGGATGTTTTTTGTTTTGTTTTGTTGAAGTGTAGTTTACATATGCTTTCATGTATATCCTAATACTGAAGTTCTTTTTTTTTTTTTTTTTTTTATCTTTGCAGTGTCTGTAGGAGTAAGCTCAAGCTTCACCTTCCATCGTGCAACAGTTATAAGCATATATGTTAGAGAGCGTCTTATAACTGCAAAATCCCAAAGGTACATGATGTTAAAGGATTCAAGCTAGATGGTGGAAGGGTAAGTAAGGCAGGAAGTAGGCTTCCCTGTCAATTGTGTATCTCAGCGAAGTGCTTAAGATATCTTTCTGTCTGCAAGTGACAGCCTACTTACCTCTTCCTGTAGTAGGTGACTCCAAGCAGTAGTTCCCACAAATGCTTAAATGGAAATGGGTAAGGGCCTTTGTATAGCAGCTGTACAGCTTAAAGACCACTCTGTCAAATGATCTTTAAGAATTATCTATAGATAACATTCCATAGGACTACTTAGCAGATGCAACTCACAGAAGTGTTTTTTGGGAAGCACACTGATGTAGCTTGAGTTCTGATGGAGCTCTGATGATAAAAGGGCTCTGTCTTTATCAGTACCATAAAAGGCATTGACACAGCCTCTGTTTTAAAACTTGTGTTTTGGTGAAGACCGTTCGTTTGGATCAACATGAACTGTTCTGGATATCTAAAGGGTCTTCTTGCCAATTTTACAAATAGAGAACCACTTCAATTCTGAGGATGAGAAAGATGGTACGTGCAGGAAGTAAGAGTTAGTGAGGCCATAAGAAGCAAAAAACTTTGATTCCTTAGCAGTTGGTGAACATGGAGGAACACCAATATTATTTCATCTTTACTCACCCTTTTGTCATAATATGGCTAAAACTTCAGGATCAGAGGAATGAAAAGGAAAATGCAGACAATTCTTCCTAACCTGGGAACAAGGAATATATTCAGTAAACATGTAGGGGTAAAAAGGGCCAACACTTTTCTTCCACATTTGAAGCAAAAAGGTTGATCCCCATTCTGGAACTGTCATCTAGGACTCTGGACCATATATCCCACTCAGTCTCATATGAAAAAGAAGTCAGCCTTTCTGCCAAAGTATCAATGATAACTAGGAGATGGATCAGTGATATGGATTTGTCTTTAAATATAGTAGTTGGCAAAGATCAGCCAGAAGAGGTGGAGGGACACTACACCACTTCACAGACTGAAGATAACAGTTGTGGTTTTGTTTGTCAGCACACTGGTGTAACATGTCTTCTGATAGGGTTGCAGCATCTTTTCCACAGCGCATGCTTCTGTGAGGTTTGGGAACAACCTTTCTTTTGAGAACAACCAGCCTTGCGCAGTCATGCCTGCAAGTACTTTACCAGTGCCATATACCACAACTGATGAGGTAAGTGAGACTAAAAAGTATCCCCTTGCAGGACGAGAGGACCGCAGTAATGTTGTATCTTACAAGACAGTATTCTGGAGGGGAATATTAATCATGCATAGTTGAGTCTGAAGGTATAAACCATATAGTGGGGAAGCCAGACATAAAGTTTATAGTGATAGATTGGCTTGAGGCATCACATGACTTAGCAAGGTTAGACAGATTTGTCATCACGATAGGAAGAAGACCCCCACACACGTGCTATGGCAGTCCAAAACCTATCCTGAAATGGAAAGATTCTCGCACGTTCTAAAGAATGTGTGGAGCCAGCTCTGCCTCTTGCTTGTCCCTTCACCAGCCAGCTGTTCAGACCAGGAAAGGGATACAGAGTTCCATCCAGGGAAGATCAGCACCACTGCCAATATTTAAGTGCTGCAGCAAGCCCGAGTTGATCTTTATTAGTAAAACAAAGGTGATACTATGTAGGTGATAGACTTCAGCAACGTGGAAATGTGTCTCATGAAGTTTGATTCTGCAAGGAAAGAGGAGGATACCAAAGCAGATAAATAGCACTTGTGTTTGTTTTCATGACCCTTACTTGAAGTGTTTCCCTTGAGAATTTGATAACTAGTGCAGGTGAAAGCTGGTAGGCAGAAGATACTCCTTCTGTGGAAGTCTTCCATGCAGGGTGAGTCCGCAGTGGCAACTTGAATAAAAACTTGATGCTGCAAAGTAGGGGTGTGAAGATTCTGATGGACTGGGACTGAAGCCCCATGCACACGTTGAGCTAGTGCCAAAAAAAAGGTGGTGAGGGTCCTGTTGCCATCAAACTGGTTCAGAGGGCCAGTTATTTTTTGCTTGAAATTGTACAGTACCCTAGTAGAATTGTTTCCTCCTTGTCCAAAAATAGAAAGAATACTATTTTGAGGCACCAAGTCTCAATTGTGAGATGGAAAAGGCAAGAGAAACGGATCTTTGAGATTATAGTGCATGCTGAGGACTACTCAAATGCCCCAGACAATACTACATACTGTTGCATGTTGAAATAATGTGGGCTAACATCTAACATGGAGGGGTTGAGGATCCTGATCGTTAGGTCAATGAGAAATTATTCGAAAGTGTAAGGCTCCTAATACTGAACTATGTGTTGAGCCTGCCTTGATTTTTGTGCCATTGCTCTGAAGTACCGTATCAAGGAATGACATGCATTCTGTGCCAGAGCCTGGACAGTCCATAGCGAAAACTCCTTGTACCTTCTTACTGAGAATAATTGAGAGGGTCTAGAACACTGATGAACCCTGCCTGCGTGTTAGTAATTTGAGGTGGAGACACTGTCTTCAATATGGGAACCAGGAAATGAAGCTCAGCAGTTCTTTGAAATTCTGTAGAGAATCTGAGCAGCAGGGAGGCCTTTCTGCATTAGGCTAATGTGCATCAGAAGCTTTTCATTTCAAATCTGTTAGGAGATCAGGTTCTGGCACCATAGCACGCTGTCGTGATTGATTCAGGCTGTGCTATGAGCCCTTGGTCAATAGGTTGTGGGAATCAATGATGCTTTTGCTGTCTTTTTAATGAAACCGTTTTGGAACTGCCACTTCCTGTTTTTATCAGCGTGAAGTTTAAGACCTTACACCTTATGGATGGAGTGTTTTTACCAAATGTGCCCTATGCATAGGACAGGCAGAGCAGGAAGATGAACCTCAAGAAAAAGTCACGTGAGTAGAGCTTACTAGAGAGAATAAAGTGTGAGTTTAAACTACAAAAAGATGGTTAAATGATGCAAATACCAGTAAGGAATGCTGCATTATTGAAGGGATGTCCAGCTGTGGAATGCTATAGTCCACCTGGCAGAAAAAAGGAACTGGAAAAGTGCCAGAGTTACTTGTGCATTAGACACGTGAGAGTATGGACACCATCAAGCTCTCTGTGGAAAACTTGTCTCCAGTTATAAAGCATTTGTACAGCTGCAGGGCAGATACACATGTGGATTATCACTTAAAAGATAAAACAACGTGCTTTCTATCATAAATGAGATGATATTATTAGCTTCTTGACAACATTTATCATTTCTAGTCATTTTTATACTTTGTGCACTAATGTGCATGATTTAGTATGCTGCTCCCTCTTTCATATCTATCACAAGCTGAATTCCAGTGCAACAACGTTAACTTACATCAGCATGTTGTAAGACTTCTGAGACTGATTGTAGGATCACTTAAGCTATACAACCAGAGAATAATTCCTCACAGGCAAGTACACAAATGAACAGATGGCCTCTACAGTTCATACAATCTTTTTTTTTTTTTTTTTTTATTGGAAATTGAAGTTACTGGGCCTATCTGATCCTAACGATTTATTTCTACACCAAATACACCGCACAAACATTAGCTGTTTCAGTAGCTTCTGTTTTGTTAAGAGATGGGTCTGCTGGATGGTCCCTGATGGTGAAAAAGGAGCGGGAAAGTACTTTGCCTATTCTTCAGCATTGCCTTAGGGAAGTTACTTCAGCTCTCCGGACCTTAATTCACTTTCTACAAGTAATGACAGGTGTTAAGCTATTTCTGATTTCCTAGTCATAAATTTGTTGTAGGGCCAACTACCGATTGAGGCAAGCGAACGCAGAAGTGGTAGAGAAAATGTAAAAATGAATCGGGGAGTCGTTCTGAAGAAAGCTTTACTCGGTGGATGGTTGTTAGAGATGGGCAAAGAGAATCATAGCTACTCTTGACTGCTTTTTACTATGTGCAGGACTTGTTCTGTGTGATCGGCAAAGGCAAGTGCTTGTCTCGGGCTGGGCTAGCTAAAAGTTGTTTTTTAAGCATGCGGGTGCAGCTGCCTCGCAGGAATGTACTGCAGTAAAATCCTCCAGATCTCGAATGTGGCTGTAATGGCTGTCTAAAAATAATACCTAACAAAGGGTGTCCTTTGCAGGGAGAGCCAGAAATAACTTGCTTTTGCTTTGTGGAAACGTAAGGCTATTATCACTTAATTTACAAGCAGCAGCCTGACCCGGAGCCCAGGCGAGAGCTAACTTTCAAGCGGATTTTCTACCTCCGACGCTGGAGCTCGGACGTCCCCCAGAGAGATAATAAATACCGCTCGCTCGTAGTTTCGAGCCTTGGTTTTGTAACCAGCCGCGGCCCGGCCCGGCCCCCTTCCCCCTCCTCCCCCCTGCCCCCCACCCCTTCCCCCTTTCGGCCGCCCTGCGCTGGGGCGTTCCGACGCTCTCGCTGGGGCCCCGGGCCCGGCGGGCCCTGGGCGGGAAGGCGGCGGCCGGCGCAGCGCGCTCCCGCCCTGTCCCCCGAGGCGCGACCCGCCCCGCCCCGCCCCGCCGGAGCGCCCCGTGCCGGCTAGTGCCAGGCCCGCCGGCCCCGCGCGGCCCTCCGCCCTCCGGGGGCGGGGGAGCGGCGGCGCGCAGGCCCCGCCCGGCGGCGGCGGCGGCGGGGCTGGGCGGTGCCTGGCGCCCTCACGTCCCTTCCCTCCCTCCTCCCTCCCTCCCTCTCCTCCCCCCCGTCGGCGCAGCGCTGTGGTGAAGCCGCATTGTTGTGTGCCGAGGGGGGAGGGGAGCTTCTCAGCCCCGGGAGCTGAGCGCCGAGCCCGCAGCCGGACGGCGACCAGCGCCGCGCCTCACGAATGCGCCGCGCCCGGCTGCAGCAGCAGCCCCGCAGCCAGCGCCGGGTCGCCGCCGCGGGCAGCGCGGCCCTCTCAGCGCCCGCTCGCCCGCCCGCGGCTGCCGGACGCGGGGCCGGGCGGCAGCACCGGCGGGACCTCCGCCATTAAACCGGCCGCAGCGTTCGGCCGCAGAGGCGGAGCGGGAGGTCTGTCAGCCGCGCTTCGGCGGCTCCCACAGCGTGAGTGGAGCCGGGCGGGCGGCGCGGGGGTCGGCGGGCGGGGGGGGGGGGGGGGGGGGGGTGCATGAGGAGCAGGGATGCCGGAGCCGGCGGGTCCCGCCGCGGCGAGACGGGGGCCGGCGGGGGGGAAGGGCAGGGCGGGCTGGGCACGGCAGCGGGGAGAGGAGGGAGGGGGCGGCCGGGGGCGAGGCGGGCGGGCGGGGAGCGCTGCGCGGGGGGGAGCCGAGCGCGGCGGTCGGGGGGAGGGCGCCGCTCGAGCTGTTTTGTCAGCCGCCATATTTGTGGGCCGAGTATTTTCGCGGAGGGGAGGGAGGTGACTGTGGGGAAGGGTTGGAGATGATGGGCCTCTGGGCAGGAACCATCGTCCCGGGGGCCGGGAGGGGGGAATGCCGGGGCCGGGCAGGAACCATCGGCGCGGAGGGGTGTGTGCGCGCTGGAGGCTCCCTGGGCGTGGGCAGGAAGTGTTCGCGCAGAACCGGCGAGGGCGGGCCCGTGGGCGTGGGCAGGCCCCGCGCGCGGGGCGGCGGAGCCGGCGAGGGGGCGGCCGGAGCGGCGGCGGCGGGAGCCGGGATGGCTGCGTGGTCCCGGGCGGGGGCGGGCGTCGGCGGTCTGCCGCCGGCTCGCTCGGGGGGGGAGAGCGGCGCTGGTGGTCCCCCGCGCCCTCAGCCGTCCCCGGGCCGGTTGGCGGGGCTACGTGAACCCCGGTTCTTTGCCTCCCCCGAGGGCGTTGCTCCCACTCCACAGCTGAAGTTGCGGGAGGCGTCCGCCCCGTTTGCGTGTAAGCACTGTTTGGTTATCCTCCCTCATTGTCTGGGAGTAAAGAGCATTCCTGTGTCTTTCTCTTTTTAATGGTCTGCATGAAAGTGTCCATTGAGAGTGGAATTCCCTTTTCCATTGAGCAGGGGATCCAGGGACCAAAGGCAGTTTATTTGAAGAGGAGGAAGGTAACTAGGGCAGAGACTGTAAAAGGAATTTGTAATCAAAAAGCGCACGTTATCTTACTTTTCCTGTTGGTTTTAGCTGTCCTACACCTTGATAAAAAGTAATTTTTGCCTCATACCGTGCGTTCCATGCAAACGGCTGTTTTCCTGTGCTTTTGTTGTGGTGAGGGAAAGTGTCTGCTGGTGACGTTCTTCCCACACAGCTGATAGAATTCCAAGAGAGGAAAGCTGTGGGTAACTTTCCTGGTTTATCTTCTGCGGTCTTTTGAGTTGTTGCAAGAGCCAGGAAAGTGCTAACAGAAGTACGTTTAAGTAGTTTCATTTTGCTGTTAATGTGGTATCTTTGTTAATATTGGACGGAAACTGTCTTAGTTTATTGTTTTTTCCAACTTAGAGCCGTGGTCTTCGTTCCTGTCGACCTATAGGCTACTACGGAGGGAGGGGAGAAAGATACCTGATAATTAACTAGGAAAAGCAAACCGGTTGCCAGTCACGAATTTGCTATGCAGAAATCTGGTCTTCATCTGGAATATTTATAGGGCATTTGCAAACAGGAGAATTTTGGAGAAACAAAACAAAACACTGCTTTGGCTTCCGGAGCATTTAAGTTGTTCACACAAAGTTTCTGTGAAATTTGGCCAGAGTACTACCAGTTCCAATTCTGTGTTTATTGCGTTGTATTTGTAGGGTATCCATTCTGTGTTTAATTCTGACTATAATTTGCTTCCTAAGGTAGCTTTATTTACAGTTGAGTATTACAGGGAAGATGCTTAAGATGTTATCTCAGTCGGTTTTTATCATTCTGGTTCTTAGACTTTATTTGACTTTTATGACAGTAGTCCTAAATCTTAAAGCAAGAACACTTGTACTTTTGGATATTTTCTTCCTGTTCTTATTACCTGCTTGCAGCCATGCTTAAGAACGTCGGGAATAGAGGGGGGTGGAGAGCTTGGAAACCTAGCATTAATATGTTTTTCTGTGGTACTGGGTTAGGTTAGATAGTGAAGTGTGGACACGTTGCATGTTTCTTTGATTTCTGAAGGCTACCTCTCATCCCTCCCCCAGTATTTTGTTCAAAACAGTCACTATCCCCGTGAACCACTATGAACAAGTACACAACCAGCTAAGATGTAGGAAGGGACATTTAAAAAAAAAATACAGACTTTTACATCTAGACAGAATTAGAGTGCAATTATATGAGGTAAACATAATGTAAATGATCTGTTTTTCTTGATTGGTGACTTGATTGGTGAGATGCAGATTGGTGATTGGTGAGATATTAAAAAAAAAACACCCCATAAAATGAAACCATTCTTATCTGTAGTAGGTTGCTATACATTGACACGTCAGTGTGTTTTAGCTGAAGAATCCCTCATTATTTGTTCATAATAATAAACAGAAATCAAGGCCATTGTGTTATCTTTGGCTTCTGAATTATAAAATCTGTTGTGAAACTGGGAACTCACTTTTAACTTAGTTAAATTATCTGTATGCCTTTGTTTCTAGTTATTGGACCTTCTGTAGCAGTATCAGTGGTTTAAACTTTTTCTGCGGTTAAGAAATCAGCATGGTTTAATCCAGTGTTGTTTTACAGAATTAAATTATTAAATATTTCTTCCAAACTTGTTTGAAGAGGTGGAGCCTTTTTTATTCATCTGTTGTTTATATAGAGCAGATCAGAGGTCTGTCATGATTAAACACTGACTGTTGTCTAGTTTTGTGCTTATGCTATAAAAACAAGTAATAAGAGTTAAGGATTATTTGTGTAAAAGTAAGATCTATGAGCAACACAATTCTCGCATGAATAATAAAACCAGCTTAGATTGGGAAAACAAGGGTCAGTTTGTGAGAGCAGATAGATCAGACCTTCTCAAGAACTAGTTTTAAAGCCAGCTGCTTAAATTATTTAGTCTTCCTGTAAAAGGAGTTCCTTCAGTACTTTGAAGGTGCACCTTCAGAGATCAGCATCATAAGCTAAGCAAAAGGCAGCCTATGTGGACTAGTTTATGTAATTGTTTCAGTCCTTGCTATCTTCTTACTGAAATAGATAGACTAGTTTTTAACAATAATTGTGTTTTGATCTCTATATTTCTCTGCTATTTTGGCAATACATGCTAACACTCATTGCATTATTTTAACTAAGACACAACACTGACCTGAAGTTCAGAATTGAAACAGTGAGGCCCTAATAATATTTTAAGCCAGTGATTAAAGAGGAGTTTTTTCTTTAGCTGAGGTTGAATTTTGCTGTTTATTAGTGATTTATTAGGAAGAAGGAAGCAGGGGGGTAGAACTTTTAAACTTGACTTTATCCATTGGTTTTATAATGTTTTCAACCCTCATAAGGAAAAAAAAAAAACCAAAACCAACATTAAAATGTCAAAAGGCGTTAAGTGTGGAAGCTTTTAATCAGAAATTTTGTGATCAAAATGCATGCTTGTCCTAGTCATGGTGCTTCATGGTGGCGGGAAAAAGCTACGTATGGTATGTGGAATTATCTTTTTCCAATAAGTGATAAACTTCAAAATTACGTTAAAGAGCTTGGAATTGGTTTTAAAGACAGGGAGATTTTTATCCACTCCAGTTGCTTTGAGAACAACTCTTGAAGAAACTGTTGAGGGAGGAGGGTGTGTGTACATGCACGCTGACATGCAGGGAGCATGTTTTCACTCTAAGTCAAATCTGCCTTATAGGTGTGAAATATGTCCTAGTTGCAGTCCATACTGCGCTGTATTGGGCACTGCAAGTTCAATTGTGTTCTTGTAATTTTGTAAAGAATAATAGGTTTACTGAGAATTGAGAAAAGTAAAGCAAATGGCTCTCAGACTGCATACTTGCCAAATTTGGAAGTATGCGTGGTTTTCTAGCTTTAAGTATATCTGTAATAATTGAGTTGTTAACATGACTATGTCAAATTGCACTGGAAAAAAATGTGGGGAAAACTTGTTCTTTCACAATTATGTTAGTTCTTCTGGGGGAAGATCTGGAGAAAGTAATCTGTAGCTGTTGAAAAAAATTTCAAACTGCAAACGCCCTTAAGGTATTAGGAAATATTGTATTAAAGGTTTTCTTACAATGTAACAAGTGTAATTTTTTTTTTTTTTTTCCTGTGACACTTCTGAAACCTTTTTTTCTCATGCAGAGGTATTACAGATAGCTCTTCTGTAGGAGTTTTGTATCAAGGATTTTGTATAGCTATGTTTACGTGGAGAAGCTGTTATTTAGATCTGTTTATCGTTAGGTTAAATTTGTACAAAACAGCATGAGCAATCCTATTAAGTAAGGGCGACGGGCTTTTTTTTTTTTTTTCTAATTGAGTAGATAGGTTGGGGGCTATAGAACTGAAAGGTTTTTTTCTTGCTATAATAAAACTAATATTTTAATATGAATGTTTGGAATTGATAATATTAACTGTTCCTCTAATTTTAGGTAAACATTACCAAATGAGGAGAAAAGGAAGATGTCATCGAGTATCGGCAGCAAGGCATTCTTCTTCCCCATGCAGTATTAAGCACTCCCCCACACGAGAAACCTTGACATACGCTCAAGCTCAAAGAATGGTTGAAATAGAAATTGAAGGTCGCCTGCATAGGATCAGTATCTTTGATCCTTTAGAGATTATATTGGAAGATGATCTTACAGCCCAGGAAATGAGTGAATGCAACAGCAATAAAGAAAATAGTGAAAGACCACCAGTTTGTCTAAGAAGCAAACGGCATAAAAATAACAAAGTGAAAAAGAAAAATGAAGCTCTTCCAAGCTCACATGGTATACCTGCTACAACAACTCCTCTTCCAGAACCAAAAGTACGGATTGTTGAATACAGTCCCCCTTCGGCTCCTCGGAGACCTCCAGTGTATTACAAATTCATTGAGAAGTCAGCAGAAGAACTTGATAACGAAGTTGAGTATGACATGGATGAAGAAGATTATGCGTGGTTAGAAATAATAAATGAGAAGCGGAAGAGTGATGGAGTGTCAGTTGTTTCACAAAATATGTTTGAATTCCTTATGGATAGGTTTGAAAAAGAGTCTTATTGTGAGAACCAAAAACAGGGTGATCATCAGTCTTTAATTGATGAAGATGCAGTGTGTTGTATATGCATGGATGGTGAATGTCAGAACAGCAATGTAATCCTGTTTTGTGATATGTGTAATTTAGCAGTACATCAGGAATGCTATGGGGTGCCATATATACCTGAGGGCCAGTGGCTCTGCAGACACTGTCTGCAGTCCCGTTCTCGGCCCGTAGACTGTGTGCTGTGCCCAAACAAGGGAGGTGCCTTTAAAAAGACTGATGATGATCGTTGGGGACACGTTGTGTGTGCTTTGTGGATTCCAGAAGTTGGATTTGCCAATACAGTTTTTATTGAGCCAATTGATGGTGTCAGGAACATTCCCCCAGCCAGATGGAAGTTAACATGCTACCTCTGTAAACAGAAAGGCGTTGGTGCCTGCATCCAGTGCCACAAAGCAAACTGCTATACTGCATTCCATGTGACGTGTGCTCAAAAGGCCGGTCTGTATATGAAAATGGAACCTGTGAAAGAACTAACTGGCAGTGGGACAACATTCTCTGTAAAAAAGACTGCCTATTGCGATGTACATACTCCACCAGGTTGCACACGGAGACCTCTAAATATTTATGGAGAAGCAGAAATCAAAAACGGTGTTTGTAGAAAGGAAGGATCAGTCAGAACTGCTAGGTCTACATCAAAAGTCAGAAAAAAGACAAAAAAAGCCAAGAAAACAGTGGTTGAACCCTGTACAGTTATGCCAACGGTATCTGCTCCTTATATCCCCCCCCAGAGGTAAGCAAACCATCCAAGTGAGAGAAACGTTTACTTAATTACATGTTTAATTTTAAACCAGTGCTTTTAGATGCCGACTTTCATTTTTTGTGCATTTCTTGTATGCTTTCCTTGAAGGCCATACTCAGAGAATTAATGTAAATTATGTACATTGTACTTTTGTGAAATTGCATAAAAAAATGCAGTAACTTCCCCAGAGAAATTAGTAAATGGTCTGTCTTGTCCTCAGAAACTTTTTTTTTTGACCAAATCGCTTTGTGTGTTCCATTGTTGTTGTTCGCTGTACTTTTGAGAATTAACCACTGAATTTAGAATAGCATGTGTAGTTGACCTTCATATTAAAAAAACCAGCCAAGCTCAAGGTTAACTGTATTTGTAATTTGGGAATCCGAAGTTATTCTCCTCATTTTAAGAGCCCCAAAATGAAAATGACATTTGCATTTATAAGATTTGAATCTTGTTTGTCTCACCTAAATTTAGTATAAACTTGCACTGTAAGATCTATGTAAGTAGTACAAAAAAACCCTCCAAGAAGTATTTTCCTTGTGGGGCAGAGTAACTTTTCAGCAGGTTTTTCCTAAATTTGCTTTTTTCCTTTTGCAAATGCAGTAGTGTTTATCAAGGCTTGGATGAATTTGGTACCTTGCAGAATTTTTAGAAAAGTTAGCAAGTAAATGATGGTAAGTTAGGTGGTTAATGTATTCTTAGTCATGGAACCTGAAATGAAAGTGCCCTTCTGTTCAATGATGCTATCAAATATGTGTCCTGTAAATTTAGTAATACTAAGCGTTTATGTTTGAACAAAAATGAATTAATGCATGTGACAAAGAGTTTTAGTCTTGTTTTTTCTTACGAATTTATACTTTGTAAGAAGTTCTGCTTAAGGTGATTTTTTTATATTTGTCTTTTGCAGTTCTTGCAGGAGCTTTTGTTATGTGAGTGCAAATATAAAGCATGAACAACAGAACTGAAATTGCTCTTTGCATTTAACATGCCATGGTTTTGTATTTTAAGTGGTGATTGGGGGGGGGCTGGCAGATGGCTCTAGTTCTGATGAGGCTAGTGAAGTGGTACATCAGAAAGCAGGGATGTTTCAAGTGATGTTTTCATAAGTAATAGAATTGGAGCAAAACAAAGATTTTTCAATATCTTTATTTCAGCAGTTAAACTCAGCATGAAGTTCAGTTAGCTATATCTTGATTTAAAAGAACGGTAGCATCTCTTCAGATTTCTTTCAGTTAATCTGAGTTGTGCATTTCAGCAGTGGAAATAATTTTTTTCTGGGAATTGAGCAATGACAGAAAGCTCTGTGGTAGAAAGATAGTTTTGGCTTTGCTGAAGATTTGAGACATAATGTACTGGGCTGAAAAATGCAAAATCGGACTATTGGGACTAAACCCAAGTTTGTCTTTATGGAGTATTGATTTTGTTTCTAGCATTTACAACATCAATGTGTTCGTTTATCCCTTGAATTAAAGTCTTGCTGATTTAAGAACAGTAGTTTAGGAATTTTCTCAAAACAGGCATACTTCCATGTGCAGGTTCATTAGCTGTACTGTGACAGGACTCTGAATGCTCAAACAGTGAGGGCTCTTAAAATAATACAAATAAACCATGCTTTTTTGAAAGCCGACTCCTAAGTCTCAAGTGATGGACTTGTTTTCAGACTGCAGTCCTTTCCCATAATAAGTTTTGTTAATGCAGGTAGCTACTTATTGACTGACTTTGATGAACAGCCTTTAGCTCTTGTGTGGTGTTTACAAACATCAGATCAATTGCGCTGTTCTCTGTTATGATTTGCTTGGTAAAATGGTATTTCTGTTTAGTGATGCCCTGCAGAAAAGCTTAAGTTGACAGTAAGCAACTAATACTGTTATTTAAACATGTACTGTTGTCCATGGGAGGGAGGAGTTTGTATAAAAGAATTAGGCTTTGTCTTAATTAGGACAATTCTGATTGGTGGTGTAGTGTGGTTTTGTTTTGTATTTTTAAGACAAAGTGAAAAAGAACTTTAAGTGAGAGTTGAGGATTAGAATGCAAGTTCTCAGTTGTACCTCTGGCAATTCTTTCCATTGGTAACTTTCATAAAAGCCAGACCCTAAAAGGATATTATCATCAGATTTTTTTTTTTTAACAGTGTTATTAGATGCCAGGAACAGAAATATAAAGACATTTTTTCTTTTTTTCTTTTTTTTTTTTTTTTAATAACAAATAAATTTCTTTTCAAGACTGCAAAGAGATTCAGCTTTCTTCTGATTATGCTCGGTTTCATGTTACTGGACACAAGTATAGTTCCTATATTCTATGTCAGAAGTGTAAAAAATGGGCGCAGTTTAAAACTATTTTAAAGTTAAGCTTTAGCTGAAAGAGACTCTTGCTTAAGTACTTTGTAGTGTGAATGTGCTTAGTCCTAGAAAACTGATACCTGAATTAAAAGCAAAACAGAAATGAGCATATTGAAAGCAAAAGTGGAGATGCTGCAGACCCAAATCTTGGTTGTCTAATTTTCTTTTGCTATTCTTTTTTTTTCCTTTAGAAAAACTTTTGTGTGTGTAAGAGTCAAATACATACCCATGAATTAATAATGAACGATGTGGATCATTTCGCAGCAGTGTTCATTTAAATGATCCCTTTTCTCTAATCTGTTTTTTAATGCACTTTTTTTTCCTTGGAGCTGAAACATGATTTGCCTTTCCAGTGATCTCGAGGAAGAGCAATTAAGCTATTTAAATTATCAGAGAAGAAACATACATGCTTGGTGTTTAAACACTAGTGCTTTTTTCCTAAAGAATTTGAAATGAACATGTTTTCAACATCTCTGGAAACTGAGGCAGACATGGAGATGTCTGGTTTACTGTCTTAATGATTAACAACTAGACTATATGTCTCCTTGGCATGTATCTGGTTCTTTAGAGCTGGTAGCTGGAGAAGTATAGAAATACGAAGATGATAGTGAGGAGGAAAATACCTGGTGGATGGAAACCCTGAGCACACCTGCTGAAGCTCGAGGAAAACCCCCTTGTCATTTACGTTTAGTTTAAGCTGGAAGGATTGTACACTGTTTCCTTACCTGGATAGTGAGTGTATGCGAATAAAGACTGGGCATTTTAATAACACCATTTGTAACAATTCTGTTTTCAGAAACATCTAAATGTTCAGGATATGCTAAAAAGACTGGTGTAGAACAACATACTTCATAATTTCTACATGACTTTCTGTACCTCATGAATTTCTGTATCGGCTTATCTGTAGGTCAGGTTTCTACACTACTGCTTTGAACTATTTTGAGAGCTGTACACTTCTCAGTTACCAGAATTTCTTACACAATTGTCATACTCTTAAGCTTTTTGCTGTTAAATTACATAGTGTCATTCTGTTGGTCATTTGTAATCTAATTATATGGCCTCTCAGACTATCATCCGTGAACTACAGATTTAGGAGTCTAGGATCAGAAGTTTTTAACCATTGATGATAGGAGATAAATGCTTGCTTCCCCTGCCTTTTCTTTTTTTTAATTTATTTTCTTTTTTTTTTTTTTTTTTTTTTTGAGCTGGTTATCTATCTAGCCTGTTGCCTAGGTATTTTGGAAAGTCTATACCTAAGTATCCACTTCCAGAGGTGCAGTAGGTCATGTTAGAGCCTTAAGGTGACTTCCGTTTTCAGTGCTGCCAGTGCTGACTTCTTAGTAACCTGCTTAGCACTTGGAATAATACATGGGACCACTGGGGAACCTCTTATGCATATATGATTTGTATCAGGCCTTCTGGCTACAGAAGTGTGTTACCTCTTTACTAGGAAATTCCATTGAATTTTTCTTGAAATATAAAACTGTTGAAGATAGTTGCTTACATTGTACTGCTTGCATTCATCAGCTTTTTTTTTTTTTTTTTTTTTTTTTTTGAAAAGGCAGAAATGAACTTGGTCTAAAAGTCACATGTTTCTGGGAAGTGTCAGAGCAGCTGTGTTAATGAGGGGACGAGTGGGGAAGGACGCTCCCTCAAACTGCACGCCTGTATTGGAGGGACAGACAGTACCTGCACCTGTTGGCAAATGGTAGTCCGAAAAGCGGCCTCCTGCTGCCAGCAGCCAGTTTGTCTGAAGAGAGTGGCAAATTTGTCCTTGCAGTGTTTGTACACCACTGATGATGTGTGATAGTTGAATTTTGCCTAGTAGATAAATGATTTTTTTTTCTCCTCCCCATAATAAAATACTAGAAGTATTTTATTTAGATTTCAGGTCCAGAATTTCCAAGTTAGGAAATCCTAACTTGAAGGGCTGACTTGACTATCTAAATCTAGCTTCTTGTCTGTTAGTTATCTTGTACTGGTTCTGCTCCATTTCTTGTGGATTTTTTTTTTTTCCTTGTTGCTGCTCATCCTTGTGCTTTACAACAGCTGCCTTATCCAATGAATAGGATGGATACACAAAGGGGAAGAGTTGCAGTGTTAGTTATGAAAACTCTCTGTTTTTTCTTATTTTTGAATGCTTGATTCTTCAGTTCAAGTAACATCGTTTTGGTATAGTCTCTTGATCTTGTGTGTCAAAAGAGGCATTTAAAATGTGTTTACTTGATGAAAAGCAAAGCCCGTGTCAATATTCATGTTCTTTAAAAATGTTGTGAAACTAGGATATTGTGGCTATGTACTTGTGGGGAAATTGAATGTGATATAAAATATTTAATCTTCAGTAGTTTCAAAACATACACTGAGATATGGTGTAATGTGCTTATTAAAATACAGTTCATGCAAGTATTGCTCTATTAAGTGGAAGCAGATATTTTAAAGTGTATAAATATTTGCTTTCATATTTAGTTTTGGTTTCTACATGGTATGTTTGTAGTGTCTGAAATTAAGAAAGCATTTGAAATGTAATACTTGTACAGAGAGCAAAAAAATAAGCAAAAAAGCCCCACTTTCATAATACATAGGAGCAAGGTGTTACACTTGTTTTCCATGTTGTATGCATCAGTTGTGTTGCATCATGTTATTGAAAGAGAATTAAAAGATCCTTATGAAAGTAGGTAAGTTAGTGGGCAGATAACTGAGAGCAAAAATTGCTGAGACTCTTAAAAAAATACTTTCAGTTGTCTTTAGAAATCAGCATTTATGTGCTGCACATAAGCTAATTTTTCTGTGTTGACCTTTGCTTTTGTTAGAAGCATATTGCTTCTGCTGGTAAAACTGGATTTCTGTCATTGCATGACTCAAGGCAGAACCCAGTATTTCCTTTTGTTTTATGATTTATCCAATTGAACTATCCTGAACTTTCTTACCAAATAATTAAATGTAGTCTTGTTATCTCAACACAGGAATCCTGATTGTCTCTAAAATAAAGTATGGACCAGAAAAATAAATGAACAGAAAGTGATGAAATACACTGTAAGTGGAAAGGAACATTTACAAGGGCTTTGAGACACTGTTAGTCTGCATTCACAGATGATGCTTCTTAATCATACATGTGGCTTGTGGGTTTCTTTGGGGGATTTGTTTTAATTTTTTTTAGGGTACTGTTTTGGTTTTTTTTTTTTTTTTAATACCTTCAGGAAGTTTTTAAGTGGGGGAAAAGAATAAGAAATGCTGCTTAAAATTCAGCATAAAAAAGCCATTGGAAAAAACTATTAGACCCAGTGTTGTAAAAAAATTGAAAGCTGAATAAATCCAGACTAATGTCTGTTAGCTGTTTATACTTGAATATGTATGTATACATGTATGTATACTTTCACAAAATCATGTGGAAATACTTATTTTAATTACAGGAGAGCATAATGTAGGTATGCCTTATGGCTGTACCTAATAATTAGATGATGGAATCACATAGGTAGAGTGGAAGGGGATGCTAGCAGTCATCCACTGATGTTTCTTGTAAGATTGTTCGACTTTGCAACCTTTCTGATACATGTGGAAACTACTGCTGATGTCATCCAGACATCTTTGCTTAAATAAAAAAATAATTTTGCCTAAATCAAGAAAAGAGCTACTATTGTGTTCACTAGCTTTGCCTCAGTGGCATGCTATGACAGCATTTAAAAATAATCAAATAGGGGAACTTTAGACCTTTATTTTCAAGCTAGTTTGTCTGGACGCTGTTTGGCTTATTAAATAAGAATTAATTAATGTGTTTGAGACAGTGTGACTTATTTATTAAGTCATAAAAGTGGGTCTTGATTTTGAGTAAAAATAATGGAGAAGATACTTGTATATCTGATATTAGAAGCCACGTGTTGATTGATATCCGAGGGGTGATTCTCCCCCCAAAAAATCCAGAGCATAGAAGTGTTGTGTCATACTTAAATATGCCCTTTTTACAAAATAGATACAGGAATATGTTGTACATACAATTTTCTTTTTTTCTTCTCTGTTTATTTTGCATGTACAGGACAAAGAAGCTTAAAACAGAATTTAATACATTAGATGTTTCTGTAGGGTGCATAATTAGTATTTTCTGCATTCTCTATGGGTTTTGGTCCACAATTATTGTATATGTGATACTGCAGTTATGAGGATAAAAATTAATGTGTTTTTATTCTTCAGTACTTCTGAGTGTCACCAGTTATGTGAACTTTCATTAGATTTTTTTTTTTGGTGGCAGTTAGAGGGTGTGGTGTCCTGTAAGTGCCATGCAAAACCATGATTTTCAGAATGCATTGTCTGAAGAACCATCTCCTGGCAGTGTTTTATTCAGTGGTCAAGTTACAGAGTGCACAAAAATTAGTAGATAAATACTGAGATTTCTTTTATTACAGATAAAAAGGCCATTTTTGATTAATACTTTATCTCCTGCTGATGTGAATTTAGCCTTTTGAGATTAGATTTCAAAATCATGTGTGGTATGGTTATAACCACTACAAAAAAAAGAAGCACAGAAAAATATTTTTTGAGTGATTTTAAGGAAAAGTCTTGACTCTGTATTATGTATAGGAAGTGGCAGAAGTAAATCTATGCACGTGATTTTTCTGAGAAGACTAAGGAGGTTTTTCCAGTGTGACAGGGTGGGGGCTTTTTTGATTGTCTTGTTTTTTTCCTTATCCAAAGCTTTGGAAGACCACAGACGTTATTGTTAGAATAGGAACAAAGTAACCTGTTGTAACTAATGGAGAATTGACTGAAATAACATAGCAATTTCTTAACTCTGAACTTCAATGCTACTTTCCTGTCTTAAGAAAAATCTTACAAGCTGTTTGCTCAAGTAGAAAAATAGATGCCTGGTTTCAGAGTCATATGAAGCAAGAAAAAGTGCTTTCTACGTGTTGAGTCCAAAGACTATTTAAATACCGGTAAATATAGAATAAAGAATAGGAACCTGGAGAGACTTCCAGGTTTCAGAAAAGGTATCAGTAGTTAAAGTGCTAGGTTTGTGGTTGGACTTGATGATCTTAAAGGTCTTTTCCAACCTACATGACACTATGAGTCTATGTTGGACTCTCAACCTAGCAGAGAAAGGCAAATTCAATAGCTAGAATTTTAAAACATACAGACGAAAAGGAATAACTGTGAAGGTGATTAAACACTATGTTAGACTAGTGAGGGAAGTCTTTCGTCAAATCTTCAGTACAAAATCTGGAAAGTAGTTATAATTAGGAAAGTGTGTCTTTGTCACATGGGGATTCTGCAGACTTGTTGCACAGAAGTTTAAATGAAATCATTGTCAGTCTTTTCAGGATTTGGTGTGTACTGACTTCGGCGAGTTACAGAGGAAACCTTATCCTTATCCTTTTTCAAAAGCAAATAAAGACACGCAAATAGACTCCAATTTCTACGTAGTTATTCATCTACCTTTGTTGTCTTTAAAGCTGATTTGGGGGGGTAGTTAAGAAATCATATATAGTAAGTTGAATTTTTTATTGAGGGAGGGCATAACATACAGACACAGCAACAAAACCGTCTCTCTCCACTGTTTAAAAAAAAAAAAAGGTATATTGAAAGGCGAGTTTTACAAACACTGTTTGATAAGTAGCTGCTGCCAAAGGTTCTCTGTGGTAAGAGTAGGCCTTGATCTGTCCAAGCAGGCTTTCTCATCTTCAGAAGCTGAAGTTTATGGGTATGGAGCTAGGAGGACTAGTTGGCAAGGCCCCAGAATTAATTCCACTTCCCAAAATAGACACTTGCATATTTTTTTATTCTGTTTTTTCTGCTAATTCTCTTCCAGTTAGTGTAATTGGAATTACTATAATTGTTTGTGAGTAATTTTTGTGTCTTTCCTGCTTTTTATGAGTCTGGGTATACTCAGTGGAACTTTGCTGAGCAAGGCTTGAAAATTCAAATGTTCTTGAAACTCAGTTTACTTTGTTACAGCTTGTTCAATTTAGATTTTTTATGTTTTGTTCTGACAAACATATCTGCAATCTTTGAGTTGGAAAATAGGGGTATTTTATTCACCCAGTAAAGTAGAGCATCATTTGGTTGTTTATGGGTATTACTGTAGGTCAAGAGAAACTGGTATTTTAGTGGTACTAAATAGAATTGTACAGAGTATAATTTAGTTTTGCTAGTCTTTTGCATGTACCTTTAATACAGCTATGTTGGATAAAGGAAGATCCAAATAACAAATCTATGAACCTGGGGGCTCTGGACAAGTATAGTAATTAAAATACTAGGTTTAGTTCATGTTTAAAAATTGATTGGTTTCAGTAGGTATTTTTTATTACTTAATCTTACTGATTTTCATATTAAGTTCCTTCTGCCTGAGTTACTATAGTAATACTGGCAAAATCACATACTTGCTTAAGGAAATTTTATCTCCAGTTTGTACTTTGAAAACTTGAGAATGGGGAGATGCTATAGAAGTCTTAATATATTGTAATACTAAAATGATATCTGTGGGGTTAAAAAGCATGTATGGTCTGTGGGGCGGCTAGTGATGATTAATAGAAAAGTGGCTGATTATCTCTCATTGGCTTTCTTATGTTAAACTGCCGCATAGTTAGTCACCAAAAATATTGTTTTCACTTTTTCTTGAAACCAGTTGCCGTAGTTGCCACAGTGACACATAACTGAAGCTGGGAGAGGAAGGCAGTCATGAGTAGGAAGAAGGAAGCTGTGAGATTGTTAATATGACAAGAGCACATCTCTTACGTTGACGAAAATTATTTTATGCATTTATCTAAAAAATGAGGAAACGCAGGACTGGGTAACACTCAGCTTTCTCTGAATGCTTTGACCAGTGCATAAAGATTATCACCTTTTGCAGGATAGATTATCCATCAAATGTCTCGATGTGAGGAGAGGGTTAGTGTAGAGCAGCTGATTACAGTTTCTCACCAAAGCTGTTGTATATTAACTTTCATTTTAAATTAAATTATTTGAGTCTCTCTTATCCTTTCAAGCCAGTTGTCTCTCCTCATCCTTCTGTTGCTTTTGTAAATGCAGTGTATTTTTAATGCCGTAATTTACACTTCAGCCTGAAGTATGGTTTCAGGCTGGGAACTGCAGGTGCTATTTGAAAGGTGCAGTTGAAAAGGGACCTGTCTTTTAAAGACAAGCAGGGGATTGTACGATGCCTCTGTATCATGTTTGTAGTGCATGTCACAGTGTTTTACAGTCGGATACAAGTGGAGCTGGGGAAGGGTAGTAGTACTGGCTTTCTCAGTTGCCCATGGCACAAATGAAACAGTTTTGAAAAATGTTTTGATGTCTGTGTAGTCTTGGAATGTAGCCCAAAAAAAAAGGAAAGAACAAAAGGGGGTATGACCAGTGGTGCCAAAACATCAAAAGGCTGCAGTGGTCATCAGTTTGAAACCTAATGCTTTTTTTATGGGACTAGTTATATAACAGCAGCTCCTGAATTTCATGGGAACACAGCTACCTTTTTAAGAATTTTCAAATTCTTTTTTCGATGTACTTTATTTTAAATAACTGATGAGGGAAAAACAACAGAACAGTGGTTCAGGCTGTAGCAAGTTACAGTCTTAAGAACTGTTCCGCTCTGGGTTTTGTTCAATTCTGTTAATTGTTTAAATGTTTTGAGAGAAAAGTGTTTAGCCCTTAACATGGTCCATTTCAGGATGTTCCTTGGGAATTTTGTCTTAACAAATACTCTGTTCCATGCAAAACCTGGACAGTAAGAACATTTCTCATCTTCCTCCTTGCTTTCTGTAGCCGCTATAGTTGTGGCTTTTTTTTCTCCTGACGTGTCTAAAGTCAGTTGTGATAGGGGAGACCGTAACTCTGGTAGTATCTTCCAGATGTATGTTTCTACATTCTCTTCTTTGTGAGCTGTCTTCAATAGTAGTCTTGCACTTAATTGGTTATCTTAACAGAGATATAAAAAACTATTAAGTAATGAGATTGCTCATTGCAATAAGTTTGGTCTATTTTTTCTGAAGAGAAAGCTAAGGGTTAGTTGATACACTTGTGTTTAATGTGCGTTCTAAATATCTGATTTTTTTTTTTTGTCCCAGTACTTACTATGCTTGACTTGCCATTAGAAAATAAAACAGTACAGAAAGCTGTTCTTTCCTGATGTTCTAACACTTGGAAAAAGTTCTAGGGTGGACAGATACCTTAGCAAAAAAATGCCTTTGAGGTGTTTTGTGTAGTTCCGGGAGGTGACCCAAGTTCTGTAAGCCTTGCCTCTGCATGGGGGATTTGTCAGTGTAGTGTAGCAGTTAATCCTGTCTTGTGCAAGTCAGATCCTGGATTGCAAAACTATTAAGTCTTCAAACAGCTCTCCCTTATCTGCCTCAAGTATTTACTTTTTTTTATTATTCAATTATTTTTTTTTAAATACATCTCTCTGTTGAAAAAAAGGAAGTGTAGTGTGCAGCAAACCCCTTTGAGACCTCAAAGAAATTCAAAATTCTGGTTTGAAAATTTAGTTTCAACATTTACAAATTTAGTTCAAGCACAGGTAGCAGAAAGGAACTTGTTCAAAACTGGTGCATACCTATGTGCTTTATTTCATGCTTGCGTTCAGTTTCACTGCAACTGAATGTATCTTTGTGAGTGAAAACCTCGTTTCCAATATGGTAGTGCTATCAAGGATGGGAGCACCCAGTCTGTGCTACTTCTAGGGATCTACGGCAGTGGATGAATTGTGTCGTATTTTTCCCAAATGGTTGTATTGTCTGTCAAAATTCAAAGTTTTTCAGACAGTAAAAGTCTACCTGGGAGTATCTGACTAAGCAAAATATGATCAAAGAATTGTGCTATAGTTAGTGGGTTCTTAGGATGTAACAGCAGATGTAACATCCTCGTTATATGAATAAGAACATAGTGTAGAGGCTCTGTAGATATTTGCCATGTGAAGAGCCTCTGACCTCTGTATTTTGAGAAATTAAAGGTGTTTGGTGGTATATTGCTGCTACTGAAGTCTGGTGTCTAAATGAAATATGAACAGCCAGTATTTGTTTGGTTTTATTTAGAGGGAAGGCAGAGAGGAGTAGATTCCTACCCCTTGTTAGGTAGTTTCTTGTCGTGGTTTAACTCCAGCCGGCGACCAAGCACCACGCAGCTGCTCACTCACATACCCCCCACCCAGTGGGATGGGGGAGAGAATCAGTGTTTGGGGGGGGGGGGCAGAAAACTTGTGGGTTGAGATAAGAACAGTTTAATAGAGCAAAAAGGAAGAAACTAATAATGATAATAACAACAATAATAAAACGTCAATAATAATAAAAGAATCGGAATATACAAAACAAGTGATGCGCAATGCAATTGCTCACCACTCGCATACTAGTGCCCAGTTAGTTCCCAAGCAGTGATCCCCTCCAGGCCAACTCCCCCCAGTTTATATACTGGGCATGACGACACATGGTATGGAATACCCCGTTGGCCAGTTTGGTTCAGCTGCCCTGGCTGTGTCCCCTCCCAACTTCTTGTGCCCCTCCAGCCTTCTTGCTGGCTGGGCATGAGAAGCTGAAAAATCCTTGACTTAGCCGAAACACTACGTAGCAACAACTGAAAACATCAGTGCGTTATCAACATTCTTCTCATGCTAAATCCAAGATACAACACTATTCCAGCTACTAGAAAGAAAATTAACTCTATCCCAGCCAAAACCAGGACAATTCTGCATTCCAAATTACCTTCTGTTTATTTGTATTTTGAAAGTTGGAGAATATCTTCTGCAAACATCTTTCCTAAGCTTATTCTAGCACTTTACTATTATAATTACCTGTTAATAGAATGGTTCGTTATATGAATGGGCAAATGTACTTAAAGCTATAATTAAAGATGTTTGCTTAGTCTTGCCACATCTGATGGGCATGAAGCCAGGGCACCTTTCTTCATGTTAAGTTATGATTCTTTGATCTTTCCAAATAGGTTTATATTTGGCTGTGCTTTTTTTGACTTGGTTCAGTAGGTTTTGCTGTTTCTAAGAGAGAGATGTGAAAGTAATTATTTGATTTTTATTGCATTCTATAATTAATTGTAATTCTTTTGTGTTTGAAGTTTAATATGGTCACATCAAGGTCTGTTCTGTATTGAGTAAGTCTTTGTGGAGCCTGCCTCTGCCCTTCAGTGAAAGACTTACAAGACAGTCCTAAGGCCATCTGCAGACTTTCTAAGCTTTAAGTTAAGCTAAAATTTTTCAACAATGCTGAACTTAGTTATTAATTGAAAAACAATGTCACTGAACAACCGAAGAATGCACTGGCACTGTATTTTGAAGAAAACCTTTGTTTGCTCTGCCTTTACCCTGTGATGACTGAAAGCTCTGTAGCTACAGTTAGCGTAGCACTAAGGGGATGTATTGTAGCTTAACTTCTACGCAGCCCAGAAAAAACAACCAAGGATAGATGACCTTTGGTGAACTCAGGGTAGACTCACTGGTATGTCTGTCTGAAAAATATCATTCATGTTTCCCAGCTATTCTTAAAAATAATTTTACATAAGGTTTACTTACAGCTTTACATTTTGTTTAGGTATTTGACTACTTTTCTTCTATCAGTTACCTGAGAAACTGCTTTATTCCTAATATTAAAAGGGAAAAAGCAGAAAAATACTAATATGTGTATACATTCATGTTTTTTATTTAAATGCTTTGTGGTAGTGCTCTACAAATCAGACACTTCTTGAATTTTATTTTGCCTATTTTATTGGAGCATCTCTGATAAACCTACTACTGTCCTTTGTAGAGTTTTGCTATGGGTAGTAATATACTGAGTGAAGAATTAACAGATTTCTGTTCATTGATATTGTCCTTTCTATAACTGTTTTATGCCCAGCTCAGGGAAATTCTTTTTCTCTCTCCACCTCACCTCTGCCCCCAAATGAATGAACAATCCCCCTAACAATACAGGTGATTGGTGCCTTGGGGCATCTTGTGTTAATTTTGAAAGGGCTGCCACCAGTGACAAATCCCTGCAATATCATACAAAGACAAAACCTTTTCATTCTACAACGATTAACTTTTTTTGGAATTTTTTTGCTGTGATTTCAAGATACTGTAGGCACAGAGGGTTGAAGATCTGTTTCAGATAAACTTTTTTTGAATGTAAGTTTTGAGAGGTTAGTGTTGTGTGTGAGACTTGGACATTTTAATGTGTCATTATTTAAATAATGAGTCAAGGTTGTTGCATGCGGTGTTCATATAGCAATCTCCTAGAGTATTTGTAAACAGTATATGCCAACAGTATTTGCATCTGTTAAAAAACAATTTTGGAGAAAATACTGGGTTTTTTTAATCAAGATATTTTGCTTAACTGTTTGTGTCATCCTCTCTTGCATCTTTTCTGTGTGCATATTTTCATCATATGTGTGGTAAAATCATAAGTGTTCTTCTGTTTTACATTTTTGCTCACTTTATTTACCAAAAATTTAATATTAGTAGATGAGTAATACAAGTCCTTTGTTGTGTGTTTTTATGTAAAAAGTTTGAAGAAGTATTGTCTTTAAAATAAACACTAATTCTGTGTGAAGACAGCAACAAATGATGTGAAAACTTTTGTAGGGATTTACAGCTTTATTTCTGATGTTATTTTCAATAGGAAAATTATTCTGAAATGCACATAAAGCTTTATTCTCAGCCCTAATCTGGGATTGCTCTTGAGATAATGGTCATGAAAAAATTGATACCCTTTATCTTTATAAAGTATCTTAACATATTTGGTAGAAACTAGTGTCAAGCAGAGGTATTTGATGGTAATCTACTGCTTAGAAATAATTGTACTGAAAGGGATGTCATTGAAAGAAATTAGTAATACGGTGATCACTGCTGTTGTTATGTTATACATTCATAAATATATGATGTTTAACTTCCATAGACAAATATGTTTTATGCTTTGCTGTGAAAAATACAATATCAGTTTTTCCATATTGTAGATTAAATAAGATTATGAATCAGGTGGCCATTCAGCGGAAGAAGCAGTTTGTTGAACGTGTGCACAGTTACTGGTTGCTTAAAAGACTGTCTAGGAATGGTGTTCCTCTGTTGAGAAGGCTGCAGTCCAGTTTACAGTCACAAAGAAACACACAACAGGTATGTGACACACTTTTTACTTGTAAGAAGAAATGAGAAAATCTCTATTTTATAGAGTAAAAAATTAACCAGGAAACATAGCGTGGACTGAAAACTTCCTCCTATTCAGGACTAAGTAAATACCTTATTCTTATGTGATATGACCTATATTGGAAATTGGGCATTATCTAAACCTTTTTAATTTGTACGATGTGTGGCGGGGGGGAAACTTGGGGGGGGGGGGGGGGTTTCTTTTGTTTTGCTTAAATGTTTCACAAAAATACTGTTACCAAAACTATCCTAATACCATTGTTTGTTAAGTAGTATCGTGGGTTTTTTGAAACTCATTCCTCAATGTACTCTGAGTTAGTAAGATAAAAAATAAATTTTATTTTAAATTCACGAGAAGGTGCAAAGCAGATGTCATTTTTGACACTTATAACTGAGAAAAACAGGGATTTTTACAAAGTACAGTTTAGACATGCTAATTTACAGTTTTCTAGTTACATCCTTATTGCCCACCTTGTTTGGTAATAATAGAACAAAGAGCAAGTTGTTGATGAAGTTCAAAGACCTGCTTCAACTTTCAGTTTCACTTTTGACATAGTTAAGTGGGATTGTAGGCAAGCATAAATTTATGCTGATAATTTGTTCAAGTAAAACTCGTCCTAGCTAAAATACGTCTAGGCTGGTTAAAGTTGTACATGTTTACCAGTCAGAATTGCTGAAAACCAATCACTCCACGTGTGTATCAGATTCGGAAAGCAGTACTCTTCTGCTTCCCATTTTTGTAATACGAACGCTGCTTCCCATCTTCGTAATGTGAACAGCTCTTCAGTGACATTAGAGGTTTTGGCAGGTCTTTTGCTGTTTTGGTTTAAAGTCACTGGGTGGCTTCAAAAATAATTAAAACTTCTTTTCTGAATTCTGTGTATGGATCCCTGTGTGTAGACCTTGAAATACTGTGAAGCATCATGGTGTGGAAGTTCTTAGTGCATCCCAGTTAACTCTTTTAATTGAACTGAAATGTAGTTGGCTGTGTTCTTTCCGTTCTCCAGGTGTTTGACTTCCAGTGGAATTATTCCTGTAAAATAGCCTCTAGAACTTAAGAATGCATTGTATAATCATTTATTTATATTAAATTGAGATTTTTTTTTTTTCCCCTTTAAAACTTAACTATTATTTTTGTTTGAATTGCATTGCTATTTGCTGATTTAAGTCATTAATTGATGTAGTCATAAAAATACCATGGTCAACACTGCTTCCTAATTATTTGACCTGTCATTTTTCTGTGTGTGTTTCTTTTCTTAGCTTTTCATGAAAGTAATTAATAATTCCCAGAACAGTTGAGGTTGGAAGGGAGCTTTGCAGGTCATCAGGTCCAACCCCACTGCTCAAGCAGGGCTGGCCACTTAGAGCAGGTTGCCCAGCACCGTGTCCAGACTGCTTTTGACTATCTCCAAGGATGGGGACTCCACAGCCTCCCTGGGCAACCTGTGCCAGTGCTTGGTCACCCCCACAGTAAAAATTAAAAAAAAAAAGAAGTGTTTTGTGATGTACAGAGGGACCCTCCTGTTTTTCACTTTGTGCCCATTGCTTCTTGTCCTGTCACTGGGCACCACTGAAAAGAATCTAGCTCTGCCTTCTTTGCACCCTCCCTTCAGGTATTTATATACATCAACGAGATTCCCCTTCACCCCTCCCTACCTTGAGCCTTTTCTTCTCTAGGCTAAACAGTCCCAGCTCTCTCAGCCTTTCCACATAGCTGAGATGTTCAAATTCCTTTTAGGTGGAATTTGGGTGGATTCCTTTTAGGTGGAATTAACTTTGACTATAAATTGGCCACTTGTTTATCTTTCTTTCATTGCTTCTGTATTAATCCATTTTAATACTATTATTTGGGTTGTAACTTCTCTAAAATATTTTGTATTCTGCTTTTAAATTCAGATTAATCTTTTAATTCTGTATGAGAAGTTTCTATTCTGATGAGTGATGCCTGGCAGTTACCTAATAATAGCTGAAATTAATTTATTCAGATAGTAGACTTTTTGAATGAGTTTGAGTTCTTTAAAAAATAGTAAAAATCAAGCACAAAAGTCTGGGGCTCGTGTGGCACTATAGACCTAGATTATAGTTAGTGTCTGAAAAAATTACACTTGCTAGTTGGTAGTTGGAAAGTACTTTTCCTATTGAGAAGGCATGATGAGACTGCAACATTTCCAAATATTTAAATAGTAACTACCAAAATAAAACGATTCTTATAATTGATGTTTGATTGTAATAAAATAAGCCTTAGGAGCTGTTTAAAAGCCCTTTGCCTCTTTGCACTCCTGTACAAACACTATTTCTTCCTTTTCTAATTTCAGAACTATGCACTAGTCTTAAGTAAGAAAGTAATTAAAATGTTTTCTAAATTAATTGGAAACATTGGTTTATTAAAAACTGGGGCACTTCTGCGACTTCATTCTTAAAAACTTATAACTGAAATTAACTTTGTCTTTTGAAAAGAAAAAGCAAGTTTCAAGCAAAGCCGAGTATTAAATGATTCTGTTGATGAAAAATGCGTAGGTAGTGCTTTTCACCAAGTAGCAAGTGTCCTGTCTATGACATTGTGTCTTCTGCATAGCATCTTCAATATATATTTATAATACCTATTAAAGTAGTCATAACTGCAATGCATTTGATGCATTAGTCATCTTTGTTACTCCAAGTATAAGCCAAACCATAATGAAGACTTTAATAAACAACTGTGGCATAACTGTTGTGAGAATGCCTCAAAATTTTTGAGAAATAGATGATTATTTTATTCATTTTGGTCTAGATGGGAAAATACTTCTTATTTTATGTGAGAGGTCAGAATGTCAATAAACCTAAATAGGTTTTCAATCAATCAAAGGAACATAAACACTGATGTAATACAGATTCAGAGGAGAATTTTTTAAATTATCATTATTATTTAAATGGAAAAGAAATGACCAAACCCCTGACAATGGTTTCAGGATAGATGCCTAGTGGAAGGTGGTTTTGATCCCCTCTCTAATGTTTCTTTACTAGAACAAATTTGGCAGGGGGTGAAGCGTGCATGATTTAAAATTACTTCCTAATGAACGTGTTTCAGAGCTCAGTTATGATATGCTTTTGAAGCTGATGTTGTATCAGGTAACAGTTCTAAACCAGGGAAGAGGATCTTGTTCCTGCAGATGGTGAGGTAGTATGTAAGCCAAGGAACCCTCTGAAAGAATGGTTTATACTGTCATTTCTCTCTCCACCTAGAAATTCAGAAAAGGTATTGGAAATACTCTAATAAATTTACATCCCCATTATTTTAGTTTTTTTTCTGTACTTAAAGAATGCTTGAATAAAAATAAGGCATGAAATTTAAGTGTAGTAGCTTGTTGCTGCTGTAGTGGGGTTGGTTTAAAACTGCTGTTCAGAGAAACAAAGTAGAAGGTGTTGGTGACTAAGTTCATATCTGCACTGAAGATTTCAGTAAGAACACAAGTTGCAACCACTAAATGATTTTGACTGATTGGCATACAAGTGCCAGCAGAGGGTCTTAATAAAAATAATTGTATTGATCAAGATCCAATTTCATCACTGTAATTCTATTTTTGTTTGACTCGTATTAAGTTACGGTGCCTGCAGGGAGTGAGGCTGTCCTCATGTGTTCACATCCAGAGTAAGGAGTGATCTGTTGGTACACGAAAATTATTCCTGGTGGTATGCAGACACTGCTAACATACTCATGATGGGAGTTGGAGCGGAAGACCAGTTCTCAGTTGGTGAAGGTTCTGTGTGCAGACTTAGAAGTGTTTCCCTTTTCCCTCAGTATTAGTAAATGTGTCAGTTTTAGCTTTTCTAGATAGTATTTGGTGTTCAGCAAGAACTAAGTCCATCAGAAAATATCACAGTTTATTTCTAAATTTTTCTTGTGTTGTCAGCCAGAAGAAAGTTTTTGGCTTCTTTATAGAAAGAAAGATTTGGAAGAAGAACTCCTTACCAGGAAGTTAATAGAAACTTTCCTTGTCAGAAAGCTTTTGAAAACTAAAAATTTTGAACTTCATCTAAGTTTTTACTAGTTAGATACTGGAAACCAGTGCATCATGCTCTTTTCAGCTTGCCTGGATCTTTTCATCTAATTAAGGTATCTCTTGTATGTCAGGTAATAAACAGGTTAGGGTAAAGCGGGTTTATCTTGGCTATTACAACCATGTCTGCCAACATTACTTTGCATAGAAGTGTCCAAAAATTGGAGGCTTGCTATTCATCACCAAGCCAGAGTGATGTTCAAGAAGGGGGGGTGTGTGTGCACAAAAAAAGCAAACAAGGTGCTCTTGATACTTTGGATCAAATCTGCAGATTTACACCTACCTGCCTATTTTATGAAATGAAATTGGTCAAACAACTGATTCAACTAGAAGAATATTTGGGGTTGTTTTTGAAGTGCAACTGCACCTTCAGATTTAGCCAAATACTTAAGTCTCTAATGAACTACCCCAAGACCTGGTGTAACAAATAACATTTTTTTTCTTGCTGTATTTAAGTTTCCTGACCCACCCTTAAAACTAGTATGGTTTTGTTGACTTAGCTTTCAGCAGGATCAGTTCCCCAGTTTCATGAACTATGCAGTTACATAGGGCAAAAGAGCAGACTCTGAATGGCTACAAGCAAAGGGAGGACAAGCCTTCCACTTTTAGCAATAGCCACAACTTAATTTTGGTCCTGAAAAACAGTGAAACTATGAAAAAATTGTATAGCTGTGTTAGTTAACAGTTAGGTTGCTTTTCCACACATGGGATCTGTATTTAGAGATGAATGGGTGAAGGAGAACAGCAATTAGTGGCAGTGTAGACTTTCTAATTCAGTGAGTCTCTGAGAATTTTAAGGAATTGAAAATGTGCTTATTACTATTTGTTCTGTCAAAATTTACTTTGGTCTATTCTGACCCTCAGCAGTTCAATTATTTGTCTAAGTCAAGACTTAACTCCTTAAAAGAAATGATAACTGTTAGTAGTAAGAGTCATTAGGAAAGAGAACTAGAAGTTTCTAGCTACAATTTTTCAGTCTTTTTTTCGTGGTTTTTTTTGAAAAGAGGAACAAACTGTTGTTTCCAGATTGCTATATTGTAATACAGAGATAGTTGATAGTTAAGGATTTTCAACTTCAGTGAACCCAGAGGTTTGAATAAAGCTAATTTCATAGCTTCCACAGCTACTTGCCTTTACTTTTACAAAGTTTATAAAGCAATAATTCTATGCAGATCATAGATTCATAGTGCTTGCAGATCTCTTAGATATTTTTGTAAACTGCCAGTTTTTGCAATTCTATTTCTAGAACCTTTTGTCTGAAAAATTGCACAAGCTTCCTTTAGAGGACCTATGATATTTGTAAATTATCTTTCTGTTAAGGAGGTTTTTTGCTTTGTGTGTAACAATTTGTAATGTTGATTATCGTTCATCTGCTTCGTCAGTTTTCTTTATTCCTCTGTCGTCTTTTTTTTGTAACATAGGGAATTTATTGTTTGTTTTAGTTAAAAAAAAAAAACACGACAATTACTTATCAAGTATGTATTGCGTTATGCTAGTTACAGGCAAGCATACAAAGCTTTGAATCGCTTTCTGAGATTCTTTTATAAAATATTCATTTTAGATGTAATAATTTTCCAAAGCAGATGTTTCTTTTGTGTACTTGGTACTAATATCAGGACTTTTACTTTTTTATGGCCTTGTTTCTGGCAAATTACCAATACCATTTGAATACTATAGGTAGTATTCCAATATCATCCATTTTCTTATGAAAAATAGTAAAAACAAACAAGAAAGTCTCTGTTTTCTGTATGTACAAATCAAACTAAATACTGCAATTGTTTAAACACTACTTCCTAAAAATATGTGAATTAAATTCTTTCATCCATTCACTGAAAGGTTGTATTACTGCATTTACCCATTTGCAGTACCATTTGAAGTTACTATATTATTTAATAGACTGCTTTTCATTTCCTGTCCTCAGAAGTCATAATGATTTTGTTCTGTAACAAGTGTGTCCTAATTCTGCTGGGTGAGGTGGAGGTGGACACTTGAGTTTCTGAAGAAGCTGATGATGTTCACCTCGTTTGGATTTTGATGTGAAAATACTGAATCTTATTTTGCAAATTGTTATACTGCTGGGTTGCTGTTTGCTATACTGCATTTTCTTATGTAAATAGCCTTCATCATAGGATTGCTTCCCAGTTTATAGATTTTGTTTTCAGCTAGATGGTTGAGAAACTCTAGAAGATATCCTCTTTTGTTGCAGTATGAAGCTTATGACCAAGTGCTGTAGCTATAAGACAGTAGTTTCTCCTTTCCTGTGAATACATTCTGTAATTGCATAAAGCTAGCTTATAGAAAGAGGTTAGCATTTTTCATTTCATAAAAACCTTTTGATTCTTTTCTTAGAGAGAAGATGATGAAGAAATGCAAGCCTTAAAAGAAAAATTGAAGTACTGGCAAAGGCTGCGCCATGATCTTGAAAGAGCACGTTTGTTGATTGAACTTATACGTAAACGTGAAAAATTAAAAAGAGAACAGGTAAATGGAGTACCTTTTAATTTGGTGAAACTTTTCTGAAGGAAAGATAGTTTAAGTGTTCTCACACACAGTTTTTGCAACAGAAAGACTGCAGTGTTCATCTTTTAATCCTCATGTAGGATCAAGAAACATACGTACATGCATGTGCTCATGCAAACTGTTTAAAATATATAAAATTATCATAGAATCATAGAATGGTTTGGGTTAGAAGGGACTCTTAAGGGTCATCTAGTCCAACCCCCCTGCAATGAGCAGGGACATCTTCAACTAGATCAGGTTGCTCTGAGCCCTGTCCAACCTGACCTTGAATGTTTCCAGGGATGGGGCATCTACCACCTCTCTGGGCAACCTGTGCCAGTGTTTCACCACCGTCATCGTAAAAAATTTCTTTCTTATATCTAGTCTAAATCTACCCTCTCTTAGTTTAAAACTATTACCCCTTGTCCTATCGCAACAGGCCCTACTGAAAAGTGTGTCCCCGTCTTTCTTGTAAGCCCCCTTTAGGTACTGGAAGGCTGCAGTAAGGTCTCTCTGGAGCCTTCTCTTCTACAGGCTGAACAACCCCAAATGTCTCAGCCTCTCTTCATAGGAGAGGTGTTCCATCCCTGCAATCATCTTGATGGCCCTCCTCTGGGCCTGCTCCAACAGGTCCATGTCTTTCCTGTGCTGAGGGCCCCAGAGCTGAACACAGTACTCCAGGCGGCGTCTCACAAGAGCAGAATAGAGGGGCAGAATCACCTCCCTCAACCTGCTGGTCACACTTCTTTTGATGCAGCCCAGGATACCGTTGGCCTTGTTTTCATTGGCAGTGTTTCCTTTTTTACAGTCATCAGGGACTTCACGTGACTGCCATGACTTTTCAAGTATCATGGAGAGTGGCTTGGCAACTACATCAGCCAATTCCCTCAGGACTCAGGGATGCATCTTGTCAGGTCCCATAGATTTATGTATGTTCAGGTTTGTCAAGTGGTCTGGAACCTGATCTTCTCTTACAGTGAGAGGGACTTTGCTCCCCCCAGTCCCTGCCTTGAGGTCCATCCACTTGAGAGGTGTGGGAAGAGAGGTTGCCAGTGAAGACTGAGGCAAAAAATTAGTTGAGCACCTCAGCCTTCTCATCTGTTGTTACCAGTTTGCCAGTTGGGTTCATGGGGGTGGTATGCTTTCTCTGACATTGCTTTTCTGGCTGCCATACCTGTAAAAGCCCTTATTATTATTCTTTGCATCCTTTGCCAAGTTCAGCTCCATCTGCACCTTGGCCTTCCTTGCCCCATCCCTATACAACCAGGCAATGTCCCTATAGTCTTCCCAGGATACCTGTCCCTGCTTCCACTGCCTGTGCATTTTTTTCTTGCCCTTTAGTTTGACCAGCAGGTCTTGACTCATCTCTTGCCTTGCTTTCCTGATTTCTTACACCTGGGGATTGAGAGCTCTTGCGCTCTATGGAAAGTGTCCTTAAAGATCTGCCAGCTCTGTTCTGCTCCCTTGTCCCTGAGGGCAGTTTCCCAGGGGGTCCTGTTCACTAACTCCTTGAACAGCTGGAATTTTACTTTCCTAAGATTCAGGGTCTTGACTTTACTCTTTGCCTGACCTGCATCCCTCAGGGCTGTGAATTCCACCACTGCATGATCACTGCAGCCCAGGCTGCCTCCAATCCTGATGTCTTCAATTAGCTCACTTGTATTGGTGACCAAACAGTCCAGTATCGCATCCCCTCTGGTGGGGCTATTACCTGGCCTAAGAAGTTATCCTCAGTGCACTCCAGGAGTCTCCATGCTTGCTATGCTACTTTTCGAGCAGGTGCCAGGGTGGCTGAAGTCCCCTAGCAGGATGAGAGCCTGCGAGTGCAATGCCTTCTGTGGCTGAAGCAAGTAGGCTTCATCAATAGGCTCCCCTTGATCAGCCAGCCTGTAGTAAACATCAACCACAAGGTTCCCTTTATTGCCTCGGTCTCTAATTCTTACCCGTAAGCTTTCAACTTGCTCGTGGCTATTCTTCAGAGACACCTTCACAGTCTATCTATTTCTTGATGCACAGAGAAACCCTCCTGTCCCTCCTTCCTCACCTGTCCCTTCTGACCAGCCTGTAGCCATCGATAGATAGCCACACTCCAGTCATGGGATTCGTCCCACCAAGTTTCAGTAATGGCAGCTAGGTCATAGCTTTCCAGCGGTATGGTGGCCTCCAGCCCCTGTTTGTTGGCCATGCTGCATGCATTGGTGTGTAGAAACTATTTAACAAGCCATTCCGTTAGACTTGCAAAGACAATTGGTTTCTGAAGAACTGAAGAAAATTTGATCTCTTCAGGTTTTCCCAATACATGTGCCTATACTGAGTAGCACTTTAATGTCACTAAAAAAAAGAAAAGAAAAAAAAACCCTGCATGTAAGTTGTACAACATTTTAGAGTTAACATTGCTGGGAGAAGAGATTTGAGGAAGTGATAATGCAGAAAGATAACATTTTATATGAAAACTGTGAAAGCAAAATGTTTGCCCATATGAATGTTGTAATTGTCCTAATTTATAAAAACACCATTCCATTTTTACTTTTTGCAAGCTATGAACATTCATTGCAAGCTAATACAGTTTGTAATTCTTGAGTGCTTTCTGGAATTCCATGCATCATTCCTGTACGTTCACATATCACTTGCTATGTACATGTATTATGTGTTACTATATATACACATGTATTTTATGTGTGTGTGTATAATTTGTTTACATGTTTATATTGTGTGTATATACACACGCCCCATTAATGTGTCATTAAGAATTTATTTTTACCATAGCAAGATTGTTTCAATGATGAGAACTTTACATGGCCTGAAAATAAAACTATAGAGGAGTTGTAATGTTGTAAAAAATAATGAAAATTCTGATGGATGATCAAGTATTTGAAGGTGTTGTTGATTCTGGTTTTTAGAATTATTTTCTTGGAATTTATGTAGAACATTGTCTTTAAAATTACTCTTTGTTTTGGTCTTACATAGCCTGTAAATGTTCATCAAATTCTCTTTTTACACTTTGAACATGGCACTACAACTGAAACTTAATTTTAAACTTGTTACCTTTAAATTCTTGTTCTTATATTTGCATTGTTGGCAAAATATGAAGCTGTTCTTATGTAATGCCTTTTAAAAGAAAAGACAGTTAAAAAATGTAACAAAGTTATAGATAAAATAGAAATGTGAGTTCTGAGGAGCTGGAGTTGAAGTTGAGTCTACAATGAAGGGATTAGAATGAGTCATCAGCTTAAAGTGTATGTCAGACAAATGCCAACTGATGATACTGAAGGTAGCATTGAACTTGTTTACTTAAATATATTGTGTTTCATATCTAAAGTACTATTGCTGCAAAACAACTTTAAAACAGTTTCTTAATGAAAAATGCTCAATTGAATAACTATCTCTTCTTTAGGTCAAGATTGAGCAGGTTGCTATGGAACTTCAGCTTACTCCATTCACTGTACTTCTGCGATCAGTTCTGGATCAGCTGCAGGAAAAGGATTCTGCTCGTATATTTGCTCAGCCAGTGAACCTTAAAGAGGTATGTTTTAAGCTGTATTTCCTTATGTTTAGGTTTGACTTGGTGACGTTTAAGTGCAAGAAACAAATCGTTGCATGCAGAGTTGGGAGCAGTGTTACCTTTTAATCTCTATTCTGATAATTTATGTTATGAGTTATGACTTACTCCTGTGAAAGTCTATTTATGCTCATATACCAAAATAATTTCTGGGAAATACTTGTACAGAATAACATGGGTACATATTGATCTTTTGCGATAAGATTATTTGATAAAGCAAACCCAAAGGGTGTCTTAAATATTGAAATGTGGATACTGTGTTCTTACTTGCAGGTGAAATTCCTTTTCATTCACTGGGAAACTAGATAGAGTGTGTGTGTGTGTGTGCATACATACATACATATACAACATATACACATGTATAAATAACATGTAGACACGTCTATATAAATTGTATATGTATGTGTGCATATACTATGTACACGTGTATATATCATACATATGTGTACATAGGTATAAATACATGTGTTTATGCTTATGCATAAACACATGTATGGTATGTACATAAAACCACAGAATTCTAAAATCACGGAGTTTCACCATCTGTTAGTAGAGCTCCAACTTGTTACCTAAGATGCAGAATCTTGTAATATGTAAACTTCTGTTGGAGTGCAAATGTTTGCGATATGAAGATGTGCAATTCTAAGCTACATTTTGAAGTTCCTGATTTGAGGTGTTACAAAATATGTTAAAAAATGTGGATCAGTTAATAGCTAATGTTACTTTGTCTGTAATAAGATAATTTTACCCATTTCATGTTTTAAATATTTATTCAAAGGTTCCAGACTATTTGGATCATATTAAACACCCTATGGATTTCTCTACCATGCGAAAACGGTTAGATGCTCAAGGCTATAAAAACCTCAGTGAGTTTGAAGAAGACTTCAATCTTATCATAGATAACTGTATGAAATACAATGCAAAAGATACAATATTCTATAGAGCTGCAGTGCGGTTAAGAGATCAAGGAGGTGTAGTTCTCAGGCAAGCTAGGCGAGATGCTGAAGGAATCGGTTATAATAATGAAACTGGAATGCACTTACCTGAACGGCCTAAACTTGAGTCACCCCAGCCTTTCTCTTGGGAAGATGGTAAGATGTTTTTGGATTATTTTTAAAAGTTGCATTTTTCATTACACACAGTGTGTAGATTCCATACAGATGTTTGAGATTGTTGCTGTTCAGTTTTCTGACTACATTTCCTGCCCCCGTGAAAAACACTGCTTGAAAGATTTAAATGTTTGTATTCTACTAGATCTGTCATTAGAAAACAGTGTTATCCAGATTCTGATTTGGTCAGTGCCAGAGCCTAATTTCACAAGATACATAAAAAAGGTTTTTAAATTGAGCGCTTCCTTTCACATGATTATATATGCTTGTAAGTCATGGAAAATGACTACCAGTGCATATAAACTTAAGCATATTCTTAAATAACCTAATGAATTAAAAAATCAAGCACGTTTGTAATACTAGGAAGTAAAATGACTTCTTTTGACATACACATCAGTTTTCTGAGGTTTTGGCAGTAAAGGAGAATAATTAACATATTTCTTTTATAACCATAATCTTGCCCTTTGACAAGAAGGATATCATCTATTAGGGTGGGAAGGATTAATTATGTCTTCCTGCTGACCTTTTAATTCTTGCTCTGCTACTTAGTTTTCTTGAGCAAAATGCTTATCAAGAAGAATAGTAATTATACAGTAGGAATTTGTTTCAACATTTCTTCACTGGTGAAGCTACTAAGACTGTAATCTAAGTAGCTTTTTGATGACATTTTTTAATTTTGGCAAGTGAATTTTATTTTTTTTTTTTCTCCTGTGGGTATTATTATTCTGGGAAATATTCTGGCAAACGCACATTTTCAATTATGTGTATTTTGACTTCAGTGGATAGGTTACTGAATCCTGCAAACAGAGCGCATATGTCCTTGGAAGAACAGCTGAGAGAGTTGCTAGAAAAACTTGATCTCACCTGTGCGATGAAATCCAGTGGGTCAAGGAGCAAAAGAGCAAAGCTGTTAAAGAAAGAAATCAGCATTATTCGCAACAAGCTAAGTCAGCAACACAACCAAGCTCCTCAAATAGAATCAGGTATTGGAAGTTTTGAAGAAGAAAGTGCAGCATTAGAACAAGACGGAGAAGAAGAAGGTAAGATTTTTAAACCATGTTTAAATCAGTACTGTTCTGAACCTCTTCAGTCAGGTGCTTTAATCATGTGAATTAAAGAGTGTAATAAATGAATATTATATTTAGTTTTTAAATGGACAAATAGCCACTTAATCACAACAAATATTTTAAGAATAGGAGAATTATCTTTTTTAAACAAAACCTCCCTCCATTATTTTCCACAGTAGCAAGGCTTTTTAAAAATTTAGGTGTTAAGAAATGAAAGTAAAAACAGTCTCATACAAAAAGGAATTGGAAATGCCTGAGTGGAGAATATCTTTGTACTTTCAGAAATCCACTTAAATGCCAAAATATGTACTAAGGATCATGTAAGCCTAGGTCAGTGGTGCTGAAAATTCTGGCTGTTGTACTGCCTTCTGTAGCTTTTTTGTTCTCTGCTCCAGACTGGCGAGGGTGGAGGGTAGGTTTGGCTTGGGGTTTTATTTATTTATTTTTTTAAATAAAGCTAACTATTGATAAGACTTAACAAACTTAACGTTGTAGAATTAAGTCAGCTGTATCTAACCATCCCTTCTCCTTGCGCTTCTCTTCCTCCTCAAAACATTGGTCTTAGAACTGCATCTACTCTTGTCTAATTCCCATTGATTTCAATGAGAGCAATATACTAGAAAGACCTAACTTTATATTTCAGTTGAATATTGTATTTGCATTTTTAGCTTTTAAATCAGTTACTGATGTCTTTATTGCTCATTTTTAAATGAGGCAAAGAAAATCTAGTCTCTCAAAAAAAAAAAGGTTCTATTGAGTTTGTTTCATGATCAGCTCTTCTCTAAAAAGCTAACCTATTTTTCTGTAGGAGAGTTAGAGACGTGTTTCATTTTGTGTAAGTGCATTGAATGGGAGGAGGAAAGAGCTCAAGGGAAAGTGGAAGCGTAGTAATAAATAAAACAGGCTGTGTCTGGTGCAGCTTGATGCTATCAAAATTTTTGAAAGGTGAAGTCAATAAAATGACTTTCCTTAACTGCCATTCAAAGAGCAACTTGGTGTTTAATTCTTAGTTGTGACTGAGAATGCTTTTCAAACATATAACTTGCTAAAGATTTGAACGACAGTAGTAGCAAAAGTGTACGTGAATCAGCAAGCTTATCTTGTTCTGAGGCCATTAAGTATTCTTAAAATGTTTAATGATTTTTTTTTTTTTTTTTTTTTTAATAAATCTCCAAGTGATGATGCTGCTGAATATAGTTCTTTAGGAATGTAGTTTCTGGCAGATAATGAATACACTTTTTTTACTTGTAGCTTAACATTTTTATGACACAGCCTTTCACTGCAGCTGTTGTGCAAAAAACAGTCAAAAAGTGAGCAGTAGTTGTTTTCTTACAGTATGCTTTTTAAAAAAAGCATAATGAAGAGCATGATACAGAGTTGATTGGCTTTGTTAGAATTCTGATCTAGTGAAGAGTAATAGTCATTAGTTCAAACTTCGATTCTGAAGTGGAAGGTACTTAGAGGAGTAAAGAAAACAAATTGCCAGAGAAGGATGAGGGAAGTAGTAGAATCCTGTGCCCAGGATTACCTACAGGAGCTGACTTTAGAAGAGCTGTGAATTACCCCCTGGCAATTCTGTTTTCAGTTTATGATCATGTGAAAAATATGGTACCAGAATAACCCCATGAAATTAGGTTTTAGTGTCTAAATAGTTCTCAGGTGTTTTTCTGTGCTTAAATCTTTTTGTGAATATTTTCTAATTAATTGTAAGAAAATCAGGATTTGTTCACAAAGAACAGTCACTTTGGACATTCTAAACTACAGGCTTTTTTAATTGGTGGTACTTCAAATGTGCTTATCTGACTGTAAATTTCATTCTAAATGTCTTCCTGAAATACTGTTTACCAATTCTAATACTTGTATGCCTTCAAAGGATGTGGGCATCATCACACTTTATTTTAACAATATATTTTTAATATGAACTATGCTATTGTTTGATTAAACCTTAAACAATGGGGCAGAGATTTTTCTGCACTTAGAAGTCATTAATTGTCAAGTAAGCATTGCTGAACCAAAACAGTGTAGAGATAATATTTAATCCACTACAGATACAGGGCTTAAACCCTTGGGTTTTTACACCCTTTTTTCAGGTAACGTAGAGAAACTAACTAAATTTTAAAATTTCATGTGATAGCATAAATACTACATCAGTCTCATACAGTTACTCTAGAATAAGCATCTTCTTTCTTCTTATTAGTTTATATTTTAAAAGATTCTTTTGGAAGCTGGAAAGAAGGCTTTAACATCTTTTTGAGTTGATAATTACGGGTTAGGAAGTGCTTCTACTTTTATTTGAGAATGCTGCAGCAGTAGAATGTTTCTTTTCTTTCCCATCACTTGGGATGAAAGACTGAAACTAGTTTTATACGCTCACAGTTATATCTTCGTTGTCTTTTCCTAGCATGGAATTACTAGAATTGACTGGAACATGATCATGTTAAAAAAAAAAAAAAAAAAAAAAAAAGGAAGGAAGGAAGTAAAAATGGTAGAGGGTGGTTTTTCTGATTTCTCCTATCAAGTCTGCATTGTCAAGTGTGTATTTGCCAACTAGTGGCTAATGAAGCTGCAAGACTTCGGGGGTGGGGGTAGGGATTTCCACCCACACCCACCCCTTTTTTTTTTTTTTTTTTTTGAGATTAAACTTCTATCTACAACTGTCAAATAGCTTTGCAAATCTTGCCTTTCTATAAATTTTATAACACTTTTTAGCTCACTCTAGTAGATAGGTTACAAATACTTTTTTTAATGCTTATCTGATAAAATTTGTCTTAGGTGGGTAAGGTGAATATTGATAAGGTGACATAGATAAAAATGTATATTTTCAAAAATTTTACTTGAATGGCAGTGTAATTGCATTTAACAGATAATCATCCACCACCCCAACTTTCTATTTAAAAAAATAGATTTCTTAGTTATTAGTTAATGAAACTAACATAACTGCATGAGAAGTAAAAAGTATTCATCCAGGTGTAAATTGTTAACACCAACGATAAACGCCTACTTTTCTATCCCTATTACATTCCCAGTATAAAATTAGGAACTATTAACTAGGACAGATTGTTGCTAGACAAGGTTTGTTTTTAAAATGTTATGCTTTGTTTCCAAACAACAATTTATTTGGTGGGCTGCACATTTATAGTGAGTTTTATAATAGACTTTATAACTACAGGTTTTCAAAAATCACACTCTATTTATAATTTTTTCAGGAGATAAATCTCCCCCTAAACTTGAACCATCAGATGCATTACCTCTTCCTTCAAACTTGGAGACTAATTCAGAACCACCAACCCTCAAACCAGTAGAACTCAATCCAGAGCAGAGTAAGCTTTACAAAAGAGTAAAATTTGATAATGAATTATATAGCACTTCCATTCAGAAAGAAATAAATGGACACACTCCAGAACACTTACTTGACAGTAATCTCAATGAGTCGACTGTTTCTGCTGTAGCTGAGTCATCAACTGATGTAAACAGACGTACATCCATTCTCTTCTGCAAATCGAAAAGTATAAGCCCCCAAAAGTCTGCAAAGAACACTGAAACCCAGCCAACTTCTCCACAGCTAGGGACCAAAACCTTTTTGTCTGTAGTCCTTCCAAGGTTGGAGACACTTCTGCACCCAAGGAAAAGATCAAGGAGTGCATGTGGAGATTCTGAGGTTGATGATGAGTCCCCTGTAAAGCGCTTGGATACAGGTAAATGTTACAAAACTTATTTGAATGGATGCATCTCAAAAGTTAACATACCTGTTAATTTTTTGACATACATGTAATTGTTAATCTTCAGATTTTAGCACTTGGAACAGTTTTTCCTCATAGTTGAATAGTTAAAGTTCAGAAAATTACCGATTCATTTTTGTGTTGGCCCTACACACTTAGACTTAGTGAACCAAGTTTTACTTTTTCACAGTTTTCACTTTAGCAATGGAATCTTCAAGTTTACGTGTATGGGTGGGTGATTTTTTTTAATTTTTTTTTTTAAGCTGTTTTGTATTTCTTTTGTTGCAACCAATAGGAAAGGTGAATCAGCTACTTTTTTGGAAATTCCCTGTTAAATTATATGGAAACTTTATCTATGTTGCCAAAACCAGAACTCTTATAAGGAGGAGCATGGAAAATATATGTTCCATGTATGACCTCATTTTGCTGTAGTGTTACTCCAAGCATATTTTGATGTTATGAAACTGATGACTATGTATGAAGTGCTTTGTATACCCATGTATTTATGGAAGTGTTAAAGTCCCAAAGTATAATCATATTTCCTGTGTTTCTTTTATTTAGTCTATGCATTTTAATAAACAAATGTAAGATTGCAATCCTAATGAGACTTCTCTAAAAAACGTTAAAAAAAACCCCATTATCTTGATATGTTGGTGCAGTACAGTTGCAGACATTAATTACACCTTTTCTTAGCAAACCGTAATGCTATTTACTGGAGAAGTTTGAATAAAACCCTCTTTGAGAAAGAGCAGCAGGATAAGGAAATTACTTAAGTATATTTCCGTAACATTATCCATGTCCATTGCTATGACTTTTATATTACCTTTGAAAGAAATACTCTTTTTCTTTGTCATGTTGATAACCCTTACAGAGGTATGAAAACAGCATGTGGTTTTTTGTGTCTTTGAATGAAAGATACAGGAATTTAATTTGAACATCTATTGTGACGATGTGCTCCAAAAGCCATTTGTGTGTTTTGTGGGGGTTTTTGTGGCTTGGCGGGGGAAGGAGGGTTGGTTGGTTGTTTTGTTTTGGGTTTGGGGGTTTTTTTGTTGGTTGGTTGGGCGTTTTTGTTTGGTTTTGCTGTTGGTTTTGGTTGTGTTTTGGGGTTTTGTTGTGGTTTTGGGGTTGTTTGTTTTTTTTTTTTTAAATGATCAAGTGAGGAGGAAAATTATTCTAATGCTGGAATCATAGCATGAGAAAGTGATAAGTAAGATTCGGGGAGGGGGGTGTCTTTTTGTCTCTTTACTTGTTTCGCCTCTTTGGAAAGCCCCGGTTTCCATTTCTTTTCATAACAGCTTGGAAAGAGCACGTAGATTTGATCTGGTACTTTAGTTCTGAAGTAGGAATCATGTGAAGCTAGTGTGATGATAGAAATGAGTTAATCTTCATTAATGATATAAAAAGCTTTGGTTTCCAAATACTGCAATTTATGGGTCTTTAATCTAGATAATTTCATTGTGTACCTTTATACAGATTGCATTTTATCACACACACAGTGAATCATTTTGTGCTAGATCACACCAGGAATTAGTACTAATTCATTGAAATTTTTATCTTAAACATTGTGAATTGTTTCTTTGGGGAAAAAAAATGTTTTTATTACATAGGAAAACTTGACTTAATTCTTGACACACACAAAAAAAAAAAAAAAAAAAACCAACCAAAAAAACCCCATCCCAGTTTTCTGAGTATATTTAAAATCTATCATTTTGTTCCTTTTCTCTGTGGAGTTAGGTGTATGTGGGGTAAATATGCTTTTGATTATCTTCAAAACAAACAAAAAAACCCCAATGCAAACAATTATGGATAGTTTCTTCTAATTCTAGTACTTTTCCCATTTCTGAATTTCTAGGGTTTTTTTTTTTTAATGTAATAGCTAGGCTAGTAACAGGAATAAAATCCAAAAGGTTAAAACATTTTATTTTTCTAATTTTTAAATAAAGTTCTGAAGCCTCTTCCTGAAGCTAATGAAGATATGCACAGAATTAAATGTATGTAGAACTAATACTTAGGGGGCATTTATATTTAAACTTTTTATTTGTTTGCTCAAGAAGAGACTATGTATGTGAATCGAAATGTTTTAGCCAAATTAAATTCACCTGAAGTTGTTTGAGTTATTCTTTAATAGTATGTGGGTTTTTAAGCATATATGGTTCATACAGATGTGTCAGCTTATCAAATTTTATTCCTGTGATTCTTTTTCCATTTGCAACCAAACATTTTGCTTTCACGTTGGAGATTTTATTCCTCATGTTATTTCCAAACTTGTGTCTCCGCTAATTTAAGCAATTTGCAGTTGGCAGCTATTTTGAGCCACAATTCAGCAGGAAACCAGCACAAACCTCAGATGCTTTCCAAGATTTAAAACCAGTTGAATTGTTTTACTTTTGCATATGCAAGCTGGTGTCAATTCATGCAGATGTCTGTGTTCTGATAAAAACAAATGAGATGATGTATACAGTAATACATATATTTTTTTTCTATTTGGTTATTTTTCACAAAATTTTAATTTCATGCTGCTGATAAAAAATGCTTTTATTCAGAAGAATTCAGCAGACATTAACTTTTCCCTCCAAATCCATACCATGATAGAAAAAGTGTGCTTCAGGCTTCTTACATGTGTTCTTGTGATGTAGCAGCTTCAAGAGCAGTCACTGTAGTTGAAAATTAATTATTATTGCACAATTTTCTTTGGTAGAAATGTTAAATATCCTCAATTACAGTGGATATAGGAAAAAAGTCATTTAAAAGGACTTTGCTTAATATACAAAGCATTGAAATTTTTAAGTGGTCAAGAGCTGCGCCGTCACGTCTTTCTTCTTCCTTACCTATTCATAACCAATGCGGGGGTTTTGCCGTTACTTAAGGATGCCTTGTTTTGTCCCTCACCTTACCCACTCCTTGGTGTTTCCCTTTTCATGTCACTCATATGTGTTCTTGTATGAAGAAGTTCAAAGGAAGACTCTAACGCTTGCGTACTTAAGTAAAACCACACCCACGTTGATGTTTCATTAGTCTCACAGACTGCCTTTTGTTATGCTCTCTTGAATTACATTCGAGGTTTGTATGCTTACCAGTTAGTTTCAAGAAAGACACATACAGGATCCATTGGCACACTATTCTGTAAGTATGGTGTCCGATATGTTTTTGTTTTTTATATACAAAATAATTACTGAAATACTAGCTTTTTTCAGAAATGGGGGACTATTGCACAACATGACTTAACCTTCAAAGAGTACTGAAAGCAGTTCACTTTAATAGGCTGACCTCCCTTTATAGGTGTATCTTTGTTTAAAAAATATGAAGCAAGTGTCATGTAACCTTAAATTTTAATTTGATAGTGTACTACTAGGGCATTATCACTTACATATATATAGCACTTCTTTCTCCGTAGCTGCTATGTGGAAACTGACAGCTATGTAGTAGAGAGATGTGCTTAAAAATTTTCTATATGTACTTGATGTATCTTGGTTTTGCTTCACATGGTATCTAGCAATTTCAAAAAGAAGATAGGTTGGTTTTACTTAAGAAATTTTGATCACATCAGAGATTGATGTATGATTGTTGAAGTTCAGGCATGTCAAATCTTAAGTGCAACAAGTTCAGTGACCTTTTCAAAATATCCATTGTATACTTACCTTACTCTTTTGTTACAAAGATGAAAACTCTTCATCAGGAAGTTAGTTGGTGCAATTATTACATCTGAGAAAAATAATGCTCAGTAATGGATAAAAGGTAGATTTTACCAACCATTTAAAAAATTGCCTCTATCAGTTGTGTATAGGTAAGACAAACTCCTGGAACAAATGACTGTTTTAAGATACCTTTTAAGCATTGTAAAATGCTAGATTAGGTTCAGATTAAATTTTCATGTTGTTCTTGGTTTTATCAGTCACCTTTTAAGCTTTCATAAATTCATGATAGTAATTCACAGTTACTGTGTTGGTACACTCTTATTTTAATTAGAAACCAAGTATTCAGAACATACTATCCTAAAGCAATCACTTTAACTTACCATTGAATTAGGATTGCAAATAGCGATTATTATAGTGCGGTATGTTGGTTTTCTATTATTTCTTGGCTAGATAGCAGTAACAGAAAATTTCAGTGAAACATATAATTTACTTAGTATTTTTCTTGCTTCCAGCTACACAGATTTTCTCAAAGCACTGAAACAGATGTAAACAAATATTTGTGACAAGGATCACTGCATTAGAATATTTAACACAGTAAAAATCATAGGGGTTTTGGGGGGGCAGGGGAATTTATCATTTCTTATTATATACTTTGCATGCAGTTGTCAATATACAACAATTATGCCTTATTAACTCTATTAGTAAACGTTGGGCTGACTTTGTGTCCAATTGCTACAAAATGTTTGACGGCACTTAAGAACTGTCTGCAAGTAACCTGTATGTGAATTCCACTTGCATTTGATATAATTTAGTACTATAGCAATGACCACTTTTACTTAATTTTATTTGGTGTGCTATGGATAGAGATTATATCTGGGGTAAAATGGAACACAAGTTATTTTTTTAATTCTTCAGTACTTGATTTGTAGTAAATCTTTGGCTCTCTGGAGCAAAGGCCAATTTGATTAAAAGTCAGGCTGCGTATGTGCAGCATTCAATTACCATTCTCTAAATGGAAGGAATGGAAGTAAAACATACATGTCTAAGAACATAACTTATGTCCTGTAGGTAAATAACAATCTAAACTAGAGGTTGCTCAGAGAAAAAACAAATTGGCATAATTACTCACCTGGTTAACATAGACAGGAATGATAGCATATACATATATTCATGAGTAAAATGCAGTAATTTAACTAAATCTACTGACAGATCCAGAGTCCTTATACTTTGAATTAAAGCTATTCTTTTTGTTTTCTTTTTCCTTTAGATGCATAGTGATTGTTTTCTGTGGAATCTGATGTGAAATTTAGTTATTTAAGTGCTTAGCGATGTCCAAAAACTTCAGCTGCCTGCCTTCAGGAAATTTCAAAACATAAAACATTTTAAGGTGTATATGCGAACAAACAAAGCATTGGAGATTGTGAAGGCCTAAAAGGAATTATCCCCTGGCTTGTTAAATTTGTCAGGGTAGAGACACAGGGACTACAGGACCTCGACTGCTGAGTTGTCAAGCATAAAACCAGGCTGCACAGCAGCCCAGAAGTACCACAGAGGCTGAGAAAGCGAAGTTTGACTGGAACACTACCAAAATTTGGGGGGGGATGCTAGTGCATTTTTTCTTGGTTTTAACAAGTTTGTTTGTTCGGTGGTTGGTTTTTTTTAATGGGATGATAGGCCACTGAGAAACCTTGACCATTTGCTAAGAAAATCAAGCAAATTAAGGAGAGAAGTTTGAAAAAAACTTAATGCTGCATTTCTTTATCTGCATTTGGCCCGCTCAAGCTTTAGACAGGAATTCTGGCATCCCTACTAAAATTTTTACCAATTTAATTTCTGGAAAAATTATTATAAATAGGGGAGAATTTTTGTAATACATGTGGAATAAAATAAGTGCATAAGGCAGAAAAAGGGGGAAGGGAACTATTTTATACCAGTCAGCAGTTGCAATGACATATAAATGTTCCTTTTGGGTTTATTTCATCTAAAGAACCATAGTATTAACTTCCTCACCATTAAAAATCCTTTGCTTATTTCTTGATTTATATTATTATAATAGAGGGAATTTTGAGCAACGTAGTCAAGAAGACCAGGGCTTGATGAACAACTAGATAAATGGGGGGTTTGTCCTTTTTCAAGGCTTGTGAAGTGTGTGCATGCATAAGTTACAATATGCATTAATATTTTAGAAACTTTTCTTGGGTCTTAAACCTGTTAATTTTTTGAAAGTACTATATTTTGGGTTATTTTTAAGATATTAATTATTAGCACCCAACTTACTGTTGCTGTGTTTTCCAAGATCAATATAACTGAATCTTCTGTAATAATAAAAAAATATTTCTAGATGCCCTTCTGTTTTTCTTTATGCTGTAGAAATTGTGGAGCCTTTTACTGTATTCTGGCATTAAATTTTTTTGGAATGCTTAGCTCATTTCTTGGCCCAGGTTTGGCTTTCTAAAAACTAAGATGTCATAGTCCCCTATGCACTTCATCTGTGGCATTTAACACTAATTTTTCTGTGTGGTGCAGATGATAAACAGAGAACTGTGGGATTTATTGAAGGTATTAAAAAAAAAAAAAGTGAATTTGGAGATCCACACTATGCTTGCAAATTAAGAACACACTTGCCATGGTGTTGGGGCTGAGTATAGATGACCTACCTTAAAATTCACAGGCTTTGATATCATAAAGTCCCTTGTATCAGGTACATAAAGTACCAGAGTTGATCAAATCACCATTATATTTGACCTGTTTGGAACATCATAAAATCATAATTAGTTTTGGTTGGAAGGGACCTTTAAAGGTCATCTAGTCCAACCCCCACATACTTGCCTACAGGTCTGATTTAAGAGATTGATGATCATAAAAATTAATCCAATGACTCCAACACTAACTTGGGGCACTGAACCTGGCAGTCAAAACTACAGGTGACTTGGGGCTTATTCTGCTATGAGTGGAGAGAGAGGGAGGCAGTTCCCACAGTATGACTGACTGCAAGATAAATGTCGCTCAGAAAAGGTTTGTGTGTGCATTTGTTTGTTTTCTTTTTTTCCTTTCCCCTTTTTTCCCCCCTAGATGAGAATAGATTTTGTAGTTAGGTGTATAGAGGGAAGTCCTTCAGACCGGAGTAATTATGGTAGTATGTACTCTTTTACTGTATCATATATGCAGTCCAATATTTTGGGACATTTTTAATTGATAGCTCTCTTCTGTGTTTCCCATTGTAGTACCCAGACATAGTTTTTTGGTGTGTGTAGAGGAAGTGTACACATTAAGAAGGTATCCCATACAAAGAAACATGTATTACTCAAGAATAGGTAAAATACTTGAAACAAAGTTGCTTTTATTTTGTTGGTACCAAAACAGTGTTCATTGGTCCTGCTGTCACTTGGACTTTGTCAGGCCATGCTATCCTAACATGGTAATGCTCCCCCCCACCTCTTTCATTTTCCTTTCTCTCCTCCTTCCTTTTTTTCTCTTCCTTTACTTTTCCCTTTTCCCTTCCCTCCAAAACTGTAATAATACAGCTGTCACTCAGAACTTACTTTCTAATAACATCATTGGAAAAAAAATGGAGACGAAAGCAGATGTTGAGGACTAACCTTCGGCTGATAGGAATGGCTAAGTATTCCCGAGTTGTATAAAAATATTTTTTTGTTGAGGATAAAGTATTTTTGGTCGGGGGGGGCGGGGCAGGAAACATACTATAGATTCATCTGATTAGATACAAAGATGTGCATATGCAAGTCAGCCTTATTTTAACTCTTTTTGTTCAGTGCTGCCTAAACGTAGCAAAGCTGGGTTGGTGTTTAATAGCCCTTGGTTATCTTCACTTGACGACGCTTCAAGCACTGTCAGGTTGACTGTATGAGCAGTGAAACATCTTGTTTTGTCTTTGCTGCTCCTTTCGTTGAAGCCAGGAAGACAATCTTAGGATTGCAGCACTGTTAATTTTTGCTTGGCTAGAATAAAATTTTTTGTGTGATGTTACGGTCTCTGAAAGGATTCAGATCACACACTTCCTCAAGTACAGTGTAAGCTATCTTAGAAGGAGGCTGTTCCATGCCTTTAGTAAGCACTGGATCTTTTATACTGAATCACTTGAAGTTTTCATCTCCCTGTGTGAAATACCTCTTGAGGTACAAAAAGCCTGGAAAATTAGGTCCAAAAATGCAGCTGTGTAACTTCATTAAGTAACTGGCTAATTCGAGGACGTGTGGTTTACTGTGTTGTCCTGTATGTCATCTCAGGAGTGGCAGATCTCTTGTAAACATTTCTGCCTTCATCTTTCTTTCAGATGGCAACTTCAGTTTCAGTTTCTGTTCCCTGTCCTAGAGTGAGGCACAGATTAAGAACTGATGTTTCTAAATAGCTGTAAAAGGCAAATAAATAGCAACTGATTTGTTTCCTTTTTAATACAGTAGGATTGCTGGATATGCTTATATAAGAGACCTCTAAAGTTCACCTGTCTGTTTCCTTTTCTTTGGATACCATGCACAGCAATTGTGTTCTCACAATTACAGGGAGACATTTACTTTCAAAGAAGAAAAAATGTGTTGGTAAAAGCTCTGTGTAAAATGATTTAGATAATTTAAGAAAAAAGTAGTTAGTTCCATTCAGGAAATGAAATAGCCTGCCTTTGTAGGTCCTGCTGGGCTGCTCTTAAAGACTGCTAGGCACTAGGTTTTTGATGCAATGTATTGATAGATAATTATCATGCTTTTTCATGATAAAAGTTGAGAATGAAAAGAATCTTTATTGATTTTCAGTTTTTAATAACTCTTAAGTTTTCTTCTAATTTATATCAGGTGAGAAAAATAGAGGTCTTCAAATGGAAGATGTGTAAGAAAATATTTTTTCTAAAGGATCTTTACCTTTTGCATTACTGCATAATTCAGAAAAAAATGGTTGTAAAAAAGATTCTGATCTTAAATCCTCATAAGTAGTCTTTGCCAAGATAATCAGAAGTAAATGGTCCTAAATATTACTGACTTTTCATAGTCATTATGTTTCTTGTATCCTGAATGGCATACCATTGATCTATGTGTGATTCAGGCACTTAAATCTTGTACTTTACAATCATCTGTGTGTGTTTTACATGTCATAAATCATATAAACTAGAGCTGACTAAAGAATTCAATTTGTAAAGTTAGTTTTAAATTCTTCAAGTTTTGTGCTTGCACTTTTTAATGGCATTTTGTACTATACTACTACTGTCATCAGTCAGAAATATAGAAAACTATACCGCTGGAACGGCTGATATTCTCTAGAAGAAGTTGTAAAATGTCTTTTTGAGAAATGTTTCTGCTTGTATGTTCTTTTTTTCCTTTCAGATTTTTCAGGAATGTTTTCAAACTTCCACTAGTGTTGCCTCCCATTTGTATATTTTAAAATGCCTTGAACAATCATCCTACAGTACAGTGATCCTATTGTTGTAGTGGACAGAGCAACAGACAACTGTTATCTTGTGGAAGCTGTAGTTACTCAATGTTGATTAGTTTTCCTTTCTGTTGTGCAATTCAGATTCAGCTGTTTTAGCAGACTCTCATCTGATTAGCCAGAGACACTTCTTATTCCCAGATTTCAAAGAAAATCGGTAGTTACAGGATGAATTCTTAAGCATTCTTTTGAAACATATCAGACTTTGACTATTCGGTGAGCCACCAAACTATTCATTACATGTTACTTAAACCGACAAAGATGAAATTTTTCTGTTTAGGATCTTGAAAGCTGCTGCTCTTTAGTGTGTAGGTGCCACATCATGGGCTCACACTGAGCTTTCTTTGCTGTCTTTGGCCTTGACCAAATTTTAAGCAAGTTTTAAAAGCTTTATTTCCATGGGGATTCTTCACACCAAACTTTATCATCCTTGTGAGTAACTGGGTCCCATTTTGTCTGCATACTGAAGACTGTTTTAAGAACTGTAAACTTTGATGTGCTCAGATATTCATCTGTGTATTCTGAAAAGAAGGATTGTGTCTAATAGTCTTACTGCACTCCAGAATTTACTGTTGGAAGTAGACATTTATAGGGTTACTCTAAGGTTCACTTTTTAAAAACTTTGTGGATGCCTTCCTGTTGCTGCAATACGCCCATTTTCAAGGTTTGCATATTTAAGAATACAATAACTTCTGATTATTTATTACCTTAAAGTATTCCTTTATCCTGTCTGTGCATACCTGTATATATAAATTCTCTTAAATTAGGGTCATCCCCCTTCTTACTCTTAATGGAGGGATTTTTAGATACATTTCAGAACCATGTTCTTGATGCATATCATGCACGTGGAGGTTGTATTCTATGCTTTCAATGATTTGCATATATTTTCTTTTTCAAGAAAGAGGACTGAATCAAAGTGAAACTTTTAATCTAGTTTGACCTCTTTTGAAACTTAGCTGAGTATTAGTGTTAGAATACGTGGAACACTTGTATCATTCTGTCTCTGGACGCTGCTGTAAGGATGGCTTATTTATTTGAAAGCTCTGTTTCCTTTCAGAGAGACTTAATGGCTTTTTCACTGTCTTCCAGGTTCTCATATTAACTAATATCATGCTGGGTATTTATCTCTTTGGATCCTAATTATTTTCTGTTATCCTCAACATGGAATGGAACTCAATTAAATGATCATTTTGGAACGCAGAAAGACAATTACATTTGAAGTAATTATTTTGGATCATGTTGGAGACACCAGCCATCCTTAAAACAAAACAAAAAAATGAACACTGTTGGAGGAAGTCTTTGACATATATGAAACTATGCTCTTCATTCAATATATTGCCCCATTTCCGTAAGTTATAAGTTGTACATGTTGTAGTATATGTGACACAAACTGGTCGCAGATTTTTAGCAGTCCCAACGTTCTTATTCCCAGAACCTGCTCTGTGAGAGCAGATTAATTAAAAATGTTCCATCTCCATCCTCTTCCCTTCCCCAAAAACCAGTCTCATCCTCCGTGGAGAAGTAAAGTTTACAAAAAAATGTTTTGCCTATTTTTGTGCATTTATGTAGTTTTGATAAAATACACGTTTTTCTTTAATATATATATTTAAGTGAAGACTAATGTCACTGGTGCTGGGTAAGTGCACAAGTCAGGACTTGATTAGTCCTTGCTCGGTAAAATGAACCTAAATAGTGTTACATAAGTGCTGGTGCGCTGTGTGCATTGTTTTTTGAATGCTCTCACTTTTTTAGTGGTTTTCATTATTTAATGGTTTTCATTATTTCTCGGCTCTTCAGATGTGGTTTTAATACAGCACTTCATCTTACATTTGGATATGCTGTACAAGTTCTGCTTCTCTATTTTTGTTTCAGCAGAACTGCAAGATGCGATTGCAGTCTGAAATGCAAAATTCTGTTTTCTGTGGCAGCATTTTTATACATTCATGGAGCATGCAGCTCCTTGGACTATCCTGAGTTTTGTTCCTGTGTCGTTTTTTCCAAACTTCTGCTGTCTTTTGGGAGTTACCTTTTCCTGCTTCCACTTGGTATGGGCAACAAGATTCTAACTTGCTTGATGTAGGTAGTCAGTGAAAGTTTTAATTACAGTTTATGAACAAGCTGCTACTGTTGAGAAAAAGTTGAAAATTTCCCTGATGAATACAATTTTCAGGGTAGTGAGAAGCCTGTGAAAAAGTATCAAGCTGATCATCTTTGGCTTGCTTTTTTATTTTCTTCTTAGTTTACAGTTGTTTGTTAGTGTTTCTTTATTTTTAAAATGGTTATGTGTGTTATATGCTATGAATTCCTTTTTTTTTTTTTTTTTTGAGATGAAAGAAGTTGAGTTCTGCCTCTGAGAGCAGACTGCTTTTTTGAAGAAATGTAAGAAAAGAGGGAAAAATCCACTAATTTTAGTGGATTTTAGTGGTTTTAGTTTGATGTTTGCGATTTGAGAGAGAGAGAGAGAGAGAGAGAGAGAGAGAGGTTGTTCTCAATCAAGGGTGTTGGTGAGGGGCTCTGTGTATGAAGTTCAGTACATGACAATAAAGTTTCTCTCCATGACTGTAGAAAAAGCTGATTTGACCTAACAAAACAATGAGCTTTTGGAAAATGTACATGGCTCATAGAGGTTTGTTGCAGGTTTACCCAGGCTACTAGTCCGCAAATGCAGGTTGAGTTACATCTCCCATGGATTTTCTTTATTTGACCTTCTTAGTAGTATCTTTTAAGCCAATAAAATGCAAATTCCTTAAAGTGAATGAGATCATCTTTAATCTCACTTACTCTAGTAGCTACAGAAGATGGGGTGTTTCTTGATTCATGGGAGAAAGAGTTTTGTAATGATCTAAAAAAAATTTCCCAGTTATAGCATATAAATGTAGTATATCTGTTTAGTTTTTGCACATCAGTGATAACCATAAAGCACTTTTATTGCCTGGATTTTTCTGGCAAGTTACAAGGTCACTTGGGAACTGCTGCATCTGTGACTACATAGGAGTGTGTTTTGTTTAAAATAAGCATTGAGGTCTTCCTTTCTTAAAATAATGCCTATTCCTTATAATTTCTGAGAAGTGGACTGTATAAACTTGAGTCTCATGGATTGTGTAAGCTGATGTCATTCAGGGATTGATATTCATGGAAATTACTCCTGCCGATAGTCTGCATATTCTTTGTTCTTCATACTTCCACAAGCAAAAGGGCAATGTGTCTGAGAAGCTCTAAATTCTTTTGCACTTTAATATTGCTTATTTGTCAGAAAAGTTGGGAGTTTTTCCAGTGTTGGTGACTATTCTACAGATAGAAAAGACTTTGCTTACTGTAATCTTAAACACCTCTGTTAGTGAATTAAATGAGTCGTTAAACTCTTAACGTAGGTTATGCTTAAACTAATATAAGGCTGGACTGCCACTACAGAGAGCTGTCTCCATTGCTGTAGTTGCATGTTTCTGTTGCATCGCTTGTTCAGCAATCAGGCAATCATGTGGTTGCTTTGCACAGTGCATCAATGAAAACTAGTTCATTACTATGACCACATATTTCTTGGTACTGACATGGTGACTATGAGAAGAAACCATTGCAAGGGACTTGAGAGCACCAAAGTGTCTATTTCAGTGGCAGCACAATCGTAAACTGATTGAAGCTATCAAATTGTGAAGCTACTCCCTAATTTTTTTTGTCCTGGATATACACATACATACAGAACCAGTGTACATAGAGATATGTAGCCACGACATATTTGGCGTACATATGGTTAAACATTTTACACATACTCTTACAAGAATAAACAGATATTTCCTTCCACTTTCTCAGTCCATTGGGAACCTGAACTGTGCGCTGGTTCTGGTAGCCATAATTACTTGATCTGTCTTTAAACTTAAAATTTAATCTGTGATCTAATTTGTTTGTGCTGATAGCTGATTTATATTAGCTAGGTGCCTGAATGATAACTTGACTAATGTCTCTCTGGCTTGTGGCAGGATGAAAACTAAACAGTTTCTACACCTCACTTGAAAAATAGGTCTGACGGGATATCTAAGAATAAAAAATAGTTATTTGCAGAGATGTAAGAGATATGCTTTTTATCTTTGCAGAATGTTTTTTCAGCTTTTCATTTCAGATGCTATGTGAAGTGTACTGTGGTAGTTTGTAGGGGAATTTAAGCTTTCTCATAAAGCATACTCTGTTTTGACAGGTCTTTCAGCATAGTCTATAACTGAACTTCTTCTTAATCTCCAGCTATTTGTACTGACTTGCTGAGAATGAGAACAAGATTAATCAATAGCATGTAGTTTGGTGCTTGAACACTGAAGACAATGCTACCTTTATAATTTTTTTTTCTTGTATAGGAAACCAAAGGCAAATACAGGAGTTATAAAACAGACCCTAGTAAATGAACGTTCTACAGTGTCAACTAAATGACCATGAAAGAGAATGCTTATCTATAAATCTTTCAGACCATTGAAAAAATTCTCCTTTTTCTGTTAAAAATCTAAAATTGTGTTGATAAACCAAACAGAAGGTCTCCTGGGCGTGGAGGGAGAAATCCCTTAAATCACTGTATGGAAATGCCTTGAAACGTGATTGGATCGTACAAAGCAACTTGCTAAGCTCAAGTTCCTTAGTTGTCAGCCTTCTTTGCAGAGGTCTTCATAGCAAACAGACTGAAAGAATTAGAACTTAATAAAGGGAGTTTTGCCATAATTGTCTTATAATGCTCTATGGAGAGACACATGAAGTTACATAAGCTTATTTGACTATGTCTGAATGAACAAAGATCATGATGACCTTTAAGACTCTGATCATAGGATGGCTGGGATGGGTAGTTCTTTCTTGCACTCTGAGAAGCATGCTGGTCATACGACTTAAGTAAAAGCTTTAATTTATTGTAAGGAAATAAATGTGCTCAGAATTGAATTAGTGTTAAAATTTTGTTCTCTTTGCAGGCTACAGCTTGCAGTAGCTGTTTGCAGGCTAGTACTGTTGTCTTTAGTCAGTTTATTTGTGTTGATACTCTCGAGTCTGTGTTGGATTCTTCCTTTTTTAGTCCTGACTTCCACCCCTACCCCACCCTTGGGAAAGTCTTCAGAACGCTATCTTAAACCTCTTCATTTGTTTATTAATCAAATATAGAAGTGGCTTAATAAGAACTACACTGTGAATTAGCAAACCCACAGCAGGGTTGGTGGCAGCCCATCAAGTCAGTAGCTCGTAATATAAAAGCCTTTTTTACGTTTTTTTGTTACAATTATGAAATTAAAATATAATATCCTTGGACATATATAAACTTGTGCCAGGGGAAGGATAGTCAAAAATAGTAATGTGCATATTATTGATTGTTCATCACAGAAAACAGACATGATAATTTCAGTCTGGATTTACTAAAATGGAAAGACTTTCAGGAAGAGCTAGATAGCATCAGGAGGGAATCCTTATCACACTCCCAGTGTTTGAAAAGGTTTTTCAGTATTTCTTGACTTATGGTTGTAACGTTGTATTCAAATGAGTCTTGTGTTGACTTGGTAAATCTGCCGGGTTTGTAACGCTATTTGGTTTTTTCTTGTTTTTTCTACCCAGCTTCTGCAGCCTGACTGTCTTAATAGTTGGAAACATTACATACAAAGACTGATTTGATACTCCATTTGGCATTTCCCGTATTATAATCTTCACCTTTTTTTATGTTACCTAAATTTCCATCCTGTCTTTAAAATCGGGGTTACAGGAACCTCCTATTTATAATACTGTGTTTTGAAATGAAATTTTGTTAATGTTCATGTTTTCTTTTTCGTCACATCAAAATACTTGAATTACAGAACAGTAATGATACAGTGTGTGAATACAAAAAGTTGTTAATGAAAATGGTGTGGTTTCCAGTTTGATGCAGTTTGTTTTTGTGTTATGCCGTAGGTCTGTCAAATGGTTTTGGAGATGGAAGTAAAGAGAGAGCATTAGATGATACTCCGGGAAGAAAAGTTGAACCTCGTCGCCGCTGTGCATCAGAATCTAGTATTTCATCTAGTAACAGTCTTTTGTGTAGCTCAAGGTAAACCTGTAAATCTGAAATACAAATTTGAGACTGAATATATCAGTTTTTCTATACTGCTTGTGACCCACATCAGTGGATTGCATAAATTTTAGAAAAAAAGAGTACATTTCAATTTTCTCAGTTGTGTGTCAAATCTGAGACATCTTTCAGGATTGCTAGTATTCTTTTGTTTAATTCAGGTTGTTGCAGATCCGGGCAGTTACACTTTATACTTTACTGTGCTTCTCTTGCTCTGTATAGATACATAGACATGTTTGTGCATATAATATCTTGTTTTAATTATCTTCCTAATCCTGAACACTAAAAATGGGTGTGTTTGCTTTGGCAAGGGGAGGAGAAAAGCAATTTCCAAAGCAGAGTCTTGTACACAGGGAAGGTAAATTCAGTAGCTGTGGAACTGTAGATTATCAGTCTGTGATCTGGATTACTGGCTAGTTACTGCAGTGATGATAGTACCCGTATACCAACTATTGACCTTCTCTTTGTGAAGTCTGTTGTTAAAGACATGACTGTCGGAATGGTCACCTCTGCCACCATTGGTAAATATTTCTCCAGCACCAGTGGTGCACATCTTCCAAAAGCACACTAATCTCAGGATAAAAGGTAGCTGTCTCCAGTCCTGGGCCGTGAGAATGGGGAATACAGGAGTATAGGTTAAATCTGTTAGAGAAAAAAAGGCTTTATTCATGTGTTCAAGATTGGTATTAAACTGTTTAAGGGAATGGTGTTAATGCACTCATGTCAAACAAGCTTTCAGAAACAAAGAGAATTTAATATTGCATCTCTTGTGAATGTGATGTATTGAGGATTTGATCTAGAATAATTGCCGTTCAGGTTCTATGATCTTTTTAAAGAAAACTAAAGTGTGCAGTGAAAAAAATTCTGATTTTGTGTATAGACATTCCGCAATTGAAAGACTTGAATTTGTAGCGAAAAATGAAAGATAAAATAATTGTGTTTCCTATGTAGTGGAACTGTTGGAGCAGAGGGAACATGTTTTCATTTGGCCAGTATCCACTGTAACACTGGAGACAAAGCAGCTTCTCTCATTTGTGCATGTCTAACCTGTACAGCAGTTGAGGTGCAGTTGCATACTGTTTGTCTTTTGCTGATAACCAGGCAATTCTGTGCATGAAAATAATCTGGGGGTTTGGTTTTTATGTTGTTGTTTGTGTTTGTTACATAAAATTTGTTAGAGATTGCTGCTCTGATTTTACTGTGTACTGATGAATTTTAAATTCTTTTTCAAAGTCTTGATTTATAGTGAACAATGTTCATTATCAAGTAACGGTTTTAATATTAATACTTTTTTAGTTTCAGCCTACCAAAGTGTGGTAAAGGTAAACCTGCACTTATACGAAGACACACACTTGAAGACCGAAGTGAACTGATATCATGCATTGAAAATGGAAACTATGCCAAAGCAGCAAGAATTGCAGCTGGTAACTATAAATAATTGTATTCTTAATACTATTGTATAACTATAATTTTTTCCATTTATTTGACAGATTCTAGCATTCTTATTTTTGCTGCTGAAATAGATTAAGCATTCTGAAAATGGTGTTGATAACATTGCAGAAACATCTTGTTTCTGCTTTTGACTCTAAAGACTTTGAAGAGAAAAGAATAGTAGCTGATTTGGGTTTTTTGATTAATAAGTAGTATTTAAAGTGATCAAGCTACTCTAGTAATACAAGCAAAACTTCACCTGAAGTAGTATTTGTGGTTCTGTCGATATTTTTCTTTGTTGGGCTTTTTCGTTTAGGGTTTATTTCTCATATACTGGTCTGCATAAACATGTTGACAGATGGATAAGACATGGTCTGCTTTGATGCAGGAAAATTTGAAATTGGAAAGAAGTAGATATTTCTAGGAATGTAGAGGATAGTACGTTACCAAATTTTAGGGAAATAACTATGTTCTGTTGATACGTTTTCCACCTGTTTCTATGTTTTAATTGCATTACAAGGTTTAAGTAGGTCATCTCTTCCCTAAGTAGAACTGTGTTTGTGTAATGCAGCGCTCCCATGCTAAAGTTAGGCATCAACCTTGCAGTGTCTAGCAGGCCTGTCTTTAATTTCTGACCTTAGAACTCCTCTCCCCCTCATCCTGGGTGTTCCTTGTCCAGGATACTTTCATATCTTCCTAGTGCTTTTATCTGACTCTGGTTGCCTTGGTCTGTTCTTTCCTCCCCATATGATCAGTTTTGTTTCTTTCTTGCAGCTAATCTGTTTTCAGCTACTGCTTCATTACTCTAAGGTTTAGTATCTTTATTATCTGTATGGTAACCTCTCATACAGGACTTAACCTTTCCCATTTGCTTTTCTTACTCTGCCATGGGTAGTCTTATATTTAACACTTCCCACTTAGAATTCCTGTACCTGCTTTTTCAGAACTCTCCTTGTTCTCTTTCAGTTCTGTCTCTGTTCTCAGATAGATTATACAGCTACCTAAAAGAAGGAGCAAATTACATTTACCAGCATTATTTTTTGTATTACTATATATTCTGTCTAGTTTGAGCTCTTTTGGCTGCCTTCTGCACCCTGTTACCTCAGCAGATCAAGAGGAGGAAATAAGTAAGAGGGAAGTGAAGACTCCTGCTTATGTTCTGTGCATAACTGGAATTTTACCATGATTAACTTTTATTAGTTAAACCCCAGATTTTACGAAGTAACTTAAAGGGTTGTTCATTCTTGGCAAAATGTCTCTAAACAGTTCTGTTTGACAGAGTATATATGCTTTAGAAACAAACACAGCGCTTACAGTTATGCTGCCTTTAGGTCAAAGGAATATCTTGTTTCTATTTACAAGATGCTGTCTCAGAACCTGTGGTATGGTATGTTGTAACACTGCAATTAGGATGGGATGCAGTTTTGCATTGATTAATGGATGTAATCATTGTAATACATGCACACTGAAAGACGTTAGTCCAAACTCAAACAATGTTACAAGAGTGCTATTGAAATCACAAAACCAAGTGTGCAAGTTGGGGCATGCTGTTTTCTGTAATACTGCTGCCACATTCAGCATTTTTGACTTGTGAGGCTGAGTGAGGTATGCTTTAGAACCAGGTCCACTCAGCGTACTGGCAAGTTAAGACTATTATGGAAAAATATGTTCTATATTGAAATACAAAGATTATATTGAGATATTAATACAGAAGATGGATTAAAGTTTCAAAGACAGAATTCTGTCTAACTTTTGAGGCTTGGACTTGTAGGCTTAATAGGGTTTTCTCGGTTTTCAAATAGAATTATTTGTATATAGTACCTTGTTGTCTTTGGTGTACAAGAGCACTGGAAGATGAATAGGCATGTGCTACGAGTGGTTTTCATTAATAGCTGCTGTATACAGAGATGTGCTGATGTTTGTAGGTCTTGGATTCCTTTATAGGGTCAGGAAGTTGGTGCGCCAAAGTGGCAATGTTTTCTTTGCCTGTCCCTCCTGAACCTTGCCCCAGTCTTTTTGTCTGGCTATTCCTTGATCCCTGATCCAAGATTCTTCTCTAGCTCTCCTGCTCCCAGGTTCTCTCATGCTTTTTGTCCCAGTTTTCAATTCTTTGTCCCCATCTTTGTCCAGCCAGTTGATCCATCCTCTTGTCAGATTTTTTTTTTTTTTTTTTCCCCCTCAGTAAATCTTAGTGATGGTATTTTTTCCAGCAGTGTCTAGATGCTGTCTTTCCTTTCAGTCCCATCAGACTGGTGAGCAAGAGTGGGCAGGGCGCAGGTTGTAGGGGAACATTTTGCTTCATTTGACTCAAATAGCTTTTCCCTCTGCCTGGTCTAAATTTCAACAGGTAACATTGACAGCAGAGAGAACACTTTGTCCAGCCAAGAGTTACACAGTAAAAGGAAAGTATTGATTTATCATCTGTGCTAACGAATGAGCTGCAGATACCACAGCCACCTCTTGGGTGGCAGTAGTTTCGGAGCTTAAATGTGCTTAATGTCAGTGGATTTGTCTGCAGATTTAGGTGTTAAAATCAAAGTTTCCTCTATGTAAACAAACAAACAAACAAAATAAGGTAACACTGTGTACTATTAATCTGGTCATCTTTCAGTAGACTTTCCTGTTTGTGGCTGAAGTTTCTGGTTTAAAATAAAATTGTCCTTTGACGAGCTCGCATTCCTTGCTGAAAGCTATGCAGATACTGCGTTTGAAGTTCTTAGCTCTGTTTTTGAAGACAGAAGTGCCTTAAAGTTTTGAGGCTTGTGATGATGGCATGTAATGGGTGTTTTGCTCAACTTCCCACAAAAAATTAAACATATTGACTCTATGAGACTGATACTGAAAAAAACACTGGTTGATTTAAAAATATTGTAAGAAGTCTGTAAGGGGAGGAAAAGTATAATGAGACATCCTTATCTTTACCCTAAACTGTATAGGATCTTAAGTCTGGTTTGTGGTGTTTCGGTACTGTTGGTTTTCAGCTAGTGGGCATACTGTTATTTAAAATATTTAGCAGTACGTTGTCCTGACTGCTAACTTAAATTCATTGTCTCTCATAGCTTGAGGAAATAAAGTGGTGTTTATGTTGTAAAGGAAAACTAGTAACCTATATGAGCTAGTATAGTAACCCCCTATCACCACATGGAATAAATTCTGATTAGGAAAAATTCTGGGACTCTTTTCTACTGTGTATACACCTGAGAAGTCTCTGAGGGGATCTGGCTGCATGCATCCCGTCAGACTGTGTATGACCTTCCACTCAGCATTAAAATATCATTTTCTTTGTGTCATATCAACTCTGCAGCTGAGAATAATGTAGGTTTCTTTTCTTTCTTGTCAGCTGCCCTGAAGAAGAGGACTTGTACTGTTTTTATGTACCAGATACAGTTCTAGATATATTTTTCAAAGTAGTCTGTGTATGAAGGATACATTAATCTAAATCTTCATGACACTAACTGGCACGTGAATACTTAACATACTGTTATTAATAGAGCAGAGAAATAAAAGAAATTGTCTAAGTTGCTTTTTCTGTGGTGTTAGCTATTGCTCTGATTGTTTTATTCTGAGATATTACCAAGATGGTTCATCTGGATTTAACATGTCTTTCCATAATATCCAGTGTTGCATGTATTCAGCTATACTGTTAGAAGTACAAGAATGCTGTATGTATTGTATTTGTGTGTATTATATGTTTATAAATCTGAAGAATGCCCTCTCAAAATATACAGAAAGGAACAAATAAACAAAGTAGTAAATAGATTTAGTAACTGTTTTTCCAAGGTCATGTAGTTCAGTAAAAAATAGTGTAAATAAGACAAATTAATTTCATGGGTTTCTGTAATGGAATCCACTAATTAAATATCTCCTCTGTAAAGCCTGCAGAGATTGATGACAAAGATACCTGTTTTCTTTAGGAGACTTGTTCAAGGTCTTAAAGACACTGGAAAAATTGCATTTGTTTCTCTTTCTCCTATGATACCCACACCTATAATAGAACCTGTAAAAACTTTTAGCTTCAAAAACATCTAACATCTTTGTTATGCTGTGGTGGCAAGTTATTATGAACTACTGCGTTTTGATAACTGATGTTACATAGTTGTGAATCTCTAAGGTCACACTTCCCAACAAAGTATTTTCTTGAAATGTTGATACCATTACAGATTAAAAATAAACTACAATTGAATGAATTAGCCTTTGGCTGAAAATTGACTTAGAATGTATTGTGGAGAATGATTCACTTTTTTTTTGTGTGTGTGTGATCACCTTAAACAGTTTTTCCTTGCTATTTCTACTCTTACAAGGTCTGAAACCACTACTTTTCAAGTACTGTTTTGTGATATTGAGATAGAAGGTATATCTGCATGCCACATTTCATAATAAGTAAGCATTGCCCATTTTAAATGGGAGCAGATTGGGAAGAATTGGGGAGTAAATCATGTTTTGGCAAATAGAGAGCTACTTCTATCAAGTATTGCCTTACTGTTAAAAAAAAGTGTGACTGCAACCTCTGAACTGTATTTTAGTACCATGTTTCCCCATACAAGAAGTGCCGCCTCATCTTTACAGCTTGTGAACTTTCATTACCTTCTTCCTACTTTTTCCACCCCCAGTTCCATCTTGAGGCGATAGTCTTCTGCCCAGTGTCTTGGCCATATCCCTATGTGTCTAGGGGGCAGCTGCAGTTCTGGGTGACTGAAAGACTTAAACCTGTCTCATGCTTCAATCCAGTGGTGAGCAATGGAAGAAAACAGGATTCTCGTAGAAGGGCGCAATAACATAAACTCGGTTTTCTGTTATGCTGCCTCTTGAGAAGGAAAAAAACCACTATTGTAGCTGCTTCCTTGAATCCTGTTGGTCTTTCTGAACTTTGTTGCAGGAAAGGGCTGGGCAGAGAGACCAAGAGGGCTGATAAAAAATAAATAATCTGCATTTTAATTTATATTTATTTAGAACTTACGCATAAGAACAGAAAGGTATACCAGACAAGCATTGTAAGTTTTCAGCTGCTAATCCTACTATGGATATCCAGCACTCTGCAAGTTGCAACACTAGTTTCAAAAGAAACTGGTTATTTGGAGTACCATAATTTTAGTTTTTCTTTTGAGCTTTTTCAAAGGGAACGGCTTATTAGAATTTGGCAAACACTTGGATTTATGATAATTAAGCTGTTCTAAGATATGCTGTTTCTAGAAGTATCTAAAAACTTGTTCTTTATCTGTAGGTTTGGATTAAAGTACTAGTATCATTTAAAGAGCTGTTACGAACATTATCTGCTTTTTATTGGTATGTGCATGAAAGGTGGTATTGGTATTTGGATTCTAATGATCAGGAGCTATTCCTGGGGAAACAAAGAACTTCAGAAGATTTATCTGATGTTTCATTCTTTAACATTTTAATTTTATATTTAATTATTATTTGTTCTTAGAAGTTGGGCATAGCAGTATGTGGATTTCAACTGATGCTGCAACATCTGTTCTTGAGCCTCTAAAAGTAGTATGGGCCAAATGCAGTGGATATCCCTCTTACCCAGCTCTGGTAAGTACACAGGTTCCCATCAGTACTCTAGTGATACTGTTCCTGGTCTGAAAATACTGGTGCGTGAACATAAGGTCATTGGTAAATTCCCATTCAGGTTGAATAAAGGTGAATTATTCTGCCCTCTATACCATGCATCCAGTTTGTAAAATTATTGCAATATCAGATGTTGTGTCCATAATCTCTACCAACCGTCCCACCTTTTGAGATGTGCAGTACCTGTTGTCGTGGTTTAACCCCAGCTGGCAACTAAGCACCACCCAGCCACTTGCTCACTCCCACCCACAGCAGGATGGGGAAGAGAATCAGAAGACTAAAAGTGAGAAAACTTATGGGTTGAGATAAAGGCAGTTTAACAGGTAAAGCAAAAAGCCATGCGCACAAGCAAAGCAAACCAAGGAATTCATTCACCACTTCCATGGGCATGCAGCAGTTCAGCCATTTCCAGGAAAGCAGGGCTCCATCACGTGTGACGGTGACTTGGGAAGACAAACGCCATCACTCTGAATGTCCCCCCCTTCCTTCTTCTTCCCCCAGCTTTACATGCTGAGCATGACGTCCTATGGTCTGGAATATCCCTTGGGTCGGTTGGGGTCAGCTGTCCCGGCTGTGTCCCCTCCCAACTCCTTGTGCCCCCCCAGCCTCCTCGCTGGTGGGGTGAGGTGAGGAGCAGAAAAGCCCTTGGCTCTGTGTAAGCACTGCTCAGCAGTCATGAAAACATCTCTGTATTATCAACACTGTTTTCAGCACAAATCCAAAAGATAGCCCCATACCAGCTACTATGAAGAAAATTAACTCTATCCCAGCCTAAACCAGCACACCTGTCTTAGTACTTTATTTCTGCAATATATATTATTGTTTAAAGGATGAACTGAATTAGCCTTTGACAGACATCTTGTTAGTGTTGGAACTATAAGATATTTTCTGCTGCAAAATTAGTATAAAAATATTCTGATCCTGCAGTTCATTAAAGAAACAAAAAACTTGGTAGAGTTGGAATAAATTGAATGATTGTATCCAGTTGTGAATGATGTACTGGAAACTTAAAGCTGTTGTGCCCGTGTTATTTTAGGAGAAGCACACACAGTTCTACTTACATCAAAGCTTGCAGAGAAAATGTTGTTGATAAAGTGCATTTGGGGTTAAACAGTTCATACACGATGGGTTGATTTATATAATAGACTGGACAATCTTGACTTTTAGTATATGTGTGCTGGGGACATCAGGAAATGTAATCATACAGAATCATGTTAAGGCCGGTGGAAGTGAGATTCAGAGCACTTGAGTTTAAGTGCCCTCAGTGGGTGATTTGAACACTCTTAGGTCAGATGCTGAAAATTTGATGATTTGATTGTCTTGAATTGTATTAGCACATTAGTGTTAGATTTAATCTGGTTTTGACCAAATGGCTCCTTTTCTGCCCACTCCTTTGTCAGCAGTGATGTTTCTCTGAATGTGTGATGAGTTGACTGAGGAATTAAACCTCAGTCAAGAGAAGAGAGTTGTTCTGATTTCTACAAACTCCCCACAGTGTTAGCTTTCTGTTGATTTAGTTCCTATAATCAGTTTACTCTGGATTAAGATTGATGCCAGCGTGGATGCTAGAAAAAAAACAGGAGTTTGTAGGGTAGGAGGTGGGTGGAAGAGGCATGGAGTAACATAACCCTTCTTTGGTTAAAGCTGAGCACTTGATAATGCTGTGTTCTGCCTACAAAAGAGTGTTTTTTCCATCAGCCTGATTAGTTTAATGTTAGCAGCATCGCCCCCCTTCCCCCAACTTTCATTCAGAAAAATTTGTGACTGTAACTGCATGTTCTGCTGAAATTAAATTGGATATGTCATTAAATTGGATATGTAAGATACTTGAAAGTGACTTCTGATTTCTTTTTTTTTTGGTTTGGGTTTTTTTGCTTGTTAGAGGGCTTTTTGCTCCAGATTTTGAGTGCAGGGCTTGTATTTTGCAGAAACAAATATTTATACCTTAACATAGGTTGTTTCTTTAAGGTATTCTGAAATTCAAACCCAAAATTCGAGGTCACTTAGGCTTTTAGAAATCCTGGTTCAGCTTTCTCTTTCTGAAACTTGCTTTTCAGTCTGCAAAGTTGTACTAAGTGAAATTCAGATGTGACTTTTAAGAAGAACTGATATAGCTGAAAAATGCTCTAGAGATAGTTTTTTCAGTTAAATCTACTGCTGTGCCTCCACTATACGTATTCAGCTTATCTCAAGAAGTTGTGTGTGTGACACAAAGCCAATTTATATGCAGTAGCTGTTTAGTTTATGATTCTTTTCCTATTAAGTTTATTTGTAATACCTCCTTAAAATAAATGATGTAGTTTTAAAAATTAGGAACTGTCCTTTCTTTTCTTTCGTAGATTATTGACCCTAAGATGCCTCGTGTTGCTGGCCATCACAATGGTGTTACTATACCAGTGCCACCTCTGGATGTACTGAAAATTGGAGAACAAATGCAGACCAAATCAGATGAGAAACTATTCTTAGTACTATTTTTTGACAATAAAAGAAGTTGGTATGTTATTGAAATGTATTGTTTGATGCAGAGACTTAAAATTTTAAAAGCCTGTACCTTTAATCTAGAAGAAAATTGAAACATTATCTTTCCATGGATATCTTTCCTATGAAGTATCAACTGTAATCTTAAAATTGCATAGATGAGTCTATTCTTGGACTAAGGCATATAATTACTGAAAGATACCTTTTTATGGTCAGTTTGAAAGAACATAATATAAGTCGATAAATAGTCTTTTGGTTTGATTTACAAGCTGGTTTCATTTATTGACATGATAAAATTGCTGCTTTGGCTAAACAGGCTTTTTAAAGGTAATAGTCTTTAGGGTTTTTTTTACCCAAGTCTGCTCAAGTGTATTTTCTTTAACTTTTTAACCTCTCTGGTTTAAATGCTTTAACAATACTCTCATCTGAAGTTCTTAGCCCTTTCTAAATTTTTTCACGAAACCTTCACTTTTTCCATTACTTTCAGTATCAGTAGTATGCCATGTGGAGCCTGAAGGGATAATTCACACAATAAAACATTATTTCCCCCTTTCAGTAGCTTTTTTTTTTTTTTTTTTTTTTAAATTTTATTTTATTTTTAGGGTTTTTTTAGTGTATTTTTGTTTGGTTGGGGTTTTGCGGTTTTTTTGCCAGATATGGAAGCTTTTCATCTACCTCTTTCTTCCTTTCATCAAATCATATATTTCTTTCCTGTGTTTTTCTTAATACCTCTACTTTCCGGCTTTCCACACAGGTCAAGCTAGCTTTAAATCTTTTTAAATCTTAATTTTACTCTTGAATTTGCTTACATTTTCAGATACCATTTTCCACTTTAGCTGATTATATGTGATGTCTAGAAATGCTGCCATTCTCCTGACTCTCTCTGTCCCAGTATACTATCACCTAAATAACTTCTTGCCTGAAATTTAGAACTGAGGTTTGCTTTTCTGTCCTCATAGATCCTTTGGCATAATACTGATTCTTTGGCTTGCTCTCTCTGTTCTTCAGTTCTTTTCTTAATTAATTGGTACTTCTTCATGATCATCTTTCTTCAGTTGCACAGGATTCCATGAGATCCTGCATTCTTCTGCCTTTGTTCATGGAGAACATCCAAATTTAAACATATTCAGTGTTCTGTTTCTCATTTTTCTCTTATTGCTATCACAAGTCTAATGCATGCTCCCCCTAGCCATTTCCTTAATAATTGCTGTGATTTGCTTCTTGATCTTGGGAGTCCTCTGCAGCTTAAACCTTTCTGATTAGTCACCATATGCAGGTGGTCCTAAATCTTGTAAATAATATGCAAAGCTGTCTTTAATGGATACTATGCACAGATGGACGGGAAAGGCGAAAGGCTAAATGCTTTTCTAACCCCTTGTCCCTCCTCCTCTCCACCACCACTCCCCCAACTTTTTTGTAAATTGTTTTTATCCTGATTATTTTGGCCATTTTGGCACTCATCACTCTAACTCACTTTTGTCTCTTTTACTCCTGAACCCATGTCTATGATTTTCATTCACTTGCAGGGTATGTGTCATCCTCAGTCCATGATGCCAGCTTCTATCACCTATGGATTACTTTTTCAAATAGTCATACTTGTTTCTTCTCCTTTGCTGCTTGCATCTGGAGGACTTGGCAAGCTTTCTGTTAAAAATACCTTCTTAAAACTTCCCTCTTATCTGTGTTAAAACTGATAATGGTTAGACTGCTGCTTATCGTGCTGATGTTACTATTCTTTACTGTTCTGTCTGTGTCCTTGTACTGACTCTACATTTTTTTTGTTCCAGCGTGTGTGCTCAGTACAATAGGATTGTAGTTTAGAGTGCTTTAATAAAAAATAATATTTAAAGAGAGAATTTTATTCAGTTAAAAAAATCTTGAATAAAATGTTTTATATCAGACTTTACTGTCTGATTTGCAGTTGGTTTGGTTCCAAATGGACTCCCAAACTGAAGTTTTTAAACAGAAGCTTGGCTTTTGCAGGGTTGGGATTGCAGACTACAGTAATATACTTTAATAGATAATTCATTAGTTTACCTAATTTTTGTTTTCCATAATACCTGTAATTTAAGAAAACAGTATTAAGATAAACATTTATGGAAATTAAGTAAATTTAATTAAATATTTAGAATGCTTTTCCTTTAACTAGAAGAATGGGGTGTAGAGCTTTTTTCATTATCACTGCTGTATGCCCAGGAATTAATGATATTCATGGAGCTTAAAACAGAAAAGTACTCTGAATACTGAGTTAGTGGGATTTCATACTGGGTAAAAGCATACTAAGCATACCTGACAGTTTAGCTTTCCCCATAAAAAACAAACTGAGATGTCTTAAATGTAAAGCAAAAATTTATCATCTGCAAATTCCTTGTAATAATGGAAATGAAAGAATGAAGAGAAACAAAACTGTCAAGTGAATCTTGAGCCACATTCATTGTTAGTTGCTGCTGCCTATTCTTAAACTAAACTGCATCAGTATTTCATGCTGATTTTTTTTTCAGTTGATACTTAATATCAATCATTAAATAAGTGTGATTGAATTGGAATGTATTTTTTGTTTTGTGGAAGAGGCTTTCTTAATATTTTATGTTCTTAAAATATTTAAGGAAAGTAAGTACTATCTTGAAAGGAATTTTATCACTTTATTTAAGTTGGTAAAGCTGATCTGATCTGAGAAACACAATACAGCAGCCCTGGTATTTCTGGACAGACTTCTTGATTTTATTCTGTATTTAACATACTTATTTTACCCTTTCTTACAGGCAGTGGCTTCCCAAATCCAAAATGGTTCCCCTTGGGATAGATGAGACCATAGACAAGTTAAAAATGATGGAAGGACGTAACTCAAGCATACGAAAAGCAGTAAGAATTGCTTTTGATCGTGCTATGAATCACCTGAGTAGAGTCCATGGAGAACCAGTCAGTGACTTCAGTGATATTGACTAACAGAGATTCTATCAAGGCATGAAAAATACCACACAGACTTGAACTCTACTAATGAACCTTTTTGTCTAAAAGAATGTATTGAAGATACAAACCCCTTAATTGTTGATTCAGTGGCTGAGTTCTGCAAACTTGAAATAGTTGAGCAATTCTTCTAAATCACCATTGCCATACTGATTAATGATTTTATCGTGTTGTAGTTTGGAGGATTTTCCACTAAACCTGTTAAAATGTCTTGTTCATAGTGTTCATAATTGTACATAAATGTATATTCAACACTTAACTTATTCTGATTTTAGAAGTAGCTCTTTAATTCCTTTTATAATTTTGCTGGGGAGGGAGTTGTTTTTTGTTTCCATGCTTTTTACTTCTTTTTTTCTTTCTTTCTGAGGTTAAGTTACCTAAGCACCATCTTCCAGCTTACGGTGTTTAGTGGATTTTAGAGCCTAATATCAAAATGGCATCAAATATATGTTTGCCTAAATCATATACAATATGGTGCTGCTTGTATCATTTCTTCCTTGGTCTGTAGCTTCTGAAAAAGACTTCTGAATGTTTGTGTAAATGATTGCTCTTTGCACAAAGTACCACATATTTAAGATTGATGTAAATTTACAATTACAAATATGTATTTTAAGAAAGGAAGTTGCATTATTTTGGAGGGTACTTTGTGAGAAAGACATCAACAAAAAAAATTATACTATGTACATCACTTGCAAATCACCAAAAACACTCCATTGTTGCCCAAAATAACTTCAGATGGTTTTTGTTTTAAACAAACCTGGCTTAAAGCCTGCAAGCACATTCTTTCTTTCAAAACCATATCCCATTTATCTCCCATTGATTTAATTTTGTTGATATGTGTGCCTCCCTGTGTTTTATTTATTGTAGAAAATGTATTAATTTGCTTTATAATGAAAAATAAAATTGACAAATATATTGATATGCATTTTTATACAGGCACATGAGAAGACAACTTGCTTTGGGAGAAAAATGTATTGGAAATTGTATAAAATAACTTGATGGTTTGTGTGTAATTTGATTTTTTTGTAACTTGTAATCTTTTGTTTCCAATGAGGGGATTTATGTAACTTTTAATTTAGAACACTTTGGTAGCAATAGAAACTTTGGATACATTTTTGTATGGTACATGTGATGTATATAGAATTAGTACTTTATTTTTATTTTTAAGAAGTAAAGCATTATGTTTGGGCAGGGGGAAGAAGGAGGGTGGGTTTCCAGAACTGCATTTTTATATTAAAAAGAAAAAAAATAAAGTCAAGATATTGATTGTTGTAGCTACTTTATTCCTACCTTCACTGAGATACCGAATTTGTAACAATGAAAATGGCAAGGTATGTTTGCAATGTGATTTATAATGACTCCATTATTTATAAATGCACTGTGTTTGAACTCTTTTGCAGTGGTATCTTAAATACTGTACCAAGTTATATAATATGAAACACCAAATAATGCATATGAATGCACGAAGTATTTATGCCCAGCTTTTTTATAAAGGATTAGCAAATACAGCAAAACCAATACTTTTTAAATCTTTTTTTAAAACTTCATTGAATAGCATACTTCATTGTTAAACCTGCTTGAATCTTTATTTTAAAGGGACAATTACTTTTTAAATAGTTTTTAATGTTTTTATTCTCTATTGTTTGTAATACCCCCTTAGAAGCTTGAAATAAAATTTCTTTCTCAACTGTTAATTTTGTCCTGAATTTAGCCCCTGAGATTTTGCCGTAGTGCCCATTTTCTTACTCCACGACTGAGCTGTTAACAGAGGTGCTAGTTCAAGAATCTGATTGTTTTCTTGCTGTGGCATGCAGTATCACCCTTACTGAGCCCTCTGCATGGTAGGTATTCTAGCTAGCTAAACTAGCTGAGACCAGTTGCCTGTAATGGACTCTATCCAACTCATCTTTGTAATTACTAAATTTCACAAATGATCAAGCAAATAGTTTTCTCAGTCTGTGCAGTAAACACAGCTTTAGGGGGAGTAGTGATGGCAGGTATCCTGCAAGGACCATCATTGAGGTGTGCTCCTGTGATAGAAACAACAGCCACATCAGGTAGAAAAATAAAATTTGGTTGTTTGCCTTAAATACAATTTCTGTGTAATGACTTCAAGGATCTGCCATATAACCATGGAGTCATAGAATGGTTTGGGTTGGAAGGGACCTTTAAAGATCATTTGGTTCCAACCCCCCTGCCATGGGCAGGGACACCTTCCACTAGACCAGGTTGCTCAAAGCCCCATCCAACCTGGCCTTGGACACTTCCAGGGATGGGGCATCCACAGCTTCTCTGGGCAACCCGTTCCAGTGTCTCGCCACCCTCACGGTAAAGAATTTCTTCCTTACATCTAATCTAAATCTACCCTATTTCAGTTTAAAGCTATTACCCCTTGTCCTATCACTACATGCCCTTGTAAAACCATGGTCATCTTTGAAGGGAATGGAGCTTAATTTGTACAATATTGAGACAGTAGAACCACTTGTCGTCTGTTAGGACTGCCTCTTAAGAGTCTTCAGAAAAATGGCCTGCATCAGATTTTATTCCAGACTTGTTCTGCCAAATATACTCAAGTTTGGTCTGTGTGAAACTGAATTATGATTCACAGCCTCATTCTGGCAAGCACAGAAGATGTTTTTTTGGATCTGTCAGACCTTGGAAAGGTGAAATTTCCAACTCCTACTGTAACTGCAGATGGTAATTTGGTATTTGTATGATAAGAATTTTGGTATCTGTGAAGTATGAAGTGCCAGTAAAAAAAAAGTATACACACAGTTGCAAAATGCTTCTTTAGGTGGCTTCCCAAGTTCTTGACTGCTTCTGATGGTGGCAACATAGGACGGGGAAAAAAGAGCTCCTTTTTTGAAACCAAAAGCAGAGCATTAATTTCATTACTCTGTAACAAATAGTTCAATCATGTTTTCAATGAAAGCTTTAGTTGAATTTTGCTCAGACTTCCAAGTTTCATTTTCTGACTTTAATCTTCAGAGACAGCTCTATCAGTTCTGGGAGAAGGTAAATCTGCTGCCTTGCTCTTACAGGTGTCTGTAGGCACTTAAAAGAATTCTGAGCTGGAAAACTACTGAGTAGAAGCAGCCTGTTAAGCATCCTGACAAACCGCATTGCATATTTTTTGATGAAACTGGCATGAAAGGCTATGTTGTTTTTCTTTTGTATGTGCTACGGAAACTGTCCCAGGAATTCCTCCCAGATACTGCCTGAGAGGAGGTTGCAGCCGTGGCTACGGCTGTTGCTGTACTCTCTCATGCTAAAGTCGAGTATCATCCAGTGGCTCTTCAGATTGGGTTAAAATATTTTCTCAGACTGACAAGTCTTCAGTGTGGCTTGTGTGTTTTTAAGGGATTTCATACCTGTTTAGGAAAGGAAGTCTGAGCTCCAAAACTGCTTTATTTCCAAATTCTAGGGCCTAACCATGTACAGTTGTCAGATGAATACGTGCATATCAGAATGTGCTTCACTACATTTTAGACCAAGTTCTTCTATGACACCATTAATAACCGTAACATACTCATAGAGTGGAAGTTAGTATTCAAGCGGAGGGGAAAAAAAAAAAAAAAGGAAGACCACCTTGTATCTTACCGATTTCTGGGGGAGCATTAGAGCAGTAAATAACAGGGTGTAGGCTTGCATATTCACTACTCTATTCTGGTATGATAATTTCCTATTAATAAAAGTGCAAGAGACCTGGATCAGAAGCTGAAACTAAGTTGAAATTTGTCTTCTCTTGCATTAAAATGTGAGAAATCATGTTATAAACATTTAGGGAAAAAATGTGGGTAGAGAATTACTTTTTAAAAAAAAACAGTTTGTGTTTATTACCAAACTCAGTGATTTTTTTTTAATGTTTGTTCATTGTGATTTTGTCTTTTTTACACTAGAGGGAGCAATACACACAGACCATCAACATTCACCAAATTAATATTTTCTTTTCAAAATGCTGCTGTTAAAACTTTTTGCTGGTGAGCAGTCTTTTCTGCTTCTTGTATTTGTAGCCCATCAAAAGTAGCTTTGTCTGATGTTCTTGCTGCAAGTGGACCCTTCTGGGAATGCTTATTTTTAAACATAGAGCTAGTACATAGAACAGCAACTCAGGATTTTCTGGCTCTCTTACTTTATGTCTAATTCCTAGTGACAAGCTAGTTTTTACACTATTTTATTTAGCTGTTGATTTTCTTTTCAGAGGTGTACTGCTATGGGTGCATTCTATAGTGTTAAAAACAGAAAATGACTTGGCTGCTTGCTGCAAGTAATGCAGTGCAAGTCAAACACACAGCAATTATCAACAAAAATACTGAAGTTTGGAGGTGAAGGTGTGAGATGAGACAATTGCTCGGTCCTGCAGGCTGGCAAAGAAGGTTGTCTTGAGGATATTCACAAGGCAATTAAATAAACTTAGTTCTCGTGTGTGATCGTGTGGGTAAAGGTCGTTATCTATGAAAGGAAAACACTTCTTCCTCCCCCCTCCGCCTTGTTAAGTCTGTAACATAAATGTAGAAGTGAAATGGAAATGGAGGAAGCATTTACCGTCTACATTCTCCTTAACACCTTTTGGTTAGCTTGTTTACATTTTTGTATAGCATCATTCAGTTATGACTTACCTATTTTATAAGTTCTTCCTTGAAAGATTTATTTCCTCTAAAACTTCTCTTATAAGGTAGAAAAAGAGTAAATTCAAGCTAATGAAAGTTTTAAAATATTCTTTTGGAATAACATGAAATTGATAAGTAAGGTTTTTTTAAACTTTTTTGGAAACTGGTATTTGATGAGAGGAGGGAGCTGTAAATTTATTTTTATATGCCTAGTGATTCAGCTTTCTTTTATTGCCAGTGCACAGAAGCTGCTATCAAATCTCTGCCGGTCAGGGAGGAAAATGTAAGATCTCAGCAGCTGTACTTTTAACTGTAAGGTTATTCAAGATCCTTTTCTCTTTGTTTCTATAGTGTTAAAAGTCTAAGACTGCAGTGACTGCAGTCACCCTGTTCTATCTTCTGCAAATACTACATGGAGAGAGGGGACAGAATAAGGAATATTTTTTTTAATTTAAATTTCATTATTCTTTAAAATTTTAAAATTATTCCCAGTGATATCACATATCTTAGAAGACAGTCCTCTGGTCAAACTGCTGCTTTGCTGCCGCTGTTGGTTGTTTTCACAGTTCCTCCAAGCTCAGCTCGTTTTTTGTTCAACTGTTTTGGTGTCTTCGCTGCAACAAGTCAGCGCTGCCAGCAAACCAGGGAAGTCTCAGCTTCCTGGGCTAATGTCTCGGTGTACGAAGAGGTCTGGGGTAATGTGAATAGTTTCCATGTCCAGTCTTTGATTGCTCCTCTTTATACAATGAGCCTAAGTATTGGTAGTACTTTTCCCATCTACCCCATTAATCTGCATTTTAGCAGGTTTTTGGTGTTTCCTAAGCTGTCTGAAGCCATTCTTGGCTGTGAAGGGCTCCACTTTCTGAACCCTAGGGAGATCTGACTGTATTCTCTGTTTGACTTCCCTGGCAACAGCCCCAGGTAATGGATTTGTTTTAGCCTAAGATGATGTGTTAGGAGAGCTCACACATCTTCCTCATCTATGTTCAATTATTGCATCCTTCACTCCTCCATACTTGGCTCTATGAGGATGGGAATTCTCACATTCTTATAGCATAAAACAAAAGAAAAAGGTTATCTAAATACATGGAAGATAAAAGGATAAAGGAAAATCTGTGCTTGTCATTTTAATGGGAAAACAGAGTTGCTAATAGATGATGCAAAGATGATGAAGGATTGGAGTTGTTTTGATGGACTTCTTTGCTTCACTCTTCACAAAGAGAGTTGTTTTGAGATGGTGGTAGTTCATTTTTTCATACTCCTAGTCCCTGATAAAAAGAAGTTGATAATATCTTCCTTATCTAACTATTCTTTAGGGCTGTAGAAGCTTGATGCTCATGCTCAAGCAGATGGAGAACTACAGGAAGAACATTAGCAGTTTGTGTCAATAAGTCAAAGGGGAACTGTAGGAAAAACATTACCAATTTTCATCATGAACTCATGAAGGAAGTTGGGGCTTTCTAAAGAACTGGAGAAGTGCTAAAGTAGTGTATTCATTTAAAAAGAGGGATTCGGAGAATTGTCTACCAGTCTTGCTAAAGATGAAGCCACTGCAAGGACGTGGTGAGAGAAGTAATGGTGGCTGGATTTTAGGTGGAAAGGTAGTAGTCGAGAGATGGGCAGAGAGAGGGCAAGTATTGTCCTACTTTCCTACTTAAAAAGATACAAATTATGTGGATTTATAAGCAGTTAAAAGTTATGGAGAACAATTTTTAGTTTATTTCAAAATATTTTTTACTTGTGTAGGATAGGATAACAGTCCTAATGGTGGATAAAACGGGAAGTAAGAGTTGGAATTACTTTTGACCTCATCAATGCTTTTGAAGTTCTTCATCGTGTTTTCTTAGGCGAACAAGAAAAATATCACCTAGAACAAACAGGTTTTTGAAAAACTGCAGCAGTTCACAAAGTAATTGTCAATGGTTTGATGTGAAACTGGGAGAACATTTTCAATAGTCTGACTTTGCATCTGCATATTAATGAATACTGTTTAATACTTCCATGCTAAATAGCACTGCAAAACTCTTAAATGGTAGTCTAGAATTTTTTTTATCTAAATCTATGTTTTGAATGAACTTTTATTTTGCTTTAGTAGTTCTTTGGCTCATACTTTGCTTCCTACTTGGTGTGACTTTCCATCTATGATACAGACATCCCAGAATTAGTTTCTTCACAGACTGACATGTAGACTTCACTGAACTAGCCATAAAATGTGGTGCTTGAATACCAGTACGTTCCACCCCCCCCCCGCCCTCAGCACAGGGGGAACTTGGAATTAAAGAGATGTTATTTGTCCAAACCAGGACAAGATGATGCATTTGGGCAGCAGTTCCTTTAGAAAGTAAAGACCTGTATTAAAAGTATCTTTTTTTTTTTTTTTTTTTTTTTTTACGTTTCAGTGGAAATAGTCTGTGTGCAAGGAAAATGACTCTTACAAGATAAACAGAAAGCAAGTAAAACTACAGTCAGGTTATACATTAACTTAACTAGCAATCTAAATTTTATGCCTTTTCTATAAGTTCCATATTTACGATGGTGCAACTAAGTAGTCCTTAATTTATATATTTTAGAAGAAAAGTGAAATTGAAGTTAATCATCATCTGGCAGAAGTGCAGAGGAGTATGGGGAGAATGTATACAAGATGCCGGTAAGATGCTGATGAAGCATGAAAATCAATTTTTCAGATCAATTTCATCAAATAATTTGAACCAAGCTAATCTAATTTGCTGCATAATTGTCTGCTTCTTTCCACAGATGTTTATTTCTTCTGAAAATGTCTAATACAGTACTCGTCAGCAGGTGTTTCCAGCTGAGAAAAATATGGGGCTTGGTTGCCGTGTTGATTACATTAAAAGATAGTCCTAACTTTTAATGAACATGTTACTGTAAAAGGGGATTTCAGCAGTGTAGAAAAAAGGCTTTTTGCAGTGTGTGACTGGAAGGACCAATGCGTGTATACATGTTGTGTTGTGTTCTAGGAACTCACGAATTGGTATATTTTTTTCTCAATTTCCATTACACCCTTTTCAATCGAAGATCTTTAAACTGGCTTAACTTTATAAGATCTCTTAAAATTCCTGTGTTTATCTTGAATGTAGTTTATTATTAGTTATTTGTTTTTAATACTTCAACTGCTGTAAAAATGCTGAGGTGTATGTAAATAAATTAGAGTCTGAGCCGGTCTTTAATAGGTAATGAAATGTTGATAGTCTTTGGTACTAAGTAGGATTGAGCAGCCCTGTGCATGGCTTGATGTACACAACAGGTTTCACCCAAATTCTTTGGTGGTTGTTTTGGGGAAAAGAGTAATATTTTCATCCAAGAGAATGTGTAAAGGCATATCTTAAGTGAATCCATCCCAGACTTCTTCATTCTTCTTAAACATTCTCAGATCTTACTCAGCTGGCAAATTAATCTGGGTGAGAATAAGCTTCTCAAAATCTTCTAAGCATAATGTATTTCATAGCTTTAGTTTGTTGACAGACAGCACTGTTGAGCCTTTACCTCTTTTCATTTTGTATACCACCATATATACTTTAATGGTTACAAAGGCTTTTTTACATTCTTCTGCTGACCATTAGATTTACAAATCATGTCCATGACTGCTATTCAGTTTGCTTCCCTGGCTGCGGGAAGTGAGCAGTGTAAAGTAAGGAAGGGTAAATTTGAGGCACCTAATACTAAGTAAATCACTGAAAATGTTTCGCTTTTGGCCTTTGAACAGGGTAGATCTGACAGTGAAAGATTTCCTGGATATTACATACTGCTGTGCACAAGATTAATCCTGTTTCTTGGAGCTGGGGTTGTTGACTCTGAGGGTTTTAGCTATAATAACTGGAGGATTGTGTTGAACTGCTAAAAACATGGTAGGTGCTTGTGATGTCACAGAACGTCAGAGTGGCTGAGGTTGGCAGGGACCTCTGGAGATCATCGAGTCCAACCCCCCTGCTCAGGCAGGGCCACCTACAGCCTGTTGCCCAGGACCTGTCCAGGCAGCTTTTGAATATCTCCAAGGATGGAGACTGCAACCTCCTTGGGCAACCTGTGCCACTGCTCGGTCCCCCTCACCATAAAAAAGCGTTTCCTGATGTTCAGAGGGAACCTCCCATGTTTCAGTTTGTGCCCATTGCCCCTGCTCCTGTCACTGGGCACCACTGAAAAGAGCCTGGCTCTGCCTTCTTTGCACCCTCCCTTCAGGTATCTATAGACATTGATGAGATCCCCCCGAGCCGCCTTTTCTCCAGGTTGAATGGTCCCAGCTCTCTCAGACCTTCCTTATAGGAGAGATGCTCCAGTCCCTTCATCGTCGTTATGGCCCTTTGTTGGGCTCTCTCCAGTATGTCCATCTGTCTCTCTTGTAGTGGGGAGCCCAAAACGGGACCCAGCACTCCAGGTGTGGCCTCACCAGAGCTGAACAGAGGGGAAGGATCACCTCCCTCAACCTGCTGGCAATACTTGCTGGTCTAATGCAGCCCAGGATACCACTAGTCTTCTTCCTGAAGATTGCCTAATTTTTCAGTGTGCAGAGTTCACAGAGGTTTTGTAACACTTTAAATTAGTTTAAATTAGGAGGCACCTTGGGGAGGGTAAGAAGTTGTGAGGAAACCAATCATATCTTCTGGTCTTTTCTTGGGACTCATTTAAAAAATAATTAAAGATTATGATGGTGTTCCTAAAGTGCTGCTGCTTAAGGTTTTCTCTTTAGCACATTGGTATGTACCATTTTATAATGAAAATAATTAAGACAGATAATATAATTTTATGTTCTAAACCAAAGATCACTTAACAAGAAGAAAAAAAAAGGACCAGCTTTATCTAGCACAAGTTTTTCTTTTGCAATAATTCTGATTTTTAATGCTAACATCAAACTCTTTTCTTCCTCAGCTGTTTCTCTTCCACTGAAAATGAGTCTTACAACAGCAAACCAATACACATTAAGAGGCATGAAAACAGAAAAGTATCACAAGATGTTACACAGAAGAGGGTAGATGTCCTTGTGGGAACATATTTAGCTAATGGTCACAAGAGCATTCCAGACGCCTTTAGAAGGCCTTGAACAGAATAAACAAGAAGACAAAAATAAGAAAGATATCAATTAGAAGAACACAGGTGCGCATTCCACGATAAAGGGAACTTGGCACAAAGAACCTCAATTCGGCAGTTTGTCTTGACCAATTAGACTGAGACAAGTTTCGCATGTTTTAGTTAGTATAACTAATTATGTCTTATGTTTATGCGCATGTACAGTGTTGATATAACCAATCATTAAGTGTAACTAGGCGCATGGACAGTGCGTGAATAATGTGTGTAACCAATAGTAATATAGCTAAACGCATGTACGGATGTAACCAATGTATAAAATGATGTCTGATGCTCTAGTAAAGGGTCTTCAACTATGATCATATTGATCTGTCGTTGAGTCCATGATTATGCTCCCGCAATTGGCGCCCGAACAGGGACCCCCAAATTCTGCACTACGTTTGGAGAACGAACGGCAGGATAAGAGGAGGACGGGAGGATCCCGACCGATAGACCGGCTGCCCCGGCTGGTGTGCCCATAGAGGCAGGCAGACAGCGCTGTCGTTTTTTCGCCCATCGAGGTGAGGATTTTGCGACAGACACTGTGTAACTCAATTGTTTACAATACCAGGTGATCACCCTTGATGGCCCAGAAGGTCTCTTCAACACTGTGTTGCTACTTCCTAATCGTTAAGCTGCCCCAGGACAGGTAAATATGGCTTGGTTTTGGCTTTCTAGCTACTTTTCGTAAGTCTAATTCTACTATGAATGATTTCCCCCTTCTCTTTCCAATTCATATGTTAAAATAAAGCCAAAATAAGTCATCGGAATTAATGGTTCCCAAGATGAGAAAAGCAAACGTTCTGGGTTTTTTGCTTTCCTTTTTGTTTATTTACTCTCACATTCTGTTTATTATTCACTTCATAATATTTTGCATTCTTGCAAGGGTGGTTGTGGTGGTGTTTATACAAGGCATATCATTAAGAGATATAAAAGCTCTATTAAAGATAATGATATTTTAGGTAAATAAAAATGTGTAAACCAATACTGTATTTTTTTCTGTTTTTCAGAAGATCTTCTGGAATGGAGTGAAAAACATTTCTCATCTAAATAAGCAGTAAGAGAGAACTGTTAGCAGTTAGAAGTGTTACTGAATTATTTGATTTATCAGAGACTATTTGATTTATCAGAGACTATGACTGTCAACCAAAAAATACAAAAAAAGGCAAATAAAACTGAATTTGACAAACAACAGTAAAACAGTTGTAATTTAAAAATTCCTAATTTCTAGGCAAGGAAAAGGAAGCGGTATAGAAAATGAGGGCAGAGTTCTCAGTTTAGAGACAGAATAATAATAAAAATAAGGTCAAAGACAATAGCAGCAGCGGATAGTCGCATGACACCTCCTCCAGAGCCTTGTATGCCAGAGACCCTGCTCATGCTGCTGTCTTATTACTGCAATTGCTCAAAGTGTCTATCAAATCTCCCATGTTTCATATAAGCTACTTGCGTAAAAATAAACCATTAGCATTTTAACACCTCAGCAATAAAAAGTTTTGGCTTTGAAAATTCTGGTCTTGTTTCATATTTAACATTCAGAATTTTCATTAATCTTAGGTAGTGTGACACTATCTTCTATGTCCAAGGTTACTGGAGTTGACAGTGATGTATTCAATCAGTCCTAGGGTTAGGTGTAGTTAATGAACTACACGAGTCTGTTTTATTACCTGTCTTTCTAAAAATTAGTTTTGGGGACAGTCTGAAGTTCATATTAGCTCTTGTATTCACCTGTCTCTTTAATGTTAGCCATGTGTGTACAATTACCAGCTAAAGAGCAAACAGCCTTGGAAAGTCAAAAAACAGTTACAAAGCTGAAGATGAGCCTGCTTAGCTTTTGTGTTTGCAGCAAGAGAACAGGTGAAATCTTTGCAGTAGATGTTAGTCCACTCAAGTGCATGTAATCAAATTACCACTATCTTTTCTGATCTTCATGGGATCTGTTATAAAATGAAGCCAGAGGCTGTATGGCTATAAGTTTCAATGACCACTTATTGATTAATTTGAATGCAAACAGGAGGGAAACCAGTTCTAGAGCAAGACAAAAGCAATACAGTGCTTAGTGCTGCTGCTGCTCACATCAAGCTAGTTTTGGTTAAAAATAGAAACCTCCTGCTGGTGGAAAACTATTTAGTTTAAAGGATTGAGGGAAACTCTGCATCTGAAAGGCTGAGAAGAAAAAAAACCTTAGGATAAAAGCCTCCTAATTGGGATCATATGGCCACATGTTGGCCACATATAGGACTGTGCAACAACCTGTGAATACTGCCCATAGCAGACAGCACAGGTGAAATCCTCTAGATCGTGTATGTAAGTCTGCAACAAAAACCCTTAGCTGGGATGGCCCCATACTTGAGTCAGGTATGCAGAACTAACCAATAGATTATCATGTATACTTGATGTGTGCATAGACAGATATGTGTGTGTCCTGGTTTCGGCTGGGATAGAGTTAATTTTCTTTCTAGTAGCTGGTATAGTGTTATGGTTTGGATTCAGTATGGGAAGAATGTTGATAACACACTGATGTTTTCAGTTGTTGCTAAGTAGTGTTTAGTCTAAAGTCAAGGATTTTTCAGCTTCTCATGCCCAGCCAGCGAGAAGGCTGGAGGGGCACAAGAAGTTGGGAGGGGACACAGCCAGGGCAGCTGACCCAAACTGGCCAAAGGGATATTCCATACCATGTGACGTCATGCCCAGTATATAAACTGGGGGGAGTTGGCTGGGGGGGTGGAGATCACTGCTCAGGAACTAACTGGGCATCAGTCAGTGAGTGGTGAGCAATTGCATTGTGCATCACTCTTTTTGCATATTCCAATTCTTTTATTCTTCTTCTTATTATTATTTTCTTCCTTTCTGTCCTATTAAACTGTTCTTATCTCAACCCACAAGTTTTACTTTTTTTTCTCAGTTCTCTCCCCCATCGCACTGGGTGGGGGAGGAAGTGAGTGAGCAGCTGCGTGGTGCTTAGTTGCTGGCTGGGGTTAAACCATGATAGTGTGTATGTGGTATTATGAAGGTACATTTGAGGGTACTTTTAATGATCGTTAAAAGGAAATGCACTTCCACTGCTTGTATTCAGTTTTATATGGTATTGCTTACCCTCCTGCTTGGGCTTCTGATCTCTTGCTTGTGTTTGGTCTGGTATTGTACTGTGCCCCACACCATTCTGGGGGCTTGGCTGTAATTTAGATGCAACAGAAGAACATAATAGGAAGTGTTGTTATCTCTGGCTAACACATAAGGGAGTGAAACAGAAATTTAGTAGAGTTGTCCAAGGCCACAGAGGAAGCCTGAGACAGAGCTAGGAATTGAACTGAACACACTTCTCCCTGAACCGCCAAATTACGGCTTCTTTTTTAATCAGCTGATAAATTTGGAACTTAATCACTAACTCAGCCGCTCGGTGAATTTTGTTAGAAAAAGAGGTGTGGTGGGCTGACTGCGGCCAGCGGCGAAGTACCCACACAGCTGCTCGGTCAATCCCCACTCCCAGTGGGATGGAGGGGGGCATAGGAAGAGCGAAAGTGAGAAAAATCATGTGTTGAGATAAAGACAGTTTAATAAGTGAATATGGAATATGCCTTTGGCCAGTTCAGGTCAACAGTCTTGCCTGTGTCCCCTCCCAGCCTCTTGCCGAGCCTACTCACTTGAAGGGTCAGAGCGAAAAACAGAGAAGGCCTCGATGCTGCGCAAGCACTGCTCAGCAATAGCCAAAGCACTGGTGTGTTATCAGCGCTGGTTTAGTCACAAATCCAAAACACAGCCCGACATGGTCTGCTGTGAAGAAAGTTAACTCCATTCCAGCCAGACCCAGTGCAAAAAGTTTGAGGTTCTTCAATTTGGTTTCATCTTGCATCAGCATCAAAGGTCTTGCTATGATAAATTTTTAAACTTATTTTTAAGGCAGAAGTCCTCTAACCTCTTGTCAGAATAGTCAATGGTGCCATAGTCAGAGCAGTCCCATGGGATACTCAGATTTAAGGTCCCACTTTGAACTTGGCACAGGTACTTACCTGTGAAGCCTCTGTGTCTCATGTGCATCCTGAACATGGACACTGAACTCGGGCTCCTGGTACCCCAACCATCCATCCTGTAAATAGGAAGCCTTCTAAAAAAAGGCTTGTTGAAATTAATATGCTTCCATTAAAAATTAAAATTGTTACAAAAAACAGCTTAATATTTTTATTGAAATGTTTCTCATCAGTGCAATTATTCATCTCGGCCTCTTATCTACTGATAAATCTTGACTCTACCTGATCTCTACTCTTGTGCTGCATATGTGAGACACAATATAAAACATTCTTTATAAAACAGGTACTAATTGCTCCTAATCTATTTACTGCTATATTGACTGCTGGTACTAGCTGTTCCCAGTATAAAATCTATACAGGTATGCCATGACAGGATTGAAATAAATAGCAGTTCCACTGTGCATTTTGGGAATGCATTTGGGGACTACCAAAACAAATAATTAGCTCATGTAGTTAAAGAGTTTAAATTCATCTATACTGTGTTTAAAGTTATGGGGTTTTACCATTCTCTGCTTCTTCATTTAGAAACTGTATTTCCATTTCTTTATGTGCTGATTGAAATATGAATGTTTTAACTTTCTATGTAAGTTCACTTTATATTGCTAGATCTCTAGGCAAAAAGATGACAGGTTGTTAAGTATGAGTCCCAAAATGTATGTTAAAGTAGTAAAAAGAGAAGAAAAAAATCCCTTATTTAGGAAAAGTGGAGGCACTGAGTATTAATCAAATGATAGCACTAAATTAGCACAATGGTCTTTAAGGGATTTGAGTACTTCATTCTGATGGATGAGCTGCTCATTTAGTACAAATATACTACAAAGACGTAGGAGAACTATGGTAGGCATAATTTTTCTTGTGGAAAACTTTTCTCATTAAGACCAGGTTATTGTGAAAACACAGTAAAATTATAAACTGCTTATCCTGCTTATCTATCTTTCACAAACATAATTCATTTTCACTAAATGAGTACGACCTTAGTTAAATAGTTCTCCCTCAAAGGTAAGATATAAATACCTTCACGGGCTGAATTTTGCCCAGACTTAAGGTTTAGGCTAAAATTCATATATTATTACTGAAAAATTACAGCCATGGATGAAAATTTTGGCAACAAAAGACTAAACCTAACTCTTTTCCTCTGTTAGGGTTGTTTGCTTGCTTGTTCTAAAGGAGTTGTGGAAGTGCAAGCACAGAAAACTTGTTCTCAGCCAGTTTGCTTGATATAAGTGAACTGAATTGTGATATGCTAAAATGCTGAAGATACCCTAATATCTTGGAAAGGTTTATCCTAATGCACAGTAGACCTCCTTTGTTAGTTAAGAAGAATTATTATAATATACAGGGGGCCTGCTCTTGGGTAAACGGAGCTGCTGCCAGGCTGCTCCAATGCCTGCCGTTTTTACACTTCCCTCAGGCCCAAAGATGAAGATTGGTCTGGACATAGGTTATAGATGACCATGCTCCCTTTCCCCCTCCCTCCGATCATCCCTTATAATTTCTGACAATCTTTCTCAAGGCTGGAACTGAAAAGTAACTGCCTGGAGACAGAGATGAAAAGGACTTGGCCCTGCCTTCCATTTTCTCTGTCTTCCTTCATCTTCCAGATTTCTTACATGTCTGTTTTTAAGAGACATTTTCAGGTTTCCCCTTGGTTGATTTTCTTTCTCCTCCTCCACTTTGAGAGAGGAAATGAAAATGTTAACTCTGAAGGAGGTGAACAAACTCAGCAAATCTTCAGCATGGGACTTTTATCGTTGCACAATGTGAGATTAAGAAGGTGCACAAGAAACAGTTTAGCTACATCCTGCTCTGTACACCCCAACAGGCCTGCTGAAGCAAGCAGTCTTAATTTTTAAGGCTAACGCTAAGGCATTTACAACTGCATGAAAATACGTATCAAATAAGAAATTTTAAAGTAGCTATTTGATTGGATTTCTTGTATTATCTTTTTAAAAACAATACGTATTACAGACAAATACAAATCTGAAAAGATGCTGATTTCCAGACAATATGCTACAACTAGCAGTTCAAACAGAACAAATATACACAAATAATGTAAAGGTAATTAAAACATTTTATTATTCAGTAAATATGCCTGCATTCTGCAAAGTAGAACAGATTCATGTTCAATTTGTTTTTTGTAAATTAATGCTTTTTAAATTAACACCTCTTTTTGGATTATGGAACACTTGTATGAAAATATTGTAATATGTAAAATCAGTTCTCTTTCACTCAGTTTATTTCTATTCCCATGGTTGAATTCATGCAGTCCAGAAATGAGAGGCAATTTGCAGTGTCCTTCAACTTTAACTGAAGTAACAGAGTGGACTTACTGCTAACGATGTCTAAAGATCATATAGATAATAGCAATGTCAATAGGCCTTTGGCAGAGAAAGCTGATAATGTTCTAAGATTAAGTTATGAAAGTTAACTATTTACAAGATCATGGGAAGCCCTAGGATGTGACAGAATTAAGTCCTGACTTGTGCTTCAAGGAAGATATGCTGGCAAAGGATAAATCTCTAAGGCATAAGTATTAAACAACTTTTCCATTTTAAAAAGTTTATCAAAGAAGGTCAGTTTGCTGAACCATAAGCTTCCATGAAATAGAGAAATTTAAACACTGGTTTTGTAAATGAATATTCTGGGGTCCAAGATAGACATTTTAGTTAACCCATTGTATTGGGTTTGCATGGCAAGGTTTTGGTAGCGGGGGGGGTTACAGGGGTGCTTTCTGTAAGAAGCTGCTGGAAGCTTCCCCTGTGTCCGACAGCCAATGCCAGCCGGCTCCAAGATGGACTCGCTGCTGGCCAAGGCCGAGCCAGTCAGCAACGGTGGTAGCGCCTCTGGGAGAACAGATTTAAGAAGGGGGGGAAAAAACTGCTGTGGAGCAGCCAGAAGAGAGGAGTGAGAACATGTGAGAGAAGCAGCCCTGCAGACCCCCAGGTCAGTGCAGAAGGAGGGGAGGAGGTGCTCCAGGAGCCGGAGCAGAGATTCCCCTGCAGCCCGTGGGGAAGACCATGGTGAGGCAGGCTGTCCCCCTGCAGCCCAGGGAGGTCCACGGGGGAGCAGATCTCCACCTGCAGCCCGGGGAGAGAGGACCCCACGCCGGAGCAGGGGGATACCCCCAAAGAAGGCTGTGACTCCATGGGAAAGCCCCCGCTGGAGCAGGCTCCTGGCCAGACCTGTGGACCCATGGAGACAGAGGAGCCCACGCTGGAGCAGGTTTTTCTGGCAGGACTTGTGACCCCGTGGGGGACCCACGCTGGAGCAGTGTGCTCCTGAAGGACTGCACACCGTGGAAAGGACCCATGCTGGAGCAGTTCATGAAGAACTGCAGCCCGTGGGAAGGACCCACGATGGAGAAGTTTGTGGAGAACTGTCTCCTGTGGGAGGGACCCCACGTTGGTGGAGCAGGGGCCGGGTGAGGAGTCCTCCCCCTGAGGAGGAAGGAGCGGCAGAGACAAGGTATGAGGAGCTGACCCCAACCCACATTCCCCATCCCCCTGCATCGCTGCGGGGGAGGAGGGAGAGAATCCGGGAGTGAAGTTGAGCCCAGGAAGAAGGGAGGGGTGGGAGGAAGGTGTTTTAAGATTTGGTTTTATTTCTCATTATCCTACACTGATTTGATTGTTAGTAAATTAAACTAATTTCCCCAAGTCAAGTCTGTTTTGCCCATGACGGTAAGTGGTGAGTGATCTCTCCCTGTCCTTATGTCGACCCACGAGCCCTTTGTTATATTTTCTCTCCCCTGTCCAGCTGAGGAGAGGAGTGACAGAGCGGCTGCGTGGGCACCTGGCGTCCAGCCAGGGTCAACCCACCACCCCCATCAAGGAAGCAACTCTCATGGTCCCAGTAAGCTGGCAGTAACCATTCAGGATGGATATGCAAGATCAATTCTGTGCCCTGCTTGAGTTTGCCAAGGAAGCTGAAGGCAGCTGTGCTGCATCTAATGCAAATGTCTTCGCTGCTGTCTTCATGGCTACAGTGCAAGCAGATAGTTTTGGTTTGGTTTTCTGGTTGAGCTGCTCAACTGTGGCAAATTTTAAACTGCTTCTGCAAGGACTCACTCTATAGGCCAGGGAACAAACATGAAATGTAAGATCTCTGGATTCAGATTCCCTGCCTGATAAGTATTTAGTTGCTTATTTAATGTGGGATAACTTCAGCAGTGGCGAGAAAGACCTTTCTCACTATAGGCAAAATAATTAACCATGATGATTTAAGCTTATCTGTGTGACCTTGCTTTGGAACAAGGCAGCAATGCTGACCCAGACAGATTCTCTACTCAGCTGGAAAAGGCTGTTTGTTTCTGTCTTTCAGTCCTTATTTTATGTGATATATTGTATAATGGAGAGCCTAAAGCATACTGAGAATGGACAGGTCTCATTGCAGACCTTCTGAAGGTTTCCAGAGTGAAGGCAGCCTCAGCTAAGCAATTAACTCTATAGATTTTAAAGGACTTCAGGTGAAAAGCTTGGGTTTAAATCAAACATGTAATGTAGATATTTTCATTGTTTTCATTTCTTACATTTTCCAGATTTCTTGAGTAAAAAACTAAAAGGCAATTTTTATCTCAGATTAAAGATTTGAATCTTCTTCTGAAATAACTAAATTTATTTATTTGAAAAATGTTGGTTTTCTTCCTAACTATAATTTTCCCTGCAACAGAATTCCCATCCAGGTGTCTATAAAAGTATTAGAGTCTAATACTCCAAGCTGCAACACCTTAAATGTACAGCCAGTTACCTAAATGCTATGTTATATTTTCATCCTGGCTGGATCACTCCTGTTGCAGAATTAGCATAGTTTGGGGGTGCCATTTAGTAATTTTTTTTATGTTTTCCAAATTTCTTTTGTTTAAACCATTTGCAGAGTGCTATTATTCCCCACTGTCCACAGCGAGCACTAACTTCTCAATTTTCCTGATTCCTGATCATTAAGCTGCTGTTTCTACATACTGATTCATCACTACCTGTCCAACATATCAAATGCATTAGCTAGAGTTTCTTTTAAAATTTACTGATATTATTGAGTGACTTTCCATTAAATTAGTATTTGCTGGGCTGATGGGCTGCAGATCCATCAGTCTGGAGCATATATGACCAACATAGCACAGTTTAGAGGAATCTGATGCTAAAGCAGATATTTTAAGACAGTTGTTCTACTGTTAATGAAAGCTTTAAAGTGACAACAAACCTCAAAGGCTGAGCGGTGACTGTTTTATCAGATTCAAAAAAATACAGCTTCTCTTTTGTATTTGAATAATCAGTTGGAGTCACAAGGCTACAGAAATAGGTAGTGTGAAAATGATTCCTACTTCAAAGGGCACAGAACGAGCAACGACTTCTGATATCTTGAGAGTATATACCAAATGAATCTATGCAATATCATTTTTTGCAATTATTTGCAGCTCTGCTGCTGATATGAGTCTGAAGCAAAGACTTAAAACAGTTCATTGAGGTCTAGGCATAAGAAGTAGTATCTAAGTAATTACAGGAAATGTTCTGATGAGACCACCTGTCCAATTCAGCTTCTATGCGTCTGTATACATGTATAGGTAAACCTGTATGATGTAATCCAGTTCAAACAGGGACTCTTCATTCATTCTGAGTGCTCTTTATGTTGCACAGGCATCTGAAGTGTATCAAAGCTAACAAATGGTTCAGGCAATCGCTAGCCTTGTTCCGAGACCCTTAAATGAGGCCGAAGCATCACTGCTGTTCCCTATCCTCCTGGTACATTGCAGTAAGAAAGTGTGTATTAAGACATAAAGGTACAGAGAAAAGCCAACAAGGAATAGTTTAATAGTTTTGTGCTCTACTAAGAGTTTTGCATACACCTGACAATTTTTGTAGGTTTTTGACACTGCTGGTCTGGATGATGGCCATGGTCCTACTCTTGCAGTGTGATGACAGGACAAGTCTGACTGCAGGATTCAGGCTCATGTAAATAAAATTTAGAGAAAAAAAATGTATATGCTTAGCACATATATTTTTAGTAACAACTGGGTGAGAAATGTTTGGATCCAGAAGGGTGCAAAGACTGTTTTCTTCTCATGATGTTACTCATCTAGTCATTTCTTTCCTGTCCCTTTCCTGCTCTTAATTCTCCTAACAGCAACAACAGGAAAAGACAAAGCAGCATAAGCCCTGCTATCTTCATCATTCAGGAGGTTTCATGCAGTGTGAAACTGGCTCTATTTTCAGACAACAGGGAAGATTTCATTTTCAATAGAAAGAGAAATGTCTAGTAGTACATACTGCTGGTGGTGGTTAATTCTGACAGGGCAAAATTGAGCCTTCAACATGTAAAAAGTAGCTTAAAAAAGAAACTTTTTTTCTGCAACAACTTTTGTGTAGGAAAAGAAATAATAGGCTTTAATTGCAGTCAGGATGGTTTAGGTTTGACATTAGGGAAAAAGCTCCCTAATAGTAATAATTTCACAGCTCAGGTTTAGATGGCCGATAGATTTTGTGGAATTTTTGCAGTTTGCTATCTTAACAGAGAAATTAATTAAACTATTTTAGGATGGATTTTTCTTTTTTTTTTTTTTTTGTATAGTAATATTTCAATCCCCCTTTTCTGCACATTTCATTTTGATTAAAGCTTTTACATCTGATACGAACCATTTTTACATTTTCCCACTTGCAGGGAGTCAAAAATAAACATAGGCAGTTTCTGAAGTAAAATGTTTCCAAGTGCAAAACTGAAATGGCACACATTAAAAATGGTTCAAAGTTTTTGAAATTTTCTGGCTGAAATTTCAATCTGTATGAGTTCAGGAATATTTTTGTTGTAAAAAAGAAAAAGACAAACCATTTTATGAGATGAAATTGTCACCAACATTTCAGTAATCAGTGGAGAGTTACACAAATAAGTAATTTTCTTATTTTTGCTAGGTTTTTTGTTTGTGTTAAAAAAATGAAAACAGCAAAGCTAAATTAGTCTGCTGAAACTGCACTTATTCACGCTCAAGATGTTTCACATGATCTGTTAAACACAAATGCATTTTAATTTGAACAATGTTTGCATGTGCCTGATGCTATCCATATTTTTAATATTGGTATAAGTATTTGTCCTAGTTTCAGCTGGGATAGAGTTAACTGTCTTCCTAGTAGCTGGTACGGTGCTATGTTTTGAGTTCAGTATGAGAAGAATGTTGATAACACACTGATGTTTTCAGTTGCTGCTAGTAGTGTTTAGACTAAAGTCAAGGATTTTTCAGCTTCTCATGCCCAGCCAGCGAGAAAGCTGGAGGGGCACAAGAAGTTGGCACAGGACACAGCCAGGGCAGCTGACCCAAAGTGGCCAACGGGGTATTCCATACCATGGGACGTCACATCCAGTATAGGAACTGGGGAGTGGGGGCGGGGAATCGCCGCTCGGGGACTAGCTGGGCATTGGTCGGTGGGTGGTGAGCAATTACACTGCGCATCATTTGTACATTCCAATCCTTTCATTATTGCTGTTGTCATTTTATTAGTGTTATCATTATCATTATTAGTTTCTTCTTTTCTTTTCTATTAAACTGTTCTTATCTCAACCCACGAGTTTTACTTCTTTTCCCAATTTTCTCCCCCATCCCAGTGGGTGGCGGGGGAGTGAGTGAGCGGCTGCGTGGTGCTTAGTAGCTGGCTGGGGTTAAACCAGTATTTAACCAACAGTATTTATGAGTCTCATCACATTTCTTAGTCTTTTAATTGTGAAATACTTAACAGTACTGACATTTAAAATAACATTATCAGTATTAGAGTTAACAATTCTGAAATTAATAGAATAGTTGAAACTTTAAGAACAACTTTGTTCTACAACGACAGTGTGTTATGCACTTCATTACAATTTTAATAGAAAATTATTTCATTATTATGGGTTTGCTATCATCTGAACTGTCTTAAAAGTGCTCTGAGCAGGAAAGCTGTGTGTGGTTGAGGTGTAAAACTTTTAATTCTAACTTAATACTGTTAGATTACCAATCTGATAAAAAACGTGCCTGGAAACATTTTGGAGGCTTACAGACTAAGGAGAGCCAAAGTGTGCTACAAATCTAGTTTGGACATCACCAAAACCTTATCAAACCTCTTTCTTCACAGAAAGTCTCTTACATCTTGACATCCATATCTTAAAACCAGGAGGTTCCTCTGTTTGTTACCAGAAATGAGAGCTACCTAATCATTTGTGTTTTTCTTCCTATGTCAGTCTTGATTTAACTTCACATCCAAATCCTATTTTAATCCTTTTAATGAACATGTCCATTCTAATTGCACCCAACAATTACCCAGAGAAAATGCCAGCTATTATTTGAATAAAAACCAAGGAATATTGACAACTTTGAGAAGAATTGTGTGTTTTCCCTCATGAAGGCCTGCTCTTTATGCTGCAGGTATTCTCTTTGATGGATGATGCCACAGGGACAGTTTTGTTTTAACATAATATATTGGCTGTTAAAATAAATCTGAAAGAACACGGAGGTCATACTGAGCTGGTCCCAAACGTCCCTATAGACATATGTACAGACAGGTGGTTAGCGCAGCCTCCTGTCCAAAACAAGAGCTGGAGGGATTTCTTCTTATTCCTGACAGGTGGTCAGCTCTTCTCAGAGATCTCTGAATATGTCTGTTTAAAATATTTACGTGATGTTGAGATGGACCTATGGGTTCTTCGGGTCCAAAGCCACTAACCACCTTTCAAAGATGGTTTACTTGGGACTCTGAAATTAATTTTGTTTCGTGAAAAAAATGAATACAGAGTGCTGAGGATAGAGTGGGGGTTACTTAGGGCAAAAGCAGCAGCATTTAATCGTATTGCATTAATCTGTATTTCTACCTATTTTCTGGAGACATCTGGGGCACCGCTGTGGTAGTCCCTGTACAACGGATTCATTGCCTGAGAGTTTCTGCAAAGTTGCTGCTGTTTGAGCACAGCGTATGATGTAGGTATCTATCCATTGTGAACCGAACACAGATGAAACTTCTCTTCTGCAGCAGCATTGACACAGGGACAGCAAATCCCTCCATCTCAGCCCCGTTTCTCCAGCAGCAGCACACACACCTTGCTGTAATCACAGCTTGCTGTTTTGCGCCGTCTTCCACAGACGCTGTAGCAGCTCCTCATCCTTCAGCTGCTCCCTTCATCAGAAATGGGGTCTGTGGGAGCAGACCAAGGCCTCCCATGCTGGTTAATTCTGTGGGAACGCAGCTGATACCATTGCTATGACAGAAATCACTTGCCTTAGGGCTGTGGTCAGCTTACTGATACTACTGGCCCCAAAAGAATGATGGAAAATAACACTCAAAACTTTAACTTCTTTTCTCCATGAAGTGAGTTACAGCAACCAAGAGGAGCTCAGAATCTTGTTCCCCCAGAAGAGCCCAGCAAATGAGTTATAAAAGTGTCTAGCAACAGAGTACAAAGAATCTATATTGTCATGCAGGATTAATATCTTTTCATCTTTGGGTTATGGAGAATTCCCACAATGTCGTAGACATGTGAGTAATAACGGCAAGGCTTATTTTGTGGCATTGCTTAAAATTGTCTCTGTATTTCCACCAAGATTATCTACTTGCACAGGTAGAGAATGTAGGTACAAAAATGGCTAGGCTCAATTTTAAACACAACTCAAGAGAGAGACTGAAAATATGTTCCCTCATAGGCATGTGTGAATACATCAGAGCCTTTCGCTCTTTAAGTCTTGTATTCTGGTATAGAAATGTCTTTTCAAGCCTGTTCTAAACTGACTGAAACCTCAAGCTGGTTTGCAAGGAGGTTTTTCTCCATCACCTTTTGCACAATGATTTTCAGTGTCCTTGTAAATACGGAGGCTCCATTAAGCTAAGTGAAGCAGAACAAGTTTGTCTTCCCAGAAAAGTAGAATTCTGAGAAAGGGCTGTGATTTTTTTAATCAAAGGAAATTTTAAAGTGAATTTTGGCATGTGGCTGCAGCAAACATATGGACCAGCAGATGATTAATATGTGCATACATAAATTCCCAAGAAATCCCTGTTGCTTTGATAGAGGAGAATGACTCCCAGTGAGCACAAGGTTCTAATCTGTGCTAAAATCAGTTGTTAAAAAAAAATCTGTTTGCACGAATAAAGTGTATTAGCCTTAGAAAGCTGTAACTGTTGATGTGCATGGCCTTAGCATTAACCTTATTGATTTCAGCCTGGAGAAGTTTAGCGCTTGCCTGAAAGGTAAAATACCACAGGAGTATGCTGTTGATGACCAAGATACACATGTCTAAATAATTTCTATTGATGTTCGATTTTTTTCCAAAGGGGTAAAACCCACCGAAATTGTTTTCTAGTAATAGTTTAAACTTTTGACATTTGCAGATGACTTTTCACATGTACAAACAGTAATTCTGCTCTTGTTTTCCTATTAATAATATTATGGAATTATTAGATGTGGTCCACAGCAGGATTCCTTACATATTTCTCTTTGCAGCACCAGGTAGAAGGGCCACCATTTTCATTTAGTATGGAATTTTCTATGTCCCTGTGTCTCTCTGGGCTGTAACATAAAATATAAGCTACAAGTTAGTAGCTGTATCTCAGGAGCTCATTGTATTTATTTCTTTATGTTCTTCTCAGTGGAAACACTGGTCTACATGCAGCACTGTTGCATTAAACAGTTCTTTAAAAATAGGCCTCACTTAATGGTTCATGTTGGAACCATTGGAAGAAAGATTTTGATACATTGGTAATTAGCACTGGAGCAGATTAAATGCTTGTGTCCTTAGCGTTAGAAGTCACTTTCAAAATGTTGGGGTTTGTCAGCTGATATATCCGGGGCATTAAAGAGTAGATGGACTCTTTAGGTACCCATATTCAGTTATTCTCTATAGGTACAATTATATTTTCCTTTTTATGACATCTGGTGTCACAGCTGATGTTTTCTTCAAAACTGCAATTTAACAGAAAGGTGATAATGTAAACATGTTAAAATATATCACATGAGGAGATGTATATTTGTTATTGTTGTTATTCAAAATATCTGTTTCTATTCACATACTTCATATGAGAAATTTGGTAATAGTGAAAAGTTGCAAAGTTGCAGAATTTGAACAAAAGATAAAGTAATAAAACTGACAAGCTTACTACAACAGCAAACACTGAAAAGGGATAGATGTTGGTTTTGTCTTATCTCTGCTTATGGCTTATCTGTTCCTCTGTGTTTACAGCCTCAATAATAGCTGAGTGGAGGGCTGTGATTTTTATTCTTCTGAGATATGATTATGTTAGCACGGGAATGCCTTTTGTTAGCCAAATCCACACCTTAGTGTCTGGTGGAAGGGAGCTGGCCTGTTTGCTTGTCTTTCTTGTTTTAAAGGACTGAAATATTCCACCCTGCTCATTGTTCTAGAGAGTGCCACGTTCACATTATTATAGGTCTGAGCTTTTTAGACATGCACTGATGTTCATTCAGGTATTATGTTGTATGTTTTCAAATACAACGATCTTACATGCCCCATTCAAGATGTTCATGATTAATTTTTCAAAAGTGGAGCAATATTTCTATTAATTTAATTTAGACAGCAGAAAGTTAAGAGCTTCTGAAAACCAGGTATGAATAATTTCAACTTGGAAAGTCAAAATGAATGTTTACTGTTAAAATTAATCTGATTATTACGGATGCAAATGGTTGAATACAATTGCATTTTTTTCAGCTTCTGTGATATAAGTTGTGTGTGTTAACTTAGAATCTCCCCTGTGTACTACTACACCAAATAAATAGCAGAGTAAATAGAGCAGAGACAAAATTAATTGAGGATAATTGATTATTATATAAGATATTATAGAAAATTACACCAGAACTCTCTTACAGTTAAGTAGCTGATATTATATATTTACCCATCATTTTAAATTACTGCAATACAGTATAAAATATTAAAGGAAAGTTTCCATTTAAGAAAATGAACCTGTAAATGAAATGCAAATCAGGCTGATAGTAATTGATTATTATTGGATTGCTACTATGTGATTAGATTTCAAACTTGTTATCGTTTGTCATTTGTATCTCTGAAATAAAATGCAAAATGTTTAAAGAAAAATTGTATGTCTTTGTCTTTAATAATGTCCCAGTTTGATACTCTCTATACCATGTATCCCCAACATATTGTTAATATTGATCAAGGGGACCTTTCAACACATGCTCATTGGGTTCTCAAATGAATTTGGCATTTTGAGGTCTCATTGTAAGCTACATATTAACAGTACAAAGAAGGAGCCGCACATACTGCAGGGCCTTGGAAAACATAAAACAATGCTCTTAGCTTTTATCTTTGGATGAAATAGTCTCCTTGATAGCAGATGACAGAGCAGGGAGCAGGGCTCATCGTTCCCCATAATGAACCTGCATTCTCCAGATGTGCCCTGCTGTTGGGAGCATCTGATTGCCTGAGATTTCCAAGCCCAGCAATCAGACTCCAGGAGGACAGTCTGCTCACAAAGCAAGCGGTTTGAAAAAGTGTGGCAATGGTAAAACTAAGTAAATCATACACACAATGCTGCATCATATATGTATATTGGATATATGCTATCTGAGCCAGATAATGGTGCTTCAAATTTTTCCTTGTTACACTCGTCTTTCCTTCAACTCTGAATGGCTGGCTTTTTTTTAAATCAACTTTCTAAAATATTTTTAACTAGGATGCAGATATATTAAAATATTTTAGGTCAAAATACTGAGTAAATAAATAAAATACTTTATGCCCACTAACCTTTTCAAAGAAACCACACTTATCTGGGTAACTCAGTAGGAGAGCAGTTTTCCTGTATTAAAGCTCTTTCCTAGCTAATGTCTCTGTTGGGAGAGCAGATTTCTTTACCAAGCCACTCACTCTCTAAAAGATTTAATTAAATTTTTATGTCTGAATTTATAAACCATTAAATTATATTGAAAATTCTTGTACATAAAACCGTTCCCTGTAATTGTAAAACATTGCAGCTGTAAAATATTTATTATTAGATATTATTAATTTTTTTTTTGTAAACTGCAATTTCTCTGATTGTTTCAGGAGTACTTAACATCCTTGCTTTGCTCTTAAAGCTTCATTGAAGAGTCTTTAAAAAATAATCAACTTTTTGGGGAGTGCAATAAATGAGATGATAGATACAAAATTTGTCTTCATCACTGATCACAGGATGGCAAGCCTAGATCTAAAAATTTTTCTTCTGCAATCGCAGTCCACAAGATGGCAATCTTGGACTGAGAGTGCCTCCACAAATTATTCCGTTAATGGCCTTGCTGCTGTTCCCAGCTTTGGGAGCAGGTTTGAAGCGTGCTGTGCTGTGCTCATGGCTGGGGCTGCACCGCGAGCAACCCCGAGGCACTTTCAGACGGGCTCAGTAGCCTCAAAATTGGCAGCTCAAGTAATGCAAAACCATGCTCCTTTGCTCTAACCAGTTTCCAGTGATACTCGCTCTAATTCAAGCAGCCAGTTTAGAAATAAACTGTAGGAAAGTATAGAGGCTGTTTAGTAGTATGACTACCGCTTAATGGCGTCTGTAGATTTAATGCAAACAAAAGCCTCAAACAAAACCGTATACTGTACATTAATAGCTGGGAGTAAATGTTCCCCTGTCCCTACCACAGCATTAAATCCTCTGACAATCTTTTAAAAAACATACATCCTCTTGACAAGTTATGAAGTACTGTTGCTTCTTTTTACAAGTGGTCTTTCTCTCTCAGGAAAGCTTAGGAGAGACCCATATGGACAGAGGTTTCTTGTGGACTTTCATCGTGTACAGGTCCACTCGTCCGGCCGTGCGTCTCCAGGGATGTAACGGAAGAAACACCTGAGAAGTCACTGCCCTGGTGTCAGGCAGCCCTTCCTCTGGTCTTGCGGGTATGGCTGAAGAGTAGGCAGAAGCACCACTTCAGCTACAGACTAGTCTTCACAAAGAAGAAATTCAGTGATTTTTTCGGACTGTGGACTGCTGCATCACTCAAACGGCTCTGCACTGGGTGGAAACAGCAGCATGGTTGATCAGAGCTGATAGGTACCTAACACTTTAAAGAAGGACAACACATGGATTAAAGTGTCTAAATCCCACCAAAACTTCACTTAGGATGAACTTCTGGACTAACCAGACTCATAAGAGTCTGCAGTAGAGCTGTGCTAACTTAATGTGAGATCATCAGTATTAGCATGTCACCACCACAGCTGTAGCTTCTCAACGTCGTGAACTCGTGTGGGTGGCTCCATTGAATTCAGCATTATCACCGTGGTGTACACCCTGGAACGAGTTACTCATCTATCTCGTGGGGCGCTCAAAGATTTAAAGGCATTATGCCAATTTTAAGATTAGCCTATTTAACACGGTGTAGTTGGCAGTGTAGTCCTAGGGGATAGTTCAGCCTTCCTGCAAATGATTTCACAGACGGGCAGCAGGAGGCCCTGAGAAGGTCTTTTGGAGGGGGCCATGCAGAGCATGAGCGTCACAGCCATGTATCAGCCCTGGACTTCTGATTGTCTAGTTGTTTCCTGCAGTTTAAAATACAATTTCAAAACCTGGACAATGACAAACCCTCATTTGCTAGCCTTAGTGAAAGAAAAAAAAAAATCATTTTGTAATTTATTTGCATTCATTCAATGAACAAGCTGTACCAACTCATTACAGTTCAGGGCATCTCAACTTGCCAAGGCTTGAATTTGGGATATAGAAATGACAAAATCCCAGAATTAAGTATGAAAAGGAAATTATCTGGGAGAAAGCCAACAAAAATAAGATGAACAATTTTCTCTTTTCTTGCGTTGGATTTTATTTATATTTTCTGAGTTACCGAAGGCTTCTGAGGATCAAAATGAGGTGCTACTACCATTCTCTAAAGCATAAAGTATACAGAGACCATCGTGACTTCTTTCTCACCAAGTTTAATTAAAAAATAAAGATTGGTGGGGACCAAAATGAAGAAATCCAGCTTGCTTTTCCATGTCCTTCAGGAAAGGGGACAAAATCTAAGATAGCCATAGAGAACTGCATTAGCCGAGGCCTTCCTCCGACCCTATGCTCATCCTCCGTGCAAATGGAGAAGAGCTCGTCTGGGCAGCTGTAGTCTCGGCTTTGTCCAGAAAATAGTGGTGCAGGCAGCCTGGCAGGAGCTGATGCTATCACGTAGCTGTAGGAAATTGCCATCAGCCTGACACCCTCTGATGTAATTGCTTTCCTGGTTTCAAGTTTTGGTCTACATTAGTCTTACTCAGAAGTATGAGACTGTACTTCCTTAAGCTGTACCACTTTTTGATATCGCATTTCTAATTTCTTCAGATACCTTTGTTTTATTTCTCAAATTTCCTTCTATTAGCATCAGGTTTTACTCCTGCTTTCCAGATCTGACAGGGAAATGTTAAACAAAACTGGATCTTCAATACTTTTGCCCACAAATCAAAACTTTGATATTTATTATTGATATGTATTTATGGCTATTCAGATAGTTTCCACTTCGTATGATTGTCTTTATTACTATTCCAATTGAAATTAATTTTGGAGATATTAAGGTTTTATGAAACATTATACAAAGTGTTTTAATAAACCTAGCTCACCTCTATTCATCACCTGCAATATTTTTTTGATTATGCATGTATAAGAAAAATTGTATTTTGCACATTTCAGCTAGTACTGCTGGGGGAAAAAAAAGAGCTTACCAGAATGCAATATTACTGAATTATAGTGTGTTTCACTGACAGTTGATTGTGAAATTAATTCAGAATAGTCTACAATAATTCTGCCTTAGTATCTCATGTTTATTAAAGAAAGGTCTCATTCAGAAATACTAGTAGGAAGGTTAGACCTGATCCTCACAACTGTGTATAAAACTCATAAAAAAGGTAATCTAAACACTAAGAAAACCTACCCGTGTAATTTCTCATTTTATCTCTACTGCCAGCAAAAAAACCCAACACACCTAACAGTGTAGAAAGGTGACAAAAATTAAATGTCTCATCTAAGTCTTCTTATGTAATGGGGAGTCTTTCAATTGCTTTTAACGAGAGAGAGATCAGGTCTTGAGAATGTAAAGAGTCAACAGTTATTTGTGTTAATTGCTTTTATTCTTAAAATGTCCCAGCAGGAGCTCTTTTTTAGTCCAAACTGCCCGAAGAAACATTATAGTGTGTATACATGAACTGAGTTTCTTCTCTTCTTTTACCATTGTGTACACTGCTAGTCTGTGTTTCTACATATAAAGCTGTATTATTTGCAGAATAATTAAAGGGAGACTATTTCTCTGCAGTAAACACATGCATGATCAATATTATCTTTTTATTTATTGCATACACTGAAAAGCATAAGATAAATTATCCTTAAAATAAAAATGCATTAAAAGAGAAATCACTTCAGAGGGCATGAACTTCCTAACTGACTGTTTGGATTTGTAGGTTATCACAAAAGAACTATTATAGAAAGTAGTATAATTAAAAAAAAAAAAAAAGAAAAAAGCTTTTCTAAAATTAATTACTGTGTAAAAACCTCATTGTATTACAAACTGAGATTTGTATAAGAACAGCATGGAAACCATTTGTTCTTCTAAACCCAAACTGTAATGCCACTTTGTTTTACTTCGAGGGGAGCAGAGTTGGATGTTTGGACTGCACTGCTGCTCCAACGCGCCTCTTGGCAGTTCTTCCCTACGGGGCCTCGGTTCCCACTGTTAAGCGGTGGGGGTTCACTAGGCAAGGAGGAAGGGGGCGGAAAACAAAGGACACTTAGTCATCTATTTTCTTTTCTCTCAAAGCTTATTGCCTTTGTCTTCGTGAAGTAAAATACAGTCAAAACGGTGATAAGTGATAATGCTTCTCGTAGGTTGTGTCCAAAAGCCTCTCCGGTGCGTGGCTCGTTTGTGTTTGCTGGGTGGGTGTTGCACAGCGGCTGAAGTGGTGTGCCTGGTAAGGAGGGGGCACGCCGCCCGTCTGTGTGTGCCCCCACTGCGACTCCCTGCCGGGGCCGGGCCGGGGCTGAGCCCACGGGGAACCTGCGCTTGGAACCTGCGCTTGGGCCGTCCCCAGAGCGGCTTTGGCCAGGGAGACGTCAGCTGCCCGTGGTGGCAGCCACGGCAGCGCGCGGACCCTGAGGGGCTGCGGGACTTCTGGCTTCCAAACCTTTCCTGCAGGTCATCTCATCCCGCAGAGCTGTGCTGCCCCTGCAGAAGGCGTTACCTCACCCGAGTTTGGCATTCTTCCTTCTGATCATCTGCAGACCCCGGAGAGCGTAAATGTTGGATTCATCCGATGTGTTCCCTGTCTGGAAATGGTGGCGGCGGAGCAGCTCCCTTTCAGGACCGCAGCTGAGTCGGGACCTGCAGACAGCATCTCGTCCCACAGGGAAGGTAGAAGCCGGCACTCTTTTGCTCCCCAGCAGCGTGGGAGCTGCTCCCGGGCCAGGGGCTCCTGGCAGAGCGGTGTCCTGGTTTCAGCTGGGATAGAGTTAACTGTCTTCCTAGTAGCTGGTACAGTGCTATGTTTTGAGTTCAGTATGTGAAGAATGTTGATAACACACTGATGTTTTCAGTTGTTGCTAAGTAGTGTTTAGACTAATGTCAAGGATTTTTCAGCTTCTCATGCCCAGCCAGCGAGAAAGCTGGAGGGGCACAAGAAGTTGGCACAGGACACAGCCAGGGCAGCTGACCCAAAGTGGCCAACGGGGTATTCCATACCGTGTGACGTCCCATCCAGTATAGGAACTGGGGAGTGGGGGTGGGGAATCGCCTCTGGGAGACTAGCTGGGCATTGGCTGGTGGGTGGTGAGCAATTGCACTGCGCATCATTTGTACATTCCAATCCTTTCTTTATTGCTGTTGTCATTTTATTAGTGTTATCATTATCATTATTCGTTTCTTCTTTTCTGTTCTATTAAGCTGTTCTTATCTCAACCCGTGGGTTTTGCTTCTTTTTCCCGATTTTCTCCCCCATCCCAGTGGGTGGCGGGGGAGTGAGTGAGCGGCTGAGTGGTGCTTAGTTGCTGGCTGGGGTTAAACCACGACAGTGGAGACCCTCCGAAGGCAGGCGTTAGCTCGTGCCAGTGCAGGGGTTTGCCCCAGAGCACACGCAGGTGCTTCTCCGCCCTGAGAAGTGGCCACGGCTGGTCAGCCATGCAGCCCCTCTGCCATCCTGCACATCAGAGTTGTACCGACCTCCTGTCACTGGCGCTGCTCTTCCTGCAGAACGGGGCTCAGGCTCATTACTGGGGCAGCTTGTTCAGCTCCTGCCCCAGCTGTGGCAGCTTTTGGAGGAAGCGATGAATTATTGACATGGTAGGTCTCATGAACACTTATTCCTTGTTAAAAATAGAGGCCATTGATACACTTTCCAGATTAAAGGGTTTTTTTTTTCCCCTGTCAGAAATTCTTCTTGCCAACTGTCAGTATCATGCTTAGTTAAATAATCTGTGAGGATTTATTACTATATTTCCTCTGGAATAAATTATATTACTTTCATATAAATTTGGCTAATCAACTGTTGCTATGATATTGCACCGGGTTACATAGCCTGGAGACCTGCATGCCGGTTTGGAGTTAGGCTCTCTGGCTTTCCAAAACAGAGCCTGTCACTACGATCACCCTGAAAGGACAAGGACTGATTAGTTTTCTCTGAGGCATCAACTCATTACATGATGATGCAGTCTAATAAGAAGATGAATACAGTCTGAGCTTTTACCTCGGGCTTTTGGGAACCTTAGTGCTCCTTGCTGCCTCTGAACCCCAACCCTTGGTTCATTTTCAAAAGCAGCTCACCCCAATTCATCCAAAACCCTATTTCAGTTTCTTCAGTTGTGAAATGGGACTAATAGCTGCATTGCCAGTCTCAAAAGCTGAAATGTGACAAACAGTGTTCCAGAATATTACCAGTTTGTTTTCAATATTCACAGGTTTTGTGTTGTGGTTTGGGGGTTTTTTTTAATTTACTGTGTAGAGGTTTTATGCCATTAAAGTATTAGAGACATATTTTTGTGCTTTTTGCTGTAGCTCTAAAGGCTAGAACCTTCCTTGAAAATAAGAAATCAAGACTGGATATTTTCATATATTCACAACATTGTACTGGTAAGGTGCTGAAAAGAATCCAGCAATTTTAAGAAGATAGCCTGCAAAGCTATCTGAGAAATAGGCTGCAAGAATGAAATTAATTATTATTTATAGATAAATTAGCAAGGTGCCAATCATGATCATTTTAGTTTGGCTCCCAAAGAATCTGAATTGTACCATTTACATATAATATGGATATACTTACTTTAGTGTTTTTAATATTTCAGGCAGCCTAGAATCAGCCGAAAAAAAATTTCTCCTCAGGGGTGCAGAGTCTACTGTGGCAAAAGGTATTCAACTGGTTTCAATAACATAATTCTGTTGGCTTCAGCAGAGTCTTTAGATTGATTCTGGCTTGGGATCTGGCCCAAAATGAAGAGGACTCATCCCAAATTAATCTGCTCTTTCAGATATTCTATTTCTGAGATCTTCGCTTTCCCCAGTGAAGGTCAGGGCAGTAGGAGGTAAAACACTGGCATGATTAATATTCCCCACATCTGTCTGGAGCTGAATGCCTAGTGCAGAAAGCCAGCAGCTGATCAGAGGGCATTGTTAAAGAAGGTGATGCATTCGTATAGCTAAAAGCACAAAGACACTAGTGAGCAAACTTTTTGGTTGTAAAGAATAAGGTCCAGGTCTCAGTCTGGCATACCAAATTGTTATAGTTGCACCTTATTCAAAGATAGGCAGAAGTTGGTTTGAGGTAGATTTTTTTCAGTCACAATGAAATGTTGCCTTGTTTCAACACTAAAAAAAAAAAAAAGAAAAGCATAGCAATTTCTTAAGTAAAATCATTACAATTTGTGATTTTTTTGTCTGTAGAAAATCTTTAGAATGGGAAGATTTCCAGCATTGGGAGGTAATACTGTTAGTAGTTCCACAGGAATTTTAGGAAAATGACCTGCAAGGACTATGTTCAGAATCTGTATTTATGTGGCTTGCAGGGTAAAAAAAGAAAAAGGTTGCATGGGACAGGGATTAAGTTTGCATACCATTTCTGGGATTCAATAGCATAGGAAATATTCTGCAGTGGCCTTGGAAATGTCAAGACCACCACAGTGCAGAGAAAATCTCATTCCGTTTTTTTCTGATGAAGACTGCCTTTATTTCAGTCTGTGTACACACTGAGTACTCCACTGCCTCTGAACAACCAATGATGTGTTGAGAGACAACAGTCATCTCTCTTAGATGCTTCAGATGAACTTATTTCTTTCAGTGAAGTTTTTGATGAGAAATAAAACAAGAATCATGCTCAATTTTTCATTTAATGAAGAAAATGTTAAATATTTTAAGCAGACTATAAAATACTAGAAACAGATACAAAACTTGAAGATGAACTTATTCAATATTAACTTTTCTATTTTATTTTTTCCCCTGTTCCTAATTCATAGGCTAATTGGTTTATCATCTTGATCAAAATGTCAGAATTCCTGCAGAATGGAGTGTTTCCAGTTCACTTGAGTGGCAGCTATTTTGCATTTAAAAATCTCAGGTAAAGGGAAATTCCACCTAGGAAGTCTGGAGAATAGCTGAATTGTAGCTCACTAGCTGTTAGCTTCTCTTCTTCCTTGTCTGACTAGGGGAAGGTTTAAGTCTGCTACACAGAATGAAGCATTTTTGTAGGAAAGAATATTTACTAAAAAGTAATATTTTCCCAGCTAAAGTTACTGCTGTTAAGGTCAGTGCATAAAACACATTAATAATATTTTGATTTGTTCTTTTCCCGGAATCTCAAAGCAGAAGTCATTAAGTTTTGAGAACAGAAGTTTTGAGAAAGTCTCTGGTGAAAGACAGTGTTTTTGCACACTGGAGGTCAGTGACAGCAGGCTGTTAGGCGTTTCTTAAAGAATAATGACTTGTGTTGCCATTAGACTGAGAGCGGGTAGGGCCAGGGCTTATGGCGCTCCATCACTGACAAACCTCACGCCTCAAATGTCATCAGTGACAGCCCTCACTCCTCCATACCCTCCTGCCTTACCAGAACGAAAGGATACAAGAAAGAGCCTTAGCCTGAACCCATTTAAGTAATGAAGAAAGACAGAAGCTTGATCACCTCCCTGAAATCTTGGGGCATCAAGTAGCATATAATGTAAATTATAGAAAGACTCAAGGTACCAATAAACATCAGTTGTGACTACAGTAAGCAAATAGTCTTTAATTAAATATCTGGAAAAACAAAATGTGTATACAAACATGTGTAAGAATGTTGCTCTGAAATCCTGTTTCTTCACATTCCAGTTGTTTGAGAGGTGTGTTCCTACTGCTAGAGAAGTCTTCCCCATTTTGAGTTCACTTTAAAGCAAAAAAAAAAAAAGAACAAGGATACTGTTAAACAATGCATCACTGAAATTCAGTAAATGGTTGTTTAGAGGTTGATTCAAGCTGTAAGAAAATCACTTTTTTTTTTTTTTTTTTTAATGGCTGGGCATATATTAAGGACTTTGGTCATGTTATGAGTCATTTTGAAATGTAAAGCACCAAAGCTAATTTAAGGAAATACTTAGTGTTGTAATTCTATATCCTCTTTATAATGATGCTGTTAACCTGAGATTTCAGCCCCAAAGCTTACCAGACCTATTTATATGTTTACTTACCCCAAGGTACTAGCTGTGAAAAATCCTTGAAAAAGCACCATCATTAGCACCCAATTAAAGAGAAAACTTATGCTAATAAAACCAGGAGTTGCTTTTTAATACCAGGAAAAGGGAAAATATTTAATGACTGTATTTCTGGAAACCTTTTGATGTTTGTGATAATTAGTTCAGTCCAGCTACTAAACTAAGGGCAGTTTAAGTATTATACAGACATTTGAAGGTTGCTATATTTAGAGAAGACCTTTTGCAGTCCTCTGGCAGTGAATGGCATCTTATCCAATATTCAGATTTAGTCAAAGAACTTCAGCAGTGGAAAACCTACTCAAGGATTCTGTGTGGTTTTTTGGACGCTTTTCGTAAATCTTAGATGAGGAAAACAAACTAAAATATTTGAAAAGGCAGCTGCATAGCTACAGAAAGTTATAGTTCCTACATTCAAGATCATTGTTATCATCAGTGCAGTCCACTGAAGAATCTATAGTACATAGATCTTGAATGTATTAAATCACAAGGAGTTTATGACTGACTTACTTCAACCACAATACAGTTCTGAACCATTCTAGTACTGTGCTGTCCTAGTTTCAGCTGGGATAGAGTTAACTGTCTTCCTAGTAGCTGGTACGGTGCTATGTTTTGAGTTCAGTATGAGAAGAATGTTGATAACACACTGATGTTTTCAGTTGTTGATAAGTAGTGTTTAGACTAAAGTCAAGGATTTTTCAGCTTCTCATGCCCAGCCAGCGAGAAAGCTGGAGGGGCACAAGAAGTTGGCACAGGACACAGCCAGGGCAGCTGACCCAAAGTGGCCAACGGGGTATTCCATACCGTGTGACGTCCCATCCAGTATAGGAACTGGGAAGGGGGGGCGGGGAATCGTCGCTCAGGGACTAGCTGGGTGCCGGTCGGCGGGTGGTGAGCAATTGCACTGCGCATCATTTGTACATTCCAATCCTTTCATTATTGCTGTTGTCATTTTATTAGTGTTATCATTATCATTATTAGTTTCTTCTTTTCTGTTGTATTAAACTGTTCTTATCTCAACCCGTGGATTTGCTTCTTTTCCCGATTTTCTCCCCCATCCCAGTGGGTGGGGGGGGGAGTGAGTGAGCGGCTGCATGGTGCTTAGTTGCTGGCTGGGGTTAAACCATGACATGTGCAAATACCTCTCTATGCTGAATGACTTAATGTGTCTGATGCTAGTTTCAGAGGGCAAGCAACTATACATTTTTGAAGAGTCTAGATTAGCTTTTGATCTTTTCTCAGAGCAGTTCAAAGGGACAAAATTCTCTGTTACGTAAGTATCTAAAAGTTTGCTGTGGCAGAGGTGATCTGGTGGAATAAAAAGAAACTGTATGGAGAGGGTACAGTACTTTCCAGTCCCTGGCTGGTCCTACAATCCAGAGGATGGGCTGGTACAAAGTGGTGCAAATTAGGGGTAGAGTTGCTCTACATTGTATTAACTTCTCGGTGTCCCTGTGGCAGACATTGGTCAAGGAAGCTTGCAGAGGTCTAAAGCCATCCTTGTCCCACCTTTTACAGTGAAGACCAGGGGCAACTTTAATGATCTGCTGCACACCTAACTCACCTTTCCACCTGATATACCTTTGCACAACAGATGCAAATATAAATAATGAGACTTTTTTTGTTTTTAATATAAAAAATTGGTTTTTGTTATAATTGAGGATTTTCTTCTGGTTGGGTAAGTGGGCATTTCAGTTGCTCTCTCCCTTCTGTAGGATGAAAAAAACAAGGAAGAAGGCGGTGAGGGGGGAGGGAAGAGACGAAGAGGAAGAGAGAGAGAGAGAAGGAAGAGAAGAGAAGAGAAGAGAAGAGAAGAAAAGAGAAGAGAAGAGAAGAGAAGAGAGAGAAGAGACTGCTACTAGTCCGATCATCCTCTCCTCCTCTCCTCTCCTCTCCTCTCCTCTCCTTCTCCTCTCCATCTAAATGTATTTCTATTTTTATTTTTTCTTTTTTCTCTTTGACTTACTATGTTAATTCTTCATAGGAGCACCTGAAGCGAGACATTTACTGAAGCCAGAGCTGTTGAAGAATGCATTGGTATGGATGGACTCACTACAGATACCTCTTAACCCATACAGATCAGATTCCTTTGGGATCTATGTAACACAGTCCCTAAAACACTGTTAAAAGCATATAAAGATCTATGGCCTGTATTAAATTATAAAATGGTGTAAATGCCATCACTACTGCCAGGCATTTGGATATTACAGTAAGGAAAGCTGCAAGAATTTTGATTGTACATTTTTCAGAATATGCCATGGTGTATTTTTGATCTAAGAAACAACACTGAGCTAAAACATCCTACTGACCTTGTAGCAAGCTAAACAAATCAAAGGAATGAAAATGTAAAAAATGCAACATTTCAAGTAATAAGTATATCTCTCTGGTCATGGAAAAAAATGCCAAAAACATCTAAAGATGCTTAAATAAATGTCAAGAAAATTTTGCTCAGCTGTGTTTGTACATAACCCTGAACTAACGTGGCTGCTGCTCGCAGACCGCAGCCATAGCCAGCGTAAATCACATCATCTGAGAGACCCTACAGAAATTTCAGGCTGACAACAAGCTATAATCACCTGCTGAGGTTGCTCTGTCACACTCTAAAGTTAAGATCTGGGGCAATTCATTTAACCCATCTGTTTCTTTGTTTTCAAATCTAGACATTAGCAAATAGCACATTCCTCCACCACAGGGCTCGTGTTTATGAAAAAAATTGTGCTGGGTGCAGGTGCGCAGGCGCTGGCAGCGGGGGCTGCGGGGCGGGCGGCCTCTGTGAGGAGCGGCCGGGGCTGCCCCGTGCCGGACACAGCCGGTTCCAGCCGGATCCAACCCGCCCGCCCCGGGGCACCGCTCAGCCCTGCGGCCACGGATGGGGCGCCTCAGGGAAAATTTAGTTAAGAAAGGGCAAAATGCCACACAACAGCGAGGAAAAAAGTGTGAGAAACAGCCCTGCGACACCAAGGTGAGAGAAGGAAGAGGTGCTCCAGGTGCCAGAGCAGAGATTCCCCTGCAGCCTGTGGAGAGACCACGGTGGAGCAGGTTTATCCTGAAGGACTGCAGCCCATGGAAGGACCCACACTGAAGCAAGGGAAAAGTGTGAGGAAGAAGGAGCAGCAGAGAGGAGCTGTTCTGGACTGACCACAAGCCCCATTCCCCATCCACCTGCCCCGCTCAAGTGCTGGGGGTAGGTGGAGGAGTTGGGAATGAAGGAGTGAAGTTGAGCCTGGGAAAAAGTGTTTGGGGGTGGAGGGAAGGAGTTGTTTTAATTTGTCTTTGTTTCTTGTTTTCCAAATCTATTTTAATTGGCAATAAATTAAATTAGTTTTCTCCAAGGTAATTCTGTTTTGCCTGTGACGGTAATTGGTAAGTGATCTCCCTATCTTTATCTTGATCCATGAGCTTTTCAGTCTCGTTTTCTCCCCCTTTCCTGTTAATGAGGGGAAGTGAGAGAGCAGCTGGGTGGACATCTGGCAGCCAGCCAAGGTTAACTCACCACAAAATCCCAGCAGAGGACACAAAGTGCTGTAGTTAACAGGAATAGTGGATTCACATAGATACACTCGTATCATCAGGGCTGCATGTTGGCTGCCACACGCAGGAATGTTTCTGCAGTTGTGCTTCTTTTATGCGAATAAGGAGACAGCTGTTATGTGAGGCAGTACTGAATTAGGGATATTCTCCTGTCCTGTGGGGCGGTGCTGTGTTGACATAGCATATATACTATGCTTGGATAGGCACTACATGATAGTCAGCACTGTGGTGGAGCACAAGTCTGGGAGGTAGTCCTGTTTGATGTGCTAGATTAGCTTCCTGACATAGAATGATGTTGCAAATTATACTACCTCCCTTGGATGGGGTTGATGAGTCTTGACGCCGAGGCACAGAAGTTTAAATATTATCCAGAAAGGGATCAGTCTTCTGCATCAAAATTTTACAACTAAATCTCAAGGACAGATAATCAGACTGACTGAACATAAACGTAAAGTGGAGACCAAAATATGAGACTTACATTTCCCTTTTATGATAAGGCAATATTTAAGATAAGCAGCAGTACAGTACTGCACATAACAGTAATCAATTCTGCATACTCGATTTTGAAGAAAAGGGGTCCCTGCACATTTCTGCAGTGTTTGCTGCAGTCCTGCATATGCAACTCAGAGATGATTTCACCTATGCTGTCAAAACGGTTAGTTGGTTTTGCTACCAAAGATTCCTGCTTGCATTAATGTGATATGCTGCTTGTCTGTGGATAACCTTTCATAGGCAGTGAAAGCTTTTTAGGTATTTATCAGGATGACTTAGTGAATTTTCTTCAGATACAGATTCTTTTTTTAGACATTTTTTAAGCCTTGGCATCTCAGTGATATTTTTCCAAATGGAATTCAGTACAGTTCTGATACATTCCTCATCACACAGACTTCCTTATTTTAGGGTTCACATGTTTCTCAGGGTCCCTGGAAATTCATGTTACAGAGCAATAGTAAAAAAAAAAAAAAAACCAACCAAAACCCCCATTATATATGTACACACACACACACAATTAACACCTAACTAAATATTAATAAAATACTGCAAAATTACAGCAATGCTATTCCTATGGGTTCAAATTTGCTTCTTTTCAGGTTACAAAAGCCTGTCAGCCACGCTGCCAAAGAAGAGTACAAGAATGGCTGTCCTTTGTCATTTGAAGAGCCCAACTACATCGTGAGTACAGAGACACTTGGCTTAGGTAAGCCTTCCAGCAGTGTGAGAGAGATGGGAGGGGATCCTGGGACCCAGAAGGAGTGAAGCGTAGCTATGTTATTCTGGAGCTCAATCATGCAACGGAGATGGGGCTCATTTAGTCAGATGCAGCACTGCCCAGAAGTTGTTTTACTGCTTCCAGCCCTGAGCTGTTTTGCCTGCATGTCACCTCACTGAAATGTGGCAGTCACTGCAAAACCAGGAAGCTACATGTTGGGCTCTGATACGCAGTGTACACCTGTATCTTTCAAAGTCATCAAGGTCATGTATGTGCAAATCCAGAACAGAATGAAATGCAAGCAGTTGCACATATGTGTAAGTAAAGAACATGATCTTTTTCTAAATTGCTGATATTTAATAGGATAGGTTTGCAATCCCCCCTCAGTTGCTCAATCATGCTGAAAACATTAATATTAATCATACCAAACATTTGACTTTCTTATGTGAGAATTTTTTTTTTTTTTTTTAGTTAGAAAATGGTTGGCATCCTAACAACAAATCTATGGTACTTTGCTAATGTCTATTGGAATAAAAAATTAGGAAGCAGAACAATGTAGCATGAGCATGGGTGAATGTAATTCAGTAAAAAAAAGTGAAAAATAAATACTTGAAGCACATGTTCAAAATACAAGACTGGGTAGAAAATTTAGACAGGAGAATGCAGAAACCAAATGAATCACTGTATAGAAAAGAGGTGAAGAATAGAGGAAGTCCTTTAGGCTGGAATTGCAAAGGGAAAAAAAAGAGACTAGAGATGATATTATAAAAAGGGTGAAAATAACTCGAAAGGACAAAACATGGAAATAGGAGAAGAGATCAAATAAATCACAATTGGATTTGGCAAAATGAGCAGGAATGGTGAGAGAGAAAATGGCCAATGACAATAACAAGAAAATTGTGTGAGGTATAAATTGGTTTTATTTGATGATAAGTCTGTTTCTTAATTTCTGTCTCCTTTTGGTAGCGTGTTATGGATTAAGCTTTATTGAAATGGCCTAGGTGTCTATCTGGTTATTCAGCATAATCATGCATTGGGATTATTTAATCTTGATGGCGAATAATTCCATAAAATTAGAAGCAAACCTGTGTTTTATTAATCTCTTCTACAATGTTGTCTTTTGCATATAGAAACAATTGAAACAAACAACTCGAGAGCAAACTTTTTAAAGATATATTTATTGTTTGCCTTGTAGATTGTACCCCTTGTAGCTGAGGGTACCATCTTCATTGTGTTTGATGATTTGGTGATGTATGTGTGTAGCAAAAAAGGTGGTCAGCTAATCACCAAATTATAGCGGAAATATCTAATTCAGTTAAGAATGCTAGATATATTGGATTGCTTTCCAGGGGTTCATCATGTGCTTCGTGGACTTCTTATGCACGTGGATTCAACTCTTGATGAATTTTAGGCATTGAAGAACTATTTCAGATTGCACTAAAATTTTGCTCTCCTATGTCAAGGAGACACATATTCAGTAAGAGCTAATTATGGAAAACATTTACACTTGTGGTTACTCCTTTAAAACATAACTATATTGAAAATCTGTTTATGTTTTAAGTATTTTTGGTAAAAAATTGATGTTAGAAGCAGGGACAGCAAAATATGAAGCCTTTCCTATTTCACCTGCCTTCAGTGGTGGATCTAGGCATGGCAGTGACTAAGTGTCACTCTCGTATGACAGCTGTTTGGTTTGCTGTGCCAGGCAGGATGCAGAGTTTCAGATGAGAATGCAAGAGGAAAGTTTATGAAATGGCATTAATGGAACTCAGCCCACTTTTAAATCTCTGCTTTTCAGTTCTGAAGCAGCATCTGAATCTAATGGTGAAGAATCATCTTCCTTTTCCCCTTTTGGCATTAGTAAATTGCCAAGCATATTTTACAAAGAATAAAATAAATGAGATTTCTTGATATGCATGAATAAGTCTGGGCAAGACTGCAAAAATCCAGATGCCCTGGATGCTGTGAGCAAGGTTTGAAGGGAAAACTATGCTACCCAGCTCCTCATTAAGCAGTTATTTTCCTATTCCTCTAGAAAGAACTATCACCTTTTGTGAATTCACTCTAGCTCAGTCAGAAAGGAGAGACTCTCTGTCATCACAATTTTGTAAGAGAAGGATCCTGAAATTTCAGTACCCGAATGGGCTAAGCAGAGGGATGATGTGACATGTACACACATGAATGCCTTCCCTGATCCCAAAGAAATCTGTCACCTGGATGTTTTGTGTGTAGGTCAGCTCTCAAAACAGGAGCTGAGATTTCTGACTATATAGAAACATTCTCTGTAATGACCTCTTGTTATTTTCTTGTTGCTTTTAATAAGTTTGTTCACTCTGGAGGCTTCAGAGCCTTCAGATCTTATATTTGCATTGTATAGATGCTCTGAACACTTTCGATACCTTTACATCTGCAGACCTTCCCTTACAAGGGTAGTCTGGCTTGTCATTTTTGTCCTTAATGGTTCCTCTTCTCATAACTCAGATAAATATCTTTTTGAACTGTAAGCCTATTGCACAAATACTCTATAAAGACTCTATATACAATGAAAACAATAACTGAATAAGAAAAAGCCAAGCTAAAGTTTTCAAACTCTCAAAGCAAAAAGGTTTCTCTTAGAAAAACAGAACTGGCTATCTACCTACCTCTCTATTTAGAGATACAAAAATCCTTCGAAGCTTCTTTCCAGAGAAGTATTAATTATTTCACCTTCCTTCTACCTGGAGTGGAAATTCCTGGGGATCCGCCACACAAATATTGTCCACATGGGCAAGGTTTGGCCAGGCTGAGGAGTGTCTAATCAGACAATAAGAATGAGTCCTGAGACTTCATTTGCTTTTGGAGGGACTCTAAGCTCTAGCAGAGCAAACTAATGTGATTTTCCTAGAGGACTGAGATCCAAGGTACCCTTAAATGGGATTTGAAACCTTGCTTGTAAATCAGCTTTCTCTCTAGTTTTAATGGCCTTGTTTGCAATGAGTAAAAAAGTTCCATGAATAATAGGGGGATGAAAAATTATCAGTCCCCTGGATCATATGGTTTGCATAGTGTATTGTAATTTGTGAAAGCAATATACACCTGTTAAATTGGTATGCTAGTTTCTCTACATCATTCTTTTTGTGTTAATTTAATGACTGGGACCACAAAGAGATAGTCAGGGAGATAAGGAATGCAGCAGGGAGGAGGAGTTCTCCCTGCACACAAGGGAGAGAGTGTGTTGCAGTAAAGGTGACTAGTCTATGAAGGTTTGGACAGATTTGCTGGAGCAGGCAGCAGGGCTCAGACAGCATTAATGAGATTGTTTATTAGTACCGGATGAACAATTCTGCAACTCACTTGACAAATACCAAGCAAAAAGCACCACAGGGGAGCGTCCCACTGCCTTTAGCAACTCCGTGATCTGTGGAATAAAATAATCACTGAAGAAAAACAATCTATTTTCCATCTATTGAGTTTTCTCTAACATATGAAACTGCTTCTATCAGAATTTAAAATCTAGGCTAACCCTGCATGAGATCAGGAGCTTTGTTTAAAAATCAGAAGTTGGTGGTTAAAATAGCAGCATAAAACAGAAATGTTGTGACTGACTTAATAAGCTGTGTATGCTGTACTGCATCTATTTCATTTCTGCTTTTTAAAGATTTTTGTTTTGATTCTTAAATTCAGAAATGTTACCTTGGCTACTGCACAGCATCAGATTTTCTTACTACTGCAAACCGTTCTGTTTTCCACAACTGTCTACCATTCCTGCATGCCGCAGTGTTTGAATCTCTTTGAAATGGATGTTTGTCAGCTAACTTCAGGGTGCTCAAAAGCTTTCTCACTGGAGCACTTTTTTTTCCTTTTTCTTTTTGAATGCACTCCCCAGGGGTCTGCCTGAACTAAGCTTTGTCTGTAGCAAGTACACTTTTTCATATATATATATACACACACACACAGTTCTATATATGAAAGCTGTGTGTGTGCATATACTTATGCACACACACATTACCTTTCTTTCTCTTTCTACCCGTCCATTCATTCATCCATCCACTTCTCCAGTTTAAGAGCAGTTTCTTATAATATGGGAAAAGCAATAAATTTTGCACAGTTTTCAGCTTTTACTTTTTCTCGTCAGTGATCCAAGATCATTAGAAATATGACTGTGAAAGGTTGGTTCTGCTCCTTTTTTTGACTGAGTCTGTGAAAAGTGACCAGAACTGAAAGGATTTGGTCAACCAGTATGTCATTTACATTTTGAATTAGTACCCAGATATGTTTCTTCAACTGGTTGCTAAAGTGTTTCTATGATTTCTCAGGTCATTTATACTCAAAACTGAACCTCAAGATTATCAGTTAAGGTATACAATTTTGAGGGGGACGTGTCTTTACCACATACCTTATCATACCTTATGCTTTCTTTCTTGTGATGACCAGATGCTTTCCTATTTATCTGGACTCCATCTTCATCAGCATCAGTTGTCATTGTGATGTTGATAGGGTAAATGCTGAGTGTATTCCTCCCTTTCATGTAGTTCACCTGGCTGCTCCTTTCCTTCATCATGCCAGTTAAAAACAACCTTCTAACTCAGCAGAAAAGTTGCAGTGCACATCTGTACTCATACGCTGTCATCATTCCACAACCTTCAAAGACCCATTCGTCATTCTTGATTTCTCATTTGATTGCTGCAGGGACACACCAGAACCTACTGGATAGACCTGAGTTTTATGGTTTTGAATTCAAAGTGTTCAGTACACCACAACTTTCATTGCTCTCCAAGGTTTATCTTCCTTGACTCTCACATGTATTGCAGAAATGGGACATCTTTCCGTTCAGCAGAAGAGCTGTTGTGATTGCTGACAACCAGACACTATCTAGAATGAATTTCATCTCTACAGCCAGGTCTTTAAATGAGCAGGAATGGATTGATGATAGCACCTGTGCTGGTACATGTAAGCCATCTATTTGGAAAGCTTTTCCTTATCTAGTTCAACATAAAGCAATACCATGTAGTAACTGCAGAAAGCTGGAACATCTGTTTAAATAACCTCTTGGTGTCTTTTGTACATAGAGTTAAGACCTTGTCGTGGTTTAACCCCAGCCAGCAACTAAGCACCACGCAGCCGCTCACTCACTCCCCCCCCACCCAGTGGGATGGGGGAGAAAATCGGGAAAAAGAAGCAAAACCCACGGGTTGAGATAAGAACAGTTTAATAGAACAGAAAAGAAGAAATGAATAATGATAATGATAACACTAATAAAATGACAACAGCAATAAAGAAAGGATTGGAATGTACAAATGATGCACAGTGTAATTGCTCACCACCCGCCGACCGGCACCCAGCTAGTCCCCGAGCGGCGATTCCCCGCCCCCACTCCCCAGTTCCTATACTAGATGGGACGTCCCATGGTATGGAATACCCTGTTGGCCACTTTGGGTCAGCTGCCCTGGCTGTGTCCTGTGCCAACTTCTTGTGCCCCTCCAGCTTTCTCGCTGGCTGGGCATGAGAAGCTGAAAAATCCTTGACATTAGTCTAAACACTACTAGCAGCAACTGAAAACATCAGTGTGTTATCAACATTCTTCACATACTGAACTCAAAACATAGCACTGTACCAGCTACTAGGAAGACAGTTAACTCTATCCCAGCTGAAACTAGGACAGACCTAAGGAGTAAATCAAAGGTAACTGAAGTTGGTAGGAGGTTTTCTAATTATCTTAATAGGCCTTAGACCAGTGCTTCAGATGAATTTAGATTTACATTGTAAATGAAATTACCTACAAATCAAAAAAAATGCATGAGAGAAGAATAAATTGACTGGAGCTGCCTAGATGCTATAACCTGGTGCTTACTCAGGCACTGAACAAAACTGATATCTTCTGTTTATCGATGGCTGTTTTGCAGGACAGTTCTCTTATGGTAACCAGCAAACAGGGTGATTTTTCAGTTTTTTTGTTAATCTTCACCATTACAATATGTCATTGAGGAATCATATCTTTCTGCATGAATCTGTACTTGAAGAAATCTGCACTTTGACAGAAGCGTTAAACTCAAAATCTTCTTAAGAGCAAAAATGAGATGCACTCCACAGATAGAGCTAAGAATTAACTTTTAGCTTAATTAAAATCTTAACAATCTAATCAAAATACAGAAAAAGTTGTCATTAAGCCAGTTACAATAATATTAGCACTAACAGTCCAAATTAATACAGAAATGTCTTAATAATATCCTTAAAATTATACAAACCCACCTTTTCTAATATCTACTCCTTTTTGCTGGTGCTGTGCTCACCGTCCCAGTGTCCCTCCAGCTCATAAGGCCAATGGAGCCATCCTTCCCCCAGCCAAGTGGTGCTGGGCCATTATGGTGCATCATTGGCATCCTGAGTTCTTTCCCTGGGAGAAACATAGTGCTGCTGGTGGACGTCCCCTTATCCTCAGTATTGGGGTCTACTTGGGTTTATGTGTATTAAAATCCCAATAGGTATTTGATGACTATTAAAGAGCTCTGGTCATCCCAGTCTGGATGGCTAAGGCTGTTAAAGCTCATAGGTGTCAGTCAGCCAGCTAACTGTATTGCGTCAGTTCAGTGGCACTGTGTAGGCACAGCTAATTTAGGATATGATTGTTAAGGACTGCAAGTTTTGAATATGTACTGCCAATGACTGACAGTGGACACTTTGCTGGGAGTTGTGAATGTGAGCTTATGTATCAGTGGTGGGAAGAGGAGAAAGCTTAGTCCGTTATCTGGTGTGCCTGCAGCTAGGCAGCTGTACTCATTTTATTGAACCAGGTTCAGAGCCGCATAGATTATAAAAGCCAGAAGGAACCATTGTGATCATTTACTGTGATCTCCTGCATAACACAGTCCATCGGAGATTTTTGAATTAATTCCCATATGAACTGGAGTGTTCCATTTAGAAAAATAACCAATTTTGTTGAAAGTGTTTCCAGAGATAATTCTGCCATAATCAGTAGCAAATTATTTTAATGTTTTATTAGTCTTTAACTTTAGTGCTTTATAGTCAATCTCAATTTGGCTTGCTTCATCTAGATCATTTGATCTCATTAAAGAATTACCTGCTGGACTGATGAATCTTCTATTATGAAGTGCCTGTTTGTCATGTAGGTACAGAGACTATGGGCACGCCATCCCCTAACCTATTAAAGCAGGCTGAATGAACTAGTTACTGAAGGACATGTATTGTGAGAAGTATTTTCTGATCCATAGATCTTCTATAAACATTTTCTACACTATTAACACCCTTCTAATATCACAGCCCTTGGAGCTGGATGATACAATATCCCAGTATGTGTTTGCACCACTGCCAAGTACAGAAATACAGATATCTTACCCATTCCCAATAAACATCCTGTTTATTCAAACAGGGTTTATATGACTGGTTTTGACCACGCTGTTTCATTTGGAGGTTGTGTTTAGCTGATTAGGTCTCTTAATGCCTCTGTCCTCTGATAAGTGGTAGGAGACAGATTCTTCTGTTCTGTAAGAATGGCTGCATCTGGCCATACTAAATGCATTAAAAAATACTCAAAGCCATACTGAGTGTTTACACCGGTGCTCATTTTAGCAAGTGATCCAACCTTAGTATTAGTGATCTATCCTTATTGTTTGCTTTTCACATACACTGTAACATCCTCTAGAAGTACTTTATTTTATGCCCTCTAGAAGTATGTACTTCTGTGTAATCACAGACATATCATACAGCATATGTTAAAAAATTAGCTGCTGTCCACTCTTGATGCAAATGATGGTATTTATTTTACCTTTTCTGTCTGGGGGATTGCAACTTTAGTTATCTCAGTTACCAGTTTCCCCAAGTTCCTTACAGACTTGTGGTAGTGGGTTCTTTCCAAGGTTATTTCTGAGCATGTAAGTTACATTTTTGTCCTCTGAAGAAGTTTCTCTTTCTTTCTCTCTGCTGCTTATAGAAAGAACCAAGGGAACCAAACAAGTAGCAGGTGAGGTAGATTCTTGAAGGTGGGAGCTGCTTATACCCATTTATGAAACTATCAGCCAGTTTTAATCCTTTGATAGGTTTCATATTGGCTTTGTGTTGCTCTAATTTCATAAGCAAAATGTGTTAAGTCAAAGGCCTTATGGTAGTCTGAGAACATTACATCAAGAACACTAATCAGCTGCAATTGCTTCTATCACTTTATTACGACTTACAATGTGATCATGAAGATATTAAGTTAGGTCGTTGCTATCATACACAAGAGGAAAGAGCCCTTTCTCCTTAATCTCCTTAACTCTATGAACCTGAACAGGGCTGTTGTTGCTATATACCGTGGTTAGTGCAGAAAACCTGGATTAATGGGATAATCTTGGTATGTCAGCCTCCTTTCCCATTTGTGACATGCTACTGAACAAATTTTTCAATGTAGTGCATGACAGCTGCTGGAAGGATCAGGCAAAGGAAACTTGACAATTCCTATCTTGAGCATTTTTTTCAGTGCAAGTCATATTCTTCATCTTCCAGTAAGGTCCTGTTTCTTCTGGGGAACATTATTGCACAGGAACATGCTGGCATGATTTTTGCTGTCGATAGCAAAAGTTGACAAGTTGACTTCTCAGGATGATGGTTTGTGTGCATAACCTTGGGAGGATTAGACTCGCAAATGCCAAAGGAACATGCTACACCAGATATCTTCCTGGAGCATGTGTGTATGGTTTGGTTATATTTGTGCATGCAGCTTGAAAGCAGCAGTGACTTCTCTGAAGTTTGATTTTGACTTCTCTGAAGTCTAAATTGTTGAAGTGGAGCACCTGGACTTTGATGGGAGTGAAGAGGGTTCTGCACTCTACAATTAGTTGTGTCACTTGTCAAAACCAGAAAAGCCTCCACAGTAAATTGTGGCATGCTCATTGCACTCTATACTTGGCTTTCTCTATAGCATTCTCTCCTTTTTCTCTCAGACACTATGGTGTAATGACTAAAAGCATGATGACTTCATGGAGATACTGGAAACAGGCTTGCTTTCATTAAAATTTACCTGTATAAAGATATTTGCATAACCAGAACAAGGATGAACAATAGAAACATCATAATAAAGTTCAGCCAAAAATCAGACTGAACAGAGAAGCTTTAAGATGATTCTTTCTCTTCATCATTACTATCTAGATAGCAGAACAGAGAAATAAAATCTGGAAATATGAGAAAAAAGAAAAAGCCAGAAAGCCTGTATTTCTTGTAGTTCAAGGAGGTTATTTAAAATGATTCAATACATGGCACACTGCAAAAATAAAAATTTTCCTAGGAAAATGTTTAATTAAAAAATGAAAGAAGATAGCTACTAAGCAATTAACATTTTCATAAGATATAAAGCAATCCAGGCTCAAGGCATTAGAAGTTGTATTTCAGCTAGCACATCGTTCCACTTAGTACATAAAATACAACTGCCCGAAAGAAGTCAGTGTCAGGCAAGGGCAGTAGTTAGGAAGTTAACTGCAAGGCTTGATACTGCAATATCCAGCCTACTGCCTTTATTTGTTCTTACCTGTTAGGCTAGAATTGCACTGGAGTACCTAATAATGCAAAGGCATGAAATGACAGTGGTGACATATGTATTGTTTGGTTGTGATCACACCTTGGTGATATGTGAATATTATCTGTATTTAAGCAAGGTGTTCTTTAAAATACTTTTTACCTTTTGGACGATTTCTTTCTGATCCTCCTTCTTCAGTGAATGCAGCACTTTGTTAGCCTGGCATAAAGGTTAGCAGAAGAGTTCAAAATCTCTTATTGCTACATGGAATGGGCCTGACTGTCCCATGACATAATACTGAGTACACACCTTCCCCTTTTCACAGCTCTTGTGCTCACTCTCATGAAGACCAGTTTTCGGGGCTGAACAGGCAGCATGAATAGTGACTGATCAGATTTCATGATAGTGCTTTTGCACCTCAGTCATGAGCTAGAGACAGCTCCTTTATTATTTGCTTTTGGAAAGATGCATTATTAATCTTTTCACACCCGGCATCCAGCTGTTAATGTAGCATTTGAGCAAATAAGATGGTTAACGACCCCAAAAGGGCATTCTTGTCTAGCGTTACCATTATAAAGTGTAGCTGTTTGGTGCTATAACGCTTGCAATGGCTCAGCCACTGCAGACACCCCCCCCCCTCTGTTCTTTAGTCTCTAAATAAGTCTCATTTACCACAGGAAACATAAGGTGGCCACTGCCCTTAATCGTTCCCCAGTGCAGTACAGACCACTGGGTATCTCTGCAGAGACGATTCCTTCAGAGAAAGAGCTCAGAGCAAAAGGGCTTTCACAGCTTTCTTCTGTGTTTTCAATTATGTAATTAACATTGAGGCTATTCCTCTTACCGTGTTTAATGATCACTAAATTTTCTAGATCTTTGCAAACCCCAGTCCCCCTGCCAGGGTGATTTTTTTCATTTTAAGGAGTCTGCATCTTTGCTCATTGCTGACTTTCAGCATGCCTTTTGTGTGTGCAATGACTTAAACATTGCCCCACTAAACACATATGCACAATCATTCATAACTTTCACACTTTTTGAAAGAAATCCAATTCAAAAACTATAAACTTCTATTAATTACTCACACAAAAAAAATCAGTAAAATTTCAAGGTGGCCATGACAAAGAATTAGTTTAAACTTGCCATCAGGAATTGCTTTTCATCTGCACAATAATGTTAGAGTATTGTTGCAGGTATCCAGGCAAAGTAGTTCACTGAACAATGTGTTTTCATGAAGCAGATTTTAAAAGTGATGAGAAAGTACAAGTAGAAGCTTATTTCTGATTTTGCAAACACAAGCAATTCTTCATGAACAATGAAGCAATCAGTGAATAGAAATTTCACTATGTAGCTCCTTTGAGCAATCTTAAGAAAATGTATAGTTTAAATTATGAATATTCAACAGTCCATAAAATACCACAGTTAAGGACTCTTCTAATATGTCTGAATTACGAATAGTTCCAGGAAAGGTGGCTCACAGTGTAGAAGGGGAATCTAAATTTGTCAATTCATTCTCACTGAATTATATGCTAATATTATTGTATGTAATTTGAATATTACATCTCCTACTTCCTTAGCTCTTTAATTCCTATGATCTAAAAGCATTTAAGAAATTAAAAAATTGTATTTAATGAATAAAGAAATTTGGCTGAGAATGAAATCTACAGCAGATGTTGTAAACTTACTTTAAACCACATAAAATAAATCTCTAGGTGGCAATTGCCACATAGTACCATGTTTGAATAACATGAAAACACATTCCAAAGGACACTGTCCTGGTTTCAGCTGGGATAGAGTTAATCGTCTTCCTAGTAGCTGGTACGGTGCTATGTCTGAGTTCGGTATGTGGAGAATGTTGGTAACACACTGACGTTTTCAGTTGTTGCTAAGTAGTGTTTAGTCTACAGTCAAGGATTTTTCAGCTTCTCAAGCCCAGCCAGCAAGAAGGCTGGAGGGGCACAAGAAGTTCATTCAGTCAGCGGCGAGGCCGGCAGACCCAACGGTAAGCGGGCGGCTAAGCGCCGGATGGCGGCGGACCGGGCGGTTCCCGAGGCCCGGGAGCGCCGGGGAAGCGCGGAGGGACCCGGCCAGAGCCGGCGGCTCTCGCGAGAGAGGCTGACGCGGCGCGGCCGTTGCCCGTGCAACCGCGGGAGATTTGAACGCGGCGTAACGGTCAGCAGCAGTCAGTCAGCGGCGTGGCGCGGCAGTTGGCGCGGCAGTTGGCGTGGGCAGGGCACAGCCCTCCTTCTCCCAGCTGGAGAAGGCTACTCAAGCGGTGGGTGTCGGCCCGGAGGGAGACCCAGGTGTGGTTGCCACTCGGGGGAAAGCCATGGTTAGGAAAAATGTGGCGATACAGACAGAGCTCCCAAGCAAACATGCAGCTGTCCGGGTCTCTGGCTGCAGGGAGTGCCTGAGTCTATCACTGATGCCAGAGGGTAGCGGGGACACCTCTTGTGTGAGGTGTGACCAGGTGGATGATCTGCTCAGCCTGGTGGCAGAGCTGAAGGAGGAAGTGGAAAGGCTGAGGAGTATCAGGGAGTGTGAGAGGGAGATAGATTGGTGGGCCCGCACCCTACAAACCATCCCTGAGGCAGAGGCAGCGGATGGAGGCTCCGCAAGAAGCGGAGGTTCCCCTGCTCTCCTGCCACCAGGCAGGAGGCGACCTAAGAGATGGAGGGGAATGGATACAGGTCCCTGCTCGGGGAGGCAGGCGAATCTGCTCCTGGTCTCCCTCACCTTCCCAGTTGCCCCTACACAACAGGTATGGGGCTCTGAAAATTGAGGACCGGGCCAGTGAAGATCAGGGTGTAGATGAAGTCCTATCTAGGGAGGTGCCTAGGCCCAGTTGGGCAGCCCCATGCATTCTCACATCCTCTGAAAAAAGAAAAAGGAGGGTAATTGTCATAGGCAACTCCCTTCTGAGGGGGACAGAGGGCCTAATATGCAGACCTGACCCATCCCACAGAGAAGTCTGCTGCCTCCCTGGGGCCCGGGTAAGAGACATTACCAGGAAACTCCCTGGTCTGGTTCGGACCTCTGATTATTACCCATTGCTGGTTGTGCAGGTTGGCAGTGATGAGATTGCAGAGAGAAATCCAAAGGCAATCAAAAGGGACTTCAGGGCACTGGGACTATTAGTGGAAGGACTGGGAGCACAGGTAGTGTTTTCCTCAATCCCTTCAGTGGCAGGGAAATACATTGAAAGGAACAGGAAAACACACCTGGTTAATATGTGGCTCAGAGGCTGGTGCCATTGGTGGAATTTTGGGTTTTTTCATCATGGGGATGTTTACATGGCACCAGGCTTGCTAGTGACAGATGGTTTCCAGCTTTCTCAAAGGGGTAAAAGAATCCTCGCTCGTGAGATGGCGGGGCTCATAAAGAGGGCTTTAAACTAGATTGAAGGGGGTAAGGGATAAAACTAGGTGCACCAGAGCTGAGCCTGGGGGCAGCGTGCCGATGTTAGGGGTGGATTCGATAGGCCAGCTCAAATGCATCTATGCCAACGCACGCAGCATGGGCGATAAACAGGAGGAGCTGGAAGCCATTGTGCAGCAGGATAGATATGACTTAGTTGCCATCACAGAAACATGGTGGGATGACTCCCATGACTGGAGTGCTGCAATGGATGGCTATAAGCTCTTCAGAAGGGATAGGCAAGGTAGAAGAGGTGGTGGGGTGGCTCTCTATGTTAGGGAATGTTTTGACTGTACAGAGCTACACGATTCTGATGACAAGGTGGAGTGCTTATGGGTGAGGATGAGAGGGAAAGCCAATAAGGCAGATATTGTGCTGGGGTTCTGTTATAGACCACCTGACCAGGTTGAAGAGATGCATGAATCATTCTACAAGCGGCTGGCAGTAGTCTCAGAATCATGTGCCCTTGTCCTTGTTGGGGATTTTAACTTTCCAGTTGTCTGCTGGAAATACAACACAGCAGTGAGTAAACAATCTAGAAGGTTCCTGGAGTGTGTGGAAGATAACTTCCTGACACAGCTGGTAGGTGAGCCAACTAGGGGAGGAGCCTTGCTAGATCTATTCTTTACAAACAGGGAAGGACTGGTGGGAGGTGTGATGGTCAGAGGCCATCTTGGGCTTAGCAACCATGAAATGATAGAATTTTCAATTCTTGGTGAGGCAAGGAAGGTGGTCAGCAAAACCACCACTATGGACTTCCAGAGGGCAAACTTTGGCCTCTTCAAGGCACTGGTTGAGAGAGTCCCTTGGGAGACAGTCCTGAAGGGCAAAGGGGTCCAGGAGGGATGGACATTCTTTAAGAAGGAAATCTTAATGGCTCAGGACCAGGCTATTCCCATGTGCCGCAAGTCGAACCGCCGAGGAAAACGACCAGCCTGACTGAATGGGGAGCTTTTGCTAGGAGTCAAGAAAAAAAGGAGAGTTTATCATCTCTGGAAGAAAGGGTGGGCAACTTGGGAGGAATACAGGGGTCTTGTCAGATCATACAGAGAGAAAATTAGAAAGGCAAAAGCTCAGCTAGAACTAAATCTGGCCACCGTTGTAAGGGACAACAAAAAATGTTTTTACAAAGATGTTAACAGTAAAAAGAATCCCAAGGAGAATATCTATCCTTTAATGGATACAGAAGGGAATGTAGCCACCAGAGATGAGGAAAAGGACGAGGTACTTAATGACTTCTTTGCCTCAGTCTTTAATAGGGAGACCAGTTATCCTCAGGGTACTCCACCCCCTGAGCTGGAAGGTAAGGATGAAGAGCAGAATATACCCCCCTTAATCCAGGAGGAAATAGTTAGTGATCTACTACGCCATCTGGACACTCAGAAATCTATGGGACCCAATGGGATCCATCCAAGAGTACTGAGGGAACTGGTGGAGGTCCTTGCCAAGCCATTCTCCATCATCTATCAGCGATCCTGGTCAACGGGGGAGGTCCCAGAGGACTGGAGGCTTGCCAATGTGACTGCCATTTACAAGAAGGGTTGGAGGGAGAATCCGGGGAACTACGGGCCTGTCAGCCTGACCTTGGTACCGGGGAAGATTATGGAACGGTTTGTCTTGAGAGCACTCACGTAGCAAGTCCGGGACAAGCAGGGGATCGGGCCCGGTCAGCATGGGTTTATGAAAGGCAGGTCCTGCTTGACCAACCTGATCTCCTTCTATGACCAGGTGACCTGCCTAGTGGATGAGCTGTGGATGTTATCTTCCTTGACTTCAGCAAGACCTTTGACACTGTCTCTCATGGCATACTCCTTGAGAAGCTGGTGTCTCATGGCTTGGACAAGTGTACTCTTCACTGGGTGAAAAACTGGCTGGCTGGCCGAGCCCAGAGGGTTGTGGTGAATGGGGTGAAATCCAGTTGGCAGCAGGTCACAAGTGGTGTTCCCCAGGGCTCAGTGTTGGGCCCCGTTCTGTTTAATATCTTTATCAATGATTTGGATGAGGGGATTGAGTGCACCCTCAGCAAGTTTGCAGATGACACCAAGTTGGGAGGCAGGGTCGATCTACTTGAGGGTAGGGAGGCTCTACAGAGAGAGCTGGACAGGCTGGATTGATGGGCTAAGGCCAATCGTATGAAGTTCAACAAGGCCGAGTGCCGGGTCCTGCACTTCAGTCACAGCAAGCCCATGCAGCGCTACAAGCTTGGGGAAGAGTGGCTGGAAAGCTGCCAGGCAGAAAAAGACCCGGGTGTGTTGGTTGACAGCTGGCTGAATATGAGCCAGCAGTGTGCCCATGTGGCCAAGAAGGTCAATGGTATCCTGGCCTGTATCAGAAATAGTGTGGCCAGCAGGAGCAGGGAGGTGATTGTTCCCCTGTACTCGGCACTGGTGAGGCTGCACCTCGAGTGCTGTGTTCAGTTTTGGGCCCTTCACTACAAGAAAGACACTGAGTTGCTGGAGTGTGTTCAAAGAAGGGCAACCAAGTTGGTGAGGGGCCTGGAGCATAAGTCTTATGAGGAGCGGCTGAGGGATCTGGGGCTGTTTAGCCTGGAGAAGAGGAGGCTGAGGGGAGACCTTATCGCTCTCTACAACTACCTGAAAGGAGGTTGTAGTGAGGTGGGTGCTGGTCTCTTCTGTCAGGTGGCTGGAGATAGGACGAGAGGAAATGACCTCAAGTTGCGGCAAGGGAGATTTAGGTTAGATATTAGGAAAAATTTTTTTACTGAGAGGGTTGTCAGACATTGGAGTAGGCTGCCCAGGGAAGTGGTTGAGTTGCCATCCCTGGAGGTATTCAAAAAGTGAGTAGACAGGGTACTCCAGAACATGGTTTAGTGGGCATGGATGATGGTTGGACTCGATGACCTTGAAGGTCTTTTCCAACCTAAATGATTCTATGATTCTAAGTGGGGAGGGGACCCAGCCAGGGCAGCTGACCCAAACTGGCCAAAGGGGTATTCCGTATCATGTGACATCATGCCCAGTATATAAACTGGGGGGAGTGGGGGCGGGGGGATCTCCACTTGGGCACTAACTGGGCATTGGTTGGCGGGTGGTGAGCAATTGCATTGTGCATCACTTGTATATTCCAATCCTTTTATTATTACTATTGTCATTTTATTAGTGTTATCATTAGCATTATTAGTTTTCTTTTTTGTCCTATTAAACCGTTCTTATCTCAACCCACAAGTTTTACTTCTTTTTCCCGATTTTCTCCCCTATCCTGCTGGGTGGCAGGGGGGAAGTGAGTGAGCGGCTGCGTGGTGCTTAGATGCTGACTGGGGTTAAACCATGACAGACACAATGAATGGATAGCTACAAACAGATAAAAATGTTAAAATACAGCATAGTAATTGTCTGTGAAGAGGCAGTGCCTGCCAAAAGCAGCACCTTCAAGGTCCAGGGAGTGAACTACTGCATCTAGAATAGGTTAGAGCCATTTTGACAAAGTCTTTTTTTGACGTTAAAAACCTAATTTGTCAAAACCAGAAGTCTTTCTCAGAAATAATTTCATCTGAAGTTGAGTAGGAACGTTTCAGAGGAGACTACAAAAGTTCCAAAGAGAATGCAAACACAAGCTCCATTTCCCATATAGCGAGGTGTCCCCACCTCTTCCCTCTATGTGCCCCCCTTCAAGAAGTAGAGACCCCACAGTGAGGGACAGTAAGGGAAATGGTACTTGTTGGCAGAAGGGGACAGAGATTTTGCTCTTGCAATCCCCAGCTGAAGAATGGCTCCTGGACACTGATGGATATAGAAGTCTGCACCCCTTTGGTCATTCCCAAAGGGCCCTGCAGTCTTGTATGCTGATGATCTGCTCAGATTTTCTTTTTCTTTCCCCTCAACCCATCAGCTAGACCCTGAGGAGCTGGCCCAAGGAATCGCAAACAGTGGCATCCTTTTAGTTCAATTAAATTACTTCAATTTTTTAATTGTGAGTAGCAGTTAATTGTGCTATCTAATAACTGTAATAATTCCCAGCACTTTCATATAGCTATTCATCTTCAAAGAGTATCACTGACATTAACTAATTAATTTTCTGGTTTTCTTCTAAGACACAGAATTGCAAGCTGTGATTATGCAGACCACCTAGGTAATTATAATTTTCTTTGCATTGAAGATTGTTCCAAAGACTATTTTTGTTGTTTTAGGTGTAATCTTGCAAATGCTAATTTGATCAGATAAGAGTTAAAGCTAAAGTGATTAAATGATAGAATTTCTGCTTTAAAAACTTCAAGAGTGGCATGCTAGTAATCCTTATTGAAAAAGGACTTCTTTCATCTAAAACTTGACTATTAAGTACTGAAAAATAGTGCTAAAGGACTGTTTTGACAGAGTCCAGGCACAGAAGGAATGAGAGTGAATCTAACTTTTATACTATCAGAAAATGATTAAATTAAATATTCAGAGTTGTACTTTTTTTTTTTTCAGTTCGCAGCAGTCCTTTGAGAACATTTTCCATGATGATTTTCAGTAGAGCAGTAAGTAGAAATTGGTCCTTTTCACCTAAGAGAAGAAGTACAAAAGCTGAAGTTTGCAACAGATAATTTGGTCAGGCTGCATAATGCATGAGCCACGGTTCTGCTGACCATCACTTTCTTGATTATTGACTGCTTCTATTACTCTAGTGATTATTGCTCCTTACTTAAGGGACAGCAAGTGGTTAAACTAACAGAGTAAACTTTTTTTTTACCCTGCTCTAAGATATTAAGAATTAAATAATAAAATTTATTCAAAATAAACAATAGTGCAGGTTCCTTAAATGTCTTCTGTCTTGTCTCTCCAGAGACGCAACGAGGTGAATCTCACTGTTATTTGTCTTTTCAAGGGCAAAGCTGTGATAGACAGGGCTTAATGTGTATCTTGGTAGAATTGGATTTGATCCTCAGGGCTGGGCCAGAGGGCTGCTTTGTTAGATTTGTTAGATTTACTCTCTCTCCCGCTCTCGCTCTCTACCACAAACAAAATTACCTCTTGGAGGCCTGCATCAGCCCCAGCATCCTGAGACTATCTCCTTTTCTTGATTTCAGTCACATCTAAATCTGTTTAAACTGTCGACATGATGATTTGTGGAGAGACAGGGATTAAGCAGAAGGGAGATTAACACAGTTGTCTGTCTTCTTCGAAATAATATACCTGCTGACAGTGAGGGCATTCTTCAATTTACATAACTTAGCTCATGAGAAGGGCTTTACGGTTGTTATTGGGTTGCTTTTTTGCTATCAGCAGTACAAACTCACCTGCTCTCTGCACATTTAAAACCTTGACAGTCTATCTCTTCAATTCCTGTAAGATTGAGAGACATGCCCTCCTCTTTTTCTAGATGGAACGAGCTTTTTTGGTATTTGAGTAATATGCATTCAAATAGATTATTTATGAAATATGTATTAAATTCTGCTGGATATGAGATGAACTTCCAATGCCCCAAAGAAAATATCTACATTCCAGTAGAGTCAAAACTAGGTGAACAATTGTTTTGAAATGGAACCTTGACGTCCATGTTTTTCTTTCATTTATTGGTAGAAATTAGCAGATTACTTATTCTTCTAATTGTCTAGGAAAAAAAGCCCCATGTAATATTCTTCTTTAATACTTACCTAGGTAATTCTTAACAGCAATAACAGGAATTGCTTGGATGGTATTTTGTGCTTGGTCTCAATCTGATGGAGAACAAAGGACTGCAGAAGAACACGAAAATTTCATCTAAAAGCAGGAATAGGAATGTCTATTTTTCTCACTTTCTACATTTTACCTTTGTTCAGTTATAAAGGATGAGGTACAGAGCCTTTTCTTCTGTATGTGCAGGGCTTTGTAACAGAAATCTTGTTTTGAATTAGGAACTGAATTGTGAGGTAGCATTATGCAAGTTAAGGGAAAGCACAAACTTCAGGCTAGCAAATTGATAAACGTACTGTCACAGCTGCATAAGATGGAAGAGCTGCATGGAAAAAAGAAATATGCAGGAAAAAAAGAAATAATTACATCAAGAAAAAGACAGTAACTTCCTAGGTGTGAAACTTCTTTTTTTGGTGCCTTATATTTTTACATGAAATCTCACATAAAGGCTGTTTCGTGATTGCTGGGTAATGTGCTGTTCTGTTAGGATGAGGGAGTTTATATAGTTATCTCCAGCCTTGCTTCTCTGGGAGTCGAAGCACTTGCAAAAACATCTGTTGCACCAGAACTGGGAAAGTTTTTCTATTGCAGAGCTTCAGCTTGTAGCTCAGTACATAGCAGAGGAGTGAAGGCAGAGGAGCAGACAGAAACTGTTCTTTTCATCTCCCTCTGTCTCACTGAAATGCTAAGCAAGTTTTTTAACATGTTGTAGGGTTTTTTTTTAATATTAACAACTAAAATAATATTAACAACTAAACTAATATTAACAACTGTAAGTGATGCCATAAATAAAATAAGAGTAAATCCATTTTTTAATCTCTTTCCTGAATCAAATCTGAAGTAAATATGTTTCTGAGGTCTGAAGAAATTTAGTTATTGTTCTTCTTTTTCTTTTTTCGGACCTTATACCTAATGATTATCTTTGAGTGTCCTCAGTTATATCTATTAGCCATGCCTCAAGAAACAGGTTCTTTTCCTAAACTTCCCAGCTAAAGTGAGCAGATGCAAACCATTCAGATTTTTTAGTCAATAACTTTCAGATAGGCATCCAAACTTTGAGGTGCTTATCAAACTTGAACTGCAGCTTTAAGATTTATCCATTATTAGTAGAAATTCCAGTAGAAGCTGCTTTTCCTTATTTGTGTTAAAGCACCATTTTTAAATAGCTCCTGTGATGTGACATTTTGATTACTTAACACTTGTAAATAGCAGCATTTCTTTGAGGGAATAAAGGTGCAGGCTCAGTCCTCAGGTGTGTATAAGTCAAGACACTGAGCTGAGAGAGATTATCCTAGTGATGATAGCAGGAGGAGGTGTACACAGGTAACATTATCAGTGACACATGCCCTTATCTGAGACACTCAGTGGACACCATATACTCCAAAACCACACAAAGTTTCTGCAAGTCTTTCCATTGATTTCACTGGGTTCTGGATAAGATCTATACCATTTATGACTATTGTTGTTGTGTGTCCTGTCCCATCCCCCCACACCACCCCGTATCAGTTAATGCTGTTGGTATCAATGGGCTATTGATGGTTGAAAAAGATTCAAATGTGAAAAGAGAGGCTGTGTCTTACACAGGCTTAGGACCAACGTGGTAGAGACAGATAACTTCACAAGAAAAGACACACAATGATTAACAGAGGTAGAATACTTGATGAATACATCCTTGAAGTAAAAGAGATTTGGGCATCTGTATGTTTTCCAGTACATTCAACCTACAGTAATTGCAGTCGTTTCTGTAGGTCAGATCTTATTTTTAATTAATTACATTGCTGAACTGCTGAATTGGGTGTTTTTAGGAAGGACAGTCTTAATTTTAGCCTTAAAATCCTAAAAGGCTTACTCCTAACTAAATAAACCGGTCAGGAAGAATAGGGCACCTCTATAAATTATCCTGACATTCCACTTATGGGAAAAAATTATCTGGAAATTACCTTGTATTGCCACAGATACAAGAAGAATCAGAAGTGCCAAAGGGATGCTGAGAGGCTGCTGAACTGTCCCTGTCTACTTTAAACCAGTAGTTCGTTTTCTTTCACTCTTGGGTTTTTCCCCAAAAAATTAACCTCTTGACAAAAAAAGAGTTCATAATTTCTTTTTAGTGTGTGAAATAATGTCAGCTGTTGCCACCAAATCAACGACATGGAAAGAATTCATATTGTGTGCTTTCTGAAACTTTTGTTTTAGTGTGTGCAGTTTAGAAATATAGAGAATTTTGTTTATGCTTGCAATACCTAATCTAAAATGGAGAGAGAAAAACACTTCCTTTAAACTCATTCTGCAAATTTAATTGCTCACAATATTCTCTGTGGGAGTAAAAAATTGCATGAATGCCCAGCATGAAGAAGCACTGGGATTAAATACCAAACAATTCATTTTATTGTGACTTCATATCAATGGGTTAAACATGATAAACTGTTTATGTATTCACATCATTTTAAGCTGCTGGGTATATCAGCTGAATGAATACATTTGCTGTTGTTTTTTCAGCTCATCAGTAAACCTAGTACAAAATCTGATAGTATACCAGTTGGATTTATATTGCTGCAACAGATAGAGATTATTACTGATGCCAAGAAGACTGATTTTCTGCTGATTTGATTAGGAGAGTAGCTGTGCAAAGCTACATATTAATATATAAGAACACTGCAGTCCCCTAGAAAGGGGGACTTGCCCACAGAAAGGAATTTCACATTGGATCTGGAGAAACAGATCAGTTGTTTCTCTATCCTACCGCATCTATTAGACAATTCATACAAATTCTTTAATCAGCTTCTTCATGTGTGCTAGGAAATGGGCTTTCCATATTAACCAGGGAAATGTCAACTCAAGGCTATAGGGGCTGGTGCTAATAAGGTTAATGAATAGCTGGCCTGAAAAGCAACAGATGGGCCTAACAGAGCGAGAGCTTTAATGGCATTTATAATGCCTAGGGTCAACTGCAGTTTATCTTCATTTTTTTCTCATTTAAAATATTCCAAAGGAATAATAAAATAAGTTTAAATTTTCCCCACAGGGAGATGAAATTTTATGCAGCACTATTTATTGAATGTCAATGTGTTTGGTTATAAACAGGGGACTGTTACACTGTGCTAGAACTGTAGTTGCATATTTGCATTTGCAGAGGAATTTTTCATTTAGATCGTTTAAAAGAGTGCTCCCCTTTTATCAATCGCTGCAGATTTTCTTTTTTTTTTTCTGAAGACAGGCTAACACAGAAGGTCCATTTCTGGTTATATATTGTAGCTAGATACATGCCTATTGTGCTAAATTTGAATAGAGGAATTTTAAGGGTAGAGTTTGAATGCCCATGTTGTGGTCTCCCCAAAGATGACAGAATTCATGCTCATTATGATGGAACATGTCATATGATAGAATATGGTAGAAATGACAAAAATATATGGTAGAATTCACGAACATTTCCAGCTGTAGCAGAAAATGTATCTGATCAAAATGTATTTGTTGGATTTAACAATACCTTCTGTGACCCCATTGTCCTTCATCTCAGATACATTAGTCTTGCCCCGGTAGGAATTATCTGTGGAAGAGGCAATTTGTATAGTCCTTTCTGCTCTGAATACAGGCTCACATGCTGTTAAACTAGCATTAAAGCACACGTGTGTTGCCTGGATTTAGTCTACAAGATTTAAGCTCTAGTATCAGCTAAAATAGTGAAATACAATGTTGAGGGAGATTTTAAGGGTTGTCTAGCAAACAGTTTCTTGAATAGGCGTTGTTATTGGGGAAAAAGAATCACTGCTTTCTTATTTAGCTTATATCTCTCTCAAACAGTTCAAAGTAAACAAATGGATCCAAAGTAGTTTTAGCTATGCTACTCGCTTTCATACTTTGTAAATGCATGGAAATAGCTATGAACATATTTAAGTTTAGGGTAAGACTTTTAAAAGTACTTGGTCCTGAGCTGATGTTGCTAAGTTTGCCACACCGGATGCTTTCAAATTACACCCTTTCTGCTTCTTTAGTGCTCCCATAAGTCAGTGATTAAAACTCCTATTGACTGTAATGGGGGCAAAGTTAGGCCAATACTGTGGGCTTTTGAAAATCCCACTTTATATGGATTTTTAAGATACTATTAAATTATTCATCATGAAGTCTATTGATTTAACTATAAGTTTGTGCAGCTCAGTGATTCCAAAGTATCTGATGAAATTTGTCTCACCCGGTATTAGATGTCTAAAAATTAGGTGTCCAAGTTAAGGCCAGCCAGTAGACATTTCAAGACAGATCTTCTTACTGAGATTGTCCAGCAAAGAACAGAAGACGCAATTAATTATTTAAGATTTAATGACAGAATTAATTTTCCCACTCATTGTAAAAGAAGGATTTCTATTCTGCTAATCTTGACATTTAGAACTGCAGGGAATCTTCTTTATAATACTGTCAATTTAAACATACATGATTCATCAAAAATTTCAGATGTTAGTTTAATTTACAAATAACTTTGGATATTTTGCTAAATAATATAATATTCCGCATATAATCTAGAATGTTTTAGTGCAAACGGACTGGAAGAGAGATTCATCTATCTCTGAATAATTTACTAATTGTTCTTCTATCCCTATAAATTTGGCAAAAGTAAGAAAAATATTACTGAATAATTTATGTAATGAATTTCATAGAACTTATCGAGTAGTATTTAATCTGATTTGCTCATTGATATCTATGGGCTGGAATAAAACTCATCCTATAAATTCAAGAGCAGAAACATCTGATTTTCAGTCCCACTTCATCATAGAAGGACTTACATCTGCGTATCTTTTTGTGATGAATCTGTGCTACTTACTGGTCTGGGGATAGGACCATCCTTGTACAGTACCGTACAGTTGCAACTAGTTGCAAGTTGTATAGATATAGTCAAGAGAAGTGAAATCTACCCACTTTTCCCTTGAGCTACCATAGAACTTAGGTACTTATTAAAGAGGTGATTTTTACCATCTTTTGTGTTCACTGCTACACAGCGACAATGGGTCTGTTCCAAGTCTGGGTTAAGAGAAAGCAGTTCCACTAGACTTCTGAAAAGTACCATTGCACCATTCCCTGATGTATTTTAAGAAGGAACAATTTTATTTAATTTTACAGGTGACATCTGCCTCTCCCTACCCGAGCTTTATGTGTTGGGAGTATTGCCTGTCCTCTGACTCACCTGCACATTTCCTTTATTTAGATTACTTTTAAGTTTACACAATGTAGTTTTATTCATTGAAGGAAGAGGAAACTAAAACTGACATGTTAAATTGAAAGTCAAGTATAACATAGCTGTCTTGTACTTCTGAAGTTCTAAGTCATTCTACATGAGTTTTGAGACTTTTATGGTAGGATACCTTTTATCTATCCCATCTGTTGACTTTTCAGGAGAAGACACGTTTTTTGCTAATGATAATTTTTCAGATACTAAGTTTAAAAAATAATTGTGTTCATGGAACATTTAGATGATACAGACTATATTTGTAAGACTGCTAGATGGTAAGTTTTAGAGAGGATTTCAAACTTCTAACTCCAGAAAATCACTTGACAATCACATGAGAAGAAAAGATAAACGATTTGCTGGAAAAGAATTTAACTGATGCTCCCTAAGAAATAGATGTAACATTTTTTAAAAGATAAGGTAACTTGCCTTTTTTTTTCTTCTTTTTTTCCCCTCCATCCTGTTAGCTTTACGATTAGCTAGAACTCTGCATGCATTAATGTATGAATGATTAGTGTTTAGTCTTTTGTACACTTTCTCTACTTCAAAACTTGCAATTGTTTAGCATTAGAAAATGACACATTCATGTTGTCATATGGAAAACTATAATTCTAATGAAGTCTGATAGATGGCACTGTTGGATTGTTGATAAACCATCTTGAGACTGACTCCTATGTTACTAGTATTCGGAAGGTTATTATTGCTTATTAAAGAACCATTGCTTTAGAGAGCTTGATAGAAACACACTTATTTTAGCCTGCGTTTGCTCAGTAGTGGGAGTCAATGTACTGGTCTGGTTGGGCTGTAATTCTCTCCCTTTTACTTGCTCCAGAGGGTCTCTATATCCCATTGAGACTTACTATGGTTATACCAAGGTGTGTGGGTGTTCCTTACTTCACATTACAGGGTTTCTGGTTAGAGAAGATTTTTTGAGAATGAGAAGTTTGATTCCTCCTTCTTTTGTTATAAGCCAGAGCATACCAAGTTGCATTACACACTCCTTCCGTATTCCATTTATCCCTTTCTTTGAGGTCTTAAGAATGACAACTACCTCCTGTGGGATTGCCAGTACTTACAGATGAACTGGCTATGATTATCCGAAGCAAATTAAAGGCTAACTTGTCTAGCTCTTGCACTAACTTAAGATCAGACAAATCCAAAAATGCTGTTGGAACTAGTCCAGGTAAATCCATTGGATTTTGTTTGGACTAAAACCTAATGCAGGTTTTACAGGAATATCAGATCGAGAATTTTCTTGATATATTATCTGACATGCAACTTGGAGTATAACCAAAAAAATGATGCCAAACACTGAGCAGCAATGAGATGATTCATCTATCCTTCAATATATAACAATGTTGTTGAGTAAAAAGTATATTAAAGAGTTATTTTATGCACAAGTGAGATTCTGTTATAGAAAAATCTGCATACCAGTTTTGAATTCTTGATGTGGCAAAAACCAAAGATAGACAAAGACTTGTTGAACATCTGTTTTGGGATATTAATTCTGTCTGTGCTGTGTCATTTATTCCCACTCTTCTCAGCGTTTCAGTGAATTAGATTCCACAGTAGACTTTTCTAAGCAGCTAAACATATAGCCTTATTAAATAATTGGTCCAATTTTTCCTGTTTTAAAATTGATGACAGTTGTGCAATTTCTGTGATTTCAAATCCTAATGAACATACCTAAAATCACTAAATGCATTTATCCACCTTAAAAGAGCTAAGCAGCACTTTGGAGGAGGTAATGGATTTAGGAAGGTAGAGTTGCTATAATTGCATAGCTTGAAATGTATCACGCATCACTAAAATTTTCCCTTATGATAATGGAAAAACAATGTGACGAAAACTTTAGTTATTATCTGCTTTCAGGTTTGAGGTATTTGGGAAATGTGGGGACAAATCTTCCCTATTGTGAGGGGGAATTGAGATAACAACGCAAAATGGGAACTATCTCTACAAATTTCCTCTTGGGAAGCTTTTCTCCCTTTCATTCCTCCAAAAAGTAAAACGCTTGTTCTGCTGGAGAACAATTACAGGGACTGCCTCCAAGAACTCTGAACTCTGAAAGCTGTCAGGAGGCCAGGGAATCCCTGTGATGGTCCTTTGCCTTCACATTTTCTCTGTCTACCGAGCATCTTTTGGCCTCTGTCAGCAAAGTGTCAGACGAACTATTCTTGCTTGGTAACAGCAGCTGGATCCAAGACCTTGAGTCTCAAATGATTTTAAGAAGACTTTAAGGTGTAAATGGGAAGAATGCACTATTATTTCCCTATGAGATAGGTAATGAGATGCTAAAAGTCTTGCTTTACCTCAAGGCTACCTCCTAGCCTGTGCAGTTAGTTTTTGATCGCATGCATATTCTTAGGTATTTACAGTTCCCTGTGTGGGAGCTGGAGGATTAAGATATATACCAGCTTCTCTTGCCAAGGCTTTTCCATTTCTGGTCTGTACATCCCTTTACACAGAGTTCTTAGGGGAATGAACTAAGTCTCAGTTATTTTAATAGATATTAGAGATTAAGAAAAAAGATGCTAGTCAAGTACAGGAATAAATCATGAGGACTGCACATACATCTTAGCAGAGTACAATTTATTTGCATTGAGTCAAGTCACATAGAGAAGTAAATTTTTCTTCAGCTAAAAGTATTTGTGCAGAAATAGAACATACCTATTATTCATGTCTTATGAAGCTTTATAATTTCATGGTTGTACAAAGTTAGCAGGTTATCCCAAGAGTACAAAGGGATTGCACCTAATTCAACAATTCTGTTCCAAGAGAATCCTCTAATGGTACCACATGATATAACAAAAATCAGTTTATAATGGAGGGTTTGAAACTTCGATGAAATAAAAAACAATTTTGTTTCAGGAGATACTTTTTATTTAAAAATTAGTCTCCAATAGAATAAAAATGGATTATTAAAGGAACAACCACTGCATGTGGTATAACACCTTGATATAACTTCTTAGTAGACCAGATTTGTTCTAAAATAATTATCTTTCTCAAAAAAAAATTCAATAACATTGGCTGTGAGTTTTGTCTTTTGAACATTTTATAGCCTTTTAAAAAATAGTGTGTTTAAGAAATGCTGCTGTTTGTGTCCATGCTTCAATTGTGTAATTAAAATGCCAAATCTGGACTCTAGTAGACAAAGGTTTTAATCTCCACAAGCATATGTAACAGATACCTCTCACCTGAATGTGTTCTAGATGACCAGTTGCACCATTTGCAAGGCATTGATGTCTCAACTGCTTCCATAACCAGATGCTTAATGTTCAGGAAAAAAAAGTAGTAGTAGACTTTTTTAAAAAAATCTGCTCATTTAGGTGGAATAAAACAGGTTCTAGGAGTAATTGGGGACTACTTCACTGCCTGTAAGAATTCATCAAGGCAATCTTTTTGCCTAATGATCCAGCCGTGGTTATAAATTACAGCACCATTGTAGTTTCAGCTAGCTTTTGTTTCAGCAAAAGAGGAAAAGAAAGGGTACCTCAGAAAGAAAAATAATTATCTGGTATTTCAAATAATATTTTAAATAATATTTTAAAGATGTGAATTGTAATTACTTTCCATTGTTATCTCTGCTTGTCATCTCAAAAATATTTGATCATTTCCCTGAGAGCAAATGAGAGCCTGAGATGTCTTGTCCTATATTTTTAAAAAGGAAAGGTGTGCTTTCCAGTAGCTTATGTCAAATATTCAGATGATTTACAAGAGATTGGGAAAACATTTCAGTGTAAGAAATTCTGTTTATAATTTTATTCAAATAGTCATGCAAATGTTTTGTTTACATATGTGAAACAAAATGAGAAACTTAATACCAATATAATAACTGCATCCTGAATTTATTGAAAGAAGAAATTTTTGTCAAAAATGAAGAGTGAGGTTTGAAAAGATGTCCAAGTTTGATGGTGCCAGGAAAATCTTTGCTGTGTTGAGGACACACAAAGCTGTAAAGCACCTCAGTGAGAAACATAGTGGAACTGTTAGAACTACAAATCAGAATTTCAGAAAGAAATATATTTCTATGATTTGAGCCCTCTGCATAATTTAATTAGTCCTTTTATTTACTGAAGGAAAATACTGAAAGTTGCCTGGGACAACAACTACTTACAAGATTCATGATCTTAGGATGATGAATGTCCAAAAACTTGGATACTCCAATGCACACCTGCTTTGGAGAGGATCTTCCCCTTGAAAAATATGAAATGCAAGAAACAATTTCTTGCTTTTTTGAAGACTGTAAGACATTTGAATGAAAAGTTCATCTAAAAAGTACCTCTACAAATTACTTATTTAAGAAGTAATAAAAATAATTTACCAGTGGCAAAATGTGCTCTGAAAAACTATCAACAAACATACACTAAAGCATTAACACTTCAGTGCATTTCTGTCTTAGGAATGCACACAAAAACGTATGAAGATACTTTTAAAATTACTTTGCTTAGTCCATCTTAATTTACTAATTCATCCTAATTTATTAGAAAAATGTACATGAAAAACACTGCAGAAGTCATATGTGTTTGCAAGGGCTGAAGTTTGAAAAGAGAATATTTATTATTCAATCTAAATTGAATCACACATAGCATCACACTTGCTACGTACCCCTAGATTCTTTCTTTCCATCTGGATGTTTTAAAGCGTCCTTTCACACTGAAGATCCAGGGGATGTAACTCCTTCTAGAAATAAGACACACATTTCAAAGTCAGTCAGGAACAAAGCCCAATTTATGCCTGAGGATCTGCAGAAATCTAGAAAGAACTGGCTTTCTCAGGTGAGTGCCCCTCATGAGCCCCTCTCGGGGTACAGGTGCACAGCCCCACACTCTCACTGCAATTACATCCCGCTGTCCCATATAGGAAAGAAAAGCCAACATAAGGGCTGGAAGAGAAGAGTGGTATGCTACAACAGTTCCTTCAGTCTGAGCATCCACCCTACCAGGATGACAGGGCAGTCAGAAAAGTGTATTTGTGCTGTCATCTTGACATGGCTTTAGAGAGTTCAGAGTAGAGCAGGCTAATGCCCTGGTAACTGAACCATCCTTGCTCTGGTTTCTGCAGCAAAAATGATAAGAGTACCTGTTCTGCTGGCTTTCATCTCAGACCTTGTGGGCAGTGGAGGTGGAGTCAGAATGGCGTTCAAAACTAAAAAGTAAAAACTGAATTAGGGCTAATAGGCTGAAAGGAAGGAATGGGGTGCTTCATAGTGAAAGCTAAGAAGATGACTGGAAATAGACTAGGAAAGGAAGAAAAAATACTGCTTTTCTTCCAATTCAGCGGTTACCCCTTTATCAGAGTGGGAACTCACTTTTCAAAAGAATTTGTTATCACTTTACACCCAACTCCATGTTGTCTGTCGTTGGGTGAAAAATACAGGCAGATGCAGATCTTCTGATTGTGAATGTAAGTCTCCTGCATTAATAGCTATACCATTTGGCTTTGTTGGATATGGCCATTAATCTTCTGTAGCCAATAAAATTTAAAACAATAATCAGATATCATGTATTTATAATCCCACATACCTCAAAACTATTTCCAGTTTTAGGTTTTGTCATTATTTAATTTAATGGCATACATTATAGCCCAGACAGACAGAAACTTATTCACAGTAACAGCTATAACCCTTCAGTTACCCAAGTAATATGCACTCAACCATTTGCTCCTTCAGATCCTGTAAATCACATGTGAACAATGTAGATTTTATTATTAGACATAAACTGTTATAGGGATGAATGATTAGCCTTAAGAATGTTTAGCTGGATGTTTAGTCTAATCTTGCCATCCATGTGCTGCAGTTTATTATAGCAAAATTATTTAGATATTGATTAGAAGATTTCTGGTTGTGATATGATTGTTTGAAGCAATAGAAAGAGTTGCTGGGAAGTTGCACATTAATACTTTTTAAAAGGGATAGCCTTTGTGAAAATATTTCTCCTTTCCTGTATTGGTTCTCTATAATATACTCAGTCATTTTATTAAAAAAATATGATTATGAATAGTTAATAATTTTTCCCTCAATCTAGGTCTAATAAAACCACTTGGTCATTAAAAATAGCTTTTAATAACAATTCTTAGAGAAAAGATACCACATCAAACCATAAATAATCCTTTTAAGTGGGTGTTTTAGATTTTTCAGTGAAAAAGAAAGAAAAAGAGATAAAAATTTGTTACAAGAATTTTTTTTTTCAATGAAAACCCAAGTCAGCTCATTGTAATTAACCTCACAATGTGTCTTTTCAATAAGTAGTTATGTTTCAATTTGAAGTACACAGAGAAAATCTATAGCATAATGTCTCATCTCTGAATTCAAAATTGAAGATATATTTGCTGACCACTAACACTTCAAACTCTATTACTTTTCCCTTTGTAAGCTTTTTATGACTTTTCCAAAAAAACACAGATGTGGTATAATCATGTGTGTTCCAATAAAAGAGAAACTCATACATGACTGAACTGTTTACATATATTTTCTTAATTTCTGCTTAAGCCAGGTGGTTTTGTTTGTTTGTTTGTGGTTTGTTTTGTTTTGTTTTGTTTTTTCTTTTTCTTTTTTTTTTTTTTTTTTTTCCTTTTATAACCCTGTTGAAGCCAAGGGAATACTCTATAGGAGAAAGTAGCTTCGCAGTAATCCAGGCTCCCATCATCTATTTGAGAGTCAGCTGATCCTGGCTTTGTAGTAAAACATTCAGTCACCTCCCTCCCAAAGCTTTGCCAAGTCAGGTTTTATTTCGGTGTAAATAGTGATGTTATTGAGTAGCAAATAATCACTATGACCCCGTAAAACCTGAAAGTCGGTCATTTCTCATAGGAAGGCTGATCGATGCCTTCTCTTTTCTGCATCCAGAAAAAGTGACCGATTCCCCCTTGCACATACACACACAAAAACATACACACACTTATTTCTATGCTACATCTCCTTTTAGAATTAGAAGACTACAACATTAAAATAAAGCTTTAAAGAATTAACTAAAAACTGGATGAAAGAATTTGGCATAGAAGTAAGAGAAATGTGAAGGTTTTAAGATAGGGCGAATAGATTGGTCTGGTGAAAGTGAATGAGCTAACGCTAGTGTGGGAGACATTTTGGGCTGAAAGGATGAAGAAAGGTGGCTCCAGGCTGGGAAGTGTGAAGGGCCTGCAGGTCAAAGCAGGTCAGGGGTAAGATTTCAGGAGTGAAAGGGATGGTATCTCTGGAGAGCAAAAAACGGAATCATAGACTGGCCTAGATTGTATGTGACCTATAGTCCCACCCTGTGTTAGGGTTGGTGTTAGGTCAAGTTGCTCAGGGCTTCCTTGGTCAGGAAGCATTGAATCTGGGCACTTCTAGCCTGGACCTGTTGTGAAGCAAAGATGTGAATTTACATGGAAGGCTCTTCTCCCCTGCAAGGGAGTGTAATTCTTCTCTTACTCTTCAGCATCCCAAAACATATGAGCACTTAGCACTGCTGTGCTCCTAGCCTTGTGTTGTTTCTTTTGCTAGAAGAAAGGAACACCTTTAGTTAGAATGTCATAATAGTTCTGCAACATAAAAAAAATACGCAAACAAACCCCAAACCAAAATGATGCACTAGACTTTGCCAGTAAAATTTCTAATCTTCCTAAGAAAAAATATTAAATCTCCTAAAGGGAATTGTGTTTAAATAAAAGGTCTGACTTCCATGTTTTTGAAAACTGCAGAAGTAGAGGTGATGAGAAGAGGTTGTAATAGCTGTCAGGAGACTGAACTACACTAAAGACCCCCAGAGTGTATGAAATTGCAACAGACACTGAAAGGGTCATGGCAAAGCTGACAGATACACAATGCAAGCAATTTACTGATTATCCTGGAAAGATAAGCAAACACCTGCTGCTTGCTAAAGTCCACTATATATCAGCATCACAGAAAAAAAAGTATTTAAAAAGACTCTCCTCATCTGCCAGTATTTCTTTTATTTTATTATGCACATCCCTATCATTTTCACATAAGAAGCTCATACTGCAAGGTAACTTGATACATACCCTTTTGCATACAGAATAACACAAATAAAGATTACCTAAATTTACTATTCTGAGAAAAGGAGGCATTTACAATTCTGTTTTGAATAAGCTCCTCCATATGGAACCATTTTAACTCTCCCATCTCCCCCTTTTGGAGATAGCATGCTACTTTTAGCATTAGTTGAATGAAGGGTGTGCTTATGGATTTTTCTCTTAAATGACAAAATTAGAAGAGAACAAAAAAAGAGTTTAAAGACATTTGCAGGCTGGATTTTGATACCCACGCTTATCTCAAGTCATGGTTTTGTCCACAAATCCCAGTGCTGCTGAGAACTATTTTAGAACATAGGTCTGTATCTCACGAGTGAATAAGGGTATCAGCATCTGTTCAGTGTTCAACAAGTGTGAAAATATTTTACTTTAATATGCTCAAAGCAGAAAAATATAGAAAAAAAGATAAACTTGCTTGCAAGAGTACAAACTACAAATGCTTTTTGACCTTGAATACTACTAGGGTTTTTTTTAGTGTCATTTTTAGGAACCTGTCTAGCCCAACCCCATGGGGCTGATTTTATATTCTGTTTTCTTATTCCTTTTTCTTTAATCTGATTGATAGTACATGTGAATTGAGTGGTCTGTGATAGCTCTTTCTATTCTAATTGAGCCTCCTGAAAGCCATCCAGATAAAGGTTCAGTGTTTTAGAGCCGGAGGGCTGCAGCTGCTCTGTTTGGGGAAGAAGGTATTTTGTGAATATGTGTATCTGTGATAGCACGTGTCAGTCATTTGTGGCTCTTCTTCTGAAAGCCATTGTGAATGTTTGGGAGCTAGCTGCCACATCCAGAATGGAACCTCAGATATTACTCAAGAGAATCACGGGGTACGAGGTGGGATTAAATATTTCCTTAAGAATCTCTTTTATTCTATAAAATCGCTTTTAAAATTGTGTTCATCAAAGGGTTTCCTCATAAAGCTGAAACTTTTTGGATTAATACTATTCATTAAAATATTGTTGTACATATGAATTCATACATGCACTGAATTTTAGCCGTGCTCTTCAATTTCAGTTTGAATCCATGAAATTTGAAATTACACTCATTTTAAAAAAGGTGAACAATTATCACTTAACTAGCAAACAATCTTGAATCACAGTGGTATTTAATAGCATTCCTGGCTTTTACTGTGTGAGTAATGTGGTGAAACCAAGGACCCCTAATTGGTAAACTTACCTAGGGAAGTGTGCTGGGTGCAGGCGCCCAGGTGCTGGCAGCGGGGGCTGCGGGGCGGGCGGCCTCTGTGAGGAGCGGCCGGGGCTGCCCCGTGCTGGACACAGCCGGTTCCAGCCGGATCCAACCCACCCGCCCCGGGGCACTGCTCAGCCCCGCGGCCAAGATGGCATTGCCTCTGGGAAAACGTATTTAAGAAAGGGTAAAACCAGCTGTGCAGCAGCTCTGAGAGAGGAGTGAGAAAATGGGAAACAGCCATGGAGATATCAAGGTCAGAGTAGGAAGGGGAGAAGATGCTTCAGCGTCTAGAGCAGAGAGTGCCCTGCAGCCCCTGCAGAGACCACGGTGGAGGAGCAGGTTTATCCTGAAGAACTGCAGCTCGTGGAAGGAGCCATGCTAGAGCAGGAGAAAAGTGTGAGAGGGAAGAAGCGGCAAAGAAGAGCTATTATGGAGTAACCACAACTCCCCATTCCCCATTCTCCTGCACTGCTCAGGAGGGGAAGAGGTTGAAGAGTCACGAATGCAGGCATGAAGTTGAGCGTGGTAAGAAGGGTGCAGGGAGAAAAGTATTGTTTTATTTTTTATTTTTGTTTCTTGCTACCCAAATCTATTTTAGTTGGCATCAAATTAATTTCCCTCCAGTCTTTATCTCAACCCCTGAGCTTTTTCATCTTATTTTCTCCCCTGTTGTGTTGGTGAGGAAGAGTGAGAGAGCGGCTGGGTGGGCATCTGGTCAATGTCAACCCACTGCAGGAAGGAATGTTTTCAAGTTTATCTTCTAATGTTTCTGTAGCTGTTGTGGTTTAACCCTGGTGGGCAGCTCAGCCCCACACAGCTGCTCTCTCACTCTTCCCCAGAGGGATGGGGGAGAGATTCAGAAGGCTAAAAGTTTAGCAGGACAAGCAAAAGCTGTGTGCGCAAACAAAGCAAAATAAGGAATTCATTCACCAATTCCCATGGGCAGGCAGGTGTTCAGCCATCTCCAGGAAAGCAGGGCTCCATCATACCTAACAGTGACTTGGGAAGACAAACACCATCACTCCGAATGCCCCCCCCCCCCCCCCTTCTTCTTCCCCCAGCTTTTATTGCTGAGCATGACGTCCTATGGTCTGGAATATCCCTTTGGTCAGTTGGGGTCAGCTGTCCCAGCTGTGTCCCCTCCCAACTTCTTATGCACCCCCAGTCTACTAGGTGGCAGGGTAGCATGAGAAACAGAAAAGATCTTGACACTCTGTAAACTCTGCTCAGCAATAACGAAAACATTGGTGTGTTATCAACAGTGTTCTGGCCATAAATCCAAAACGTAGCACCATATGAGCTACTACAAAGAAAATTAACTCTATCCTCACCAAAACCAGTACAAGTGGGAATTCTGGTTTTGAAAATAGGTTCTGGCAAAAAAACCCTATCTTTTTCTCCATAATTCAGCACATGATGAATTTTCTTTGTTTCAAATGAGTTAAAAGTAATTTTTTTTAAACATTGCAAGAGAAAAATGTTCTTCTAGTGAGCTCATCTTTAGACAGTGTCAGAGTAAGACACACATGAAGACTTAACAGTATAATGCAAAGAATTGTAGGAACCCTGCAGTTTACTGGAAAGCAGGTTTTTGCTTTGGGTTCACCATGCAATGCAGGGCAATCAAAGTTCAATACCTAAAAATACACAGTACAATGTAGCTAACCATTGCAGCTAATGTAGAAATCCTGGGGTATGGCTTTGTGGCTTAAACTCCATCCTCAGGGATTTAGGAGCTTATCTCTGCTTTTAAATTACAAGCTCTTACCTAGAGGTACCCAATCTGATCTGCCTTTCCACAGAAAATGTACCTGTCTTTTAAGCTCAGTCAGTAGCATAGAGCACAGTCTTCTCACGTTTGGAAGACCCAGGTTCAAATCACATTTATAGGTAGAGTGACTGAAGCCAGGTCTCTTTCTCCTGGCAGAGAAGTGTTCAAAGTGCCTTAATCACTCACCCATCATTATAGCTAGGCCTCCTTAATAGCTTCCTTGACTGTCATGGCAATTTTAGATGCATCAAGAATAGAAGATTACCATTAATTTACAATGAAAATACTAGTCCTTTTTTTTTTTTTTTTAAAATGTGTTGATGGGATTTAATATAGCTTCAGCTACAGCTACAAGCAGAATCCCTTATAATGATTGCCTCTGCATCTGGGTTTCACATGCCCTGGACAGGTTAGTTCTTACAGAGTTGCAATGTGTTTCTTTAAAGGCGATCATGCTTTTGGGCACACAGTTATGGAAAGTGCAATCTGGCTTTTTTGGTGCCACTGTGGTTATGACTAAATAGCTACTGTTGAATGCTTTTATATGCTGGCACAAAGTGCTTGCTGTAGTGCTATTGTACTTGATTCTGTGTTATTCTTGCCTTGGCAGTGCCCTGTTCCATCAAAACAGGCATACATTACACGTTACAAAATGCATTTTTTTTTAAATCAGATTTGTTCATTGACTTCAGTGAAAAGATTGGCTTGGATGATGTGTTCTTTACCTTACTTCCACAGGCACTAAATGCCTCACCAGCACAGCTGATACCTCATTTGTAATATATTATTTTTATTATTCCTGTTACAGTAGTGCCTAAGAGCCAACAGAGAAGAGGTTTCTTCGTTCCAGATGTTATACATAAAAGAGCACTTGAGGAGCTTATAGTAGGGATTGCAGAGGCCCAAGATACCATATAAGAGGTATGACAAACTACCTGAATCTAAGATTTACTAAGAGTCAACTTAATTATACGTCCCCGCATTTATAGGAAGTCCCCTGTTATACCATCTGACACTGGTGTGAATATTCAGACCAATTCCACAGCCAAGGTCAGGAAAAGACATAACACACAAACATGGTGGTGGCATTAGTAGATGATCTGTTCTGTACTCTATGGCTTTTTTCCTCGATTTTTTAATAGAAATGAATACATATGCATAGACAGACACTTTAAACTGGGAATATGCTTAAAGCTCTTGAATTTCATCCTGTGTTCTGTTTTCTAGGGCACTGTAGTCAACAGTTCTGCCATTCATTGATTAATATTTGAGCAGTATGAAGTCCATGATGATGTATTTCTGACATGTTGGAATTAGAAATGACACAATATAACATTGTAATTTTATCTTTGTCTTTGCCTTTCTAAGTAATAAGAAGAACAGTTATTAATATTCTGGAAAAGCACAACTCTTCAAAGTCGGGTGAATATATTGAAGGGATTTAAAAGGCAAGAGTTTATCATCAATAAACAAATTCTTCATCAGTGTTACCTGACTACCTATAAATCTGGTTAATCATTTAAAAAAAGTACTTTTCAAATAAACCATCTAAATCTATAGGTGAATTATTCTCTGCCCTATTGGAAACGCAGTAGAGAACATTCACAATTTTACACAGCTGTAATGATTATTTAATGGAGACTGCATGAGAGTGGAAGCTTTTTTCTGCATTCTCGTGGGCATATTGATAAATCACACAAGTAGTTTTATTTCCCATAATTTCCCACAATGCATGTAACGTGAACTTCAGTTTAGACTTTTTTGGCAATTGAAAATTACACTTGTTCTCATGGGTAATCTTTTTTTCCCCCCTCCTTCCCCATGAGGTTATTGGAAGAAACAGTTGAATCTAAGAATGGGAGTTATCCATTCTAAGTTGAGGAGTTACCCCTAACAATGGGTTATTTTATGTGCAACATCTTAATTTTCTTATTCATGCCAGCAAGCAGAATAATGAGAATAACAGAATCTTTTATTATAACTCTTATAAAAACTACAAGCTGTAAAATTAATTAAGGAGAAGATAGAGGACAGTTCTAAACTACAAATGGTTCAAGTGCATAGAAAATGTGAAATATAGTTTTTTATCGATTATCTTCACAAATGAAGGGTGGGGGACACACACAAGATTTCTCTGGAGTAGCTATCTGATTTTTTTTTTTAATATAATGGTCTTCTCTAGTTTTACTGTTTGTTACAAAAATTTTTGATTGATTTACTCTTTTACACTTCTGAATCTCAGTGAGTGCCATTAAAGATTTTGTGTGCATTTGATACCTCTGTTGATGGGCAATGCAATCCTTAAAGCTGTGACATGTATCAATGCCCCAATAAGTTTAAATTAAAGCGTTTCAGTGACATTCTGCTTTTCATGTCTGTGTTGAACATGAAAGTAAAGGAAATATTTTCATTCCTTCCATTCTTGTTTAGCTCCAGGTTGGTTCAACTCTTACTGTATAAGAGGGGCAAATATTTTATGATAAACCAGAAAGAAATGTCAGATAATATGTTTGTGTCATGTAATCCTTCTCTATCAAGCTGTAGTTTTCTATAAGATTAAGGAAGATTCATATATCACTGCTTCCTTATCTGGTAATTCAGTGATATTGGTTAGAGAACATTATTTTATCTTTTCCATCACATTATTCATTGTTAAACAGTGATATGTGTTGTAAGCCATGGATTGTATTTGAATCAAAGCACAAAGCACATTTTATATTTCCATGAGATATAAACCAAAGCCCTGGGAGATCTCATTCTACATAAAGTCTGTCTGGTGAAACAAAAAGTTTCCCTAATAATTAAATGCCAATGATTTGGCTATGAGTAAAAATAGTTGGGTTTTGCAGGCAATAGCGGTAACCCTCCAGGTTGAATAATGTTATGGTAGCAACAAAATGCTTATCTGTTATGGAGGTATTTAGATTTTCTTACGTAAAAAGAAATTAAGCAATGCTATCATTATAGCATAAACATAAATGTTTTTTGATCATTTTGGGAAGGTTTTATTTTCTCTTTATATGATCTATTGCTGTAGGATGCTGAGGATAAAGATCTAACTCAGACAGTATATAGTATGCAGTATGCAAAAGCCTCATGAGGAGAACTGAGTACAGAACTTCACTGACTCTACCTGGAACTTTGTGAGAGTTTCCCAGTATGTTTGTTTTAAGGAGCATGAACCACAAATTTCTAGTTTGCTTGGTCTGATTTATTGGTTTTTTTTGCTGAGGTCAGATAAGATTCATAATTTATCATGGTTTCAGTTTCAAGCAGGTGAAATTTAATGGATTTAACTGTCAGTTTTAGGTTTGGCATTCTTTTCATTCAGAGGCTCCAATTTAAACTAGGAGTTAGGAAAACATAAAATTATGGAAGCATAGGACAACATACAACCATATAGTCTCGGGGAGGAAAATCCAAACTGAACACCACTTTAACAAACTGGGTAAAAAACTGTAAGGGATAGGCAATGTCACAAGAAAGAATATGAACATTTTTATTAAAGACTCACAAAGCCAAGCTTCAATACCTGTTTTATAATGGCATGATTATTTTGGACTTCTCTTTCTTCCGAAAATGACATCTCAATGTCCATCTAAATGTGTCCTGGTTTCAGCTGGGATAGAGTTAACTGCCTTCCTAGTAGCTGGTACAGTGCTATGTTTTGAGTTCAGTATGTGAAGAATGTTGATAACACACTGATGTTTTCAGTTGTTGCTAAATAGTGTTTAGTCTAAAGTCAAGGATTTTTCAGCTTCTCATCCCCAGCCATCGAGAAAGCTGGAGGGGCACAAGAAGTTGGCACAGGACACAGCCAGGGCAGCTGACCCAAAGTGACCAACAGGGTATTCCATACCGTGTGACGTCACATCTAGTGTATAAACTGGGGGGAGTGAGGGCGGGGAATCGCCGCTCAGGGACTTGCTGGGTGTCAATCGGCGGGTGGTGAGCAATTGCGCTGCGCATCATTTGTATATTCCAATCCTTTCATTATTGTTGTTGTCATTTTATTAGTGTTATCATCATCATTATTAGTATCTTCTTTTCTGTTCTATTAAACTGTTCTTATCTCAACCCACAAGTTTTACTTCTTTTCCCGATTTTCTCCCCCATCCCACCCGCTAGTGGCTGCGTGGTGCTTAGTTGCTGGCTGGGGTTAAACCATGACAAAATGATACCAAGGTAGATAACTTAGTTCTCAGTTGATCAAATATATGCCATTGTATTCAGCAATGATACATATATGTTTAAAATTAAGCCTGTACATGAGTGCATTGCTTAATTTATCTATTAAATTAGAGTTTTTTGAGCTTGACCAAACAACTGCATCTATCTCTGCTTCAGCTCCACATCTGTAGAGAATAGTTCCTTTCCTCCCAGCTATGTTTACAGTTAACAAGTATATGGAGCACATGAAGTATACTGATGTCACAATTTTTTTTGTTTTCAGTGTGTGTCTTGGTTTGCATTGAAGCTGTAGTAGTCATGTTTTGACTCTCACTGCACACACACAGTGGGTGGGATCCAGTCTATCTAAATCCTGACAAAATTTGATTGTAGGCAACTAAAAATCCTTTTAAGTCTAAGCAGCTGTTCAGTCTATTTGTCTGGCTCAGGAGGCATCAAATTGATCAGACATTAGTCATTTGTGAGTGGTCCAGACTGTCCTTTCCAGGGACATGAGTGTTTCTTTTCTACCACAAGCTCTGTTGCCAGGCAAGTTAAGGAGAACCCAGCCCACCCCAGCACAGTCAAGAAGGGGCCCTGTGGGGCCCTAACTGTAAATTACAGAGAGGAAAAAGAACAGATGAACAAAAACTTGACTCTAGCCTAGTGGTTGGGACATTGAAGAAGAAATAGTGCATGTATTGAGGACTGACACACCAAAACCTGATTTGATTTAAAAAAAAAAGGACACAATGGTCACAGCTGTTGATCGTCGCATTTGAAACGTGGAGGAACTTCAACTTTATTTAATTTTGGAGAATGTGAACTGTCACTGATGAACAACATAGTCATGGTTGTTTCATATTTGGTTAATGATGGAAAAACTTTTGAAAGTTATTTTGGATTATTTTAAAATAAATATCACTGAGTATGTAGTCTTTTAAAAATTAAGCTACTGCATGTCTTAGGCTGGTGTCTGGTTTGTTTGAGGTGACTGATTTCTTTGTTATGTAATATCTCAATATGTGTTATCTTTGAAAAGCTAAATCAAATCTTATATCCCATTGTTAGTAAGCTTCAATGTACTGGAAATTTCAGCTTCAGTCACTGACTATTGAACAATTCCTTACCTAATTACACTTTTTTCCAAAGAGGCACCTTCCCCACAGCTAGGAGTATTTTGGATTTATTCTACTCAGGTTTTTGATAATAATAAAACCATATTTAATTAGTTCATTTCTTTAGTAGCACCAAAGACAATTTTTCTGTGAACAAGCCAGGGATCCATGCTTCTATATGAATTAGAACAAATATAAGGGAAATTGGTGTACACAGAAATGATCTATTAGGTAGGGTCTCTCCATTTCATCTTTAAACTAACATTCAAGCTGGCTTTCTAGTTCAGCCATGCTACAATGGAATGGAGGACACTGGTTTTTCTCATGAACTCTTTGGGTCTTGGTAAGAGTCTGGCTTGCTGGTAATTAACCTGTGCCCCATCTTCTCGTCTTCAGCATAATATTCTCTTTTCCCATCTTTTAACTGTTTTTTGTTTATTGAATTTGTAAATGCTTTGGCTTAAGAATTGACATACTTATATACAGCAAAGCACAGTGAGGTCTTCAAGGAACTATTATAATAATACTAACAGTGAGAGGGAAACTAGTCTTCATATAAGCTACCTGTATCATCTATAGTTGGTGCTACTTGCTTCAGCTCTAAAAGGAAGTTAGAACAGCAAAGAATACTAGAAAATGGAATAAAATTAGGATTATACACACCTTATCTATAAAGGATCCTTAAGGAGTGTGGCTTTTTGTGCTTTTCTGCTAAAAGAAGTTGAGAAGATCCAGTGTTAATGGAGCTTAACATTGTTTCTGTAACTTCCTAATATACAGGGAATTCCTACTCCAGTGTGTACACAACTGCTTGGAAATATTATCCAAGTATATTCTGAAGACTCAGGAACTACAATAAAACATACAGACTTAGAGAAAAAAATTCCCTTGAATATAGTAAATAATAAAAAATTCTGATTGCTTGGAATGCTCTAGTATTGGCATTACTACAGCAGTGGTAGCAAGGATATCGGTACTGGTGAAACTGCAAAGACAAAACCAGAAGGAGTTTGTGTGAAATTGTTTGTAGGTAGGCCAAGAGAAAGTAAAGAACCTCTCTATGGTTCTCTATGAGAAAATGGTTCCAAGCCTCTGTATAAAAGAAAATGGTTCCCTATGCTTTTTTTAAGGCGGTTGAAGAATGGTTGAAGAGGTCATGAAGAAATCCAGTGGCAGTGAAAGTTTGGCTTCCCTGCACTCTGCAGCACTCACCTGTGCTCACCTGCACTCAGGAATGAAGCACACTGCCAAGAAGAGAGAAATAAAAGCATCAATCACATTTTATGACACTTTGAAGCACAAACGTGTACTCCTTAGATGTACAAAAAGTCTTCAAGGACTATTTGTTTGCCCAAAATGCAGGAGCTGAAGGAAAGGAATATAGAGTAGTAGCTTCCTTGAAGGAGGTAAGAGTATGTCTATATTTTAGCCTGTGCAAGTTACCGGCTAAAATTAGTGCAATGGAGAGGTCATTCTTTCAGCATGTCTTGCTTTCCTTGATGCTAAGAACACTGACTGATGAAGAGCCTGTTATCTCTGTGCTACAGATGCACTGCGAAAGGCATGACTTCTCTCTTTATATATGTCTAGGAAATACACTACTAACATAATGCATATATAAACTAACTAATGTATTAATAAGTTAATGAATACTTATAATACATGCCTCTCCTGTTTAGTTTCAACAGATAGTCACAGTGGCCTTCAGAATATATATTTAAAATAATAAATTAGTGGAAGACTGCCTGAGTTGCTGTATCAAAGGAAAAAAAAGAAAGAAGAATATTTCGTGTGAGTACATTATGTACTTCTGATAGTTGGCCAAGTATGTATATATCAGTAGAGTTCATATAATTCAAATTCTGCCTGTGTTCAGGCTAATTTTAGCACATTGGCCCATAGCTCTCCTGGTAGGGCATGAAAGCGTTGTAAAGAATCCCTCTTTTTGCTGTACTTTTTGGAGGGGATAGCAAAAATCACAGATTTTGTTCCAGTGTAATGTAGGATCCACATTTTTCCTTTGTAAACCCTCTATCAGATCAAGTGTATAACAACATAAAGAGATTATAGAGTTTCTTTTCAAAAGTTCAAAGCTTCAGATAGTTGACTTTTCTAATAGGCTAAAGCTTAACTTCAAAAAAGGATTTAAGCACATAAGAAATCCTAGCAGAGAGTTTATATATACAGCTGCAACTGCACCTTGTCAAAGATTTTAACCATGTAAGGCTTAAGTTGCAATCCAGTGGTAAATTGAAAATGCATAGTCAGAATTTAAACGCATCAGCCTGGCAAATTTGAAACCAAACACCTATGAAAGTCTTATTTTCACAATTAGCAATGTACACTAGGATAATTCTAGCAGAGCCTAATGACAAGCAATGCCTGAGGTAAGTATTATTACCCCATTGGGTGAGAAGCTACAATTCACTGCTTTATACAGGAACAGTATGTCCCTGCACAATGTTACTGCACAGTCTCCAACCAGGAGGAATTAGGATGTATTAGTTCTCATATAAACAAGATGTTGCTTAATCAGCCAGTTCCAACTTCTGCTGGAAATTTCTGTTGAGCTGCATGTGTTTTTTTCTGTACAAAAAGAATCCCAAGCTAGCCTACTCCACAAGACACAGCAGAATACCTGTATCACCTTACATTTGTGTGTAGCTACAGCTTCCCCTGAGTTCCTGGTAGTGTTTGGGTTATGGATGTTTGTTGAAGCATTCCATTCGAAGCACCAGTTTGGAGGACTTTTGGAGGAAAAAGAGGTGATTTAGTAGTGCTCTTTTGATTGGATGAAAGACAGAGTATGTGTGTGCAACCTACTGAGGCCTCAGTGTAAACACTGTTGCTTCAAGGCACGGGGACTGACGTCCTAAGTATATAAATGGAAGGGTACTGTGGAAAATAGAAGAACTATACTCTTAACAGGATATGGTACTGAAGACTGGGAGCCTAAGAAATGACTTAGTTAAGAGGTATAAAGAAGTTGTGGTTTCAACCTTGTCTAAGAATACTAAAAATAACCACCCCATTAATCTAGTCTTCAATTTGCTATTACCAATTTAATATCTGATAGTCCTTGGTTTGAGAGCTATATATTAGATAGATTTTTGGGGCTGGGACTGGAAGCCAGCTCCGTATAGTTTGTGTATTAGCTCATATTGATTGCAGTGCTTCCAGAAATTGGGGAAAAAAAGTGGTAGCAACAAGACAAGCTATTTAGGAAGAACACCAGCCCCACCACTTTCTGTAGTCTGTTCTCCATGTAGGCATTTTGGCACCCATAGCTGTCATGTTAGAGATGGAAGAGGATACATCCCTTACTATTCCTTACCTGTATTTGTTTATGGATTTGCTACTCATGAATTTTTTTAATCCCTTTCCAAACCTGCTGGTGCTGTCTGGTTTCAAAACCTCCTGTGGCAGCACATTCCAGAAATTCGCTACATTCTGGAAAGAAATATGACTTACATTCTTACGTTCTGTGTAAAGAAATATTCTTTTATCTGTTTGAAATAGAACTCCTACTATTTTTATCAAGCACCCCCTATTGCACTAACGAATTTAGCTAATTTGTTTTGGTATTTGTCTTAGCCACTGACACCTCAAGTTTTGTAAATTTTGATCATATCTCTTATCCCTCTGCTCTCCAAATAGAAGAGTTCCAACCTTTTTAGTCTCTCCTTGTAAGGCAGCTGCTTTATTGCTTTTAGTATTTCAGCTGATCTCTAACATTGCTATGTCCTCCTTGACATGCAGAGACCAGAGCAACACACACTATTAAGGATATGGGCATTTCTCAGTTTTATATGACACCAAAATGAGAAATTTGTCTTGTTCTCAATATTCTTCCCAATACCTTGTTGGCTTTTTTTGGCTTCCATTGCATACAGAACTGATGATTTCAGTGAACTGTTGATGAACCCAACATCTCTGTCCTGAATTGCAACTGCTACTTCTGAGGTCAGCATTGTGCGGCACGGTTTAGATTATTTTTCCCTAGATGTACTATTACCTTTTATTCATCTACAGTGAAGATCATCTGATGTTACCTTTTGCCCACTCGCTTTTGTGGTTTCCTTCTGGAGTGCCTTGTTACTGCCATCTGACAAAAATGAGCTTAGTATCATGTGAAAACTCAGAGATTTTGTTAAATCCTGCCTCAAGGAGCATCCAGTCATATTCTGTAGTTACACTGCTTCACACAACAGGGAGTCTGATTTTTGGCTGGACTGCAGGCACTGTTTTAATGGTAATAAGTATTTAAGAAGATGTCTTGAAGCATGAAAGTATGGCCATAATTCTCAGGCTATATGATCTCTCTGTTCACCTAGAGCACAACTTTAATGTGTTTGTGTTTCAGCCTAGTGGCTTGACTGCACCATGTGTAAACATGCCAAGTCTGTTTTGAAACTGGCTTGCCTGGGGACAGACAGCAATTTAGCCATGATAATTGGGGCTTTCTACGCTCAGCTGGCACCTTATGTGTGCCTTTCATAGCTGTTGCAGCTGAATCCTTTAGTACCTGATCCTATCTAGAGCAAAACTAGCTAGGAACATGTCTAGACAAAGTTGCAGAATAGACAGAACTACTGAAGAAACAAAATCTGGGTTTACAAGGATATAATTTTCTCTGTTCTTTAACTCTGTGGAGGCCATTTTCATTCCTCAATTGCATCTCAGTAAGGCTTTTAAGATATGCTTGATACATAATTGATAACACTAAAGGCAATGGCTGCAACGCATATAATGGATAACCTGGTATTATGTGCTACATGGGGCATTACTGTACAAGAATATCTAGCAGTAACAGTTACAGAAGGCAAGTAGTCTTACTTTGTTTTAGATAAAAATTGCAGTAAAAAAATATAAGGGAAATGTTCCTGAAATAAAAATTTTAATAGTTTTACCAGCACTCCACATTTAAATACCGTAAGTGATAAATTTTAAAAAGACCTAATGTTTTTCTATTAAACTGTCATGACTCCCCTCATCTTTTCACAATGTAACAGTTTGCGAACAGAATACTAAACACAACTGTGGATCATTGCTAATTCTGTTAACTGGATGATTAAAATGACAAGAACATCTGCAAACAACTGTTGCTGGTAGTATTGCTGTGCCTGGAAGCTCTGCTATCGTTAAAGATCTGACAGTGTTTCCATTATTAAGTCTCATTTTAATCCTCATTGGGTTTAAACCTCGCATTCATATTCTCAGTCCAGAAGACAGTTTTTGGACAACATTTTGAATTAGCCATATTTTAGTTACAGAAAAGTGAGAGAGCCACCAATATTTGACATTTTGTAAGATGGATTTTATGCTCTAAAAGATTTTTAACACTCCTTCTAAAATTATTCATATCATAAATTCATTATGATTAATATGCATACTTGGTTTTTCTGAATAAAAGGAAAATATTAAGTGATGTGACCGTTTGAAATGGCAAAATACGTGAAGCAGGTGGACACAGACTCTGCAAATATTTGCACCTGTACTTAATTTCTTAAACATGAGTACACCCTCCCCCTTGGTTTAGTGGAGCTGTTCAAGTGCAAAAAAATTAAATGAATGTGAAAATATTTTTTGGGTGGCCAATAAATTGCCCTGGTGCTCCTGCAGAACTTTGTTCTAATCTTCCTGGAGGCCACACTGTCTGCTAAAATGTAATCGTACTTAATTGGGGCTGATTGCACACATTGATTAACTTCAGTAATTTCTGATTTCACTATCTAGATTACACAAATATCACTGTTTTTACTTTCATAGCCTGTGCATATAAGATGCAGAATTTCACTAGTTGTTTGTCACCCAGCGAGGCTGAATGGAAGTGACGCAGGAGAGAGAGTCCCTGGTGGGGGTTTCCTGCCCAAGTCCCATCACTAGGGCTACAAGGAAGTTTCAGCAGTGAGAAACAGGCACTGGGGCTACATATAGGTCCAAATTCTCCCAAAGCTGAATGCAAATCTTATATCTTCCTTCCTTTTCTAATTAATTACTAGATGTAGTCTGAAAAGTTAGCTATCTTGGGTATTCCAGCTGGTAAATGTAGACTTGTGTAAGCACAGTAATTTCTTCACAAGAAAATGTTACTGAACATTTCGTAAGCTGTATCATTGTAGAAGTTCAGAAGGAGGGTGACATGTTTTATCAAATCATGGAATGTATTTAAAAATACATTTGTGAAGTGCAATTAGCTTTGAATGTCTCCATTTGTGAAAAGTGATCTTGCTGAGAATATTTAGTTTATCATGCTGCGTATGCCCTATAGAAAGCCAGTGCTGAAGCCTGTAGACGAACTGGTGTCCTTTTTTGAATTACAGATTTGTATTTAATGGACTTTCCAGCATAAAGACATATGAATCTTCTTTTGATACATGTCAAAACTGTCAGTTTCCCAAAGACATTTTTTGGATATATATTGAAATATCAGGCTTCCTTTTTTCTTTGGAAAAACAGGCCAAGAACATTCTCATCAGTTTTACTAAGCATAGTTTTGGAAATGTAGGTCATCTAAATAAAAAGACCATTTTTTCAGAGATCCCTAGCACATGGGCCAAAATAAGACTGGAAAAGAGAAAAGACCAATAAATTTTCCATTTCATTATTGACACTATGCAATAAAACATAGTTTTTCTTAATTGTTTTCAACTAAATTGTCACATTCTGATATAAAGTATATCCTAATAAGTTACTTTTCTAACCCCAATATAAATGTATGAATTATACTATAAAGCACTTTGTGTTAGTAATAGGAGACATGAATCTCTTAACAGTTCAGATTTGTGTGCAGTTCTGCTGCAGATTTATTTTAAAAGTGAGGATTCAAGTAGAGAACAATTTGCATCCAGTTCAAATGAAAGCTGAGTACAGCTGATATATACAGAATATATTTGAAAACTATTGTTCTAGTCTCATCAACACAGCGACTTAATTCTTAAGGGAGTAAGAAAAATGGTTAATACGTGGTTTTGACTTGCTAATTAATTTTTTGCCACTGTTGCATTATTCAGACAAATAACCCTCGCCCTCTTCTTAAATATAAGCAGCCATGAATGTTTTCTCATAGAGGGACTATAGCTAATCCCTCTGCTTGCTGATATCATCTAATCCTGATTTTCCTCAAGCCTACTATATGCTTCCTAGAAAGATGCTGAGTTTAAGCCTTTGTGCCTTAAAGTATTAGCATGGCATCCAGCGATGTCACATAGTGAGGAATCTTGTCAAACTTGAAAATCATATCTTGTAATAGGCAGATTATTCAAATCAAGTTTATTCCAGATGCAATTAGAAAAATGATGTTCTTTGCAGCTCTAGATTTTTTGCCCCTCTGCCTCTCTCCAGCCACATGAATTTAGATTCACATGTAACGATGGTTTGATTGGGTCAATTTTTCTTATATTTTATATTTCAATCCGTTTACCTCTTTTCCTTCATGGGATTAAGATGTATTATAATTGTGTGATCATGAATACTTTTATGTGCAATTTCTTGATCAAATGTTGATAAATAATATTTTTTAAGTTTTATTTTGGCTCACTTTTATTTATTCAGCTGAAATGGTTTTGATAAAGACTAATTTAGTGAGGAAACAATCTAGAAGGAGAAACTGGAATAAATTTTTTACTCTTTTTAGTCACCACCATTTTCTTCACTCTTTCCAAACGCAGCTCACATTCCAGTACTTCCCTATACATTGGTCCTTATGCTTTGACCTTGGCTTTAGACTCTTCCACCAGACTTTGTGTAACTTGAAACAGGGATTACAGGCCTATTACTTAAATTTGCTTTGGAAAGCAGAAACATATTGATGATTTCGAAATCTAAGCACATGAATTATTAGGAATAATCATCTCTACAGTGACAAAGGTCCCAGAACTTTTTTTCTAATCTGCTTTCTTATTACTAGGACACATGGTAAGTAAAGTTGTGCAAACAGAATGAAGGTATGTGAAGAAATATAGATTTAAATTATCTCATCTTATGTAAGTGGGTCACTAAACTGCTTGGCCTTCATTTTGTTATCAGTTGGTAGTAACGAGGTAACTGCACAGCAGCTTTCTCATTTAATGCAGGAATAGTTTTTTTGTTATTGTTCATATCACTGACTTTGCTCTTAAATGTGAGCAGCTCGGTGTGCATCTTGGCACAATCCAGCTCTTTGGTTGGTGGTTGTTCCTCAGTGGAGCAGGACTAAATGACTGCTATACTTGCTGGTACAGAGGAGGTGGTGGATGGGTTAGAAAAAGGTAAAATCACTTACTATACTTTGAAGAATCCAGGATAAACCTGTTGTGTGACAATTCTATACAGTCTCTGTAGCATACTGAATTACTGCCAACAAAGGATATACAGGGAAGCATCTCAATTCTGTTTCAAGTAGTTCATTTTCAAGCAAATAAAATTTTTCAGACACCTGTTTCCAAGTCATGACCTCGAAAACAGAGCTTTTATGAACAGACTTTGTCTATGACAACTACATGAGAAGGGTGCAATTGAATATCTGGCTTAAAAATTCAGTTCAGTTAACGAATGTCTTACTCCAGGTTTCAGTCCATTTTAGGAAAGTCTTGTTTTATTTGTATGCAATTTAAAGAGTAGGAAACATACGAGGATATAGTTTCCAATGTGTCCTTGGGTTCATCAAAAAGAGTTTCAGGAGGTTGAGACAACTTTATTACAACTTTACTACATTTTGAATATGCACATGCTAGAAACTGTGCTTGACATCAAGTAGCTTCTCTGTGGTTTTTTGTTTGTTTGTCTGTTTGTTTTTTAAATCTGAAATATCCTAGTGGAAAAAATCTTAGATAAATGTGCACATTATATCAATCTGTGATCAGGATATATTTACCAGTGTCAAATACTGCTTTTGGGATTCTGGAGGGGAAAGTGCTTTGAAATGGCAGGCATTATTTAATCTTAACAAATTGTTTGTTTTCTTTGTAACTACTTTCCTCCATTGTGTAATTTTCTACTGTTTTTTGTGAATCTGTGTGTTAGTGCCTCCTATATGTGAAAGTTTGTAGTTCAAGTCTGATATCTAAACTATCAATACAAGGATTAGTACTGTATCATCAGAAATGGTTACAAATACATACTGAAAGTTTATGCAACTGATAGTTGAAGTTTTATACATATAATTCTCAAGTGGAAAAAAACAAATTTCAAGTACAATATAAATATGTTAAATGTTTTATATATAGTATGATAAACTAACACACACAAAATATTTTCAGTTTTAAACAAATACAGAATTCTTTTTTGAAAAGCAAGTAGAAAACTATTTAATATATTGTGTTACAGTATAACTGGGTGATCATACTGACTCCCAATCTCAGCTAAGCAATGTTTCACTGCCTTTGAATATGATGCTTGAAATAAGTGAAGGATGAAGCTCACGAAGAAATTTAAGCTTAAACTCACACTGATCTATATAGAGAGTTAGGAGCTTGTATGCCTTTGATCTTGCTTTAATCCACTTTTCTCTGTTCGTCAGATATTAAACATCATGGGATACATCATGAGCTCATGTAATTTGTTACAGTGCTATTGACAGCTAATGGAGCTGAAAAGCCAGCTGAAGGTCTGCCCCTATAACACTTCAGCTACTGTACACAAATCTGTAGAGCTGAGCTATTACAAGTCTCTTCCTCAGGAATGCCTTTCTCAGATGCTTTTTCTGCTTGCATTTACATTTGATATATTGCATCGGAATTGAGGAAACAGGGCAGCATCTTCCTCTAACTGTAGCTACCATACAAGCAAGTCAAACCTGGGTTGCAATGCATAAAAAGTGAACTTCTCCTATTCCTGATCCAGCATTCATATTGCTCCAATTAATCTCATTTAGTAAACAGTAAGAAGCCAGCTTTAACTTGCAGTGAAGTTTCATGGTCTTAGCAATGGGAGTTGGGCGGGAGGTTGTAGTGAATCAGTACCTAGTACCTTACCACTGCCTTTTTATGAGCTGGAGATTGTGTCACTGGCTCCAGGAGTCCAAAGGCAGCAAGGATACAAAACCCATTTTAAACTGGACTCACAGAGTCATACATGAGTCAACTTCTGCAGGAACCTGGTTCTGTATCTGATAATGTAACTAGGAGTGTTGTATTTTTCCTAAAAATATACTTGCTGTACTGTAAGAAGACATAATTTTCTTGTATATCTTCATTATATATTTTATATTCATGAATGTTAGATTAAAAACATCTCTGAATGAAAATAATCTGTAGGCATACTCTTTGCACCCCTTCCCTCCTGCTTTTCAGAACATTTAGGTAAGTCACAAGCCAGAAGTAGTGTGGTTTGTGATCTCATCTTTAGGATCTCATTTTTAAAGTCCAGCTTCATCAATGTACAAATGTGTTTTCACTTTGACAGGAGCATTGTTCCTGAACTTCATATGTGCTCTTTAATGAAAAGGAATGTTTCCATTGAGATTATAACTTGATTCGGAAATGAATTTTTGATGAGATTGTAACTAGTAAATAAAAATAGAGGATTTTTTTTTCTATAATGTATCTGAAGACCATTAAAATTTTAATTACATAAATTTAACACCATAACTGAAGAGAGTCATACTAGCAAAGGGTTGAGTAAGCTTATTTGGTTTGTGTCCCATGTTCATTATCTTTAAATGCATGTGATGTTTATGAAGGTGAAATAGAAAGGAAAGAACTAACCTCAAGTGTTGTGTATGTCTTGCCTCTTAACAGCTCTCGATATTTTACAGAGAGAATAACATCTTGATAATTAAATTGCTTCCACATCTGTGCAGTGGTGTCAGCAGGATGCTGCCATATTGCATATGTTTAACAAATTACACTTAATTTGTCTTTATATTTTCATTATGGAAATTGCATTCATATTATTCAACAAGAAGTACCAGTGTGTAAGAATGAGACCAGAAAATGGAATAACAAAACTGATTTTGAATATTTGCAAGGTAAATGCATTTTAACAAAGACAATAAAAATCCTGCTTTGGCAAGTTACAAGAAAAATAAACAAACAAAGTTGATATTCAGAAGAAACTGATTAATGAACAAATTATTTACTTCTGTAGTGTCAGAAGTGTTCATAACATTAAAAGATAGAAAGGAAAACACAGTCCAAGGGGAATGCAAAACTTCAAGGTTTGATGAGGAATGAGACTTGATGGAGCAGCAGTGAACATGCCACAGAGCTTTGGGGCATAATTTAAGTTACTTCAAATTGCAGGTTAAATTTAATTGTGTTTATTATCAGCTGTTTAGCAAAAACTGTTTTTTTGATAAGTAAACCTCTATGGGTTTTTTGGATGGAGAAGAGAAGTAAACAAACCATCTAAAGAATAATTTTAAACAGTGGTTGGTTTAAAAAAAAATATGGCAAATAGGCTCTCCTCCTCTGGGTTTGGTGTAATAAAACTATTTTTCTTCCAGGCAGCTTTAGTCAATACCCTCTGTCTGTAACAAAGGGACAGATTTTTATTTTTTTTTTCTGTTGCTCAGAGTTAACACAGTGCATAGAGCTGATATCTAGAGGTAAGAACTACAACACCTGAGAATAGAGTTCCTTATAGATTAAGGCAGGTTGCTCTGTTTAAATATTTGCATGACTGCATCCTCTTAATTCTTATTCTATTGATTTGCATCCAATTTAGAGAGGTGCCTCAGGTGATTGTTGATTTCTGTTCTCTGTTACCAGGCCCCTTCCTTTCTGGCACTAAATACAAACAGAACATAAAAAATGGAGTGTTCCCTGCAGCTTTTCCTGGTAAATAATTTTATTACTTGGCATTAATCTAGACTTTTAATTAGTGAAGAAGTATACTGATGAAGGCATCTCTCTCTTGCTGAGGCAAAAGATGGGTAGATGCCATGGTGAGCACAAGCTAAATTTGGTGGAGAGAGAGAGGAATGTCTCTGATTTCTATGGACATTCACAATTGCTATGTTGACAGGCTCAAGGCAGTGACATAGTTTGACAGCAGGTGAGGACAGGTTCTGGTCTGAACAAGGACACCTACTTGATGGTCAGTGGTAGCACTTATCAAGGGAACATAATTGCAAGGCTCTTCAGAGAAATTGGGTTGGCATATGATGGTATCTTTGGGAGTTATATTCTTTTGGAGCATGGTGCTTTGTGTCTTCTCAGGCACAGACAGTGATGTCACTGAGATGAGCACTGAATAAAAAGAGTAAGTAACATAGCTTCCCACTCTTGGCATGTTATACTTGCACTTCGTGCAGCTGAAACTAATTTCTCCTTTCTCCTTGCTTTTACTCAAGTAGACAGTGACATCTGTCCATTCAACTAATCAAACTTTCCTTGAAATGCAATACATTCTGCACAGAGGAATCTGGACGATTCCTAAAATCAGAAACAAATTTTAATAATCTGTTGTGGGAAAGTTGTATGTTTGAAAATCTTGTCCTGCACCTTTAGTGCTGACAGACGTTCTGACATATCTTCCTTGGGTGTATCTCTAAGCAGTTCATCTGCCCCCATTGAGCCCCAAACACCAATTTTACCACCATCATGCCCTCATGACACTTAGTGTCCTCTCAGTAATGCCTCTGCACTTAGTCTCTTGCTTTCCTCTCAAAGACATCCTTGCTCTCTCCCTTTTTAGCTATTGCACCCCCTCCATCTTTTTTCATATGAACCCCAAATCCAGGACCCAAGCTTTGGCAGAACTGCATAATGTATTCTGCCATGAATTTTGAGTAATAGTGGAGGTAATTATGAGTTTTAATAAAACATCTCTTTTCTGTAGAAAATTATCTTTTTGTTCCTCATTGTATGAAATTTGTTGATCTTTGGAAACACCTAGTAAATTAACCTTTCTTAAATTTCACATTTAGAAAAATTGTCCATGAGCCATAAAGGAGGTAGTCCAGCCTTAGCCAAGGGTGATGCCTTTTCCTGTTTTATGGCCCTTGGTCTAAATGTTGGGGAAGGTCCTCCTTGATTTTGTTCTCCTTTGCTAATGCAATGTTGCCATACCACTGTTCTCTTTCATAAGCATTGTTTTTTTGGAACTTTCTGAGGGGAAAAAGCGCATATCCAGATCATCCCACCCCAATGTGGAGTTAGTATGTCAGTGAGACAGGTAGACAGAGCCTATAGAGTATGATCACCCATTTATTCAGCACTGGTGAGACTACATCTGGAGTGCTGTGTCCAGTTCTGGGCTCCCCTGTACAAGATTGACATTGAAGCCGTTCCAATGGAGGGCTACCAAGATGCTTAGGTGAGCATGTGATGCACAAAGAGAGTCTGAGAGGACAGATTCTTTTCAGTCTGAAAAAGACAAAGCTAAGGGAAGACTTGACTGCTGTCTTTAACTCTTGAAGGGAAGGTTATAAAGAAGATGGAAACAGCCTTAGCTCAGAGGTGTACAGTAAAAGGACAAGAGGCAGTGGGCACAAGCTGTAGCAAGACAAAATCCAACTCAAGGAAGGAAAAAAAAATATTCACAAAGAGAATGGTTAAGCTGTGGAAGACGTTGCCCAAGGCTGTGGAGTGTCCATCTTTAGATATATCCAGAAAGTAACTTGACAAAGCCCTTAGCAACCTGACTGAACTTTGAAGTTGACCCTGTTTTGAGCAGGGATTTGGATGAGATGAACTTCAGAGGTCCCCTCCAGCCTAAATTATTCTGCTGTGGTGTGACCTCTCTACCTCTTTCCTAGCTGTGTAAGGACAGAATAGGGGCCTTGTTACCTACCTCAGAGTGAATTCTTCCTTCCCCCCAAGGACTGATTAGTATCCCACATAAAATTCCCAGTGGTACTTTGCCAACAGTTGAACGACAGAGATGTGTGAAAGGTTATAGAGACCTAATTTTCAAAAGACAGTCATCATTGTTAATGACCACAATCCAGTGAGGGGAAAAAAAGAAAGCAATTTAAATTCAAAGGAAAGTATAAGAACATTTTCATTGACTTTGTTCTTTTCTCTTTTTGTGGGAGAAAAAAAAAAAGGTGAAAAACATTACTATAGCTGTTTGTCCCTGCAAATTTTATCCATTATTAGCTGCATATGAATTGTGCACAAATAGAGAAATATGGGACATGCAGCATGATTGCTAACATTTCAAAGAAGATTATTCATCACTATGGGAGGCATTAGTCGTATTCCACTCCTCCTCCTCCAAATCCTTGTGAGTGAAGATCTGCAGCTCAGAATTCAACCAGTGGCTTTCAGCTTTTGACACAGACTGCCTTTATGAAGCAGAATTGAAGGAGTTTAAGTGCTTGTAATGGATCCCTCTGAGAAATGGTATAATTGGTATGGCACTGGTCTGCTCTCTTCCCTCTGCCTGTAGGGTAACCACTACATTCTCAGATTTCCCTCAAGATGAAAGGACTTTGGCTGACAGATGCCCTATACATGGAATGCATTGCTATAACCCAAACCTGTATGAAGAGGAAAATTTTCAGTTCCCCTAGAGTTTCGAGAACTGTGAATCACGTATCTAAAGAGAAAAAAGAATACCTTTCAAGCTACTACTCTAACTTAATTCCCCTTTCCTTCTATTCACTACTGTTGGATCAACACCTGACAGAGCAGAAAATTGCCAAGAGCTACATTCCTCAGATGGATATTCATGTTCATCACCTTTTGTATCAATGCTTATTGGATGTTTAGCCCTAATTGTCTCCTAAATGTAACCCAAAATACTGTTGTCTGAATAATGTTGCATTAAGTTGTGAGCATGGCTGGGCAGCACATGGAATATTTAGCATCCCTTCACTTTTGTAAAAAGTATTTTCTTCTTTCCCATACTTCTCTGTCTTTTTCTTAACACTTATTATTTTTATCTAACTGTCCCACAAACTGTATTCTTCTTACTAGTTCTTATTTGCCCATTATTTCTTTGTAGTTTCACTTCTGTCTCCCAGTCAGCTTTTTGTCCTTGGCCTTGGCATGCTGCAGTCTGATCTTCTCTATTTATTCATTCCTCTTATTTAGTCCTTTGTTTCCAGTTTTCTCTTTTTATCTCAATCCACCCCCCCCCCCCCCCCCCCCCGCCCTTTGCTGGTTCACTAATTATATTTTCCCTTGTTATTTCTAACTTCTTCTCCTATTTGAGAACTTTCTATTTGGTATTTCTGTTTGGTGTGCCAAATCTATTTCATACTCTGCATCCATTTCTGTTAGTCCTGCTTTGCCACAGATCCTTTCTAAGGAGGATGAAAATATGTCAGTTTACTGCTTTCAGTTACATGTGCTTCATATGCATCTATTAATTTTCCGTTTTCCTATTCCTTTACTCACAGTGAGCACAAGCTAAATTTGGTGGAGAGAGAGAGGAATGTCTCTGATTTCTATGGACATTCACAATTGCTATGTTGACAGGCTCAAGGCAGTGACACAGTTTGACAGCAGGTGAGGACAGGTTCTGGTCTGAACAAGGACACCTACTTGATGGTCAGTGGTAGCACTTATCAAGGGAACATAATTGCAAGGCTCTTCAGAGAAATTGGGTTGGCATATGATGGTATCTTTGGGAGTTATACTCTTTTGGAGCATGGTGCTTTGTGTCTTCTCAGGCACAGACAGTGATGTCACTGAGATGAGCACTGAATAAAAAGAGTAAGTAACATAGCTTCCCACTCTTGGCATGTTATACTTGCACTTCGTGCAGCTGAAACTAATTTCTCCTTTCTCCTTGCTTTTACTCAAGTAGACAGTGACATCTCTCCATGTGCTCTCAGTTTGTCTTCTACCCTGTGATCAGTGAAATTCCAAGGTACAGATCAGCTATCAATAAGAATAATATCCTGATGCTATCATCTTCTCTCTGATTTGATTCTATTACATGTGTACTTAAGTCAAAAAGGTCAGGTAGAAATGCTGAGACATTTACAGATGAGCAGAATGCAGTACTCTGTTCTGTACAGCAGTACAGACTGCATACTGGAATTATAGCATGGACAGAGTTTGAATGATGCAAGGAAGCAAATTGTCCAATTAGCCTGGCATCACTACAAAGAAGCCTGAGAAATGCAAAAGGAAAACCAACCAAAGCAAAGAGGTGTACAAAGTTTGTCTTTTTTGAAGATAATGGTTCCTTCCCTGAAACTTTATTTTATGCAGTCAAGGTCTATGCTGGGTTATCTAAATGAAATAAGATTTTGTTTGAATCTAACTCAGATGAGATCACTTTCTCATATAGATGAGAAGGTGTTTGGTTTTTCTTTTTTCAAAAGTTCTAAAATGTGCAGAGTATCAGAGTAGAAATAACAGTGATCTCTCTGTATCCTGGTATTTTGTAGAGTGTTAGCAGAAGATCTAATGTTGGGAGACCAAATTCTAAATCCAGTCAAGAATATGTTTTAGCTGCACTTCACTGCTAATAATCAGATAATTACAGTGGAGATCAGAATGAAAGTCAGTGAAAAAGAAAAATTTGTAGCAACAGGTTCTTTAGTGGAAAAAAAAGGAAATAACAAAGAATGCATTTCTATATCTTGGCAGGATTGTTCTTACTTTGCTGATTTGTCTTTCCTGAGATAGAAGTCATCTATTTGTGGTTTGAGTTCCTTTATTTTACCAGCGGCTTCCTGGATTGCAGAAAATGCCTTTTTTTTTTACCTGAAGTGCAGTGTACTTTAAGGAATGGCTTTCAGAGAAGATGGTGCAAGTCCATCACTAAAGCATTCGCTAGGACAAGTAACAAAGACATGGCAGTGGTGAAAGTTGCATTGCTAGAGTAAAAGTTTCTTCTGTCTACTAAAATGTATAAGCTGCAGATTTTCTGCAAAAATCTTCTTTCTCATAGTTTTATTGTTAATTATAAAGCAAGCATTGTTTTGATCTTCCATCCAACTACTGTGAATGAGACTCTTCAAGAGTCACCAGACTCTTCTGTCTCTGTAGACAAAACGATGCCTGATATTAGGGCCTAAATGCCAGAAGGCCTATACTTCATTTTGTCTTAACAAAAGTTTTAAGGGTTTCTTCATAGCAGCTTTTATGGTGCTATGTTTTGGATTTGTGATGAATCAATAAGACACCAATGTTTTAGCTATTGCTGAGCAGAGCTTACAGTGTCAAGGTCTTTGCTGTTTCTCATGCCAGTGAGTAGGCTGGGGATGCACAAGAAGTTGGGAGGGAACAGAGCTGGGACAGCTGACCCCAACTGACCAAAGGGATATTCCAGACCATACAACATCATGCTCAGCAATAAAAGCTAGGGGAAGAAGGAGGAAGGGGGGATGTCCAGAGTTATGGGATTTGTCGTTTCAAGTTAATATGTGATGGAGCCCTACTTTCCTGGAGATGGCTAAACACCTGCCTATCCATGGGAAGTAGTGAGTGAATTGCTTATTTTGCTTTGTTTTATCTATTAAACTGTCTTTATCTCAACCCATGAGTTTTCTTACTTTTACCCTTCTTGTTCTCTCCCCCATCCCACTGAAGGGGAATAAGTGAGCGGCTGTGTGGGGCTTAGCTGGCCACTGCGTTAAACCACAACAAATACTTTAATCACAATGCACTTCAACTTAAAATGTGGTTCTTTTATTAAGTACAAGAGCTTAAGAAACAAAAATACATAATCCTTTCACAATTTCATTATAGGAACCTCTGTTAATTGTGGAAAATGGTTAAATTGTGGTTAAGGGAAAAAATGTTGAAACACCTCCTCTCTCTGGTGCCTTTGTTTTTCACTCCTTTCATTATCTTTGGTCACTTGTCTAGATCATGGTTCTTAGAGGTGTTCAGAGAACTGGCAGGTCCATTAGTTCCTTGAGTCCATTGATTCCTGTTCTTTCTTTAAGGACACTGTCAAGAAGGTTTAAAAGATGGTAAAGCTCTTTGGCTCCTGAAGTGCTGGTTTAATACATTCTTTTAGAAGATGTCCAGTTAGATGCTTTAAATCTACAGCTACAATACCATGTAAGAAAGGTTTTAAGCCTTGAGCTGGCTTTTTTATTTCTTCCTCCCTGAGTGGTAAACAAAAATAATTCTGTGAGAAGAACTGAGAAATGTACAGGCATACTGTGAAGAACAGGACCACTGAAAACTCTCACTTTGTGGAGTCTCATAGGCCTGAGTGAGATTATTAGCATTTTTCTTCATTAGGGACAGCAGTAAAAGCCGTTTCCATGTATTCATTTGTAAGGGATTATAATCCCTGAAACCTCTATTCCATTAGGTTAGATTTGAGCAACAAATTTGTAAGTTATTAAGAAAGCTACAGGACATGAATATGCAACCATATGGTATGATCACATAAAAAAATTGGAAAGCCAGTCTAAAGTAGACAACATTGCAAAACTCACAGAAAGTATTTCAGACCTATCCTGCTATTTATTACAGGAATATTTCATATTTACTTTGGAACTCTATTCTAACCAGGTCAAGAGTGTGCTGTCCTTCCAGTACCACCCAGCTCAGTTGTGCAGTGTGGCAGTTCACTCAAGTTCAGAAAAACAGAAGTTTGTGCTCTCTAAAATGCAGGGAAAGGGATAGGAAGAAGGGAAAAGAATAGGGAGGCAGATTTCCAGATTCAGGTTTGGGTGGAGACTCCTGCCATTAGGATGATTTTTGCCACAAATGTCCTGGCTTTGGGGACAGGGAGAAGCAGCTCCTGGGAGGCGTGCACTTGGGGATAAGAACTTGGTCAAATATAACTGAACAGCCCCAGGATCAGTCCTGGGACAGTTTATTTGAAGATAACTTTTAATGCATACTTCACGATCACTGTGTCAGTAAACTTCTGGAAAGAGGTTTCTGGTTTTTTCTTTGTCAAAAGTTCAGTGTGCTTAGCAAGGTCTTGCCACTAATCAAGTCCTGATTCTTAAGCATGGGATCCTTCAATCACATCCCAAAGTATTTTGTTGCACTTTTGATTCATAGTATATGAGATTGCATATGAAATATACAAACGTAAAAATGTTATGGAAAGGACAGTTGTATAGTTTAGGACTCTAATGACAGAATATTGGTGCCTGGTCTCTCATTTAAAACTAAAGTTACAAGTGGCTTAGTTACAGTGAAGTTTGTATTCAAGTGCTCAAAAAAATTAATCCTAAAATAAAGATCTAATCTAGTAATTGATTAAATGAGCATATGATCTGCTCCAGCACACTAGGAGATCAATATTTAATACACCTTTGATAAGTTTATGTAAACTCTAGTCACACCCTTTATTAAGATATGTTGATAGAGAAGTTCATTTACTTGGACAGCTACCAGGATTCAAAATCTAACTGTTAAAAATGTTGTATTATATATGGTGAGTTAACAGTGAATAAGACTGTGGACAAATTGATTAACTGGAATCAAAATGCTTCTGCACCTGTAAGACTGACTTTTTGTCTGAAAATGAATACTGCTTTGATGTGCAGCAAAGCGTTTACCTGTTAGCTAACTTTATACACTGCACACTGATTAGCAAGATTCATGCTTTGTTTTAATTGCTTCAAACATTGGATCATACTGCAAAGAAAACTACCTGAGTGATTGTAACAGGTTTATTTTTCTTGTCATAAGTTTTGGGTTGGAAAATAGTATCTCACTGAAGAAACTGAAGACTGGAAAACAAAACAAGGGCTGCTTTCTTACTGTACATATTCACCTGAGATAATACCACAGAATATATCATGACAGCAACAGTTTTATTCATAGGATCTTACCTAAATGGTAATTTCCACAAAATGAAGTATTATTAGGCATGTCAGGTATATAAGTGAATTTTTAGTTAAAACACCTTCTAATTACACAGATTTACTTTCCTTTGGTAATAAATAGACATTTGTATGACTGAAAAGTGCAGTAAGTGTTTGAGGAGAGCTCAGGTGTTGCATGTGTATATGTATGTGTGTGTGTGTATGTGTACATGCATACTTTAGAAAAAACCCTCACTAGTGCAGAAATGAGGCACTAACTGCAGCTTCACAATTCAAATAAATAACAGCTATTATTGTATCTAACCCTTTTGGTAATGGTCATCAATTCCTTGGACGAACTGAATATAACCAAAGAGAGTCAAAAGACTGCAATATAATTAAATGAAATTTACATAAGAGCATCCCTCCTCCCATTTAAGCTGCACGAGAATTAAAGAATGAGGAGGCAGACAAAAGCTCCAGGAATTTTCCTCAGAAGACTTGTAGATACTCAGTTTTTCCAGACCTATGCATTTAAAATAAGGTGAATGGATAAAATCCCCTGACTAATACAAATTCACCCTGTCTGCTCAGGAGGGAGAAGCATCAGAGGCTTGTCATATCTATTGTGCATTAAGTGAAATATTTCACGTCTTATTTCTGGGTAATCAAAATAGCTTCAGCCTAAGTGTAACTTTGCTTCATTTATACTCTATCACTTTTATTCAAAGCAGTTCTTCTTTATCTTCCCTCTGTAACAGGAATAATACAAGTAAATGTAATTTATGCAGGACTGTAACATTTACCAAAGTTTTTAGATCAATAAATTTAGCTTTCATGATGCAATCTAAAAGGGATTTGCTATGTTGCATGTATGAAAAATACCTTGTTTAGTAATCATTCTGATATTATGTTGTTCTAAATGCAAAGCTTGATGTAACTGTGCTATTAAAATCTATTCCAAAGAATATCCCAGGGGTCTGTCTTGTCATTTTGACTCAAGCTTGTGCATAAATTTCCAGCTGTAGAGAAATATTCTAAGTAGATGTTGTGATGAAGCAGCTGAATGGTCGTCATGAGTCCTTCCAAGGTTTATAAAGACATAGTTTCAGAAAGAACTTTTTCTAGCAAGATGTGTATTTTATGAATTCAAACACATAATTCTACCTATAATTTAGTGAAGCTGTACTCACAAGTCCCAGACGCTAGAGTATTTCAATGTAGACCTCATGGATCAGGATGGAATCCTGAAAACACTAGAAATAGAACTGAATGAATTCATTCTGTTTGAATTTTTATTGTAATTCAAGTTGTATTGAACCTAATTAAATATCCCACAGGAAATCCCCTTTTATGTACAAAACTGGGCTTAATCTAGCAAGACATGCATCTGTATGAAGACAAGCAAGATCTCAACTGGCATAAATTTGGAATGCAAGTTCTGTCTTAGTATAATTTTACACAGCTGAAACTGCCAAGAATTAACTATTTATAATTACCGTGATGCATTTTGTCTATGGGATGACACAAATAAGAAAACTATGGTCATGTTAGCAGTGCTTCATCACGGGTGAAAAGCATCAAGCATCCATGTATTTTCACACAGATTTGACAATCGTGATCAAGGAAACCGATACCAATTTTTTTCACCAAATATCATAGTGATATTCTGGACTAAGAGGCTTGGAGTTTCTCTGAAGATGAAGACCGATCCTCTTCTCTGGAATTCTTCAGAGAGCAGAAAAGAAACAGACGTGCAGCTCTCCATAGAAACAGGACATTTGGGCTGAATCTGCATAGTCCTAGTAAAGACTGAATATATTGGTTTCCTCAGATCCACAAATATTCTATGAATGCCTAGTTCAAGGAATAGGTGACCCATTAAGAGTGACAGCTTATTAGCACTCTTCCCCCCCCCCCCCCCCCCTTTTTAAAAAAATGTTTTCTGTTTTTTTATTGTAGCACTGTTGCTTTCCCTTCCTGTTACAACCTTTCATTCATCTCATTTCTTTTTATTCCACCCTGTAATCCTTCCTAGGCACATATATGCTACTTTCTTTCAATCCTCTCATTCACTCCCAATGTCCCTTTCCTCCCAGCTATCCCTCTAGCATGTATTATTTCCTTTTTCTTTAATCTTTGCAGGCTGAGATGCAGTGCTTAGCAGTCTTAGTCAAGTTTGCGTGGAAAGCCTCTGGTTAGCTGACATGGGTCACATGGCTGCCAGGCTAGTCTGACCAAAGTCATGCCTGTTCTGTTTGGTTATATGTGTGGATGCACACTATATATAGTGTTGCAGTGCAAACCTGCTCAGTTCATGTAGTCATATCAAATGATTAAAGCCATTTGATTTATTAATGACATAATTATGTGAAACTCAGAACTACACATCAACTACAGGATCAACAAAAAACCCCAGATAAACTGCAGTACTAGACACACACAAATTTCTGAACACCCTTCTATAGCTAATCCACCAAAGTTATAACTCCCCCCAGCTCACACCCACACAGTCACGGGCACCCGGCTCTCCCCATCCCCTCCCGGCGGTGTGGGTGCCCCCCACAGCCCCACTACCCCTGGGGGGGGGCAGCGCTGCCCGGCCCCCCCGGAGCGGGCAGCGCCCACCCACCTGCCCACCCGGCTTCCCCCCACCCGGGGGGGGGGGGGTCTCTCCTCCCCTTACGGATCTTCGTGTTCCTTTCATACTGCTTTTCAAGGTGACTCCCCATTTTTTTCTTTTTCCTCTCTCCCTCACTCCCCACCCCGACCGAATTCCCTTACTAATCCCCTGGTAACTGCTTAATCCAGCTGACTGTCACCTTCCTCTTCAACATCACCGATCTGGGGCAGATGCCCTCCCAGCTAGTTTGCTGTATTTGATTTACCCATAGTGTCTGCACCCATATTCTTAACAAATGTTATACAGACCATCTGCCACGGGTGAGCCATGCAGGCCCCCCCACCGGATGTATACAAAACACAGGCCATGTTTTGTATAAGGCTTGTCTTCAAGTGCAACTTTTAAATCTTTAACCATAATTTTCAATGACAGTTTTCTCAGAGCCTGCAGGTTTTGCTGAACTCTTGCATATAAGCCTGGCTTCTCAGTGCTTGCTCCCAAACCCTCCCACTGCAAAGTGGCTGGAGCTTAGATACAGAGTAGTCTTCAAGCACAAGAAATTGATTAGCACAGATTTGTCCGTTTTGAGTTACAGCCTTTTGTGCCTCACTTTTTCTTTCTACTGCCTGTGAGCAGAAACAAATCTGGAGGGACATACACCAAGTACTCTATAGATTAATATCTGGAAAGCTCTGCAAGGAAACTTGAGACAGAACTCAGTGTCAGGCTCAAGAAATAAGCAGCTCAATATGGGTTAGTTTGTTGTGGATAAGAATGATAAGGTCGATAAGGAAGGTTGGCTTCAGTGGCTCAGGCTAGTTGACCACCTCAAGACAGCCTAAATATCATACATTTACATACATGTAGTTATAGAAAGATGGAGGCATGATCTGTCTCAATACCACTGCTTTGACAAAGGTAATTCACAATAACAATAATCCCTTAAACTGACTATAAATCGAACAACCAGAAATTATTTTTTAAAAATCTATTAAAATGTAAAAAAACCCCACTTTAAGAAAGGGAAAAAAATGATCATTGAAATGGCAAGAAAATTTGCAATACTGTTTAAGGAGATTTAGAAGTCATAACTGTCTATGCATCGTTTTAATCAGACGTGCTTAATTGTCATTAAAAAGAGACAGTAGAAATTGGGTGATCTAACAATCATAAAATGAATTGGTTGTAATTTATGAAACCTATTTTTTAACATATACAAATTTTTTTTTAAATCACATTTTACAACACAAAATCATAATTGCAGTAAGACACTCCTGTGTGTGAATTATGAAGTATTATTTCATACCTCATTGCACCAATGGCGCTTGTCTTTAACAACATGCCATGCATGAAGTAATATGCCATATTCAGATCCCACAGTGTCTCACTGCTTGTCCCACAGTGTCTTTTGGTTAACATATTTTCCTGCATTCTCAGCATTTCACAGGTCACTCTGAATACAAAAGAACAATGTAATGTGAATGCTCAAAGTTCTTGTTTGAAGAGTATTTCAGACTCTCATCCTGCAAAGAGTTTTTTTCCCCATACTTACACTTTTAAGATCTGAAAGACTGAAAGTTTATGAACCCTTTTACAGTTTGTCCACTAGCCGCTTTTATTGTACAAGACCATTTTTACTGGTTTTTGTTTTTTTTTTTTTTTAATGACAGTGTTCTGGCTTGCTGTGACAGTATGGAATGTTTGTAAGGCTTTTTCTCAGAATGTGCAGGTGATAGAACTAACCTCATTCTGAAAGTCTAGTCTGAGGAAAAACACCAAACTCTGAGCACTGACATGCATCAGAAAGATTTGTCATATTCTGCAATTTATAAATGTAAGTCATTGCATTTAAATTTGTCATTGCCCATCTCAGTGCTATTGTGGAGAGGAAATACAATTTATTTAACTTGTAAAACCTTGTTGATCTGCAGGAATAGAAGAAATAGCCATACAGATGTAAGGGGTAACAAAATGTGTTGTATGCAAACTGGTTTAAAATTGGCAAATCTAACTTGAGTTTTTGAAGTTGTCAAGCATTCTTTTAACACAATTTCGAAGAGATTTGGGGCTAAGCAGTTCATTATGTTATCTTTTGCAACCGAATATAACTTTATGGCATCTTTGCCCACTTTACATGGACTGCTCTTTCCAGATAAAGGTAGTAGTTCTTTTTGAATTACTTAGACTTTTTCTCTTCTCGAAAATTACATTAGAAAATATCTGTTGAGTTTGTGTTTTTGATCTACCTTCTGTGCACTTAGGGATATGCAGTACAGCTGTATTTAGAGCACAGTTGTATTTAGCTGAAAACAATTTAAAAAGGAGCTGTGAAGCAACTTCAGGAGGAACTTTTTAAGATGAGAATAATATCCTAGAAGATGTATTGAATGGAGTCAGCAGTAAGGTAACACTTGGCTAAGAAATGATATTGAAAAGCTTGTTAACGCAAACCTATGCATTAGAGCTTGGTTTGAAAAATGGTGAAAGCAAGAAGATTCAGACAAATAACATATACTTCTGACTAGGCAAAGGATCAAGTGGCTGACCAGCCAGGACATGGATAGATGATGTTGTTGATCTTATGAAAGTAGGAAGAATTATTCAAAGTAAAACACAGGGACTGGTTTGTCATTCATACCTTAGCAACCCACAGCAGAAAACTTATAAAATACAGTAGCAGGAGACTAACAGTATCTCTGGATTCTTTACGTCAGGAATATTTTGCTTTCATGGGACAGTCCCAAACTTCCGCATATAAAGCTCTCTTTTTTAAACAACAACAACAAATTATGGTTCTAACAAAAAAATTACTTGGATAGAGCTGAAATGCTATATTTTAATAATCATAATTTTTTGTTTTGCTTCTCTTCATATTTGGGTCTGTCTTTGAAAATGAATGGATTATCATATTATGTAGATTATTTCATCCGATCTTTTAAAAAAATCATTGAATACAAAGATACTGAAGATTAAAAATGTATTGCTGTGTCTGTTGTATTTTAAAAGTTCACATAAAGAGAACAAACTAATTAAGTGTAGCACCAAAGGCCAGATCCTCTGTGCGTTGGTTGCTGTCTACAGTGCACAGGATTTTCTATGGCATGAAGAATAGTTCATAGAGAAATTTACCATGTCAGTCCTAGCCTAACACAGGAGTCTCTACATCGTACAACAAAACCCTTCCAAAGGTTAGTGTCTGAGAATGATGAAGTTGAGTCTTGCTAAGGATACCTAAGAATGTTCTTTGCTTTAGGTTGCTCAATATCTCTCAGTTACTCATGTAGCCAATAAACAAGATATTTTCAATTGATGCCTGCATGTGGACAGTATATGAACAGAGATCTGAAGTCCCAAAACTCCAGTGTTGATCATCCCCTGTTGGTGGTTGCAACAGAATCAACGGAATGCAGTAAAAAGGTAAATTCACTTGCTTGGTGTTCCAGTCCAGAAATTAAGAAACAAACTCTTTATTTTCCATGCTAGGCACATATAAACTCTGTTTACATAAGTTTAATATCAGTTATAGTCTGGGAATGAATCTTCAGTAATAAATAGGTAGACAAGAGTTTTCAGTGAACTATTATGTTATTTTTTCTACAAAAACTGTAAACTTGTTGAAATTGAAATTATTCATAGAATCTGTTTCGCAGTTTTGATAGGTCGCTTTCTCAGCTGAAAATCTGAGTGAGAGACATCTGTTCCATATTACTCAAAAGTACCATAGTGTAATAGTGTAATCAATTATGAGTAGCGTATGCATCATTTGTGGGAAATGATAACCCTACTTTTCTTTATTCAATAGTCCACTGAATTTACTACCTCTGATTTGGAAAAGTCATACTCAGGCTTATGGCAGGGGCTTGAGCTAAGCCTTCTATGTTCCAGCTGACTGTTTTAATCACCAATGGTGAGCGATGGCTGTAATATCTGCATCTAATACGCATTTTACTTTGTATTTATTGTGGTAAGAGTCTATTTTTTTTAGAGCAATGGCAAATATTTTTGGAAAAATCCCATTTCTTCCAGGTATGAATTCCAAAGTACATGAGAGACAAAAGGTAGCAAAACAGGTAATTAATCCCACCACTCACCCTGACAGTAATAAATTTCCAAGGAGGAGGACGATAGCTCTGAAGTTGTTGCTATGCAACCTCTTCCAAATGTTTATAAAGCTGATAGTTGCTGCTGTTTGTTTATTTTTGGAGCCAGCTTTCTCCAAAGGAAAAGGTAAAAAAAGTAGGCCTGGAATGGGTAGGTCTAGCCCACTGCTACCATTTGACATTATACATATCAATTTGACATTTGATATTATATAGGTGCTCTTTGAAGCTTAGCAAGCTCCACGTTGAAATTATTTCTCTGGTCAGAAGCTGCAGTCCCGTTCCAAGTTGTGGCATTGACTTATATGACCTTTGAGCGTAAAGCACAGTGATTTGAATTCATTTCACTGCAGTTACCCTTTCCCAAAGTGTATATAGGCAGGCCCACTCAGTGTCCCCAAGCAATTCATTCAAATGTCCTTTATCACTGAAAGGAAACACTTTAGGTTTTGTTTCTTTACTTAAGGGACTCCTCTGTCTCAGCCTGACCTGCCTAGTTGAGTATAATAATACCCTTGAACTGTCTCTCACCCTCTTTCAGCTCGTCTCTCTTTCTCATTTCCGCAGGACAGTTGTATTGCTTGTGAATTCCCATTACTGTTCTTGGCCGAGGTCTGTGGTTTCTCAGACGCTGCAGAGATGGGCATTCAGGAGTGTAATAGCAGAGCTAGTGGCACTTAGCTACCGGGAAAATGAAAGTATAGCTTTATTATTTGTTGTAATACCAGCCCAGGGTGCACTAGGAGACCTCCCTCGCCTCATGGATGGAGGGGTTTTTGGCTGCCAGCACTCGGGGCCAGCTCAGAGCCGGTGCTGCTGAGCCTGGGAGAGGCTCCCAGACGCCCCGAGGCGGCCGTGGCCAGGGCTGACCCCCAGCCCAGGTGAGCCGCTGTCAGCTGAGTCTCTCGCCTGGGCCCTGCCGGAGCTACAGCTCCCGCTGCCCCGCAGCCGTGGGCCCGGCCATGGGCCCTGCTGAGCAGCGGCCACCCACAGGCTGACATCCCGGCCTGGTCTCAGCCCACCCCTGTCCCCAGGGAGGTGCCCAATGCCCGGAGCTGGGGCTTGGCCTGCCCCCGGCCGCCACCGGCTGCCCTGCCGGGGTGGGACGGGCCCTGCCCGCCGGGCCCTGCCCCGCCGCCCCTGGGAGCCCACCGCTCCCAGCTCCTTGGCCGGGCCCTCTCTGTGCCGTAACAGCAGGCGCTGTGTGAGATCACGGGATCCCAGAACGGCTGATGTTGGCAAGGGATCTCTGGAGGTCATCGTGTCCCACCCTCCTGCTCAAGCACGGCAGCCCGAAGCAGGTCGCTCAGGGATCCGTCCAGTGGGGTTTTCAATACCTCCGAGGATGGAGACGCCACAAAGTCTCTGGGCAGCCCTTTTGACTACCCTAGCTGTGGAACAGTCGTGGTTCACACCTGGAGGTGTCCAAACACCTAGTAGTCCCAATGTATATCTGGGTGCTCAATATGAAGATTAGACTTCTTTCAGAATCAAGCTGAGGATTTGATTGTAAGAACTGCCCCCTGGGCTACTCTTTTCCTGAAGATTTAGATGTATTTTCCTTTAAGAACAGTAGTAATGATGTGGTGGGCTTCTGGGGGGTATCTTTTTGTTTTGGTTTTAATTTTTTTTATTTCAGTTCATTTTCATAGTTCCTGATCGATCTGTGAGAGGGTCTTTCCATTGCCACTGAGACCTCCGAGTCTGATCCGCATTGCATTCTCCTCAGATTTTCTTACCTCTCAGGCTTCTACTTGCTGTGACTTCTACTGCTTCACCTGTCTGCCTGCCATATTTCGTGGTCTGGAACCTTTTGCTTGCTTGGGAGTGAAGAATCTCCTTCCCCAAAGGGAGCTTTTTGACCCTGATCTTAAAAGGACACTCTGAGAACAAAAAACCCAAGCAGTTTCACCTTCATGGGACAACGACACCAACACAGCTTTTTGAACAAAAATCAACATTGTGGGTTTTTTTAATAATTTGGTCTTGTAGGCAAGAATCATAGAATCATAGAATCATTTAGGTTGGAAAAGACCTTCAAGATCATCGAGTCCAACCATCATCCATGCCCACTAAACCATGTTCTGGAGTACCCTGTCTACTTGCTTTTTGAATACCTCCAGGGATAGTGACTCAACCACTTCCCTGGGCAGCCTATTCCAATGTCTGACAACCCTCTCAGTAAAGAAATTTTTCCTAATATCTAACGTAAATCTCCCTTGCCGCAACTTAAGGCCATTTCCTCTCGTGAAACAGACATCTTTAAAGCACATCTGCAGGATTGGTCATTTCAGAATATACAGTGAGAAAGCAAACCTTAAAAACCCTAGCATGGTTTAGGGTGTGAAATAGGTGCTAAGTTGCTGCAGAGCTACCAATTTACTTCTGTATATTTAGTGCACTTAAATAAATACTAAAATATCTAAAATCTGTATCCTACAGATTTTTAAGTGTTCTTTATTTTCAGACTTAAATTCTTTAATTCCACTTTAAAACTCTTGTGTCCCCTTGTGGATCTCTTCCCCTTCTCAAACATAATGCATTAATAATAATTCTGTGATCATATACATGTATAATTTTCTTTTTCCTTGTTATTGCTAATTATACTGTAAACTTTTCAGGGTTGAAAAAGAGTCTTAAGTATGCCTGAGATAGTAACATTACTTAGCAAGCAGAGAGGTCTGGCAGAAACACTTCTTGTATGCTAAAAGGAGGCAGCTATGAAAGTTAATCAAGTGGAAAGGACTTTCCTGGTCTATCTTGGTTCTTATGCTGTTGATGTCTTGGTGGTGTCTGTGAGTACCTTAAACTAGTAAACTAAATAACATCACTGGTTCCCATCATGTAAAATTTAGTCTTTTCCTCTTTATTTCTGCATAAAGAAGAATTATGACTATGGGACAGTATTTTGGGGGTTTTTTTTGATTTATATGTTCATGGAGAATTTGTTATGGATGCAACATTGAGTGTTTTTTATTAAAAGAAGCAAAATCAATTAACCTGATATTTGTGCCAGAGAATGTTGACGATTGCACGGGCCTTTGAGCCTACTCTTAGCTCCACCTGAGCTATTATCTGAGAGAATTGTCTTCTGTAGCAACAGACTTTAATTTTTGTTCTTTGTTCATCATTAGAAAGATTACTGATCACAGATTTCATGCCAGAGCATTAGTGATCTTTTAGATTACTGAGTCCAGGCCAATGGGCACTTTGTAAAACAGACCTTTTCCATGAGAAACCAGTGAATAGAGTGGTAAGACACATATTTTTGCTGTAGTTTTGATAACTAGAAGATACATTGTACTGATAAAAAACATGCTGATTGATCCTAGTCATCATTTCTCTTGATAAGTATATTCATGGATATTGCTTGTTGCTATAGAAGAATTTAATGTTGGTAGGAAACCCATTGAACAGACTAACTGTGGAGTAAACCCTCAGACCAAAGGACTGCATCCTGGCTAGGAAAATCTGCAAAGTTGTTTTATCAGTTAAGTAGTTAAACTTACAAGGCACTTAGCAATAAGCGATGAGCGAAGCTGTGAGATACCTGGTCCCTTACTGTACTTAACTCCACATTATCTTCCCACTTCTACCAGCTTTGTTAGCTGGACAAAACTACACCACCCCCCCACACCCCCCCCAAACCCCACAGTGAGAAATGGAATAGCAGGAAGTTTATATCTTAACACTAGTCCTTGCACCCCTCCAGAAAAGTTCTGGTTATTGAAGCCAGTCTCCTGTCCACATAAGAACATAACACTTTCCTACCTTTATACTCAGATTTTATAAATATTGATTTCATATGAAGCTATAGTTTTGTAATAAACAAGTTACAATGAATCTTTTCCAAGTATTTCAAAAACTAGCTCTTAGCAAAAAGAAGAAACTATGGAGCCTGAACAAGTCTCATGTAGCCAGAAGCATCAAACATTGCTCTCTGATCTTCAGGGCTCTGGGAAAGGGGAAAGTATGCTTTTAGGTTACAGAGCAGCTGCTTCTTGTCTCTTCCTTACCCTCTCAATCCTCACCCAAAAGCCTCAAACAGCCCAAAACCTCAAGTGTATAGCTTAAGGTAGAGATTATTCTTATCATATGTGTGGCAGCCATAGGATAGGAACAGACTTATCTCTGAAGAGCTCTTGGAGATATCACTTATGTTTTTGACATGCTTCCAGTAAAGTCAATGAGAAAGTTTTCCTCTATCTATGGGAAGAGTATTTCTTTGAATACACTCATGGGGTTTCAAGATGGGAACAGGTAGGTGAACAAAGTTTTTCACATGATTATCTTATGCCCCATCTATTCTTTCTGTGGAAGTAATTTGTACAAGAAAAAATATTTTCATGTATTACTAAACTTTTGACTGTTTCTTATCATCAGCAAAACATGTAAAGAAAAATGCTTGTTTGTAATTTTTGGCAGCTTCAAATAGAAAGTTTTCTTCAAATTACTGGATAATGGCTCATCCTGGAAGAGATCCAAGATGTTGTCTTTAAGGCTTTTATTACTTCTTAAAAAGATGCTATCAAGACCTTAATTTTCTTACCAATGCCAAGATACTAATAGGACAACAAATTACAGGATCTTATTAAATTTTCAAATTATGCTTTTCAGATTCCCATTCTTTTCTTGCTGTGCAACTGCTTCAAGTGGTTATTGTATCTTTACTGTTAAGGATTATATTTAGGAAAAGAATTGGATGATATGATAGCAGGTTACTATTCACTGAGCCAGGAGGTTTCTCCCTATTTCTCTGATTCTAATACTCTGGCCCAACAAGACATTTCTCTATCTGAATAGAGGTTTGGAATCTGTTCCTCAAACAGGGTCTGTGACAAGCTCTGTTTCTTAAAGAAGTAAACCCTGAGGTATTGCTTAAGTCTGTATAAAGTCATATAGCACTAAAGCTGTGAATGTTCTTTCTCTAAGGATAGTATGGCTTGTAAAACATGGTTTTATATGTAACACCTTTGGAGTATTACACTGTGCAGAGCGTAACTGCATCAGTTTTGCCTGTGAGTGCAACTAGTGATAGAGAGTCTCAGAGAAGAGATAAATTGCTTCTTCCATCCTGCATAAGCTCCTTCCTTTGATGTCTCCTCTGAACTTCTTACATTGACCTAAATTGCAAATCTACCTTATCATGTGCTTTGAGCTGTTCACTTCAACAGAGCCTTTTCATTAACCAGAATCTAAGAATGTCACTCTCCCTGGTGTTCCCTAATTCATGGTAAGCATTAAGAATAATGTCACAGCTGTAAATGACAGTGGATCAGACAAAGCTTTTATATACATCACTTACCTACTATTGCAGGCCTTGTTTGCAATGCCTAGTGCTTAGCAAAATTCTACCATGCAGGCCTGTGTCACACTGTAAAGGGAGTATCAGGATGACTGCACAGATGTACTGCAACCCCTACAAAACCCAGCCCTTCACCACAGAGACAAATCCTCCTTAATGGATTCTGTGCATAATAAATACAGATTTAATGATGAATATCTAAAATCACTTAGGGTGATAAGGCTATTTTTCATCATCTACATGTTGTAAAGGGAGAAAATTGGGAGACATATGCCTTTAAACTACAGAGGAAAAAATGTTAAATTCCTGTGTGAGTAGAATATATCCATGGTTTGTTTGCTTTTATAAATATTTTTTAGCACCTGAACAACTTTGAAGGGTTGGACATTGGCAGTCATTCTAAATAGCTAAGCCTATTTATGACACAAACAAGGAGACAGTGAATGCCATTTTATTTTTCTATTTTATTGTGTTATACTTACCACTGAAGTATTTGGTCATCTGAGCATTATAAAAATCAAGTGTGAGAAAAGTTTGAAAATTTTAAAATTCTATTCTGCTGGAAATGTTGAAATTTCTGACTGTAAGCAACAGATGAAATAGTTATATTGGTAATTGGATTAGAAATTGAAATATTTCTATTGTGATAGAACAATTAAAATATTACTTCAAATTTATTTTATTTTAGGAATGTGATGTCAATAATAGAATATGTCAAAACATGCTAGGAAATATTATGTTATGACAGAAAGTGTCATATTCTGTTTCACTATATTACTTTGACTTGACATAATGCACTAGTTGACATGGTTTAACCATTATAGTACATCAAATTAACATAAAACTTGACATGTTTTGACTTCATTGAACTAAACATGTTTCATAAGGTCAAAATAAATATATTAACACTAGCAGAACATGCTACTTCTGTTATTTCTCGTACCTTTAAAAAATTTAATTAATATACTCTGGGAAAAACCTTCCATTTCATCAAATCATCATTTTCTACTGACAGATCTTCCAGCAAAACTTTCTCTAGCAACAGTAATATACAAGTGAGGCCCCGTAGGTTAAGGATCCTCATCTCCTTTGGTTTTATCCAAACAATACACCTTTAAAGCAGCTGCTGATCTGTCCTAATGTTCCTCTTCATCCTCTTGTCAGTGGATGTTTTTCCTTTTATCATGACGTTGGGAAAGCTAGGTCAAACATCTGAGCTTTACGTTTTGTTTGTGGTCACTCTGATCTCTGTCACAGCAAATTTCTTAGTCACAAGCCAGCTGCTGAGAAAACTGTCTGCCACGCTCATGGGTCTTACTTTGATGTCTGACATTTCCAGTTCCCCAGAGGAATGCAGTTGTCATGGGAGGTGGTGATCGGGGAGACTGAGACCATCCTTTAGGTTGCCAAGGCCAGTCAAATGCTGGCCTTTCGAGATCAGGACCGACACACTGAGCTTCAAATCGTATTCAGCTGGGAGCCAGCACTGAAAGCAGGGATGGGAGTGATGCACTTTTGATGGTCAGGGCTGCTAAGCAGTTACAGGTTGTTGCATTCTGGAAAACAGGGAGATTTGGAAAGAGAAGGTGAAGAAAGAATAAAGAACGACCTGAAACATTTGATTTTATTCTGGTGATCTAGTTGTACCGTCAGGGTGCCCTGAGGGCTGGAGGTTCCCTGGGGACAGGGACCAGGAACCACAGGGGTGGCCTGTAGGGGCCAGTGGGTCAGGGGCTTCACCAGCCAGGGCCTGTCCCACCCCTAGTCAGGAGCAGGAAAGATGGGGGGCACTGGGGCAGCCCCAGCTTCTGGCATCAGGGATGGGCTGAACTTGGGCTAGGACGTGGACCAGTAGGTGGGCCCGGCTGGTGAGGCTCATGGACTGGGCAGGGCAGGGCTGTTTGGAGCTGGAGACTGGCCCTGCTGCAGCATCTCTGGGGCGGGGACTGATAGCCCCCCTGGGGGCTGGAATGGGGTCGTGGGCCGTGGGCAGGGTGCGGGGAGCCATGGGCAGAGCTGGGCAGGGACAGTCAGGGCTGTTGGTAGCCTCAGGACCGTAACAGTACAGTACTGTGATCTTCTGTTACTGCAGATAGATACCTGTCTTACTAATTGTAAAGGTGGAATCCAATCTTTATCAGATGACGGCTGGAGGAGAAACTGAAGCTTTCTTTTCTTTGAAAACTGACCTGTGTGAGTGACTTTGACAAATACCAGTGACAATGTAAAGAAGGCATTCATTAGTACCTTCTAGATGTCCTCCACAGAGATACCCAAATACTCTGAGCAAAGTCCAAAGTTGGTCAAAAACCTCCATGCACCCACAGATGCATTCTTCTCACAATTTTAACTGAAACACTATTTAAGACAATGCATCGGACAGCTACAGACTGCACCATCTGTCCCTGTGGATCACCTGTGGTTCAAAGATCACCCTCTGGAGCTCACTGCTTCAAAAGAGAAGGTGGTAGTCTAACAAAATAAGGGTTCCCAGGATGTGTGACAGACGTCAGTGAAGATATATAGAACTGGGTTTTTGTTTGGGTTTCTTTCTAATAGTTTGATTTAAATATAAGAGACTACATCCACGAGCATTTCATATGGTCTATTAATGTCTTACAAAACAAAAGTCAGATTTCCAAGAAACCAGCCTAAACTGGTTTCTAATTTCAATTGATGGTAACTATATACAAACTCACGTTCAGTGAAAGTGAAGCTTTCTGTACTTATTTACAGCAAGGGTAATTGGGCTTCATGCAGCGTTAGACTAGGGAGGCTGGCGAGATCCTCTTCACAATGGTACTACACAAGAGATGTGATTTTACATGTTGGATGCAGAATAGCTGTTATCTCTGTGGAAACAAATATGTGCTATATTCTTGTACAAGTAGGAGCTCTGGAAACTCATTTAAAGTTGTCCCTCTGTTTTAAAAGGGAAATATTGATCTATTTTAAACTTTCAAAATTAAGTTGACTTTAATTGCAGTGATTTTAGTGTCACATGGAAAAAAAATTACTTTGAATAAGGCTTGAATACCACTTTGTTGTCAGTAATTTATGGTTCATAACTGAAATTTACTTCTATATTTAATGCTTAGAATAAATACGGAATCTTTAAAAAGAAAAAAGAACAAATTTGAGGAGTGAATGGTGCACACTGTCAATATGATACAAAGAAACTTAGACCCTTGGGAACTATTTTTCAACCCTAAAAATACGAAAAAGGCGGTATGATCTTAAGAGTTGTAAAAGCAAAATAAATCTAAGAGCTTGGAACTGACTTTCTAGTGTACAAGAATATAAATTGCTGCTGCTTCTTGAATTGACATTTATTTACCATTTTGCAGTATGAGAAAGAGCTTCAAGATTAGAACAGAGAAAATTAAATTATGTTTCTGTTCCTTTGGCTACCAGGAGGATTGTGTTTTAAAGATAGCTTTAAAGGTACATGGCCACTGGTAAAGGCCAGTACCTCACTAGATGTAGTTTATTCTTAAATGAGCTGCCATGGAATCACTCAGCCAGAACTAAAGAATCAACCAATTTTGTTCCCTACTAAAGAATTACTTATTTCTGAGGAACATTTAGAAATGTAAATAGTATGTAGATAATGTTGTCACTTTGGGGGCTGTTAAGAAACTTCATATTAAAATCCAAACTCCAGCTGAGGATGCAGCTAAGAAATGCAGCAGTTCCATATCTGAAGCAGCACTGTTTTAAATTAGGTGAGCTTTTCCACAAATAGCACTTTAATGAAGCAAAGATAATTAACTGTGTTCTGGGTAGACTGAGTTTCCTGGCTACAAAGATTCATTGCAACTGTTTATAATGTTAATAGCTTTAAATGTCTTTTATTAATACTGCTTTAGGTAGATTTTCTATTTAGTATTTAAGCAAGTACTCTGACCAAGTAAATACCTTGGGTCTCAGTGAAAATCAGGGGGATGAGATTGTAATAAAATGTATAAGGTTATTAAAAGGAGGGTTGCTTCATGGCTTTGATTTCATACTAAGCATTTAGTTATTAAAACAGTTATACCCAGGTTTCTGTCAGACCTGTGGGAAATAACAATTTTCATAGCTGTTTAACTGACAGTGACTGACCCAAAATACAGTGTTTACTTTTATCCCGATACAAAATACATTTTCATTCCTACAAGTCTTGCTGAATTTATTAATAGATTCTTTTTTTTTTTCTTTTCTGTCAAGTCCCTATAATCTAAATTGCCCTGAGAGAAGATAGGGTGTGAGAGGAATATGTTAAAATTACCAAATAAAGCGTGGAGTTGGAAAATATTAATTAAGTATAAGAGAACTGACATGTCATAGAATTAGTATGAAAAATGAATAATACAAAAAAGCTGTGCAATATGAAGTAATCTGAGCATTTTGAACAGCAATCAGTACCAGATAATTCTAATTTCTAATAATCATATCAGGAAGATTTAGGAAAAAAAGGGGCACTGAAACTGGGAACTGCAGAAATTTATTTTATCCATTATGCTACCACATGTTGAAAACTGTGGTAATTCTGAACATGGAAGACTGGTTTGCCACTGAGAAGTGTGGTGTTTTAATTTTGTAGCTGATTTTTCTGGGAAAGGCCAACCAGTCAGCAGCTGCAGCTCCTTCCTCCTCACTTGCACAATGGGAAGTGCCTTTCTGTGCTGGCATGCAAGGACAGACACTGTGGCTGAGTCTCAGATGATTAACTGTCTAAGAAAAGCTTTTTCAGAGCCTCTCCTAAGCATCCTCTGGGAGGGTGCTTGCACTCACACAGAGACTCACTGAAATCACAGGAGCTTTCTACAAGTCCAAATCTGTTTCTTCCTAAAACAGTTTCCAAAACCATGTTTTATGTGAAGAGCACAACTTACAAGTTTCTGTAGCACATCTTAGCATTGCAGCTTTGCAATGAACTAGGAGAGAGCACAATCACAGTTTCATTGTCTGTGTATCAGAAAATATCTTGACTTTGTGCTTTACATTTCTGCCATACATGGTGCTTATTTAATAGGAGGTATAAACCATAAGCAAAGATAAGCATAGGACATCTTGGACAGATGTCTCATTTTGTTGATTGCTGAGGAGGGTTTCTTGTATACAGTAGCTACTTTAGTAGCTCTGGAAGAGCAATTACCTTTGAGCTGCAGTCATTCAAGTAGGGCTGTAGTGCTAGATCACATAGGCAGTTTAGGAACAGCAAGAAAAATTGCTTTGTCTGGAACAGACTAAATGACCCTTCATCCCAGAATCATGTCTTTGATAGCCATCTCTAGAAAAAGATGATAAGGAAAGGCTTCATACAGAGCGGTACTTCCCTTGATAAATGCCCTCACTTTGGAGAAGCTGTAGTGCAGGTATTTCCTGAGGTGAAAGCTGTTGCTGCATCTTTTGTATAACAGTCCTCAGCACACTTTCATCCATGATTTGTGTAACTGTCTTTGTAGGCATTTATATTTTTGACATCCACAGCATCTCATGGCAATGAGTTCCACAGGTTTATGCACTGTGTGGAGAAGTATGCTTCCTTTGTTCATTTCAAAGCTTCAGCTTATTTAACAGGAGGGTATAAAGCGTAACCACAGATCTATATAGCAGAGACACAGGGCCATAATGGAATCTCCTAAATACAACTGAGTAAAAATGAAGTAGAAACTTAGAATATAATGAAGTGATTCTTCTCATTATAAATCATCTATTCTTTCCTAAATTAATATCCTTAAGAAAAACAGGATCTGAAAATAAATTGAAGGAAGTTAAACACAAATGTATACCAAGGCAAATCTCTTCTATCAGTGACTCTGTTGACCTCCTAGCTAAGTTAATAGCAAAAGTCTGATAACAGGGAGCCCAGAACTCTAAAATGCTCTTTGTTACTGATACAGTCCAGCCTTATTTGTGGTTGTAGCAATAGAAAAATTTCAGTGAGTTCTCTGCAGGGTAATTGAGCTCTTTTCGTTAGCTCATTGTTAGAGGCAAATGCTAATTAATCAAGCCTACAAACCACATTTCTTATGAAAGGTCTACTAAGCAAAGGTTTGTGCTAGACTACATAAAGAGTTCCCTCTGGTGTAGTGTGAACTCCAAGACTGTCTGAACATAGGCACTAGGACTCTGGGCTGTTAAACCTCAAGACTTCTTTCCTGTAAGAAGTAATGAGGATGCAGCAACACTTGATCCAGCAATATTTTTGCATTAAGACAGCTATAAAGTAACATAGGCGTTCCTTCCTGTGTTGGGTTAATTTATAATGAACACTTGTTCAATACTGCAGCTTTATTTGTGGCAATGAGAAAATTTCCTCTTTCACTCATGAGCATGCAGCATTGAAACAAATCTGTAAACCTGCTTTTTCTGAGAGGCTAGCTTATGGTATTTATTTGCAGATTAGCCTCCGAACACAAAATTTTATACTTGTCTATAATTTCTTTTAACATTGGAAATCTGGAGCAGTTCTTGTACTAAACACCATCAACTATTTACTTTGGCAGCAAACTTAACTGGGCAACTCTGGGAAAAGGGAAAGGGAAGCGAACAGTAGGGGCCATGTATGTCAGCTTCTCCTTTTCCAAATGCTTTTTATCTCCTACAGTTTCTGGGATAAAATTTTTTTATTCATTCACTCTATTCACATAAAACTATTGGTCAATTTTTTTGGAGCATCTCACTCAACTAAGCCAACTTCTCTGGTTTTGTAATGTGTTTTTTGTTAATTAGGATACTAGAAGTCAGTCTGATGATCTGCTTTGGTGTTGGAAATTTTTTTTCCACCAGTGCGATAAATTAACAGAAAACAGGAGGTTATCTTTGACTTACTTTTAGCATCATGGAGATGTATTAAAATACACATCAGCTATTGTAATTCCTACAAAAAATGTATGAAAGTTTTGTTCATTACAGCTGGTGGCTGGTAGATCAAAATAGTCAATGTCTGAAAGTAAAGATATCAAAGCTATTATTCATACACTTTCGGGGATGAAGGGATGATACCATCTTTTTTGTGTGTTTCTGTTTCTAATGCACTTGCAGAGGAAAGGTGATAGTAGTCAGAGGAATGGCCTGAACATATAAGCAAGCTGAATAACTAGATGGAGGGACCATTTAATTTTCCGCACTGGATCCATTTAGTTGCTTATGCTAATGAAAGTATGCTTGCTGCTTTTATTATGGCCTGTACTTGTCTTCACCTGCATGTCTTGATTAAAGGCTTGAATGCTGATGAACTTATACTGATCTGATTACACTCAGAACATGCCAACAGATAGGGTGAGAGAAGGGAGGTGGACATGATTCTCAAAATACAAAAAAATACAGTCCTGCCATCTTCAAATTCCCTCTACATTGCAGATTTTCAAAGATACAGGTGTGTCTTGTGGTACAGTTTTAGGATCTGGTATTTGATAGAAAAGTCACTTCACTGCTCACTAGCAGAGCTGGGAACTTAAACACTAAGCCATCTGTATGCCCCTTCCAGAAAGAAATTAATATTCTTTTCTCTTAATTTATGTGAAAGAAGAAATAAAAAAGACCTAGGAGTAAATCATAATAAAGCAGGTGAAGAAAAAGCTCAATATTTAACAAGTTCAAGATACAGAAAATCGTATTAAAAAAGGAACTCCAAATCTTTACAATGGTCCTAGAGAAAGAAGTATTTCTGTAGGGAATATTTAGAAGGAACTTGTTGTAATGTACTTGGTCTCTGGTATGAAACTGGAAAGCAAGAGGGACATACCTCTTATATTTGTTGTCATAAGCTTTATTCTACATTTGCTTTTCACAAGTTACATAGTTAGAGGAGTGCATGCTTGCTGTCTAAAGCCAAGAACTGCTTCCCTTCATGTTTTATTTGAGTTGGACATGATTATAAAACCGGAAACGCAGATAAAATTGCTCCTAACACTTAGGAGATTTTGAAGCCCGCAAAAAGGATTTAGTGTTTACAATGGGAGTTTAACAGGTTGTAAGTCATGGAAGTCCAAAACTGCTGTCCTTAAAACCACCATTTGCCTACCTATAGATGTGCACATGAATTCCAAAGTTCCATTCATTGTTAACCTTGTAACATCTGGAATGCCTAAAAGTAAGTTTTTGGGCAAACCAGAAGTACTACCAGCTTACAGGGCTAAGAAACTCAGTATTCAGCTAAAGATCAACTCCACGTAAGACTCGCAAGTTAGGTGTTCTCTTGCTTATGTTGCCAAAGAGGACCACTCTGATAAGTATACTCAAAACATATGAAGCTTTGTTAAAAGTATAGTGATCAGTTCTTTTTTCTTCAAAACATGGCAGTTGAACTATTGATAGTGATATCACCACCCTTTGAATACCACCAATTGCTGAGATGACAGGTGATGAGGAATCTACCTCAGGATTTGAGAAACCCATGTTTAATTGCCCTTTCCTTTCTCATGGAAGAATCAATGCTTTTATAGGGAACTATTTGAACTCCCTGGTAGGGAAAGAGAAGAGGAGGGGAAGAAGACCTTTTAAAGTTGGGTTACTTTGCACAGAAGGAGAGAAAGAAAGGTTAAATGGAAATCATGACTGTTTAGATTAAAGATTGCCCTCTGATTTCTATATATTTTACATTTTCCAGTCACTCGATGAGTGCATGTTCCACACAATGTGGAAGTCAGGCTTTGTCCTTCTATGATGACTGTCATAAGTGCTTAGATACAATTATTCCTTCTTGTATCTCCTCTCCTTTCCAAACCTGTTAGTCTTCTCCAGACAATGAATTGAATTTGCTAGACAGAGATCTGCTATCTCCTTCAGGTTATAAATCATGGTAGCTTGGACATTCTTCTGAAAACTGGAGGTTTAGCAGTTCAAGAAGTCTCCTTTTTTTTTTTTTTAACTTTCTTAGAAAAAGGTGTATTTTCAAAAGCCTAGGTGAAGCTATTAGAAAACAGTGGAAGTGTCTTTGTGTATGGGTAGAAAAGACATCTCCTTTCTAGTTTCGAAGAGAATAAGTGCGCTCCCTCTCCAGGCTTCTGAGAATGACGGAAGGCAGCTACTGTGGGGAAGAGATCAAGCTACAAATAATCTTGCATTTTTAAGGTTTTTAAACTATGAAGAAGAAATTTCTCAAGGACACAAAGTATCTCACACTTTTTTTTTTTAATTGCAAGGTTGGTCAAACACTGGAACAGGCTGCCCAGAAACACTGTGGAGTCTCCATCTGTGAAGATATTCAAAACCTGACTGGACATCATCCTGGGTGACCTGCTTTAGCTGCCCCTGCTTGAGCAGGAGTGTTAGACTAAATGATCTCAAGAGGTCCCTGCCAACCAAAATGATTCTGTGCCCAGTAAAGAGGCTTAAGCCCCAGAGAATAATCCCATTACTAACATTTCCTAAATGCAAGTAGTTTGTCAGCCTAGGTTTTTGGAATCTAGTACGATGTGCCTGTCTCCCCCTCTGAATTGTAGGGGAAATCTGTATACTTTATTCATGCATGTGGAACCATCTACAACACCCACATACTTAGAAGTTAGATTTTATGATGACTTAAGTCCATGTCGGTTATCAATTTGAGAGGACATTGTCTCATCTTGTTTGGGTATTTGCTAACACATAAATAGAAAGCAGGTTCTTAGCTGACAATTTTTGTTTTAGGGAAAAAAAGAATTAAAGGTAGTCATTACAGTATTCCAAGAATACAATTGTTAGTAATTAATGGGAAATGACACAAAACCCCAGCATAATTAATTAATTAACATGTGAGTTTAAGTTTAATCTTAAACTCCTAAATTAAATTTAAATTCTTCAGTTGAAGAATAAAGCCCATGTTCTCTACTTCAGATTCTATCACTCATTGGCATGAGTTCTCTCAGTCTGTGACCTGAGAGACTAACTAGTCTAACTTGACTAACTTGACTTCAATATAAATTTTATTTTTAGTACTTAAAGGAAATGTGAATCATATGCAGTCATTTTCCCTTTGCAAGCTATCCTAATGGTTTAAAAGAGATAAAATATGGAGCAAAGTAGGCTTCTGAAACTTTATTTTTGTAACAGCCATTTATAGTTTAGACTAGAGAAGGAGGTGACTTGCAGTTGAAGAATAGTGTGGAGGCCTTGTTATTATTATTCCACATCACACTTTATACCTGTCAGCTTTTTAGGAAAATAAGATTCCTATAGAATGTCTAAAAGCAAACTGTTGGGCAGAGAAATGTTTGCCATCATTTTTTCACAACAGAAAAGGACATTTCCCAAGGCAGAAGTTTGCCCCAGCTCCTTTGTCTTAGAAGAAGCTAATATATTGAAACTATTCTTCAAAGCTTTATTAAATCCTAAATCCAATAAAAAGGGCTTTATAATGGACTGATAGGGATCATGCTGCTGAATGGAGAAGGTGGGATAGGAGGTGGAGAGGAAAACAGGGTAGAAGAAACAGACAGAAAAAGGGAGGGATGAAAAAATCCTAGTGTCTGAATTCTCTGGGAAAGAGGGATGGCTAAGGGGACATTTTTCCTGCTTGTTAGAATTAGCCATGATAGTACAGGTAGAAATGTCACATGGTATAGATACAGCCACTCAACTTCGTATTCTCTCCATTCATTTCAGGGCTGCATCTGCCTCTGCTCTTGATACTTTCAAATTCTTTTAGCCCAGAACAGAATAAAGTTAGAAGGAGGAAAAAATAAAATAATAATAAAAAAAGCAAGTAGGGAAAGAAAAAAAGAGTTTAGGGAGGAAAAAAAATGGAAAAAGGCAATTGAGACTGAGAAGAGGGCCAGCTGGTAACATTAATGTCCTTGCTGAGAAAGCTGAGGAAATGAAGAGTCAGAGAGGAGGGCTATGAAGTGGAGTTAGAAATACACAGATAAGAAAAGAGGCAGGAGGAAAAAAAATCAGTTCTGGGAGAGGATTAAAAAGCAGGAGAATGTGAAAGTGGTGGCATATTCACTAGTCAGCTGAAGAGTGTCTGTGTCTTCGGTGAAATTTCTGGGAAATGTTGGATTTCTGAATTTCAGAAAAAAAATTGGATTTTCAATATGACCCTGACAGGTCTGTGGATACTTGCAACAGAAGACAAGGGGAAAGATGGGAAAAGGCAACTTATAAGTGGTTATTTGGAACACGGTGTTAAGCGTATGAAAGAATAAATTATTATGTCCTGAATGTTTGTATACTGCAAGGTTTTAAAAAGTATCCTCAGGCTTCCCTTGTGCTTGTTTTAAGTCACGTGAACACCATTTGGTTTTGCTGTATTTAAATAAAGGTGGTTGAAGATATTTGTAAATAATGTTGTTTCTTTATGGAGCAGGTAGAAAGAGTAGGAGCATCACCAAAAATAACTGGCATATAGCAAGGCCTTAGCAGAGGTTGACAAGAGGACTCCAGTAGGTTTTCTTAACAACTGATGACAAGGGCAAGAATGGAAAGACTAATTCAACTGACATTGTGTTTGTATAAGCCTTGTCCATTTCTGGGAAAGAAATGCAGGCAAGACCAAAGATGCTGAGAGAAGGTAGTAAGGAAGCTCAAGAGGTGTGAATTTGTATGAAGACCTTAGCCTCCTCCCACTTTCCTGCTACTACAACTAAAGCAGGGTAGCTCTGTTAATGAAGCTGAGGAGCTCTATACTTTTTAGATTAGGGCAGTACCTGCTTTTGTATAAGCCTTTCTGTATTCAAGGAAACAGAATTTTCTGTGTTACTTGTAAATAAAGAGAATTTTATCAAAACAATTTTATCACAAGAAGTGGCAATGTCACTATAGAAAAAAACAGAATAGTTCCAATCTTCAGGTAATCCTTCAAGTCAAAAGACAACATAGTATTTCAAAACACCTGGACTTTCCTTCTTGGAGGTTTATTAAGTTCTTTGCCCATTGACTTTAAAATAAATTTGTATTCATTTTTTTTAAAAAGGGGAAGAATGGAAAAAACTTTAACAATACTGGTATTTGGAAGTGTGCTTTCATTCCCTTTGGTAGCATAAATAAAGAGGGCAGTGCTAGCTACTTTCTATTTAACTTGGCTTGAGCCAGTGCCATAGGTCAGCAATAACAGCAATCTTTCATATCCTAAGAATAAGCATGTCTAGATTTAACTGCACACCATAAGGAATTTAAAGACAGCATTGTATTCCATGGGTGTGTCACATGTATATTGAATTACAAAGCTACAGTCCTGGGTTTTGAGGTGTCTGAATTGCTTTGTGATTATTCTGTATACTGTCAGCTCTGCTATTTACCAGTTCAGATCTCTCAAGGATCTGTGTCCTGTTAAACTTTATATTCTTCAACTCTACTAAGCACCCAGTACTCTGGAACATTTTGGAAGAAATGTTAGCAGCTAAAACATGAACTCTGAAAGTCAGAAGTAAATATACAAACATATCTACACCTGCTACTAAAGAATGGAGTTTGGTGAAGGCATGAACTCCAGAAATTGATTCCAGGTTAAAAGTTGCCCTTCCCATTTCGTCTGAAGTCCAGTGACTGATGGACCTCTAGCTTTGTAGATCCACAGGCCAGAGCTTCCTCCAAAGTGAGGAGCATATGCTAATGGAGTCAGGGAGACAAAGTCATGTCCAGGAGTCTGTTGCTTAGAGTCTTGTTTCTTTTAGAGATTTCCTACACAGAACTTGTTTGTTTGAGCTGTGAGCCTGAGTTAATAGTTTGTCTCTATTGATATTTTGAGCGCCAGCTTTCTGAAAGCTATACAATGAACTCCATTAAAGACAAGATGCTGCTCCTTCAGCAGCTTGACAGTAGTACAAGTCTTACACCTTAGGCCTAGGCTTTTAGATTTAAATGTTCTAGCTTTCTAATGGCATGGGTGATGAAGCAAATCTTGCAACAGAAGCACTAATTTATCCATTCCTTTGTGTGTGCTCACCCAGGATCTTCACATACACCAACTCACTGAGCTTCTTTGGGTTTGAATTTTCCAGGTGTTGGGGCAGCATAATGAAGAATCTTACCCGAGAGCATTAGTGAAGAATAGATCAGTTATGTTTGTATTTTTATGACAATTGTGGTGATTTTCAATGTGTGGTGATATTTATAAAAATGTATTTATAAGTTACCAACTTTTTTCTGTTAGGTCATTTAATTAATTTCCATAGGCACTTCATGAAAAAACTTTGCAAGGAAGAGTAAGAAAGTGCTACTTTTCAAATTTTAGTGAGTTTCTTATAAAGGCAAGTTATGGTTACCTCTTTAAAAGGTGAGGGACAGGAGGGAGAAAGCTTTAAGGGAGTTTGCAAACAAAAATACTTGTCTTTTCTAAGCCTTTCCCTTTTTCTACCATATTTAATCTTAATTTATTCCCTAAACACCTAGCATTGTACATCCTTTTACCCTATCGTGTACAATAATGGTTTTCATGCAAACATATGCTACTGTAAGTGTAAATAACATTTATAAACTTAAACCCAAGGGATTCTCATGTTTAAAAATAGTGTGATTTTTCTGTCACATGCTAAGCACATCTAACATACTGTTAACATCTGAATATATAGAGAGATTAGAAAAAAGTTTCCTTACAATTATCAAAAGAATTTGACATCTTATCTGGTTTAGATTTTAAATATATTTTCTAATATTTTTCAAATAAAATTCTGTGGAAAAATATTGGTGCTGATGTCAACTAAAAAAGAAAAAGAATATGACCACTGAACACCTAAACTCCTTGTTTGAACCTGGTAGTGAAAAGGTCTATTTTAATTATCTATTGCTATTACTAATTATCAATTGTAAAATACTTTTTGTCTTCAAAGCATACTATATTATGAGAGCCAATGTTTGGAAGCTTGTGCTAGTCAAATTCAGATTCCTAATAAGGCACCTTTTAATAATGAGGATAATTAACCAGTGGTAGAAATTACTTAGGGATGTGGTGTATTCTCCATCACTTGCGATCTTTAAATCAACACTGGATGGCATTTAAAGAGATACATTACATCTTACACAGAAATTATGATCTTGGTGCAGAAATTAGTGCATGATTTGTCTGCTGTAGAGAAGGTTAGAATAGATTATCATTATATTTCCTTCTGGGTTTAAAATATATAATCTAAAAATAATTAGGTGTTGTCTAATCTTAATTCTTAATTAGGATACTCAGCATGAGTTGCTGAGCAGAAAGGTCCAAGTCAGATTAAGATTGAATAAAATTTAAGTTAGAGTACTGTTTTCAGGTTTTAGGATTCTAGCATATGATGGTTAAGGTCAATGCCTGAAAATATTTTGTTATAGTGGGTTTTTGTTCATTATGAAACTCTAATGCTTAATATGTTTGCTTATTAATTTGGAGTTATTTTATATATTTCAATTTATTTTTAAAGTCTCCATCCCCACAACATATGCGTAGGAAAGACAGTTCTTGTTTGTTCTAGGGAGTATGATAGCTTCATTTTTAAGGACTTAATGAAACTGATTCAACAGATGGCCCAAATCCAGGAAATTTTTCTGTGATCTACCAGCTGAACAAAAATGGGAAACAATGGCACAAGGCTTCTACATCCACAACATGTGATTCCAAATACATGGCACACAGATGCTGATCAGCTCTTTGCAAAAAATATTTTTTACTTTCAGAGAGAACAAGAGCATGCTGTTTATAGTGTTGTCACAATTCATATTGATATCATGATTTATGCTAAAAATGCCTTGTATTCTCATTTTTCAGAGAAGACTATAAAACCACAGCAACAGAGCTTTAGCAATTACTCATTCCAGAGACCTAAAAAATATTATTTCTAGCTGTATGGATTCCTTTTAGTTCTAAAAGGGGAAAAAAAATGATTTGTGCTCTACCTTGTCAGTGGTTTCCCGCAAGAATTTATAGGTCAGGTCAGCTAGCAGCTAAAACTAATTATACTTGACATTATTGGTATAGTATTCAAAGTTATATAAATTACATTTATAAGGAAAGCCAATGAGTCCCATAGGTATGAAAACAAACATTAAAATGTTTACAATGCCTCTTGGAAAGAATGATGATAGGATAATATCCCTGCTCATGATATTGCAGTCATGTTTGCATAGTCTCCAATATAAGACCTGTTTTTAAAAGTTTATCTTCTGACTGTTAAAACTAAGATAAAAAAGGGAAAGAAAGGCCTCAGACAAAAAAAAATATTTTTTGCTTTGGGCCGATGTGGAAAGAAGAAGGAAAGAAGAAACAAAATTATACGGGACAATTCTGAGTTATAAAAAACCCACTTTACTTATTATGAAGCTGCTTCCAGTAGTTATTTGCTCCCTAATGGCAAATGGAACTTTCTAAAATAACTAAAAAAATTATTCTTACTCTAATATATTCTTCAATGCAGTTACCTTCTTTTATTTTATACAAATTTAAAAATCTTTAAAAATTACTTGTTAGAAATGATGACTTGCTTTACTCCAAGTGTAGGTGTTTTTAAGGGTAGGTTATTTTGTCCTTGTTTTATTTCACATAAATACCATGGAAATGTCACCTGTATTCCAACTTCCACTTTTTAATGGAGATTCATATGGTAGTATATTGTGTTGGCTTAGGGACAGTCATAATGATTTTAATTCAAATCTCTGCATAGTACAGACCAGAGAATTTTCTCATGTAAACTTTCTTTGAAGTACAATGCATTGAAAATTCACCAAAACCAGTGTTGAATTGTTCCCCTGCTTAATTACACTCAGTGATAAAAATTTACATTTTACTGCTACGCTGAAATGTGTTTAGCCTTTGGATTTTGTTATTCCTTTATGTGCTAGGCTAAAGACCCTTCTATCATAAATTTTCTGTTCCCTAAGTGAGTATTTATAAACTTTGATCAAGTCATGACTTAACTGTCTCTGTCAAGTTAAACATATTTAGATCTTAGAATCTCTTGCTGGCCTGTTTTCTAGTCCTCTGTTCATTCATATGTGGCTGTTCAAATAATATTTTTTCTAGCTTATCAACATATTTCTAGAATTGTCGGTATTAGATCTGGACTCAGTTTTTCAGGAAGCTCTAATTGGTATTTTTTCTTTTATTCATACTAGGCTTTTCTTTTTTTTGTCATTGATGAGTACATAGAACACTGCAAATTAGTTCTATTTCATCACTGGTTATGCTACACTACTCTTTACAACTACTTTTTTTACACCTACTAGTAAATTTTTATTGCGTGAAGTGTGCCAACTTTTTAATTAACCTATCAGAATGCTTCAAATGTGTTGTCTTGCAGATGTTTAAATAATTTACATTTAAAAAACCTCCTTACTTTTGATCCAAATGTTGTTAAAATATATTACAGTTTCATTAAAAATGTTATTTTTTTAGCAGACTATTTTCTGTAAATATTGACTGTTTAATTTCCTATTAAATTCTTTATTAATTGACTGTGGCTTTTTTAAGCGCATCTCCACCAAGTTGTCTGCAACTTCCTGTGTTACAAGACTTAATGATGTTAAATGTTAATGTGAACGTGATCTTGATCTCCTCTTTTGTGATTGTAGGATGAAGCTTATATTCCAGTCCCAGTAGCTGGAATTTAAGCTATATTTTGAAAGATTGTTGTAAAGGAAACTAATTAATTATTATCAGGCTAGTTAAATCATCTGCTTCTTTACAGAAAAGTATAGAAATATTTTTAAACATGTCTTTTTTGATGTAATTAGAGACCTCCACCATTAAAGAAGTAGCGACTGAGGAAACACATGGTTAACTTTATTTTTTCTGTATAAATTATGTTAGACAAGGGTGACAAGTGTAGATCAAGATGGAGAGTGTAAACACTTCTGGCTTGTTACAGTATTGGCATCATCAGTGAAACCAGTGGACTGTATGAAAATCCAGATCCTAGTCAAATAGCCATATTGTAAGTAGTCAAGTCAGGGATATTTGGGGAAAATGTGGCAGAAACACTTTCCTTTTTGAGGGGTCCATGGAAAGACCAGAAATAGTTGAAAAGCTTCGACTCAAGAAAACAAGGGGACCTCATACCTTAAAGCAAACATGCTCTGTTTGTACCATATTTGGTTTGGCCAATGCCAGGACTGATATAAAGCCCAATGTAACCTTAAGACTTGTCTCTGGACATCCATGATGGCTGTGTAACAGGCAGCACTAGGAACCTTTTAAGAAGTATTTCCAAACCACTGCATTTATCTGTCACTCATCATGTCATAAGAGCAGATGGGATACAAGGACCCAATAGGTTGGGCTTGGTTACACTGCAGGCAATATGTGTACGAAAGCTATTTAAAGCTGAATGAGTCCTTGAGGTGTCCGCCTTTTGCTCCCCTTTCAGATGTGCTAGGCAGTTTGCCCTATGTCCAGCTCTGGGTAGACTTGGAAAAACCTGAGCTTGAGACTTCTTTTTATGACAATGTACATGCAGTTAGTGTGTCCTGAAGGAATAGATGCAATAGACAGATGACCACAATCTACTAGAAAGCTAGACTGTTGCACAGTAAAGCAAAAAAAGTGTGAGCATTGAAAAGTGCCAAGGTGAATTAGAGAAATTCTATCAGTTTGACAAATCCTGAAGCAAAACTTCTCTTTGGATTTCTCTGAGGATAATGAGGTTCTGCATACTATTTCCATGACCTTGCACAGAAATGGTGTAATTCCACCCTGATTCACTATAGAGAAAGAACAGTTCATTTACTGAATGTGAATTCTCTTTTTTGCTTGAAAAATATCTGTGGGTATGTCACATTTTTGTGTTCTAGTTTAGTATGTGCACAAACTTATTTAGCCCCAAGCAATGTGTATGCAATTAAAATGAGTTTTCTATTAATATTTTCATCAGTCAGACTTGATCAGTTAATGTTATTGGAAAGTGAATATGGCTGGCTTGAATCATTTAATAATCTGATCAATGAGCTGAGGGAAAGATTCTGGATGTAAATGGTTTACAAATTTCATTTTTAATACCAGGCAATATCCTTATGACTAAAGAACTCTGTCAGAGCAGAGAAAGCAGAAGGAGGTACGTTACAAGCCAGGCAAGCCAAAGTACCTTATCTGTTTGTTCATTTGCTAATCAGCACCTGCCTCTGTTCTCTATAAACATGTACACATGAATACAGATATTTATAAAAAGTGGGATAGAGATGCACTCCAGAGTGGGTTTATGGTCAAGACACTTTTGATCTTAACTATTCCTTAGGAGAGAGACCCACAGACTACCCTTATATTCCTGAAAGACCAAGCAGTAGAGAAAAAGGCAGCCTCTATAAAGCTTACCATTACAAATAACATTTTTATAAGATACTTCTTCCAAATATAAGTGTATATGTTTTGAATGACTTAAAAAAAAAAATTATTTTCAAGTCAAAAACCCAGGCTTTTGTAATTCTTGCTGATTTTTCTCAGCTAGAAAAATTAACATGCAAGACAACTGTTTATTACATTTCAGGTAATAGTAATGCATGTAGTGTAAGTGTGTACATAAAGTTGACAAATCAGTGTCTTCAGTAGTATGTAAATATTTGGTTTGTATTATGTTGTAAAGAAAAGATCCTCTGTTTTCTATTTAAGTAAATGAAAGATAATTGTATGACCTCCTATGATTTTGATTAAAATATACCAATATTTATACTTTGCAGCTGTGCTTCATGTGGTGTTTTAAAGGGATTGAATTCAGTTTTTCCAAAAATTGCTAATTATATTTTACACTAAAAATTTGAATCCAATATGTCATAAAGACCTTTAATTTTTAAGGCCTCTGTCCTATGACTGGATTCATGCCGGTAAATTCATGTCCATCCCTCCTGATTCCATTTATAACATCAGCGTCTAAATTAAGAAGTACAAAACAGCAGATTAATATTATTAACTAGAAGGGTGAAGGCAGAGAGTAAGATGGATTATGGGATCCACTGGAGTCAACAATAAAAATTCCAGTGCTGTTCTGTCACTTGGTATGATCATGCAATTCTTTTTGAGAAGAAGTGTATGGGTTCACTGAACATTTTCAACGAAAGAGTTGTGGTCTGCAAGCTTCCATTAAGAAAGAGGAAATGATATAATATTTACTAAATTGATAAGAAACCTATTGTCATTAAAAGTATATTAATAATTAAATGAATTCTGCAGCTTTTCTAATGATATGCTTCAGGAAGGCAAGGATGCAATTTTTGTCAAATATTTAGCCTAAGCATACTTGAAAATTGCTTCTGAATTCCCCTTCCTTTTTCTGAGAACTTTATGATGCTCCTTATTGCCAGCTAAATATGTAGTCCATACTAATAATAACACTTTGTCTACCAGTTAGTTAAAATTCTACTGCTGCTGGACCTTTCTCTAGGGAGGACACTATTCAACAAAACCTGAAGCTACCTCATGTTAAAGAGATAACTCTAGTCAATCTATCCACTTCAGTTCCCTCAATAAAAAAGACAATATGCTAATAAGTATCACTTGAGAATAAAAATTGAAATAATCACTTATGAATTTATCCACAGCTGACAGCTTTATTAATCTCTGTAGCTGCTGTCATTTGATAAAGAACAACATATAATAAAAACTCTGCGAATTACCTAATTAGGTATTCTGCAGCAGAAGCTCTGCTATTACAACAGCCAGTAATCAGGTGAAAAACCAAAACAATAACATTTGTCTTGGAAAGGAATAGCTTTTTGAAAATCTTCCTCATTTATGATGATCTAGATACAAACCAATGAAAGAATAATGATTCATAGTCAACAGCAATATTCTGGCATGTAGCTGTTATTACTAATAGATGAAGAAGAATCCTGACACTTGACAGGAAGTCCCTCTTCCAAAAATACCCTGGTGAACATTTGTTACAGCATGCACAGAAATATATCCCAGAACCTGCAAGCACTCTATCAGGAGAGCAAGCAGGACTTGGAGAGTTTAGTTTATTTATAGATTTACATGACTTTCTTCATTCTTTTGTCTTTCTAAGGAGACATATAACTAATTTCAATAGAGCTGAATCCAGTGGAAAGCCTTCCAGTGCAATTCCTTCCAAACACTAATAATGCTTGAATCAGTCATGTATCTTGTGTAATGGGGATGGTTATTATCTGTTCATTGGTAGACATCTTAGTATGAGCTAGTCACTACAAGTTAGGACAAAATAGGACTTTGTTCACCTCATTCTGAAAAAAAAAATAAAATAGATCTTGAGGAACTCTGACTAAAAGTGTCTACTTCCTTCAGTTGATAATAAAGGGAGCCTAGGCTAAGAAGCTAACATTGCAAACACCTGAAGTTACGTGTGATGCCTCTAAAATGTGTTCTTCCATTGTGTTTACTGGTGGCATGTGTAGCTTTATCTCATCATCAGAGAGTCACAGATCCTATAGTCCTTCAGTTAATATATTAAATACTGTGGGAATGAAATCAAGTAACTACAAAGTTTTGAAACTTCAGTAAATCTGCTTTTTCACACCAGATCTTTAGTCTCATCTCTTTTGCAGATGGAACTCAAAACTGTTTTAATCATCTTTACTACCTTTAAAAGACTTAAAAGGACATTAAAAGTGGGGAAAAAAAATCCCTGTACTGGGTCTGTCTGGGATAGAGTTCACTTTCCTCACAGCAGCCCATATAGTTCTGTGTTTTGCATTTGTGGCTAGAGAAGTGTTGGTAAAGCACCAATATTTCAGCTGAGCAGTGCTCACACAGCACCAAGGCTGTCTTTCCAACCCTCACCCTGCAAAAGGCTAGTAGGATGGGGGTACACGGGAGGTTGGGAGGGAACATAGATAGCCAGAACAGCTGACCCAAACTGACCCAAAGGGTTATTCCATACCATATGACATCATGCTCAGCAATCAAATGAGAGGGAAAGGAGGAAGGAGGGAGGGACATTTGTCCTTATGGTGTTTGTTTTCCAAAGCAACCACTATATATACTGAGACTCTACATCCTAGGAAGTAGCCGGATATCTGCTTACTGATGGAAAGTAGTGAATAAATATCCTTTTTGCTTTGTTTCCATGTATGGCCTTTGCTTTTCTTATTAAACTACCTTTATCTCAATCCATAAGCTTTTTAATCTTATCTTCTCCTCCTGTCCTGTTGAGGAGGGAGAGTGAGAGAGAGACAGAGTGGGGGGTCTGGCAGCCGGCCAAGGTCCACCCACCACAAAATCAAAAGCCGTATGAGGGGAGAGCAGTGGATATTGTCTATCTGGACATCAGTCAGGCCTTTGACACTGTCTTCCATAAGGTCTTCATAGAGAAGCTGTTGATGTATGGGCTGCATGAGCAGACAGTGAGGTGGACTGAAAACTGGTTGAATGACTGAGCCCAGAGGGTGGTCATCAGCAGCACAAAGTCTAGCTGGGGGCCAGTAACTAGTGGTGTACCCCAGGGATCAATAGTGTGCCCAGTCCTGTTCAACATCTTCATTAATGATCTAGATGATGGGGCAGAGTGTACCCTCAGCAAATTTGCAGATGACACCAAACTGGGAGGAGTGGCTGATAGGCCAGAGGGTCATGCTACTATCCAAAGTGACTTCAACAGGCTGGAGAAATGGGCTGACAGTAACACCTCATGAAGTTCAACAAGGGGAAGTGCAAAGTCCCTCACCTGGGGAGAAACAACTCCATGCACCAGTACATGCTGGGGGCCAGCAAACTGGAAAGCAGCTTGGCAGAGAAGGACCTGGGGGTCCTGGTGGATGCATGGTTGAACATGTGCCAGCAATGTCACCTTGCTGCAAAGAAGGCTAAGGATTTCCCGAGCTGTATGAGGAGGAGTGTTGCCAGCAGGTTGAGGGAGGTGATCCTGCCCCTTTGTTCGGTGCTGGTGAGGCCACACCTGGAGTACTCTGTCCAGTTCTGGGCTCCCCAGTACAAGAGAGATATAGACATAATGGAGAGAGTCCAATGAAGTGCCACAAGGATGATCATAGAATCACAGAATCATAGAATCATTTAGGTTGGAAAAGACCTTCAAGATCAAGATAATAAAGGCACTGGAGTGTCTCTTCTATGAAGAAAGCCTGAGAGAGGTGGGACTAGAGAAGAGAGGGCTCAGGGGGGATCTTATTAATGCATGTAAATACCTGAATGGAGGGTGCAAAGAGGATAGAGCCAAGATCTTGTCGGTGGTGCCTGATTACAGGACCAGAGGATATGGGCACCAACACACCAACTATTCTATTCTATTCTATTCTATTCTATTCTATTCTATTCTATTCTATTTTATTCTGAAACACAGGACATCAGAAAGACATCAGAGAACATCAGGAAATACTTTTTCACTGTGGGGGTGGAATTTCCCTGGAATAGATTGCCCAGGGAGGTTATGTTGCCTCCCTCCGTAGAGATTTTCAAAAACTGTCTAGACACTGTCCTGGGAAACTGGCTTTAGCTGGCCCTGCTTGAGCAGGGGGCTGGACCAGATGACCTCCAGAGGTCCCTGCCAACCTCAACCATTCTGTGATTCTGTGATTCCATGATTCTGTGAGTCTGTGCTGAAAGCATTTTCTTTCTAGAGCTGCTTGTTTGTCTTCAAGGTGTGGTCAAATAATTTCTTTCCCTGTGGGTGTAATTAAAGAAGTTGCTAGAGAACTATGTAGCAAGGGCTAGAGATTTATTTGTTTGTTTGTTCGTTTGTTTATTTATTGTCAATTTGAAATGTTCAAATAAGAAAATGTATACTACCATCCTAACATCTTCAAGAAGTCTCAGCTCCATGTTTTATTTATTCTTTCTCTGCAGCATCTCCTGTGGCATAATATTGTGTCATTTTATCAACTAACTGCTAGATGTTGTCATGGTGCTCTTCCATGTCTTAAAGCTGATGGCAGCATTGAGTTTTTGTTGCATAGAGCATCCAGTGACTGATGGTTGTATAAAATTTTCAAATTCAAGGTTGAGATGAAATTTAAGAATTTTTAAGGTAAGCAACAAAAAGAGACAATGAATTTTACTTCAATAAAATGTTTTTAATATATGATTTACTTTCACTAATACAATTTTTTTTGCTTCCAGTCTATATATTCAAGGCAGGGTTTGGCCTTTACTTTCAATAGCATTCAAAGTACAAATGTGGATGCAGAATGAAATAGTTACCTATTCAAAAGGGAGCAAACTGTGTAACTTATTCTCCACACAACCCCCTCCCAAAACAGTTCTTGGAAGTGTACTGGTTAATAAAATATTCTACAGGGTTATGGCCCAACCTACATTATGGATTGGGCCATACCTCAAAAATATTTATTTTCATCTCCTGGGAGGCTGACATGATTGACAAACAACTGAGGGCAACTCTACCTGCCTGATTTCTACTGAGATTCCTGTCTGAAAAACATCTGTAACCATGTGAAGAAGAAAGACCTGCTACTTTAGGCCCAGTCAGGTATCACTAAAGAGAAGTTGTCATTCAGAAGTGTATCATTTCCCGTACAAATGGCATCTCAGTGGTACAGTTACTAAATAAGCACAAATTTATCCTTATTTCCAGGCACAAATCCAACATTTTACTGCAGTGCATATCTTTGTAATCATGTGCATTAACAAAAAAAATTGGTATTTATTATTATCTGAGTCTGTTCAATATTTGAATACTCATTAGTCTTCCTGATGAGAATTCCTTGGTTCTCCCTTTGCTCTCATTGATCTCATTAGATCTCTTTAAGCAGAAGACAAACAGAACTGCTTGAATATCTGGAATACTAGGGTGGATTGGTTTTATGTTCTCTAACATAATTTTCAGATATAAGGCATTTCTTCATTCTGCTTGAAATACTTTGTTCACTCTTGTTCATCTGACAGTGCTAGAAAGGAACTTTCAGGATGTAAAGCTGAAATGACGCAATTCAAAGACTCTTTTCTCCAACACATAAAAATGTTTAACTTTTATGTAGTATTCAGGACAAATTGTATGTGTTGATATCTTACTATTTTATTTTGCCTCTAATTGTATTGATTTTTTAAAATTTATTTATTTCCTTCTTAATTGTAATGCTGTGAATATTTCCATTTTGCTTTTCAATTTCGGTTAGAGCTTTTGGCAGCTCTTCTAGTTTTGTCTTCTTCTATGCTGTAACATAAAAAATTGGGAACTTCATCAGTTGACTAGGCTTTGCAGTTATGCAGACTTTTTAACAAAAAGGTTGTTGGGTTTTTTTGAGTATATTGTGATCATCTGTTTTCCTGAACTGTCTTTCTTCTCTGAAAGTATCACTGATGAACATATCTCTTTGGTTTAAGTAAGTGCTACATCTGTGCATAATCTTAAAGCTGACTATAACAAAGTACATTCAAGTTGTCCTTTTCCAGGACTTCGAGACTATTCTCTGTTCATTCTATGAAAAACTTAACAGATTTTATTCCAGATAGTTGATGATATTAATACCCCATACAAGTATTGAAGAAGAGACCATTTATATAATTTATACAATAATAACATGAGAATTTTAACTTTTCCAGCTTAGGTTACTAAATATATGTACAGATATGAGTAATACCATTGTGTTAGGAATGAGTACTAGAAAAAATGGGTATTTATTTGCTTATAATGCATTTTGGTAAGAGAAGTGGATATGAAAATGATATGCATAATAATATGGATAACAGAAATTCAGGAAAAAAGCACAACATTTATTACCTTTATATTAGTAGAAGACACACTGCTCGATCCTTACACACAATTACCTCTGTCAAATAGTTTTCCACATTCTCCTTATTCCTGGAGTGAATTCTTTTTTTCTTAAGGGTGTAGGAAATCCATGTATATATAAGGAGAAATGGAGAGTTTAGTCAGTAAACTTCACCAGGACTTTCAGATTCAAGCCCATCTGAACACTAGTAGAGGACATAATATACTAAAAAAGAAGAAAGATAATTCATAGAACAAAATATTCCAGAAGATGTAATGTAGATATAATGTCTGAAATATTAACATCTGAACATTTTTTACCACAAATAAATAATTTCTACATTTTCAATTATTTTCATTTTATTGGTCATGAAGAAAACCATTGTGTGCTGGTTTGGCTGGGATAGAATTAATTTTCTTCACAGTAGCTAGTATGGGGCTGTGTTTTGGATTTGTGACCAAAACTGTATTGACAACACAGCGATGTTTCAGTTACTGCTCATTCACTCCTTACCCAGAGCCAAGGGCTTTTCTGCTCCTCACCCCACCCCACCAGCGAGGAGCCTGGGGGGGCACAAGGAGTTGGGAGGGGACACAGCCGGGACAGCTGACCCCACCCGACCCAAGGGATATTCCAGACCATAGGACGTCATGCTCAGCAAGTAAAGCTGGGGAAAGAAGAAGGAAGGGGGGATGTTGGGAGTGATGGCGTTTGTCTTCCCAAGTCACCATTAGGTGTGATGGAGCCCTGCTTTCCTGGAGATGGCTGAACACCTGCCTGCCCATGGGAAGTGGGGAATGAATTCCTTGTTTTGCTTTGCTTGCGTGTGTGGCTTTTGCTTTACCTATTAAACTGTCTTTATCTCAGCCCACGAGTTTTCTCACTTTTACCCTTCTGATTCTCTCCCCCATCCCACCGCGGGGGGGAGTGAGCAAGTGGCTGTGTGGGGCTCAGCTGCTGGCTGGGGTTAAACCACGACACATTGCAATGGGTGTTTTTGGAAAATTTTTTTATTTGGTAGATAAGGTTCAATTTTAATGAAATCACATTTCCATAGAAGGTGGATTTAAAAAAAAAAAAAAAAAAGAAAAAGGTTTCTTTAGAACTGGAAAAAACCCCAATGATTTCCTCTCATAACAGTCAGAAAAGGTGAACTCTGCTTTGAACATCTTCTGTTAGCTGTTGACTTTCTTCATTTAGGAAATACATTAGAGAAACAAACCCTATCATGGCAATACATACCTACTGACCATGTATTTTCATTCAGTTATGCAGTTGCACAACATTCGTGGCAGTTTGAGAAATCCCATTGTCTTCTCTATTGCTGGTGTCTCTGTTTTTGGAGTTGAAAATAATTAAATGGTATGAATGGAAAGGGTTTTTTTCTGAAAACAGCCTTTTCCAACATTAAAAACAATACAAAACAGATGAGATCTAGGCCAAATAAAATATCTTAAGATCTTTTTTCATATTTTTCATACAGTAAAATGACTGCCTGAAAATGGCATTAGTAAAACTTGTAAAAGTGATATTTAGAAACAATAACTTTACATAATATTCAATGGAATGCATAAACATAATTTAAAAATAAACTAAAAGACCAAGGTGTTATATAATATCATTATCTCATTATTCATAATTCATTATCTCATTATCTCTTTATTCATAATTTTTTTCTTCCTTTTTGATAATTTCACCTCTCCAGAGTTATATGTCTTTTCATACACTTAATCCAAGAAAGTATGTACCCAAAGTAGTTCTTATCCAATATAATGCACAACATATAAGAAATATGAAATAAACTAAATATTCCTTTAGCAAGAGTTTGTTATTTGGCATTTATGCAGTGAAAATGTATTTAAACCTGACTTTCCCAAAGGCTACACTTACTGTAATAAATTGGTAACATTTTGGAGCCAAATTAGGTAATCCTTTCTTTTTTTGTTTGTTTCCAGATCTGTTTCCACACTTGTTCACACATTTATCTTTGATATAACTGTGGACCTCTATTTCAAGCTTAGTTTAGTTAAAATCTTAAATGTATTGGATGATTGATTGCCTTTCTGGACTTAAGTCTACCATGAAAATTGGCATGACCTGACCTTGTAATGTTCTATCTCACTGCCCTGTCATAGCAATTTGAATGAGACCCATATTTTAATAGCCATTTATACTGTTCCCAAATGCCAAGCCCAGTCAGCTTGGCCATGTCCTTTACAATTATGAGTTGAATCGCTTCCTTCTGCTGAGGAATGGCTTTTATGCTACGTTATAACCTGATATAGATTTTGCTGTATTTCCTTGCCTTTCAGAGTAAGAGTGGGAAAAACACATATCACATCAATTATAACTTTATTCTTCTCCTATCCCTCCTCCTCCCAATCTTATACTTGATTTTTACACTGTTGGTGTCTGGGCTGGTAGAAAAGCTAAATGTTCCAGATTCTGCCTCTCCCTTTCTTGTGCACAGCACTAACACAGAGCTTCCATTTCTCCAGTGTCTTCCAGAAAGGTTTTATACCAAAATGAACAGCACGTTGGGAAGCAAGCCACCTATTTCCTTTGCTTTTGGAAGTGTTGAGAGAAGATATTGAACATAAATTTTAATTCTGGTTCCTTTCTATTAAGAAATTCTTTGTTATCCATAAGAAGGCTGAAAAAAATAATACTGCCTATAACAATTATTTGTTCTACTAATATATCCTCTTTGCAGTGGCTTCCTTCCAGATAGACCCATTTGGGTGGCCTCTCTGAGAAGAGACCAGGGGCCGTCCCTTTGCTGGACACAGCTGATTCCATCTGGCTCCAATGAACCCACCGCAGGGCACAGCTGAGCACCTCAGCCAAGATGGTGGCACATCTGAGAAAATGTATTTAAGAAAAGGCAGTAAACACCACACAGCAGAGGGAACAAAAATAGTGAGAAACACCCAAGTCAGAGGTCAAGGAGGCACTCCATGAGAGGGCCGTTATTCCCTGTGGCGTGTGGGGGATCTGCACCAGAGTAGGTTTATCATCATACTTATTCCAGCTATCTTTTTATGAGAAAATACCAACGTGTGTCAACCTGAAGTATTTTAGTACCCACATATGTTGAATGAAGAGGATTGAAAAGCATGAGGGAGAATGGAAGTTTTGTGGGATCTGAAAGGAACATATTGTTAAAAGTGAGTAGTCTGAAAATTCCCAGTGCTCACAGCAACAAAAATAATAGAGTGAAATGGTAGCTCTTGTTGTATCATACAATCATTATCAGCTCTATGTGGATGCTGTGTGAAGCTCCAGGAAGCAGAATCCCTTCTGAAAACTCTAGACATGCCGAGACAGTGTCCACACAACAGGTCCTTCTTGTACAAGGTGAATTTATCAGCAGGAAATGTCTCATGCACAGTGTGAACAAAGAAGAGAAGCAACTATCAGTATTTCTGAAGAAAACTTGTTCTTGAAAATGCTCTCACTACTGGTTTGTAATAATTATGTCTTCCTGTTACTGACCTTCTAGGTATCCACATAATGTGTCCTCCGACTTGTGTTTGAGCTGACCCCTAGAAATAAGGCTGATTATTTGTGCTGCTTCTGAGTTAGGATAAGTAAAACTTTGACCTCTACTGAAATAATGCATACATTTGAGTATTCCCTGTTTCCCGCTCTGTCACACACTTTGTTTATTTCTCCCCAGGTCACATTAGAATGAAATGTGCTCTTATCAGAAGCCATGAAGTACATCATAAAATGCCACATGTTGACCTTAGCAATAATGGATGCAACTCCAGGATTTCAGCAGAGGTGTCCTTGCTGAGACCAGAGGTGGAATTTGGTGCCTTGAAACACTAAGAAAAAAAAATCTCATAAACAATTAAATCAAAGGGGAAAAAAACAACTTAAAGATAAAATTCAAGTGTGAAGGTAAAATAAAAGACAGAGTTCCAATAAGCCTCTCTGTAATACCTCTGAACCAAGATGTCAATTTCTTGAAAAATTAAAGAAATATAACTAAGAGGAACCCAGAAGATACTAAATTTTGTTTTCTTCAGTAAAACTGAATGCAGCTCATGTAAGCATAAATGAGAAAGTAAAGTTTAAGACTTCGCAACAAAATAAGAGAGAAGGTGGGAGATATTTGAAAGTACAAGGCTATTATTAAATTGCAAGCTAGGACTACAGTCATGGATATATGAATAAAAATGAGCCACTGGTACAGAAAAAAACCCTAAATGATGCAATTTAATTAAAATAGTTGATTATACACTGGAATTATATTAGCTAAAAACTTGGAAATTATTAAAAGAACTTATCTGTGCTTCCAAAACATTTAAGAAAAATACTGAAGCTGCAAAGACTTTTGTAGAATTTACTTCTGCAAAGATGTGATCGTTGTGAACAATGATGGCAGAAGCCCTGTTTTCAAGGATTGTGACTTTCATGTGTGCCAACACAAATTTAGATCAGTTAACATACATTAAACTAATGTAGACAATAAACCATGTGTAGAAGTGGATCTTGATGACATAGTGTGTTTGCTGGCTTAAAATCAATGCTCAAAAGTTTATCGTAGCTGTAATTCTCCAGAAAGAATAGCCAGCTAACTGTTTAGGCTATTAACTTGCATGTATAAACTGCAAATGCTTTAGTAGAAGTCCTGCACTAACACATCAGGATTGTACATAGGTGGCACAAGTTTTCAGAATGTAGAGAAGAGACTGTTTTTGAGAATGTTAATTATGAGCTTTCTTGGCAAGCATTAGGGAATAGGAGAGGATCTGAAATGTAGTAGTCATAATTCATTTCATCACAGGACCACTTTCTGGTGTAACATAATCCAATATAATGTGGTATGACTCCACTGCTCTCAATTAAGAAATTAGTGCAAAGGTTCCACAGGAACATGGGGAAATACTGTTATTAATAAGCTGAATTAAATCTGATAATAAGAATAGCTTCTCTGCTTCTAATGGTATGATTTGTTGATCCAGATCTGAGGACAAACTATAGAAACATATATGATGAGATTTCTACATAGAATTGTTATCAGCAGTATTTTATGAAGCAGGATACTGTCAGGGATCACATTTTATACTCCTACTTTATAAAAATGGACATTCTGGACAAGTTAATGCATGAATGATTAAAGACAATAATAAAGTAACAAAGCATAGTCATATTTTTAACGGTACTTTTCTTGACCTCTTTATTACATGAGCCTGGAAACAAACTTAGATGTAGAAAAAAAGTTTTATTTAATAGAAAAAGTGAAGTTATTAGCAGAAATGTTAACATTTTAGAGGGATAACATCCCTCTTGTTTTACAACCATCATCAAATATTTATGTCTTGATGCTTATATAAATTGTGCTGTTAATGCAAAAGTTTACATTAGAGAAAATACAATTAGAACAGTTTTAAAAAGTGTGCCATCTCATTAATCCATTATAAAAGTGACAAAACTGTCAGCACTGTACTGCAGTTTTTTATTGTACTGTACAATTCATTGTCTAATTTTTAAATTGTGAGAGAGATATATGAGCAATGATCACAAATATCAAACTTGATTAAAGTAGGAAGTTCATCTTATGACACCCAAACCTAGTAAGTTAAAAAAATATGCACTTTAGGTGTCCAAGTTTCCATGGATTTACGTTATATTTTCCTGGTTTTTCCTTATATTTTTGTTGCTGTAAAGTTCAATATTTGTTCCTGGGAAAACTGAAACTGTATTATTTTTGTAGTTTATATCTGCTTACAAGTGATGAGTGTTTGCATCTTTATGTCTGGCTTTAAATATGGAGAGATATGACAAAAAAAGCCATTTGGTTAACTGACTGACCAATTGTAAGGTGGGTTTTTTTGTTTCTTTTAGTAAGGTAAACCATGTTTTTCAGGGGAAAAATAGCTCCTTTTTGATCACTGTTTGAGTTGGCACCAGATCAAGAATCCCCATTTCGCACCGCAGATGCATTATACAAATATTGTCAGTGAGATCACTAAGTAGTAAGTGCTCCCCAGCAAGCTAAGGAGCCACAATATCAGTATAACAAATATAAACAACATTGCATTTTTCCTATTAATTATATATCATAATGAAATTATTTTGGTCTGTTCTTGTCCTACGGAGGTAGGATCATTCTCTACCAAAATCTCTGAAATAAAAAAAAAAAATAAAAACACTGAAATTTTATGTTTTCCAACATTCGTGACAGGCAGTCTGTTAACATTTCTTACAACTCACCCAATAGTTGCTTGACTCTTCTGAGTTATTCATAGCTGCATCCTGTTACTCAGCTGTTATTCAGCTGCTTCAGTTGCTGCTGAATTCATTATCTTTTAGGAGTGTTGAACAAGTCCCTGGCTGCACTTGCAGCCACGAATCACTTGGGAAACATCTTGAATGGCCAACAACTCTCCTAATTACCAGAACCACTTGGGCACCCTGTTAATTTTATTTAACAGACATTGGTAGAGGAAGGAAAGTTACTGACTTTTGTGGTTTGCTCAAATATCTCATTTGTATGTTATCCAGCTTCTGTTCATTTATCTTGTTTAAGCCCTACATTTCAATGACCAAACTCCTTAGTTCTGGAGCCTTTATTCTTGCCTATGTACTTCTCTCCTTATTTCATTCTTCCTTTCCTGGTATCTTCCCACGTCATTTTACATTGTCTGTTTAATTTTAAACTTTTTTTTTTCCTTCCTTGTTCCATGTCCTTTTTCATCAAAAAAGGAAGTTTTGTGTTCTGTTTCCAGTTTCTCAATTTTCTATTTCTCCAGTCTCTTTTTTGTTCCCTTCCATTTTGTTATTCTTTCTTCTGCTTTATATACTTACCACACCCTCTTTGCTGCTGACATACCCACAGACTGTCCTGCATTTGCTCATCTAACCATGTTTTCATGCAGCTAATCTCTTTCTGCCCCTCTAAATCTAAAGACTCTTACTTTCCTGCTATCTTCTTCTTTTTTTGCACACACACTGAGATTCAGTCCCGTAGCTCCTTATGTGCAAGATAAGCTACAAAATTGTTACTAAAAGTATAAAAAGAAAAAAACCCAAACAACCCCAAAGAACTTAGCTTTTTACAGGTTTTGCACCATGTCAGGGTCCTATCCTGTGCATTGTTACCATTAGCATCCTTTTCTGAACAGTAAGGAAGGACCAATGTGAGATGGAATCATTATAGAAACTTCAATAAACATTGAAAAAAAGGACTAATTAGAGTCAAACGAGAAATGTGAGCTATCTTTATTAACTAATTGGATACTTTTATGGGGCAAGTGAACTGATTAGATAAGGCAAACATGGTAAATCTCATCTATCTGGAACTTGGCAAAGTGATAGAAATTGTGTTACTTGAGGGAATGACTAGCAGAGGTGGAGAGGACAAATAGAACAGAAAGGCGGGAAAAAATTGGCTGAAGAAGGAACTGGCATAGTGGATTGCCTTGTTTATGATAACAGATAAGATTAAGATATTATGCCAGTTATACTAACAACTGTTATTTGTATAAGTCATCTTTGGAATATTGTATTGTATTAGACAATCAGAATATGAAAATAAGTGCAGCAGTTTGATGCAGTTATCAAAAAACCCAAATGCAGTCTCTGGGGTATTTCAAATATTCCAAAGAATATTTTCCAAGTCTTTCTACTATATGTAGGGAAGAATTAATACATAAGGAGATAGAGACATCTTATCAAACTACTGTGCTCAAATCTGATCAGCCATGTTGAAGAAAGATTAATTAAAAGGTAGAAGCAATCTAGCTTGGCTAATGCAGTGAAGAGCATCTCTCTTGCTAGAACACACTGAAAGGGCTTGGTCTGCTTAATCTTCAGTGAAGGCTGAAATAAAACATGATCACTTTTTTCCCATAAGAATTTTAAGGGCCATACATCTGGGTAGTTTGAGGAGAGAGAAATAAAAGAGCCATGTTTCCATGAAAATAAATGACACATACTAATCAAGAAAAAATATATGGTAAAGTATTAGAATGTTTTATTTACCACTATAAAAAGAAGTAGAAAGGCTTAGAAACAATTGATTTTAAGATGAAATTTGCTATATTTCTGCACAGGCTTTTGTAACAGGATAGGGAGCAGTATTTCCTGACCTGAGAGGTCCTGTCCAGTTCAACATCCTCATGGGATTTGCAAGCTAATACAATACTGATTCTTTTCCCCAAAGCTGTAGATTTATTTTTCTTACTGCAGATTAAAGCCATGATAGATTAGTTCCAATTGCTCACCTAGTTTGTATTGCATCACCAGTTTTATTGAGGTAAAAACTGAAGTGTGAGCTTAACTTTGAACAAAGCCTAGTGTTCAAAGTGCATTATACCCTGAATACAATGTCCACTGTGCTTTAGGAAGAAAGTAAAATATTACTACTGGCCTGTATAAGCAGCATATTTTGACATTTACTCAAACTGCCTTCTACAGTAAACTGTCAAGGGAGAAAAGTAACATGAAAACAGCTTAGTCTCAGAGGCTAAGAGTTTCAGTTGATCTTTTTCTCTCTCTACATAGGCATCAAATCCAAATTATATCCTCAGGAAATCTAGTGATGGAAGCATTACATACCTCTAAAATCCATTGCTCAGCTGTCTTTTGTTATAGTTGCAGCCATATAAACAAAATGCTAATTGAATGCAATATACCTGTATATTAAAATATTAAAGGATAAACAATTGTATATTCTTAAACATTAAAATCCCCTTAATTCTTCTGTATAAATGCCTACCATTCTGAGAACTTTGGAAAATCATGGATGATCCTCAAAAACTGCAAAAGAAAAATAAAGATGCATAATTTTTTTGCAGTGCTTACAGTATCATTTTGACAGTTGGCAAACCCAAAATAGAAACTCCTACTTAGCTGCACAATATAAGAGAGTTCTCAAGTTTGAGAGGTGGTGCTGGATGGAATGAATCTCCCTGGTAATGAAAACATATAGTCATAATCAGCAAAGAAGTTTTCAGAGAAATGACTCTGACTATAGCATTCTGATTTTACAATAGAATTTTTACTTTACTGGAGTTGAGTTCAAACTTTTGTAGCTCCAAAAAGGGATATTGCTGAATACAGTGATTTCTTACAACACTACAAATAGGAATGGGTACATCCTTTTTGTAAAGGAAAGGAAACAGCTTTCTCCTATATGTGCCATTCAAGGGGGTATTTTCTTGCACTGGATTACATCTTATCCAGCTTGGATGCTGTGGAGGACACATTTGGACCATTTGCCTTGCTACCCTTCTCTAGAGGTAACAAAATTAACATTCTATAAGTGAAGTGTGCTCATCCTTTTTGTTTGAGATTTGGTGTCAGGGAGTCAGAAAGGATCTACAGTGCTGCTTTGGAAATACAAATTATGTCAGTATGATGGGAGGGCAGGGTAAGATGTGGAATAATGAAGGATAGGAAGAGAGTTAAATTGCTTTTTGTCCCCTATTATATTCACACCAGAACAATAATTTCTTTGACTGATGGTCTGTCTAAAATTACTTACAAAAAGAAGAAATCTACTAAGTTGTCTTGACATACATCTCATATTAACCTCATCTCATTGATGTTCTGAGAAAGTATCTTGTTCAGTCTCAATCCGCAATGAATTCCCATGGTTCTAGATGGTTAATAGTTCTCCTTGCTATTTTTTAGCAGGAAATGAAAGGATGAGAACTCACAGCTATAGGATTTTCTACAGACTCCTATGCACATGCAAAAAGAGAGCATGTTTACACAAGACATGTCAGTGCCATTTAAAGATACCTCTTTTTAATCAAATGAGCTTCCTCAGAAATGAGAAGCTTTGTAAACACATTGGCTTGGTGTGGTGCCCAGGCTAATGGGCACCCATTTCTGTTGCCTAGATCCTTTGCTGTAACTAAGTCTCTTGCTATAGTATGATGATAACCAAAGGTCTCTATTTACAGAAGTGCTTCTGTAGCTGAATACAGTAGGGATTTTGAAGGTCGGTTATTTTCCTGATGAGGCCAGGTGAGTGCTAAGGAAAAGTCAGATTAAGTTCTTCATTTATGTTGTGTGAAATCTTTCTAAAGATTTCAGTGGCAGAAAAGTCCAATATGTTGTGAGCTGTATAAGCACTTCATAGAAGATTAGAACATAGACTATTTAGATCACATATTTGAGTAAAGAGAATTTGTTATGACTATTTTGTGTACTGAGCTCTCTGCAATTCCTGTCTGGACATAGGATTTCCTTTTTCAGAACCACTTACTGTTTCTGACTGTTTTGTAAGCTTGTAGGGATGTGTCTTTTGCGAAGATGACCTGATTTGCATCCTTTCTATAAATTGCAGTCAAGCAGCATCATCTCAGAAGAGAATAGGGAATGGCATTTTATCACCTCTAGACTTGTGTATCGTCAGGTCAAGCTTGAAGTGTGCCAGAGGGAAAATGTGTTTGACTGCTGCTTGCACTTTGTTTTCTTTGTGACTACATAAAAGGACTTCAGTGTCCAGAGATATAATTACAGCAACTTTCACAGACACTAAATATGTGCACACAGAACTGGTATACTGAAGAAAAAGCTACAAAGAGAACAAGGCAAACCTTGGGATTTTGGTCTGATTTCTTGACCCTAATGTGGAGACCTCCCATTCTCCAAGGCTGGGAAAGAAATTCAGGTTCTGTATACCTTTTAGCTTTGTCAACCATAATTGGCATTTGGAAGGATAGGCAGCACTGTAGTTAGAAACCATTTGTCAATAAGTGCATTTATAACTGAAGCTTAAACCATACAGGTCAATAGTTGATGTCTATCAAAAAGTCACAAACTAGAATTCTCAGCCTGGAGTTGAAATGTTAATCCTTCCCTTTTAAATTTCCTAGGACTTCCCCACTCTATGTAATATCTTAAACTAATATCAAAGTTTTTAAAATGAAGACCATAACATTTTAGCAAGTTAAGAGCTTTTTTTTCAACTGTCTAAAATATTAGATGAAGAAAACTTCATTGAGAGGTGTGACTTCCACATCTGAAGACTTACTAAATCAGAAAAAGAAGCACCAGTGTATATTCACATCATTGTAATAAATATACAACAAGTTAAAAGAGAACACAGCTCATTAAAAACCATGCAGATGCTATTTTAAATGCTTTGAACAATAACAATATGATTCCTGGACTTTTAGCAACTTGAAGACAATGGGTAATCTACTGTGTAATAACAATGCTGAAATGCCATATTCATTACTGTACATTTCACCATAATAAAGCATTCAGAACAAAGACTTCCAACTAAGAAAAAACAAATCCTCTCAGTGGAGAGAAGATATGGCTTGTTATGTTAAGATTAGTATTATCTTTAAGAGGCAAACAACATTACAAAGGATCTGCCTTTGATATATGATCCATCCTACATTTTAAAGAACTCACATTTCTTATTTAGGGGGTTTATTCTGCTAATGAGAAATATAATTATGCAAAGATGTTGCATAATTAGTTACAACTATCTGCTTTTGTAATGTTCTTTATAATGGTAAAACATATAAATTTGTGAAAAAAATTAGTTAACTGAATAATGTCCCACTGCTTAAAACATCAGCATTAACAAAACTGGCAATAAAAATTAGAACCATTCCAGACTTTTCAAAAGCTGGGTGATCTGCTTTTTTAATAGGTGAGACAGCTGTGACAGCTGTCTACTGCTAAGGTAATTTAAATAAATAAAAACTAGATAAGCTAAAATAGATCCTAAGAATGTCATATTGAATATGCTTTCTGGATCACTCAATTATAGTGTTATGCCTTCATCAGCAGAGACTACCAGATACAAGAAATACTATAAACAGACAATTACAGAAAAATGTGTTTAGAAGGACATTCTCTTTGTATCATATCTAATTAGTCATCGGTTTATAACTTTAGGTATGAAGGCTTGAATTCCTATTTTTTATCCTACTTAATATTCATGGTTGTGAATAGTCTCAGTCTTCATATCAAATTGAATCTTTCTAGTATTTTACTGAGCTGATATTCATCTTTAGCCATCTGCCTTGTGTTGACTATTAACTTTTGACAATGAGTACCATTGCTGAATTATGCACACTGTAAGAAAGCATTTTAATTTATTGCTTTTAGATATGGTTTTAATTTAACTGAATATCCCTTTTTCTTAAATTAAGAAAGGACATCGACAAAACCAACCTTACTTTCATGACTTTAGGAAGTTCCTTCTAGTTAATTTGCACCCATGTCTGAATGTCGTAGATTTTAACTTTTCTCCTATTGGAGAAAATTCTCTTGGATTTTAACTTTTCTCCTATTTAAGCCTTTCCATCAGATAGCCAGTTTCACTGTTTGTGTCTTACCTTTTCCACGTCTGTCACATTGTTTCTGAAATCCTAATATTAGAACCGAGTATTCTACAGGTGGATATTCCCTGACTTATTCTGCAGCATTATAAAATTTAAAAGATTAGATGACATCCCAGTTTCGTATTTCCAACCTCGTTGGTTTTGTCACTGGTAGGGGCTGATGAATCCTGCAGTCTGAAAGAGGCAAGGATGCTGCAGCTCCATTCCCCCAGGTCCAACCAGTAGTGAGGCTGAGCATGTATTCCCAATGGAACCACATACGCACACAGTACATAGTACAGTTACACAGGTATACACGACTGGCCACACAGATCAGCCCAGACAGAAAACACTCAGCACTCACGCAAACATCAAACAACACTAAAAGCCTCATCTTGGTCCCCTCTCTGGCTAATTAGAATGAAGGTCTGTTAGCAGAAAATATAAGTATATATGTGTACAATGTATATGTACAATATGCACAATGACTACCTTGTAGCTGGTCCCTGCTCTCCCCAGTTGTCTCACTCCCAGAGACAAACATACATGTCCAAATGGGTCTCCCAGTTGACCACCCCAAGCCCCAGTGTCCCCAGCAGTTGGCCTGGACAAACTCTGGTCCTGCCAGTACTGAACTCCCGCTGTCTCCCTCTGAGTGACACACTCACACTTCTGGCTCCCAGGTCATTTCCCTACTCTCTGGATAGCCCAGCTTGATATTTGCTAGTGATCACACTCTGGCGCACATACTCTTACCTGTTCCGGTTGCTGGCACCGCAGACACACAAGCCCTGTGATGCGTGATCTGACACCAGCTGCTGGCACTCAGACCTCCATACACACAGGCACCAGCAGAAAGAGCCCCCTCACTCAGAAAAACTGTTAGAAATGGAGTTTAATGAGAAGACAAGGCAGACCGCTGATCAAGTGCAGGGCATGGCCTGATGGGCATACTGTTGAGAACCTGTTTACATGTGACTAGCCTGTTTTATCCATTTTTCCCTCTGTATTCCTGTGCTTGTTCATACCCAAACCACCTAGATCCCTCTATTTCTCCACCTTTGGTTTGTCCCTCAAACATCCCATAATAACTCTTGTACAATCTCAAAATGCTCTTCACTGCTATCCTATAACGTGGGAAAGCACCTTCCACTGTCTCATGGTGACACCTTATGGCCCATGGGGCCAAGGCTCTCCTGGGACACCCCTGGAGGGAGGCAGAGCAAGTTTTTCTAACTGGGATATTTGGGTTCCCCCTGCCCTTGTGCCCCTGTGCTCTTCTAAGCTTGTGGAAATGGGCCTTTGATGGACTGATGCCTCCTGTAATGGGTCTGGAAGTAGATGGTGCAGGGCGTTGTTTGAGTTTCCCCACCCACTCCTTTGTATGTGTGGAGATGAGCTTTATATTATATAACCAACCAATCACCACTTCACATTGACTAGGTGCTTTCATGGACCTGTCAGCAATGATTCTCAAGCATCTTTCTTAAGTTCTTTCCATTATTTACAGCATGGCAGTGAGCATAGATAAAGTAATTAATTTCTGAAAATCTGCCAGTCAGAAATGGAGTTACTAATACATACAGATGGAGTTAGCCACAGATTCAAAACAGCTGCTAATAATCAAGACATCTGGTAAGTCATCCACCAGATACATTTGATTCTGCAGTGTATATTTTAGCTCAGTGTGCTAAAACTTCATATTAATGCATATTAGACATCTGTGGTTTAGTTCTCCTGCAACACATAGACAATTTATGCCCAGATATTTAAAAAGAAGATGCAGTTTTGGTAGGTCTCCTCTAAATCGGATAACAGTACCAAACAAGTTTTTCACATTTTGTCTTGTATTAATATTACAATAGTTGTCTCATGCAATTTCTTCTGATAATTTTATATTTGCTTCAGGTAAACTTTACATTTATAATTTAATATTTGTTTGGGGTTAACAAATATTTTGAACATGTAAAGCAGTAGTTACCCTTAATTCGTGAAACTGCAATGGTCCAGATCAGCTTCTTTAACTGACAATCATTATACCCTTCTGGTAACAAAAATTATGTTGGGAAGTTTGAAACACCTGTAAGTACATGAAAATGAATGAAAAAGGAAGTGGAATTTGTAAAAAAAAAAAAAAAATCCTTTTTGTTTCTTTGTTTATATCCTAAGCACATACTGAAAGACAGATCCTTGCTTGTTGCACTTCACCTACTGCAGGTATCAGATATCACACAACAGCCACTGAGTAGCTTAGCTTTTTTTTGGGCTGATGGTTAGTGCTGTCATAGCTGACTAGTTTTATAAAATGATGGGATTGTGAGAGTCTGAATTTAATTTTCCATGACCTTGAGACGGAGTAGCTGTAAGATTGTGAAAAGAAATAGAAAAACCTATTCACAGGCTATGCAAGTTTCTCTTTTGTGAAATTAGAGATTATTTTCTGAAAAAAAAAGTTTTTCAGTGTTAGCCTGGAATGTGATTTTTCCTACAGCATTTCTTTTAAGCAGCTTCTTGTAATTCATCAGTTGTTAATACATTATGTTCCAATTTTACTCTTGATCGTGGCTTGTGGTCATTTTATAAAATCATCAGCCTGGGAGGATTTCACTTCAAAATGCAGTTATTGATTAAAAGATTGAGATACCACTATGCAATAATATTTTTAAATAAGTGTTTTACCAGTCCCAGGACTTTCACTTACAATACAACACAGTATCCACAGTAGGCTTTTTATTTCTTATTTCTATTTATTTATTTGTAGTCAAGAGTTAGCTCTTTTCTTGAGCACATGTAACTGTAGTAAAGTTGTAGTGCCAACAATCTTTATGCTGGATGTTCTTTAAAGACCACAGGGCCTTCTCCTGGAAAACTCTTGAGTAAAAAATTGCAATTAGCATCATGAGGAAGAGTTTTCAGGACACATAACAACAGACTATCCAATCTGCAGTTTTAAATGTATTTCTTGAAAATGCCTTTTTCCCAGATTCTATTTATCATTAGTAGAGACATCTAGTACTTGCTTGATTTCAGAACACAGAAGTTTATCAACATTTGTTATCAAGAGAAACTGTCATATGTTGTCCTAAATCTCCTCTCTATTCCATGACAAATTCAGTCCCCTTCAGGAAAATTGTCAGTCTTGTATGCTTCAAAATCCAGCAAAAGTGTGACTTTTGTCTTGTTCTCTTGTCTGTCATGAGTTTTAAACAGGTGGTTTTTGCCTTTGCTCATCACTTGCTGCAGAAAATACCTCAGAATGATTCCGTAACAGATTGTTTTACTGAAGTATGTGACTTACTTTTCTACTAGTATGTAAGTTTTGATGGAGAGAGAGGGGTACCATACTAGAGTTTAAAATTCCTCAAACTGAAACCTTCAAATGTCTGAAAATGACTGAAACCAATGATGTGAAGAAGTTGATTAGCATATTCAGTGACAGATTTTTGAATCTATATATTAAATTTCTTTGCCAAACATATTTTAAAATATAATATAGCAAAACAGGCAACAAGCTAGATCATCTCAGATGTTCCTTAGACTTCCTAACAATATCTGTTGTGCTGTTAAAAGAGGTTTGTTTGTTCAGGCTTAGAAGACGTTGTTTGTACAGTTAATGTCAAAGCAAATAAGCTGGAAGAAATACAGTGTCTGAAGAGTACTTGAGTGTGTATCTCATCTTTTTCTTCTGCTTTGAAACAGTTGTACATACCAAGTGTGTTTATTTCCTGTGCTCTGATTTGTCAGGTGATGTGTTAATTTGTCACGAATGCTGAAAGACATGAAATAAAAACTGATCAGATATGCTAACAGATCAATGGAGATAATTAAGAAGATGACAGCAGCAAAGAAAAAGGATTATTCTGCTATTATTATACTTTCATATTATTCTAGGTTATTTTTTACGGAAGTCAATCTTTTTACCACTGAATTCCATAGAAAGTGTTCAGTTGATCACTGGGAGAAAAATGAGCCTTTAGCTGCTCGGAACAATGCCTTTGTGGTAGAGATGTAGTGATATTTTTTAACATTGCATTTTGGAAGTTGGCAGTTAGAGTTTAAGAAACAAACAGAAAAGTGTTTTGTAGTACAAAATACAGTAACAAGTTGGGGAAGAGGCGTTTGCAGCAGTTCAATAAGAGACATCTTAAGATGGAGTGAGGAGTCTGTCTGAGGTCTGCTTAGATTTCTGGTAGTAACAGCTTTGTGTACCTATTTGGAAAGAGTGAGACAATTATTCAATAAGACACTTATGAGAATAAGCAGAAGTGGAGTGTCTGAAGAACTAAGGATTGTTCTGAGAGTGATGTCACAGGTGGGAGAGTAAAATAGCAAAGAATGAGAAAAGAAAGAGGAGTAAAGGTATAGCTATTAAAGGTTGAACAAGTGTTAACTACAAACGAAGCAAATGGAGAGACAGTAGAAAACAGACAAAAAACATGAGAGAATGGAATAAAAAAAACCAGTCTAAAGAAAAAAAATACAGGAGCACTACCGTACTGAGGTTTGTCACAGGTAGACATCCTGAGATATTTTGGATGACCATGGTTCATGGCGGCAGTCTGCTTTGTGGCAGACTCTGCACTGCGTAAAGGGGTTAGAGGACACCTTAGGTGCAATGCAGTAGCTTCCTTTCTGCCTCACGTCAGATCATGACTGGCACATGGAGTCCAGACCAGGAAGGCAGCTGCAGCCCTGCTATGGCAGGGTGCGAGACAGGAACACCATGGCAGGAGAATGTGAAAGATGGACCACTGGGTGAATTTCGTGCTCTGGACCCAGGCAGGTGTGAACAGTTATGTTGCTAAATACCTATCTGATAAAAGAAATCTTGCAGCTTGTTTAAGCTGCTCATACTTAGAGTTTAAGGTGACCATCCAGTAGGACAGCTTGAATGGTGATCTTGTATATCAGATCCTTTCATAAGTCAGAGTACCAGACAGTGTCTCCACTGCCTGACTTCTGGCACTGAAACTGATGAGAAGGGCTATGGTTATTCCATGGCTGCATTCTCCAGATGGGTGGCTAAAACTAAACTGCCTATTGGAAACGCTCTGGTGCCAGGAACTCTTGGGAGAGTGCTAGTTGGCACGAGCGATGCAGAGGCTGTGTTAACATTTAAGATAATTGTAGGACTGTGCCCAGGCTCTGGCACTGTTTTGTTTACTTGGGCAGGTCTCTGATTCCCAAGTTCATTCCAAGCTAGAACAATGGTTATTGCGTCATGGTGCTACCATGTATCAGACTCAGAAACCCGTCTAGCAATTCTGGCAGCAATTTTAATGTACCGCTTGTTTAGATGTTATTTATTGTTGATTTTTTTGTCTTTGTGTTCAAGTACACTTGGCTTTATTTTACCCTGAATTGTAACTGTAAGGATTTTCAGGGAAGATAGACATTGCCAGGGAAGGAAATATGTTGAGCCCCAAGGGAGCACAATGAAACAAACACGGTGAGGGAAGGATCTGACCAGATGAGAGGGAGCAGTCGGTCCAAGAAAAAGTGCTCTGAGAACCCAGGCAGGCACTTTATTAATACATCAGAGAAACCTAGACTGATGCTTCATTTCTTAGCAGTTTTACTCCAACAACTCTTTTTTTGACTCAGAAAGTCTGGTGGTACTGAAAATCGTTAGCACTCAAGTAAATCAGCTTCTCCTTTGCAGGTGTGCCTATGAAAAATACAGAGCATACTTAAATATAAATGCTTTTTTAAAGATGTGTTCTTAGCTCTTATAAAATCTGGGAAGTTTACCCAATAATAACCGTAAGGGGCCTGAGAGCATCCCCGCTCCTGGGGGTTTGGCTCCCGGGGCCCTGGGCCAAGCGAGCACAGCTGGCGGTGCGGGGAGAGGCTCCTAGGTGCTACGGGGCGGCCATGGTCACCGTCAGCCCCTGGCCTAGGGGAGCCGCTTTCGGCTGAGGCCCTCGCCTGGGCCCGCCTGACCTACAGCTTCTGCCACCCCGCAGCCATGTGCCTGGCCATGGGCCCTGCCAAGCCGGGCCCACACGCGGGCCGACGTGGCCTCGGCCCGTCCCCGTCCCCAGGCAGGTGCGCGATGCCCGGGGCTGGGGCTGCCCCTGTGGCCCCAGCTGCCCCGCTCCTGGCTGGCGCGGGACGGGCCCTGGCTGCCAGGCCCTGCCCGGCCGGTCTCCGGGGGAGGCCCCAGTGCCCCCCGCACCCCAGCCCCAGCGGGACGCCGGCCCTTGCGGCACCCTTACAGTAAGACTGGCATTTCACAAGCCTGCTGACATGGGCAGTTGTTTTCACCGTCCCATCTCTCCCTGTGCTATAGCGTGAGGCCCTGAACAGCTCTGCGAATGGCCGGTTGTGCACTTCAGGAAACCCCATGGCAGCAGCTTTGTGAGAGAAGGCCACACAGTGTACCGTCCTTCACCGCCTGTGCGGTTTAGGAGGCCTGTCCTTCTTTGCTCTGGTGAATATTTCTTTCTCTTTTTCTCTCTGTGACCCAGAAAGGCACTTTTCAGAATTAAAATTTGAATTTTAAAAGTCCCCTGGGGGGAATCATCTTTAATAACATCTGATCCAGAGTCCAGTGGGATTTTTTTTCTCTATCCAAATATTGCTAAAGTTCAAAATTCTTCAAATACAAGTGAAGATTTAGGGGGCACCTCATGGGAGCATGACCTGTGCATGCACATTTAACCATTTCTGATACCTGAAAAGTGAAAAGGTTTACAGGATCTGAGATATTTTTACCACGATTCCAAAAATGTAACCTTTTCACTGTTTCTCAGTTTGGTTAATGTGATATTTTCCCTTTCATAATGAATAAATGTACGAAATGACCTTTAGATTTTACTTGATTAACTTGATTATTCATGATTAAAATGTTGTCTGTCACTCTCCATATGGAAAGTATGTAAATTTACCCAGCGAGTGGGGATGTGTTGTTCATGTTGAAACAGTAACATTTATATTATCATTGTGTTATTTCTGAGTTTACCTCTACATTGGTTGTACAAGAAATTTTCTTTAGGAATGATATTATAATAACATTTTGCAAATCAGTAATTGAGGGTTTCATACAGAAATTTACCATCGCTGAAATTTTTTGAAGAGGTTATTGAGCTCATTAGAAAGCTAAATGCATGCACAAATACAAGCTAAAATATAGCTTTATGTTTTACATTTGGTAAGTATTCATTATTTCTCATCTAACTCATACTTTGTTCTTACAACACTTGACCTATGGATACTTATTCCATTATATTTTTATACAGCAACTAATAAACTTGAGCAATTTACCTTTAGTCAGGAAAATTCTCATCAGCCGTATAATGATCCTGACAACACTTCTAAGGTTTTAAAGTTCATTTTTAATAATTCTTGAAATATTACCCTGGATTTTACTGTTTGGACAGCTTTGTGGCATTTTGAAATTAGAAGATGTCCTTAAATATGTTAACAGACTAGTAATAAATGATGGAGGAATATAGTTGCACTTTGAAGTTCAGTGGAAAACCAGTTAAATTTAGTGAGGAATAAGTTCGCTGTTGTCAGAATGCTGTTGTCAGAAACATAGGGATGAGAGCAAAAGATGGCTACCTGTTTTTCTGCTTCTGGAATGAAACCCAGTAAAAGAGAAAATCTTCCTTCAGGCGATAAAGTGACTGTGTAATTAAAACTCAGTGGTAGTTTCTATACCCAGGTACCTTCGGTAATGCTGTTACTCCTGCACAGCTTGGACGGCCAAATAACTAGAGAATTCATGTTCATTTCAGTGGCCTCTTTGCTGCCCTTCCACTTGTCACCCCAGACTCTTTGCTCAGAGGTGTGACCCTACAGGTTTCTCCCTACAGGGCCTGGCTCACCTCTCCTCGGAGCACACATCTAACTTAACTGCTTGGGAGTTAGGGATACAGCGAGCTGTTCCCCACAGTTCAGGGTGGAATGAATTGCTGCGTCTCTGTGTTGAACACAGAGGAAACCTGAACGTCGAGATGCCTAACTCTGTGCTTTGTCTGCTGATAATATTAAAAGCTGTAAAGGAAGGTATAGGAGCATAATTAAGACTACCGGATTTATATGTCCACTGTCTTGAAATTAGACAGGCAATTATTTGTGGGAATAATTGACTTCACTGGTCCTTTCTTCATGGTAATTCCTCTAAACAGTAGTGAGGTCATTAGACTGTGTTATTAAAATGCTGATGTAACTTCAGATATCTTTTGGAAAACGTGTCTAGTATGGGTAATCAAAATAGTAGCAGGCCTCAGTTTAATATGTTTATTCACCAGTAGTTAATCTGTGATGTTTTTAGTGGTGTACATGCAGAAACATGTTTGCATGTCTTTCACAAGGAACTGCAGACTGTTTCAGATTGGGTTAAAGTGATTATTAGTGGTCTGATATATTTGGCTGTCAGTAAGTGGTTTATAAAACCTATTGTATGCAAGGTGTCACTCTTATTAAATCAGGAGATTCCTACCAAGCACAGCAGATTAGAAAGAAAGATTCAGTCTAAGAGGACATATCATACTGCAGAACAACATTACCTAAATTTAAATGACTAGGTGATGGGGAAATTTGTAAAATTGCTTTTAAAATAGTTGTAGCTAGTAGTATATTTGGATGCCTTTGTAAGGCAAGCACACATATATTGGAATGGTTTCCCTTCCCACTGAAAGAAGTGAATTCCCTAAAGTAGCTGTCACTAGTTACAAGATGTCTCAGAGGAGATAAGCATACATACATAACTTAATGTAATCCAGTGTTTATAGGTTGGATTTTAATTTTTTTTAATTTTCTCTTCTCCTTCATTTTGTTCCCTTCATCAGATTTAATAAGCCTGAACTATTTAACTTCTATGTCCGATGAGTCTGTGTTGTCTCTGACACAGTCTGTGGTCCACTGAAACATGATGCATTAGAACATGGTTTGTGAAATGACTGTCTGTTTCTAATGGTTCTTCATGTCTGCTGGCATAGATGACTCTGGCCTTAACCATTGTTTTAAATTGAAATATTAGTAACTGTAATAATAAAATTATATTTTGTAAAGCAATAGCATTTTCTTAAGTGTTAATTGCTTTATTTGTTTGTCCTCCCCTCCATGGTGGGTTGACCCTGGCTGGACACCAGGTGCCCACCAAAGCCGCTCTATCACTCCGCTCCTCAGCTGGACAGGGGAGAGAAAATATAACAAAAGGCTCATGAGTCAAGATAAGGACAGGGAGAGATCACTCACTAATTACCATCATGGGCAAAACCAGACTCAGCTTGGGGAAAATTAACTTAATTTATTACCAGTCAAGTCAGAGTAGGGTAATAAGAAATAAAACCAAATCTTAAAACACCTTCCCCCGACGCCTCCCTCTTTCCCGGGCACAGCCTCGCTCCTGAATTCTCTCCCTCTTCCCCCTGGTGGCACAGGGGGACAGGGAATGGGGGTTGGGGTCAGATCATGACACGTTGTCTCTGCCGCTCCTTCCTCCTCAGGGGGAGGACTCCTCACTCTTGCCCTGCTCCAGCGCGGGGTCCCTATAGCCCCCCCCGCTACCAAAACCTTGCCATGCAAACTCAATATACCCTCTTCTTTCCAGATGGCTTTTTCACTGGCATGAATGATGGACTATAGATTTTTTAAATAAAGTTCAAACAGACTTTCAAAAAAGACTTTCAAATAGAAATAAATCAGGATGTCCCAGTTATTCACCAGGCAGCGCTTTAATTTGAGACTTGGAGTAGAAAGATCAAATTCTTGCTCCGCTCTCCTCTGTAGCTGCATTGTTTTCAGACAACCTGTAAAACAAAGGAATTAATTCCTTGCAGGGATACTATAATCAATGGCAGAGATCTTACGTTAGGTGACCTCAGACATACATTCACAGTATTAGCTGGGACTACAGTGCATTTAGCCTTTCCACTTTGATGACTGTTTTCAGACTTTTCCTCTCCACACCAGCAATGACTCTGTCTCCGTATAAATCTATGAATACTTTTGAGAAGACCAGATTGCTATACTTTTGGCAAAACTCCAGACTAATAGAAGAAAAGGGTGTACTTATTCAAACCAAGTTCATCTAGGTAGTGATGACCATAAGGCAGGATGCCTAAGGAAAAATAACTGGACAAGCACATACGCTATTTCCCTGAAATGCTTCCCAGCCTTCAGGTATGTTCAGGTCAGAGTAATTCATAAGCCTGATGTGATTTGTCTGTTTACTAACTTTTCAGCTTATCTTTCTTTCAAGCTCTTGTTCAGTGTCTCCTTGAATCTATGTACATTTCTTGCACTTAGCATAGATTTTGGCACACTGTTCCACTGGTCTGATACCCATTCAGAGAACAACCATTTACTTCTGTTTGTTTTGAATTTGATTCCTGCTAGCTTCATATGATGGCCCATAATTCTTTTGCTGGAAGAGACAATGAATTGTTCATCCCTAACCACCTTCTCTATGGCACTCCTGATTTTGTAGACCTCTATTACACCTGTGTAAGCTACCTCTTGCCCGGGTTGAAGGGTCTCATCCTCACCCATTTTTCATATGGAATTGTCTGCTTATATGGGAGTTGAGCATACCTTTCATAATCCTTGCTGTCTTTCTCTGAATCTTTTCCAGTTCTAAAATAACACCCCTCTGTTCCTTACTTCCCTATCCATTGTTTCAGAGTTCTGTTGCCAATTGTTAATACTATGCTCTGTTAATGTTTTCATTACATGGGTTTTGCAAACTTCAACCTTGGTTGATTTGATCAACCCTGATTTATGTGAGGAAGCAGGTGACAGCAATGAAAATGTGACTGTTTAGAAGGAGGCAGCACGTATGTTCACACTGAAAAATTTCCATGGGGCATTTAGTCTTATAGTTGAAAGGGATGATAACAGATAACAAAGCGTATTTTCTCTTAAGAATTAATGTATTTGGGGGGACCTGATTACAGGGACTTGAAAACAAGTTTAAATAGACAGTATATATGATGTAGAGAATGGTGTGGCAGAAGGAAGATCACAGCTGAAGGAGAAGATGGCTTTTCTCTTTTTAGAAATGGTTACTAATTTAGAAGATCTCAGCCCCTTCAGACAGAAAAAAATGCAGTGATGGTAAGTGCTCAGTCTAATAGATGAAGAAGTAAGGAAAAGAAAGCATGTCCTCAAGCTGACAATACTGATTATTTTGCTCCTGTCTCTACATCCTACACATTGCATTTACAGCCAGCATAATTAAATTGTGTGCATTTCTTTAGTCCTTGCAAACATCCCCTGCCTCTCCATGAAATCTTACTAAAAAACCGGTTTTCCACCTATTTTCCCACCTAACTTTCACTTTCTGTATGAACATGTGGGGTATGACTATATATTTCTCTGAGAGGAGGAGGCCAGAATGCACACAAAATTCAGTGTGTGAACCATACCATAGATTTATGCAACAGCATAATGGTATTTTGTATTTGTTCATAGAATTACAGAATCACAGAACGGTTGAGGTTGGCGAGGACCTCTGGAGGCCATCTTGTCCAATCCCCCTGCTCAAGCTGAATTGCTTAGAACTGGTTGCCCAGGACCATGCCCAGACAGCTTCTGGGGAATGATCAGTGTCTCATTCAGCCAGTTTTCAATCCACATCACTGTCTGCTCATTCAGCTCATACTTCAACAGCTTCTCTGTGATGATCTTATGTGAGACAGTGTCAAAGGCCTCACTGAAGTCAAGGTAGACAGTATCCACTGCTTTCCCCTCATCTGCCAAGCCAATCATTTCATCACAGAAGTTTATCAAGTTGGTCAAACATGACTTCCCATTGGCGAAGCCATGCTGACTACTCCTGATGACCTTTTTGTCCTTCATGTGCCTGAAATGTTCTTTATTTCTTTTCAAATTGTAATATTTGGTTTGCTTTTTTGGCTGCTACCAAGCATTGAGATAATGTCTTCAGAGTCACTTAGAACATCATCCTTTGTTGAAGGACTGTTGAGAAACTATTGAAAACTCAAGCAGCCTAAATCAACTGGGTATACACAACTGGATGTGTTTGTAAGGGAGGACTTCCCCTTACATAAAATATGTTGGCTCTTCCCCAGGAGACTATATTTGTCTAAGAGCTCACTAATTCCATCTCAACATTTATGAAAAGCTCCTCTCAATGACCTTGTTCTCAGTGAGCTGACCCAGGCTGCCAATCACCCTCCTGGCCACTCCACTTGCCCAAACCTGTCCTGCTCCCTGGCTGAGGGTGGTAGGACAGACCTGGCTGGTGAGGCTCCTGCCCTGATGGATCCCCCTGTGGCTCCAGATGCCTGGCCCTAGGGAGCCACTGGCCCTTGCTGTGCCAGGACACAACCCTTCTCGCTGATTCTACAAGACCCTGGAGGACTTTTTGCTGCTGTGGTTTTAGATGAAGCCTTTATTGTTAGTTTTTACTCTTTCCACTGTTTGCTCCTCAAACTCTTTCTTGGCATGCACAGTTCTACTTTTTATATCTAAACTGTCAACATTTACAAGGCTTTTCATTTTCTTTATTTGTGTACAACAACATTTTGAAAAATACTTTCTGGTTTCTAATACTATTTTTTACTTTGCTGAAGAGCCATGCTGGTGTTATTTTTTCCTTTTTCGAATCTTGTTTAGTAGGTGATATGCACTGTTGCTGTATTTGCTATATGGTATCCTTAAGAAATTTCCATGATGCTGGGAAGGGTTTAATTCTCTTAGCTATCTCTTTTGGTTTTATTTTAAGATGCTTCCTCATTTTTACATAGCTTTCTTCTCTGAAGTAGAGCACAATGGTAGTATATCTTTTGGTCTTTGTTGCTCCTGTTGTGATGTTGAAACTAAATATATTCAAATCAGTGTTACACAATGGTAATTCTGCTATAAGATTTCATATGCTTTGCCCTGTGAGGTTTTGAACCACATTCTGCACATTACTCACTAACAAGATTATTACAGCCTTCAGTTCTTTCTGTAATTCTTTGGGGAAATAGCATGCTAGTTTGAATCCCCTTAGGTTGAAAAGAAAACTGAATTTAACACTCCAGAGTATGGATGAATCTTTGACAGGAAATGTCAATTTCTAACAATCAATCTGTTGTATAAAGACATGTAGCAATTTCCTCTCTGGATGTCTGTAAAAGAAAAGAATGATCTTTGTTGCACCCTTTTGAAAAACAGAATGTGGGACATTCCTTCCAGGAAAGCACTGTGGGTCGAGTGTACCAGGGAAAAAGATACTTTTGTGAAGCCCTGAACTAGCATCTAAAGTGTGAAAGGTAGCAGCGGTTCATACACACCTGTGTGTTCATTGTTCCTCCTGGCTTGCTCTAAGTGGCTTCCTGCTTGTTGCGCTAGCTGCTTCAAATAGCCTTACAGTTAGCTATTTAAATAGCCAATAGCCACTTAAAATAGCCATTCCTACCTTTCTTAGTACACTGAACAGAGATTTTAATAGGGGCACTGAGCTCTGGGTTCTGGATTCTGTGAAGAGGCACAGACACCTAAAAATTAGGCTTTTTTGCATTTGAGTTTTAAACAGCTAAGTCTTACAAGGTTTAGCTTTTAACTTTAAACTCCAGTTTAGCCAAGCAGTGATTGAAGGATATTCTTGTTCCCCAGGCAAACATCACTCAGTTCCATTAAGAACATTTTAGACAAGTTTTCACACTCAGATATTATCATTTATGGAACGTGACTGCTATAACATTTGAATCAGAACAATTACAGTAAGTATTTTCTACCCTTACCTACCTGAATGTTGCGATATATTCGGCATGGCTAATGGCAACAGTTAAATAGAAAATAGGTTTCTAGGATCTCAGAAATTCATACTAGGCTGTATAAACTGGCCTTCATTTCCTGTCAAAGATTCAGTCATAATATTTCAGGGAAATCTAGATCATCAACAATACAAAAGTGCTGCTGCAGTGGTATGGTCATACTATGAAACAGTTTTATCAACAGTTTTTGCCTGCTGTGGCAATGTGGTGATTTTGATATGAGTTAGTGACCTCATGAGACATGGTCCAGTGTCAAGGCTGGTGAGTTTAAGTTTTAAATGTCGGTGGTCTTATGTAAAAATCCAAATCTAATTTTGCATGTGCAAAGCTGTTAGTGTAACTATAAAATCAACTACAAACTTTCCTTAGTCCTGGACAACTGCATTTTTTAATCAAAATGTGAAGTATGGGATTTACCAGAGGAATAACCTAAAAGTAAGACTCTTCTTCCTACACCAAGTATTCCTAACTGTGAAATACAGAATTAAAATATGAAAGGAATTGCTGACATTAATGAGTCTGACAGAAAGGGGGTGTGATTTAAAAGCTTCTGAAACATGTTCTCATTAATAGGTCCCTGAAGTTATTTACTGTAATTTAGTGTACACCAAATTTTGGATAAGGCTATTGCTGAGGGTAGAATCTGCAATAAAATTTTTAATGGCTTTTGGATTGCAGCAGAGTAATATCTACTTACTCTCATGCTGGTTTTTTCTTCAGTGGCTTCTTTCAGTCTGATCATCACCATAAAAATTCACACCTGTCACTATCTATTTGTGCCTTGTTTATTGATATCTTTCTCTTTTCCAATCCTCTTGTTTATATATTTTCATCTAATCGAAAATTTTTTGGAAGCAGTTACTGGATACAGTGCTCTGAAGTGTGAAATAATATTTTATATTTCTTCATTTGGTTTATGCTGAAGTATTTGTTTATTTTGAATCCTAGAGCTTTTTTCCCTACATTCTAAAATCGTAAAAATGCAATGTTTCATTTCATTCAAAATGTATTAATGTCTTTCGTTTCAAAGACCAGCACAGAAACTTTTGTAATGAATGGAGTACACTTCTTTGCAACTGAAGTAATCCACACTCTGTCTAAATAACAACATCTCCACTATTAAATACTGTACTCTCAAACACTTTACAAAGAGTGAAGGACAGACTCCTCTGCTCTTTTTATGTTTAATATTCTGAAGTATTCTCAACCTGTAAATAAAGTAGTACTTGAAATTGAGAGAAATAGAACATAATATTTACTAAATATTATGCCTTTAGGAACAGTGAAAATGAAATGCAGAGAATTTGAAGGAACTGCTCCAAACCATGTGAAGTCAACATCACAATTATGTCTGGAAAGCATACTGCTCTGCCTCTTCAGTGTTCAGTCTGTTGGCTTTTTCTGTCGGGAGTGGTAAATCCCTGCTCTTGGCTTCTGGTTATGAAGCACTTCATAAGACATCAGAACTCTCTGAAATGACTACCCAGGGAAGAAGTTGCTCTGCTAATAGATTTCAGTTTTGGTTCAGCAAGGCTAGCCTTTGAATAAGCTCAGTCTGTGTTTGAATCATAATTTCTTGGCTCTATTATTATTATGCTACCAAAAAGCACACGCTGTTTCAATAGTTGTCTCTTATAGTACTGTGCTGTGGTTTTTAATCCTCACCCTATTACTTGCTGTTACAGTCCATTCTCCTTGCAGGAGGGAGGAGAAGTGCTTTGAGTGAGATTCTCAGCATAGCACATGGTCTCAGGTGCAGGGAGGTCTGGGGAATCTGGGATGCCACATCAACAAGTCAGTTAGCAGAGCTGCTCCACAGATACTACCAGACCACTGAGGCTATAGCATTTCTAACAAATGCAATGATCTTTATGCCCTTAGTTTCTTAATAGCTAGGATATTCTCCTTCCTTCTGACTTCTCTCAAATGAACCGCCCTTTTGGTAGCTTGCTTTATTGTAACTTGAACCAGAAAAGTCCCCTTTCAACAGCCACAGTTGCTTGATAGCACCTAGACTATAGTTCTTTATCGAGAAGCGAACACATCAACACCAGAAAAGCCCTAGAAGACAGGAAATGTAACACCTGAGCCTTTCAAGGAATTTAGGCCTTCCAAATATATCTCTGAATATCAGTTGAATGTCCATACTGCTCACCTCATTCTTGATGTTAAGGAATTCCTACCAAAGAGATCACTTCTCTACCAATATCATGAATACTCTGTCTGCAACTATAATCTTTCAAAATTGTTTACTGTGTTGAAGAGCAATGGATTATGAAAGGAAGAAGATGGAAGACAGAATTTCTCTATAGCTGGCCCATGGCTGAGGTTTATTTGTGCAGGAGAAAGACATGTCTGTGAATGTCCTCCTCTTTAGTGCTTTCTTGAATTCACTGAAGTACAAAGTCATACTACATACCCTTAGAAGTCAACATAAAAATACAAAATAACTTTGCAGTATGCAAAGTAAAAGAGACTGGGTACACTTTTAAATATCAGTTAAGAACCACAAGCTATTCTGATTCAGTAATACTCATTTTATGATTATGCAAGGGTGAAATAGATGTTGCAAATTTGCTAAATGTAGGAAATTGACAGTAATGAAATTGCATGTTTACCAGTCAAATCTCTCAAATATATTCTCACTACCACTCTGGTATTTCCTTCACTGTAACAGTGTAAGGGGGTTATCATATTATGTGATCAGTTTGTAATAAACATTTACATTCTTATAAACATAGATTAAAATTTAGCTGGAAAATAGCTGGAATTTAATAATCTAGTGATGGAAACCTTGCACAGCACAGGCAGGAAAAGTGGCTGACAAGGAAGAGAGGTTATTTTGCCTGCAGAAAGGAATGACACACATAGCTGAGCTACTACCATCAAGACAGCTTTGAGCGCAGTGAAAGATGCAAGAAAGGTATAATCAGAGAAAAGAACTATAATTTTCCAGAACAAGGTGGGGAGATTGAGAAGGGACTATTTAACAAGACAAAGGAGCACTCCATTTCAGTGCCTGGCATACACGTTCACGAACAGACATTACCTCCTTGGGAGAGGGCTCCTCCTGGCAGGTTGCTCCTGGCAGGTGGGGAAGGGAAGGAACTATCCTGTGACAGAGCAGACTTGTAATCCCTGTGCCACCTCATTGCAGCTTTGGGCAATGCTCACGCTCAGGGGAGGACACCCATTGCTTGTCTCCTCACTCCTTCCCGAAGTCCCTTCCCTCTGAAGCAGGACGGTCCTCCCATCACGTCAGCACAAGATCTCATTGTCTCCATCTTTGACAGACCATCTGATCCTTCCCTATGCTGCTAAGCTATAAGCAACCCTGCTGAGGCTCACGGTCCTAGAAATATCATGCCTGACTTATCTTCCTTCTGGCCACCTACTCTCTTTTTCCCTCTGGCATCTTCCATGCTGCCTGAAGAGGTGGGCTACTGCACCCTTTGATTCCCTCAGTCTGAAAATATGTATAGATGGTGATTGTAAGGAAGTCTGTGTGATTATGTGAAAGTTTCTTCCAGATTCTCCTTCAGAGCCCTCTAAGTGTACCATTAAATTTACTAAGTGCCAGCCTGTGGTGAGATGCTTTTCTCTTATCAGGACTAACAAGGGGATTAAGATTGTCTTGTGTGTTTTAGTAGACCATAAAGGAACAGAAATGCATGCATGATGACAGACCCTTTTAGAATAGGCTGGAGCATAGATTAAATAAAATTTCCAACACTGACCCTGACTGCCACAATAGTGATAGAATTATAGGGGAGTTAATGTTTATGAAAAATATTACCAAATCAGAGCTCTTTGCCTTTACATAGTTGCTCCTAATGTAAATAAGAATAGCAAAAGATGGGAATGGAAAATGAGACAAAAAGTGCTATAACATAGGTGTTCTGTGAATGTTTTTAGATGGGCAAAATTCATTATTTTTTCATACTGACTTAATTTTCAGCTAACAAAATACAGTGAATTTTCAGACAGCAAGTCAGTTATAGGGCTCTGAAAATGCACATTTGAAAAAGCAGATTCACATTTAATTGTATAAAGTGGTCCTGTACAAGATCTTTTTCAACAGTCAAGGGGAAGGAAGCTTGAGTAAAGTCAATCAAATTGCAACAGCTTATACGCTTGTCCTGTATTACCTTGTTCTATGAACATACATTTCTCATCCTGTTTCAAAAGTAGATCATACCTGTGACTGTAAGCTAATGTTTTCTGTTTTTCAGTTTGGGTAAGCAAAAAATACCGAAGTGGTCTGTTAGCATGACTCTTGGAAGGTGATGAATTTGTTGAAATATTTTTCTGTTTGTTGGTCTGTAACCAAGGATTTCCATGTTCAAATTGTGGCCTCTGTTTTGCTTTGACAACATTATATCTTTCTCCTCTCAAGGTTTGTTACTGTAATTCTTTCTTAATCATAGTTGGAATGATTGTTATGTAATATTCCAGTTTCTCAGTCTAGTTGTGTGTCAGCACAGCTAGTACTTTTGTCTTTTTTGCATGTTTGACAGAAAGAAAGAACATTCTTGATTAACTGTGTTGCAATTTCCTTATGAACAGGCTTGCATTTCCTCCTATAGTAACACCAAAATATTTTCCTGTCAAATTACATGCCAAGGAATATCTAATTAAGGCTAGATTCTAGTGATAACATTCAGCACTTTTTCTTGGTAGCGTGACTGCATAATGCTGTCATTTTTCACTCCTTACTTTGGTATAAGGAGTAGATTGTTCCCCTTAAAATAGCTAGATCTCAAAAAATCTGTTGGAACAACTTGGCTAGTGACAATCCACTTCAATATTTTTTTCATGTTCTCTGTGCTATAGTGAGTTTTACAAATGCAATCTTTGGAAGGCCCAGATGAATCAGACTAGCAAAAGGCATATTGAACTGATCTGTTATAAAACATCCAGTACTGTGAGCACAGTGCACCACAAATAGCTGGCTCTCAAAAATAACCATTAGGTCTTCAGTTAGCAGACTGTTCATACACACCCATTCCTGTCCTTTTATATGCACTATTGCTTCTCATGTGGACAACTGTGATTGAAAGGGGGAAGCAGGAGGATAAAGGCAATATGAAAAGCTTGAGTGATAATAATTTTTAAGAGGAAGGATATTGACACATTATACCCTGCCATGATCTTCTTGTACAGAATTAAAAACTGTCCTAACACTTTAGGATGAGAGCCAGAGGTCAGTTTCTGGTAGACCCAGCTCTCTGCTCTCCAGCTGCCCCTTTTAGTCCCTCAACTAGCAATCACCTCCAGAGTCATTCCACCACTGTTCCACCTGGCCCTTACTCACCAGTTACCTGCAGTATCCTTGAACCATCAGATATGCCAATAAACCACATTTTTCTTCACTGAAATTTTGTCCTATGTCCTGAATCTCAGCCATGCCCACCTCAAGCCTGGACACTTCCATTCTTATACCCAGCATTGAAAGATGCTTTATTCCTTCTGTGAAACCTTCCCTGCTGCACTACAATCACTCTGTGACCTGCCTGTGTCAGACAGCCATCTATCTGGCTTCCCTAGAGGAGGCTGAAAATCTCTTCTCTCCCTCAGGTTACACTCTCTGCTTAACTCATTGACACTGTATTTATTGCAAGGTCAGAAACAGCAGCAATAACCTGGAAAAGACAGGAGCTTGCAGGGAACTCAATATTCAGTTTCTCTGGGATTAATGAAGAGGAGTTCCACAGAAGCCACCTTCTTCTTGCCATGGTCTACATGTCTTGCAGAAATGCCTGGAGGCACTGAGGTATTCTGAGACTGGTCTGGTAAAATCACACCAAATCCCTTGCTGGCACAGGGGATCCTTCAGGTTATTGTACACCAGTCACACTGTCTTGTGTTTGCAGTGCACCTGACATAGAAGGATTATGAATAACACTAAGCCTCACTTACTCCTTGCATTGTGCTCAGTCCTTCCATTTAATTGCTTGTGACCATATCAAATGATCTAATTTTATTTTATTTTTTAATCTCGTGAAATAAACAGGTGTCAATGTTTTCCTGCTGGTGGCTAACAGTGCATTTATATCTTTTTTTGGCCTGCATTATCCCATGTGGCACAATGTCCTCAAGGGGTGTGCATGAAAAATCTGTGGCATGATGCAAAGCAAATATTCCACCATTAAATTAAAAAATATGGATGAGCAATCAAAATGTAGGCAAATGTAATTAAAATTCAAATGTAGCCTTTAGATTTCTGTTTTTTTCCTTATCTAGAAAGTCAATGAATTAATTTTATTGTGCAAGGTAGCTATTTTTTAAAAACTGGCCCAAATGAATCTTTAATGTAATATGAAGTCTACTGAATTTAATCCTATAGGCTTTCCCATTTGGTTAGAAGGACATAGTCTCATGGACAGAATTATTTTAGGATGGCTGTTATTCTTTGTCATGGTTTAAACCCAGCCGGTAGCAAAGCACCACGCAGCCGCTTGCTCACTTCTCCCCCCTGCCCTGGTGGGACGAGGAGGACAAAATATAAAGAAAAGCTCGTGGCTCAAGACAAGGACAAGGAGGGATCACTCACCACTTATCGTCTCAGGCAAAAGAGGCTCAACTTGGGGAAGAAACAAAATCAATTTAATTTATGACCAATCAAATCAAAACAAGGATATTAAGAAGTAAAACCAAACCTTAGAACACCTTCCCCCTACCCCTCCCTCCCTTCTGGCTCAGCTCCACGCCCGGTTCTCTCTACCTCCTCCCCGCAGCGGCACAGGGGGACGGGGAATGGGGGTTGGGGTCAGTTCCTCACACCTTGTCTCTGCCGCTCCTTCCTCCTCAGGGGGAGGACTCCTCACTCCTCCCCTGCTCCAGCGTGGGATCCCTCCCAAGGGAGACAGTCCTTTACGAAATTCTCCAACGTGGGTCCTTTCAGTGGGCTGCAGTCCTTCAGGCACAGGTGGCTCCAGCATGGGCTTTCCCATGGAGTCACACCAACTCTGGGGACATCCACCTGCTCTAGCTGCAGGTGGGCATCTGCTTGCCCGCTCACCTCCACGGGCTGCAGGGGCATCAACCTCCTTCAGCACACCTCCTCCCCCTCCTTCCTCACAGACCTTGGTATACCTCACAGACCTACTCACTGCAGGTTCCCCCTCTTAACTCTGTTCTCCCAGAGGCGATACCGCCGTTGCTGACGGGCTCGGCCTGGGCCAGAGGCGGGTCCGACTCGGAGCCGGGGAAGCTTCGAGCAGCTTCTCACAGGAGCCGGCCCTGCGGTCTCTCCCCTGCTACCAAAACCCACCACACAAACCCAAAACATTCTTCCAGAACCACATGTTGTCTAATGTGTTACTGCACTGGTTAAGATACTACTTTTTTCTTGGTACTCATAGTTTTATAACTTGTGCTCTGACATGTCTCTGTTGCACAATACTTATTCCAGTGTTAGCTTAAGACCTGACTATATTTACTATAATTTCTTGATTTGCCTTAAAATCTTGTTTCCAAATACAACATTTACTTATCTCTCTGCTTGTTCTGGTCAAGTGTAAGGCTTGATTCCTCATTCACCTTGATGAATGCTTCATGTGAGTAGCTTCACTGGCACTAGTGTAAGGGCACACAAATTGCAAAATACTGAATGTTTTCAGGGATTAATGTTCTAATAAAAAAATTCTTTTTCTTCAAAGCATTTTCTAGTTATGAAATTGATAATTAACTTTATGGTGAGTTATAAATAAGGCTATGAGTAGCTGAGGATGCAGCTGATGCCTGTAAAAAGGCACTGATGTAGACATCACCTGAGCCAAATATACTCACAATTACTATATATGGAGGAAAAGTGAGATACATCTATAATGTTTGTCATGTACATAGTTAAGAAATCCATGTTATATTTTTATCATTTCCCACCCTCCATCCTCTCATAGCTTTTAGTACTATACAGGAAAGTGACTTTAAAATTCTATCTATTAGAAATTAGAGTTTCACTTTAAATCAAAGTATTTTGAAAAGAAATATCAATTTAAAAAAATTTTCATTGAAAGATGCTGAAACAAATTCTAAGATTTTTTTTTTCAACAGTGTCAGAACATTTGTGGTCAGATTGATGTATCTAAATGTACATATCTAAAGTATAAATGTCTACACAGACATAGCTCTTGCTGTGGTCAATGGAGAGAAAGACAGACTTTCATTGTAATGTAGCCATCTAATGTAGAGCAGATTCACTGTCTTAAACGTGTCTGTTTCTCTCAGCTGATAATAAATGGTGCAGAGGGATTCAGTTGCTTGAACACAGGGAGCTAGCACCTTTTTAGGTACCAGAAGTGTAGCTAACCTCAAGGTGCTACTCTAAAGGGCATGGACCTCCTGCACCGTATCTCCTAGCTCTGTGAGAGTGTCTTTGTTACCACATGGTGTCTAAAATGGCACCATATATCCGTGCCTAGGTAGCTGGGTGTCTCTCAAAGTTTACTGTTTCACTTCATTTTCACTTTGAGCTTTGTTGCATTCTCTCTTGATGCTCTCAGGGTTCAAGTTTTCTTTCCATCATCTTGGTATATGCCAGAGGAACTTCTTAATTGCTACTGGCCACTGAAAACCATTTCTTTCCCTACTATTTGCTGCAAAAGCAGTTCTTAAGTTACTCTGTGCTGCTTCTGTGAAAAAATAGCATCCTCAATACCATGAAACAAGAATATGTTGGGACATTGGATATTCTAGTATGTAGTTTTTAAGGATCTCTAATAGGGATAGCATGTCTATTGCTTGTCAAATCAGTTAAAGCCAGCTTTATCACTAGTTTTAGGTATCAAATAATACATTTATTTAAAGCTAGAAGCTGTAAATTTGTAACAGTAGAATAGAGTTGAAAAAATATACACTCTGTTAATGTTATACTTAATGGGATACTTAGTTACTTCAGCATCGTCTCTTCTACCTCTTTTTTATAGGTGAAACTGAAATCTCATATTGATTTTCTGTGATGGTTACGTTTCTGTTATATAAGATGATGGTTAAGATCTCCTTCCACATAGTGCTCAACAGAAGGTGAGTGTCACAAACCAAAAGCTATGACCTGCCTATATTATGTCAAGTTAGAATGCCCTCTTCTTGCATAATTCTTTGTTATGAAAGCTTCCACCTGCATTTACTGTAGTTAGGTAATGAGGCATCACATGGTGACGTGAAGGATGAACCTTCTATTGTTGTCTTAAGGTCTTTTCAGTGACATTTTGATTGTATATCATACTGGAATATTCCTGTCTAAGACTCCCTTCATACCTTTTTCTCTCCGGAAGACATTTTTGGAGATATGTTGGTAAAATGAGTTACATCTTGTTATGAAAAATGTGGGATATATAGTCTTCCTACTAGGAGCATGAGGAATCCTTCCATATGAACATAATTGTATTGGCTTTGTGTGGCAAGGTTTTGGTAGCGGGAGGGTTACAGGGGCGGCTTCTGTAAGAAGCTGCTGGAAGCTTCCCCTGTGTCCAACAGAGCCAATACCAGCCGCCTCTAAGACGGACCTGCAGCCAGCCAAGGCCGAGCCAGTCAGCAATAGTGGTAACGCCTCTGGGAGAACAGATTTAAGAAGGAAAATATGTTGCAGGACTGACAGAAACGGCAGCTGGAGAGAGGAGTGAGAACACGTAAAAGAAACAGCCCTGCAGACCCCCAGGTCAGTGCAGAAGGAGGGGGAGGAGGTGCTCCAGGCACCGGAGCAGAGATTCCCCTGCAGCCCGTGGGGAAGACCATGGTGAGGCAGGCTGTCCCCCTGCAGTCCAGGGACGTCCACGGTGGAGCAGATCTCCACCTGCAGCCCAGGGAGGACCCCACGCCAGAGCAGGGGGATGCCCGAAGGAGGCTGTGACCCCGTGGGAAGCCCGTGCTGGAGCAGGCTCCTGGCAAGACCTGCAGATCTGTGGAGAGAGGAGCCCACGGAGCAGGTTTTCTGGCAGGACTTGTGACCCCGTGGGGGACCCACGCTGGAGCAGTGTGCTCCTGAAGGACTGCACACCGTGGAAAGGACCCATGCTCGAGCAGTTCATGAAGAACTGCAGCCCATGGGAAGGACCCACGTTGGAGAAGTTCGTGGAGGACTGTCTCCCGTGGGAGGGACCCCACGCTGGAGCAGAGGAAGAGTGTGATGAGTCCTGTCCCTGAAGAGGATGAAGTGGCAGAGATAACATGTGATGAACAGACCGTAAACCCCATTCCCCGTCCCCCTGTGCGCCTGAGCAGGGGGTAGGTAGAGAATCCGGGAGTGAAGTTGTGCCTGGGAAGAAGGGAGGGGCGGAGGGAAGGTGTTCTGAGATTTGGTTTTATTTCTCATTACCCTACTCTGGTTGATTGGCAATAAATTAAGTTAATTTTCCCCAAGCTGAGTCTGTTTTGCCCATGACAGTAATTGGTGAGTGATCTCTCCGGTCCTTATCTCGACCCACAAACTTTTTGTTATATTTTCTCTCCCCTGTCCAGCTGAGGAGGGGGAAGTGATAGAATGGCTTTGGTGGGCACCTGGCATCCCGCCAGGGTCAACCCACCACAATAATATAAAGATTGTGTATGATTCCACATACAATATAACTGAGAGGAAAGTGCTGAAGGTGAATAGCATTTTTCACTCATTGTACCCAAATCTGTGGTGCTCTCTCATCATTTAGTTTAACCCTTTATATTATATTGTAGTACTTGGGCATTATTGAAATCACATTTCCACAGGAAGACAATTCCTTTTTTTGAAGTATCTCTGGGATGTGGGAGATACTTTGAGTTTGGTCTGGGATTAAACTGAAAAGTTATTACTAGTAAATATTATTAGTACCTATATTATCAAACTTCAAGTAATCCAGACTGAAGGTTGCAGCTGGGAATCCACGCATACATTAAAAAAACCCACCTGTCTGACCTATTTGGTTTTTTAGAGGAAATTATATGGAGGCTAATTCCTATCGCCAGGCTTTTCAGGGTTAATTTATAAAGTTCCACAAGAAAAGTTGGAAATTCTCCCTTGTCTAAATAGGAAATCGATGGCTGCCACTTTATCCTTCTGTCACTTTAGGTGCACATCAGCAAACATCTCTCTCTTTCATGGTGTTTAATTTTTGGTACCAAGAAATAAGGGAACTGGTTTTCAAACAGTATGTTAGTGCTTCTCAATCACAACTCATTCATGAATGTGAAGGGCAGTTTTTTTGTCCATGTTCCAAAAATAAGGAGGATTCAGAGAAGTTATTCTGATTTTTTTTCCCTGAATTGGTTAATCAATTTTAGTTCATGTGTTTTCTCATTGATAGAGGCTCTGATGTGATAGTTCTGGTTTTACTTTCCATTAGAGGATATCTTGTCATCTAGTAGAAAGTTTAGTAAAAGCTTGACTTTGAGATTAGTTCAAATGTGGTATTCATTGCGCACACTTAATCTTCTAAATTCTCTGATATTGATCTGCAGAAAGAGAAGCTTATGCCTTTTGATGTGGATTTATTTCTTCAGTCCAAATTGATGATGACCCTCATCCTTTCATATTGTTGACCAATTTTCCCCCATACTTTCAGAGATGGTACAACAACTTGGTAAATATTGAATTATTAAGCTTCAAAATAAACTTTGCTGTTGCAAAGCACTGCTTCTTGCTAGTATGGCAGCATCTGCAGCTTTCAGTTATAAAAAAATAACATGTAGATTAACTGTTTCTGTTCACGGATCAAGATTTAGTGCTGTTTTCAAAAGGTGCTAACATAGCTTTTGATAAATACTTACCCACCATGAGGCCGTTGACTTTGCACACTGGAACAAAAGGTTTGCTTCTAGTCAAAAAGCACAAGGGGGCAGTTTAGGATAACAAACCAACAATGTGATAGTAAAATATACCAAAAAGTTCAGTTTTAGAAAAGTAGCTTTTCTGAATCTTCAAATTAGGGTTGCATAGATGCTGAGATTACCCTTAGCACCCAGAGACTTGTGGTCCAGACTTACAGACAAGAAATACAATAACACAGAATGTATTTTCATGTAGAACAGGCCTTTAGTCAATGAAGGGAAAAGAGGAAAGAAACAGCTCATACCAGCTGGGCATGTTGGAAGGATCTTTCTCAAACATGTTTTCCTTTTGTTCAAGAATTTACATGCATCAATTAACAGAACAGATTAGACAATGTTTCAGTTCACAGTTTTAATGTGATAAGCATTAGTGCAGCCAGCTGCACCACAGCACTGAGACAGAGTTAAGCTGGATTTGTTTATAATTTACCTTTTTTCCTGTAGAGAGTCTAAGCGAAGCTTTTGCAACATAGACTAAACTGCTGTACTGAAGAAGGAGTATCACGAATAAAGGCTGTGCAAAGAACGCCTAGATGTGTCAGCTGAAACTTTTATCTTGCCATGAATACAATGCAAACAACTTTTTTTCTACGGAAAGCTCTTAAAATTTTTATTGTTGCATATTCCAACTACTTTACTGCAATACAATATCAATTTCCATAACACTGCTTAGCCAGGAGCAGACCAGAATGATTCACAATTCAGTAAAAACTTGCAGATACCTTGCATTGTGCCTTTCCTTTGTGTTAATTTCAAAAGTACAGGAAAGGTAAACCTACAGGAAGGCAGGGGTTTTCTTCATGATAGGATGACTCTTGGGAAATTGAGATAGGAGGTGGGAAAGTTAACATACCAAAGTATGTCCCCAGGCTTGCCTTATGTCCCTCTTACCCTCCAGTGTCTTGGAAGAATTAAAGGAAGCAAGAATCCCCAGGAGGAGTTTGGACTGACTTGATCAGTATTCATTTTAGCATCTCCTGTTGCAGCACTTAAGGAGCAGGCAGCTACAGCACCACAGGAGAACCTACAGAACTTTTGTGCCCCCAGGCCAAGCTGGTTTCAGCTCTGTGTTCTCATCATGAATGCTTCCACTGAACCATTCTGTACTGCCAGGCATTGCTCAGAAGTTGGGGCAGAGGCAGAGTTTGGAGCCTGAACTCTTTGGCTGCTTAATGGGTGGGTCTTGCACAGTGGGGCATAGTGGAGGAGAAATCCTAAACTAACTTCAGGCATGACTGCGCACTATTAAACTAAGAGATTGGCTACAGGTGAAAAACTCAAATATTACACTCCTTCCAATGATCTGAAAAATGGTTGCTGTGATTGGATTACGCTTCTGTAGCAGGAAGCGTCTCTTCCTTTCAGAGGAGGGTGGCCTAAATACATTGGGTTCTGCATGAGGCAGTGAAGCTGATGGTACACAAAGGTAGCTCTCTGCTTGAATTCATCACAGTGTGACTGTATCGTCTGGAACATTTTCTGCGGTTCTCTGATAGCTTTTAGAACTGCTTAGAAGAGAAAACATTTTTGTAACCATGGGATTTTTACTGACTAGATTTTTTCCTGTGTTGATTAGAAAAAGTACAGAGCACTCCTGTTCTTAAACCCTTTATTGGATCAGAGGTGGCACTAGATTGAATCAAAACAGGATTTTTTCCTCACAGTTCTGCAGTCTAGGTTGCTGCCTGATGATTTAGTCAAGGACTCGTTTAGTAGGAATCCGTGGAGCAGTGTCATTATTGTGCAATAAAAGCTCTTAAAATGAACATTGAGATTGGCATTAGATTCAGATTAGATTAGAATATTCAGCAGCAATATATAGGGATACAATTTCCATACACTGTGACTTCTGTCATATTTAATGGTCATAGGGTCTTCAATCTCTCATATTTATTTCCTGAAGAGGATTTAGCCTAATCGGCTTTTCCTTCTGGGAAGTTGAATTGTCTTTGTATGGTAACTTACAAAACAGGATAAGAATCTGTCAAATGAATGAATAAAACAAAAATAAAAAGAATACGATATCCAGGAGCAGCTGGTAATTGTTGTCAATGACAGGGTACTTTCACTGCACTTGTATTATTTTATTTTATACTTAAGAATGGGAGGAATATTAAAAAGGTTCAGTTTGGCAGTTTTTGCATTTCTTCCAAAGCATAAAGTCCTCTTCAGATTTGCTACCGCCTACTCATGGCTTATTCCCTATCTGACACTTGAGTAATTGTTATAAACCATTTCCATCTGTGATTTACTTTGTGTTTCCTATTGCAGGTGACAGTTAATGTATCTTGTCTGCTGCTATGAAATTTAAAAAAATGGCCTGAAAATGCTAAGAACAAACACTTGCAAAGACAGGGACAGCAAAACAAAAAGCTTTTATATTTTCAAAATTCATGTGCTTTAAAAATCTCTCAGCCCACAATGTAATCAGTGCTAGGATGCCTAAAGTACCTTCTTTCCAAAAAAATGCAAGTGAGGATAGGATAACACTACTTAAGAATTTATATTTCCATGGTAAATTCCTTCAGCTACGAAAGTGATGTATTGTAGACAGTAAGCAAAGATTTGGTGTTACGGATTTCCACAGACTTTCTAAGCTTACTCTGCATTTTGCTCCAGACTTCTTCCAGCTGAAATCTACTGACATCAGAAGAGTTATGACATAAGTAAGTTGTTTCACCTAAGGTGAATGCAGAACCTTAAACTAATAAAACTTGATCACCACTGGAAGGACAAAGATATAACAAGCAAGGTTAGGGTAGGTAGTGTTAATTCTGAAGACATCTTTTGACTAGAACTTTGCATCTGGAAGTAGTACAGATCAGGAGGTCATACACCCATCTCAGAGAGGAGAAAATAGCGAGCAACCATGCTATCTTTGAGAAAATCACATGCTATTGCTAAGTTTTATGCCTGCCATAAAATATGCAAGTGTCATCTTCATTTCTAAATGTGCTGTCTTTGAAAGAAGGTGAAATGCAACTGTTTCACTTTACAAATGCTGACAGTCTGGTAACATTAAGAATGAATTTTGCCTGTCCCTCAGCTAGTTAATTGGATGCATTTTCTAATGCAAAGGACATTTTTAATTTCACCATGACAGCTTCAAATGCACAGAAAAAAAGTACAGCTCACTCATAGCTAGGTATGTCCATAATCACTGTAGTCCAAATCAGTGATTGGCAAACCATGGGATATAACAGAAAAAACACAGTGCCTGCAGTTTTGACAGATGATGTCAAAATGAAACTGTGTAGTAAGAACATAGTTTCAGATGGTGATGACACAGGGGGTGTCTGGTGTACATGTGGACTCCATGAGTGTACATGGGAATTGTTAGTCTAAACTGATCCATAGTACAGTATTTATTACATTGATACCAAGCTTTTAGGTGCTTCCATGCTTAAGCACCTAGCTTAATCAAAATCTTATGAAGAGTATTTTTGGTGGAAAAACCTTAGCTCTGTACACCTTGAAATGGCTTTTTAATGCACTTGAACACTCTGCAGCTTGCAAGAAATTATCTTCTCTTTAGGAACAAATATATCATTTGCAGCCTTGCCAAATTCATGCTATCCTTCTTAAGTCACTTTTTTCTTCTTTCTTTCTTTATCTGTTTATATATATTATAGATATTTTTAGATTATTATGTAGATTATTGCAGACAACTTTAACAAATAAGAAACTGTGGTTTAGTTCTGTTTTTGTGAGGGAGACTGATTAAGTACTCTGTCAAGTCAAACATCAGTGGAAAGTGTGGAAAAGGCTGGTGAAGAAATAAAAAGACTATGCACATAACTCACTAGGCATAAAGTGTCTCTGTGTCCTAGGACTTAATCCTACTAGATACTGCTGGGCAGTTCCCATAGACATGGAAAGGAATTTAGGGTGTTCAACATGTCACAGTAGGTCCATAACATCTGTCTAGCTTCTGCCCTAACTTTCCATTTTTGTCAACATGCTTAGTCTTAACATTTGCTCATCATTTCATCCCTCCCATCTCAGATTTTCAGTATTCCTCTAAAAGCCTCAGTCATATTGTGACAGTCCCTCAGTTTGATGAATAACTCAATTTCTGCCAACCTGAACATGCAGTAATAAATAAAACTGCCCAAATTCTTTCATGGCTGTTCATTTCTGGAATACAGTATGTTCTTCTGGTATTGTCCAGAGGTCCTCCAAACAAGATAAAATTTGCTGTGCAACCTTAGTGTCTTGGATATGCCATTATGTCTTCAGCAGTTTGAGTTCTCTGTTCTCTCTTTAATACCTTTATCAACATCCATACATGAGAAGACTGAAAATGAGAAACTCTTTCCAATAAGACTGAAAACTGCTGCCCTATTTCTCCTTTTATAAGATTTGGTAGGTAAAAATAATTTTGGAAAGAATGCATTTAAAAGCTGCATTTATCCCAGTTTCTGTTTCATTTCAGAACAATGTCAGAATGGGACAAATATGCTTTTTATAAATATAAATATTTCTTTGCCTTTTCCTTCTACCTTTGTTCAGTACATTTATGTTATTTATTTTGTAAGTAGCTTTAAAGAAGTGAGTTGCTTTCTTTGGAGGTTTGGCCTCATAAACCATAGCAATTTTTCTTTAATTTTGGAGGTGTTTATATAAAAGGTGGAGTAGGGCTGCTTTCCCTGAGTATGTTTCAACTATTATTTAAAAATTATGGTAGAGAGTATTACACCTTTGAGATATCCAAAACAAGTAGCTCTCAGTCACTAAAATGACAAAGTGATGGTGCTCTAGCTGAGATGCTCTCCAGCCTGCAGCTAAAGAGCCATAAAACACTGTAAAAAAGAGCTGCTTTAAGTACCACATTCATATACAGTTCTAACAGAATGAAGGGAGCTTACAGGACTTGTTGAAAAACAGAAGCAAAATTAGGACAGCGCATCGGTTATTTACTACTTGCCATTAAAAAAGATCCTTCGTTTATTCAGTGTTATGGAAATTAAAGCATATGCCTCACTTTGATAACTGTCTCGTTGAAGTAAGCCCCCATCACTGTGCAGCAGCACGACTATTTGCAATATATTGTAAAACACCAGTTGTAAAGAGGTAACTTCCTGTTAAGTAGTAACAAATGGCTTAGATTTCTTAGTCCCAGTTAGATCTGCATATCTGAGTACATCACATTCTGACATTACTTCCATTTTGAAGATGTTAGAAGATTCAGTGATTTGCACAGGGCAACAGACACCACTGTTTTGAATAAGAAGTCTGAACAATTGGAGTACTTTATTCAAATCACTAGAAAATGATCTCCTATCTTTATCAATGCCTTAAAACTACAACACTATAAACTATTAGCCACACATCTCTTTTTTACCTCATTGTTAATTCAGGGACAAAACGAAGTATAGCTGAAACACAAAACATAAAAATTACCATACTTTAACAGCCCAGGGGTCCACATAATTTGGTGTCCTGTTTCCAGTACCTACCTGGTGCTTAGAGGAAGTGGTAAGTGTAATCAACTCCATATGTTGATTTCTGTGAAGTAACAAGCCCACAGGATTTTTTCATAAAGTCTATTAAGCCAAGATTGGCTTACAGTCTGAAGCACTGGACTCGATATCTGCATTTTTCAGATCTGTGTAATTCAGGTGAAAGTGTTGCCTTAGTGAATTTGGAAAGATCCATTTAATCTGTTTCCACTGCTATCTGTTCCCATCTAAGAAATCTTCAATTCTGCAAAGCTATTTAACTCAGTAGCTCTCACTGGTATGAGCTGGGGGTCTAAAAACCTCAAGGACAGGAGTCTTTGTCTTCTAAACAACATTGGCTCCTGTTTCCCTGGCAGACCGTCCACCACAGAAAACCTGGACACACTTTTCTTATTTTAGACAAAGCTAAATGCAGCCATGATGTGGAGCAAGAAGGAGTCTTCAAGCCATAAGGCCATGACTGTGTTGTGTCAGGGCAAATGCAACTCTGCCTATGTTGTACTTAGGGGAGACTGTAATTGCCTTAAGTCATGTTGGCAGAAATCCATTCCTGGTACAAATTTCCAGTTTGGAAGGTCCAGTCTGACTTTTCTGAGCTACTCAAAATGCCTGCAAACAATCCACCTTAGAGGATTCTTCAGGAATCTCCAGTTTTAAGCATTAGATTTTATTTTTCAGTGTAAGATGTAATTCAGTGTACTGTTAATAATGCTTGATGTTAATCATACATAGAACTGTATTTACACATAGTAGCTAAATTCAGTAGTATAATAAATATTTATCCTGATTTTATTTCTCTGACTTTCCCAGTTGTGGAGAGATTAATTATTCCCTAAGTTCTTATGACATTAATTTAGTTAGGCATTTTAAATTCACAGGACGCAGGTATAAGGAAAGACCAAAAGACCTCTGAAAACACCAATTAATGTGTTTAGCACATCAGACACAATCTTGGAATTCTCTATTTAATTTTAGAAATGTATCCAAAATGACTAGGAGTCCTCAGAGTTAGAAGTTTGATTGTTCTAGGTTCCCTACAGTTGAGAGAGAGAAGGAAAAGAGAGGTACTTTTAGAAGATGAATCAGTACACCTGTGCTCTGTATATCTTCTTGTAAATGTGAATCTCTTTCTACTGACCCAATGTCACTTCATTCCTAACTTAGACCCCTGAATCAAGCACCTAAATGTTAGGTAGGACAAATCTGCCCTATATGGCACATGCCAAACACCTTCCCTGTTACATAAACAGATTTCATTCGGTCTTTGTCAAAACAAATTCTTGCTGATGTTCCATTAAGTATCTAAAATTAGGAGACATGAATCCTTTTCAGAAGTGTAGTTGTTCTAATTATTCTTAAATAATACCCTTGGGGTAGTTTTCTTCATCTTATTTATAGAATGAATCCCTCATTCATATATAGTGGTGAAGACACATTAATAACAGAATTTTCTTTCAAGTAAGACTGAGAATGCACTTCTTACAAACTATCTAAACACTAGTACTTAAAAATGAGGGAGTCCTTCCAAAATGCAAAGCTGATGAAGCTGACCCTCCATCCCAGTTCTGACCCTGGCAGGATTTAGTCCTTAATAAAGTTAGCAATCTATTAATTGATCCGTAATCAATAAAACAATGCACATAAGCTATAATGAACAATATCGTCAGCACTGGGGTTCACTAGAAATAATGTATTTCAAACTAAGTAAATATTTTGGCAGTGACTAGGATATATCAGGTCAGCAGTGCCTCAAACCAGCATCAGAAAATACAAAAGCAAACATACTGTAAGCACAGAACACAGGAAGATATGCTCATTAAAGACTCCAACATTTTATAGCAGCATGACATCTACAAAACAGAAGTGAAGCTGAAAAAAAGACAAAAAGTCAAAGGACCAAAGTGAATGGGAAACTATTAATTGAGAATGATATCTGCAAAGTGTAAGCAGCACAATTAAAATATTTAATGGTGATTAGGGCATCATTTCTGTAACAGTAGCAGTAACACTGTATGGCTATAGATTAGAATAACACATCTGAAAATGTCTCATTAGATGTAAATATTTTGCTTGAGATGAAAGGATATCTGCTTGCTGATTTTTCATAGGACTTAGAAAAGAAAGAAATATATGTAGAGATTTTGTCTCTGCCTCTCTGTATCTTTTTTTTTTTAAATTATTGCCATCCTGAAGGATGGGGAGGACACTGAGGAGACAGTCTTGAAACAGACAGACTTAAAGGTGAAAAAGTGCAATTTTTTATTACAATGAAGTTCCACAAATAATAACTTGTTTTTCTGATTATTTACTGAAGTTTTGCTAATCCATTGTCAGCCCCAAATAAAATAAAAGGATATATCTCAATAGTTATGTGTAGCCTTAGTGAATTGAGATACTTAACCACAGTTTATCTGTTTTCCTGTCATTCTGAGGCAATAGCTGAAAGAGAAAGGGGAGGAGGAGGGAGAGTGAAACTCTGGTCCTTGTGAAGAGCTAAAACTTCTCATGGTGTAAGAAAAGTTAGGCTTTCACTCTGCATGTGTCATTTACAGGAGAAATTGTCTTATTCTGGGAGGGTCTGGTTTTCCTATGGACAATCCTGAGTAGTGGCTGTGGAACAGTAAGTTTTGCCTCAGAAACAGTCCTGTGGCATATTGCATTACAAACCCCTCTGGTTCTAGAGAACTTCTGTGAGAATTTCATTTAACCATGTCTACACTCAAGCGGTTTATGTCCTTCAGGTCCATTGGTCAAGAAGGACTGTTCTTTTCAGTAAGCATCTAGAAATAATTGTTAGTACTCTGGGACATTTTTGTTCCTTACTGCTTAGCAACCAAAGGAAAAATTTCTTCCCTACAGGTTGTCAGAGAGGACAGCCTACGGTGTTGGCTTCACTTAATGTGCCAGGTTACAAACTGTGGTAGTTCAGCAGGTGTTTCACGAGTCATGGTTGCAACAAGGTGCTTCTGAAACAGAAATGGGCTAGACTGGGAGCGGGAAACATGGTACCTAACTGAAGTTAGGCTATGTCCACTCGACAGTCTTGCATAATAATGTCTTTGGGTTTTATTTTAGATTAACCTCTACAATTTATGTGAAAACAAGCAACTATATTTTCAGTTCTGGCTTAATTTAATTTTATGTTACTTTGTGTCAGCAAATCACTTGGGTCTGCAGCTATTCTGCATGGTCACTTGCTGCTGACTCGATTTATGTACAGAGCTGTGTCGGCTGTACCTCTGTAGCCTTTAGCAAGTGGCTCCGGAACCATGTGGAGTGCACCCTGTGGCGGATGGCTTCCTGCCCTGGGTGCCACACAGGCAGCCTCCCTGGGCTCTCATGGTGCTGTACTAAGCCGTTTCCAGACATACAAAACTACGTAATTAAGTACACAGGGTCCCGCAGGGTTTGGGTCAGCATTTCTGTCCCCGCATGGAGTGTGAAGCTGGGCTTGAGAGTAGCCTAAGAGAAACAGGACCACTCGAAAGATGAACTAGGAAACAAACAACAGTGTGCTTATATTGGGCCAGAACAAGCTATATATAATTTTTCTTTTGAGTCTTCCCATGCAGTCTTGGGATGGTTGTTGTTTACTTTTCCACTTCCTGGTCTTTGTCTGCTTAAAAATTTTTATAATTATGCTATTCTAGGAAGAGCTAAGGGACTGTTGCTAAGGAGATGCTGTTTTCTTACCATTTCTATTTCTGCTTTTAGGCACCACAGTCCTCAATCCTAGCTACTTTACAGGCCTTCCCTTCAGTCTACAACCAGCTTTTTATAAGGGAGATTGCTTTAGGAGCAAGTGAGTTTCTGGTTTTGTGATTGCCTTTCTTGGCTGTGGATTGCCTCTCTGCCCTCTTTCCTGCCTTTCCCTAGAAACCCGATGACAATAACGGGGAAAGAAAGAGTTCTTGACAGTGAGGGGAAAAAAACCCAAACACAACTTTTTTTTTTTTTCAAAGTCATGAGCACTTTTTGTTCATTAGGGAGATGTAAATGAGGTGTGTTTCTGTCACTACATGTACAGGTGAGAATACACTGAAATCAAATTTGTATATCAATTTGCAAACACAAAGGCTGAAATTTAAAATTGGCTTCCTTTAAGTAAAATTCCTGTAGGTATTTATCTGTTTCACATAAATTTTCCATTTTTCCTATTGTATTTGTAGATCAGACTAAAAACTGTGGCTCACATGAGATAGCTGTGTGGCATAAAATTTAAATAAACCATAATTTAAAGAAATATCTTGTTATATGTTTTCCGTAATAATGGGCAGTTTGAATAGTGTCGTGCTAAAAGCAATGTTTTATGGAGAGCATTATGACTATCTTGCTACAGTTTTATTCATCAAGTTTTGTCTTGTATCATAAATTGTAAATCTCATTCAACATACAAGCTCAGTTTGGGATCTTCAGAGTATTAAGGAGGTGGAAAAAATAACCACAGGCATGACAACGAGATAGAAAAAAAGTCAGAAGTTAGGGATGGGTCTGTAACACCAGATAAGATTCTGAGACTACTTCCATGGAAAAGATTTAAGTTCCACTGGAGGCCAAGCCTCAGAGCTTTACAGGAAGAGCAGAGTTGAATAGCTTCACCATATAATTTCAAAGTTTACCTCACTCTTTAGTTCTTGCTCAGCTTCTTTCAAATGTGTTTCTTAGCTTTGCAGTTTATAAACTTAGTAGTTACACAAAACTCATGCTGCACAAATGTTATGGAAATAGAATTTTAGTGCAGCCAAACTGACAAAGTTTAGACATCTGGCCATCAAATTAAACATTATTTTCACACAATCAATTTCTTTTCAAAGTTCTAACACTACAAAATATTTAAAAAGCTGTAAAAATTATTTAGCTTTTTGATTAAAAAAAATTTAACCCAATTAGATTTTTTTAACCTTTTGAACCATCAAATATTTGAGAAGTTAAAAATGAAAATGTCAAAAAGCAGACTCATTGTGTTTATAATTGGTTGTCTGAAGGAATATGTGTTTTTCCTCTCCCCAGAGATAGCAATAATCAGTTCTAACAACAATATGTCCAGCGAGCCTGCATTTATGTGTGCTCATGTAATTCATATTCAAGAGGTCAGGAGTTACAAATCAAAACTTTTTTGCCTAATATTTTTCCTGACATTCTCAGTTTCTCACTTACAATCTTTGTGGAGCAAAACAGAATGAAACTCAATTAAAAAAAATATTCAAATAATGACTTATTACAGCTAAACTGCCATTTTTGACTCAAATTAGGATCTAGAAAAAGACCATGCACCTCTTACTCTGACATTTTTGCATGAGGATTTGAATTATAGCTATGTATTTCGAAATTTGTTGTGTATACTTGGAGAAATTATCTTGAACAGACTCAGTAGTATTTTTTCAGGTGTCTTATCAAAGGAGGGAGATGAAAACAATATATGCAGCTATGATTTTTATCAGTCTCAGTACTGTACTTTGATTTCCCAAAAGCCACAGCATTTAGCTTACTTCATGATTGAAGCATCTAACAGAATGTCAGGCAGATGATACTTTTATGTCTCAGCAGTGGTGAAAGGAGTTAATTATGGTTTGGTTTGATGTTTCTTAGGTAGATCATAATATCATGAGATGTAACTTTCATTGCTAATAAGGACTTGCAGCTCTGGTGTCATGATGGCTCACACGCTATTTTCTCTCTTGACTGTGTGGTGTCAACACTTTATGTCCAAGAGTACTTAAAAGGTTATATATAATATATGTTTTGGGAATATGGTCTCATCACACAGAGCAGGATATATTGCACTCATAAATACCTACAAATCACAACAATCATATCTTGCCCCAATTATTTTCCTGTACCCAGGCATTTGATACCTACTTGAATTCACAAGTGTGATAATGGTCTTGTCCCAGCTCCTCATGACCTACGCTTAACAATACCTAATCACTGTGTCTACTGCATTGTTATTGAACATCACTGGGATGGCTATTTTAAAAGTCACAAACTTATGATTGGTTTCCCTGTATCCCCTTGTTAGAAACTATTAGGGAATGACACTTCTGCTTTTTCAGGTCATAGTTTATTTATGAGAACAATTGATTTAGCAATACATAGCAGCATCATACTTTAAATAGATTACACAGTCCATGCTTCATAAATCACATTGGTCACACATTCTTAACTTTTACAGAAAGCTCAACTGCTCTAATATTTTCCACTACAACAGTGAATGCCCCTCGAATAATTACATTAAAACCAAATTACTTAGTTTTTGTAGATTACCTATAGACAGATTTTAAATGCAAATTTGTATTTAGAAAATCTTCTTTCCCTAAACATTCTTGGAATGAAGTATATCAGCAGCATTTTGCACCAGGAAACACTACTATTTTTATAGCAATATTGCTTTCACAACAGTACGATGTATTCTGCAAAGTGTTTGCGTTCTTCACATATTATCTGCTGTGGATGATGTACTGAAAGTGCTATGTTATATATTTATTCACAGTTCATTTTGGGGCTGACAATTGTAGCATATACTTCCCTTCTCATACTTCACCAATTACCTTAACCCTGACCTGCGTAAATGTAATTTTCTGCATTAATGAGAAGTAGCTGTCTCTGTGAAGAGCCTGAACTGAGTAAACACTGTCATCTGTGTCAAATGGTGGTGAAAAACAGCTTTCACTATTTATTTATGGCTGCTGGTGTTGACAGAAGAATTCACACTTATTCAAATGTCTGTTTACTTGTAAGCAAAGGACTACTGTGAAGTCCTGAGGACTGGGGGAACACACATTCTAAAACCAGTTTCAGTTTGGGGTTATACTGTGATGTAGTTACATGAATTTTGTATTGTAGGAAGCTTGCAGCTGTTACGCTGCAGTTTCTGGTTCCGAATGGACACTGTAGAACAACAACAAATTTGGAAGTACAAATTTGAGCTTGACAAGCTCTGAAGTTGTACTTAATTCAGAAATTAGAACTAGTCAATACTCAAAAATTCTGTACCAATTCTGTTTCCAAAATTGTCATTGAAAACCTAAAAATGTTTAGAACTCCTCTCAGAACAGAAATTCTGATACTTTTTCCCATTTATAGGTGTTTAAATTTTGAGATGAATAGTCTCTGAAGGAAAAGGAGACATTGCCTGTGATGAGCTCCAAGGAGTTCTCCATGCTTCTGCAGACTCCGTACACTTCAGTGGGAACAATCCACCACCAAACGTGCACATAACCTGGGTAAGAACCAGAGACATCAGTTTAAAACAGAAAAAAGAAAGTACTTTACGCAGTGGCTGGTGAATTTAGGGAACGTGATGTGAAGGCAGACAGCATTAGATGCTTCAGAAAGGACAAATTAATGGGCAGTATATCCATAAATGCATAGTGTAAAGAATCTAATATGAAGGATGTAATTTCTAACATGAAGAACATGCGGAATGGAGCACAGAAAGGGGTGAGGCTCGTGCTGTCCCTGATTAGGCAGTCCTACTACCACTGTCAAAAACAGAATTCTAGTCTAGGTGGACCATCAGTATGCAACAGGGCATTTCTTGATGCAGTTAATAATAAAATTGATTTAATTCTATCAGTTCCTTATTTTGAGGACTGAGAGTTGTGCAAAATACTAAACCAAGAAGCATTATGCCTATTCAAGGGTAGAAAGGAAGAAAAAAATGCAGTAAGAGAAAATCGTCATTAAAAATAATATTTGAATGTTGCTTGAATGACCTGTAAAAGAAAATTCAACTTGATGGTGTATGCACTCAAAAACACTTGCAGAAAAATAACTGAGAACTGAAATACTGATTTATGACATGGATGCCAAACTGGGCAGAAGTTTTGTTATGTAATATTTATCTATTCATATTACTTTATGTTGGGCAGTGTTCAACTTCAGAAGAAGTCTATGTAAAAATATCTTTGTTGCACTTGCGTATTGAAGTTGCTAGCCAGTGGACGATTTATCCAAAGTCTACTGAAGTTCTTTGAAATTCTCCTATTGATCAGGCCTCATATAGAAGAGTTAAATTGCTTTCTAGCAAAACAGGCCATGACTAATCCAGGTAGCATGTGTACTGGAGTATGGGAACAGCACTCTCATGCATGTTCCTATTCAAACAATTTCCAGGAAAACATTGACTAGAGAGAAGCTGTTCTGAGAAATCAACAAAAAATGGTTCAATGATTTGGATCAAAAGGCAAAAAGAAATGTGTCCAGCCTGAATAAAAAGCTTGAATATTTCTGTCAATTTTTTTTCAAATACCTGGAGAAAATGTAAAAAGGAAACAGCAACTGGAAATTTTGAGTGTTTTTCCATTTGGCCTCCTGTTCCCACTACTTGATCAAAAATTCAGCTTCAGAACTGCCCTATTACTCTTCTAATTTGGATGCAGACACCCAGCTTCAGTGGAAAAGGTGGGAGTTTCTCCCAGCCAGGCTACTTTGGTGACGATGTCACCTCTGCTTGAAATGTGGGAGCTGTGACTTTGAATTTATCTAGTCCAAAGTGGGAATTGGCTTAAGACGTTTTTAATTGACAGTCTATGCTAGGTCATAAAAAGATGAACAGCAGCTCCATCTCAGTATCTACTGACACTGGCATTATCTTCAAAAGTACCTAAAATATGAAAATATGAGATTTCTGAAGATGGGCAGAAATACTTATGCACCAGGAAGGAGTAGAAGTTCAGATTTGTTTTGGTGCTGGGAGTTTTTATTGGCTCTCTCTTTGTGCCCTTTTCTTTGTGATGGGAACTCTGACCTGCATCTGGAAATCCTCCCACTCACCATTGACTGGATGGACTAGGGGGCTTATGCAGCCTCCATGGGGCTGTATTAATGGAGGAAGGGTAGCTGGATGATGCTTGGAAAGAGGATTATCTTTAAAAATCAGCCTTTTAAAATCTTAATTCTTTCTGACATCTTCATTAGTTAATATTTAAGGGATCTTCCTTTGCATGCTACTTAGATATAGAGCTATCACTGTAGCCAGTGGTGATTCTGTAGCTGAAATCCTTATGATTCACAATACTGAAACTCTTGTGGGTTGCCTGTTTAGCTTGTATGTCTAGAGAAGGTATATTATACTAGCATTCAAAACCCTTGGAAATGTTTTAAACAAATGTATAATTATTGTTAGCTTTGGCTCTAATAATTTTGGCCTGTTAAGCTTCTGAAATACCTTGACTTGGACTTGGTTACTTAACGAATCTAAAGCAGCAGGCAGATGGCTTTTCATCTATTGTTAAATTTAAAGGGCTTACTAGTGCTAATTATTTTGAAATGGATTCCTACGGTATCATGCGATATTTCAATGAATAATGCAGGACTGGCAATTTATTGGCGGAACATTCACAGGAGTGCCATAAATCTAGAAATAACATAAAAGCAGAGTGGATGCATATTTTAAAAGTACAGCTTGGGGAATCACATTAGTGCAACTCTACAAACCTTCTTATAAGGGTGCATATTTTTAAATATGATCAAATCAAGAGATTTTCAGTGAGAGGCTGTGGTTTATTGTACACATTATTATGACAGCTAGGAGACTTAGTTATTGAAATTGAAACCTGTGTACTAGATTCTGTGCAAACTCAGGAGGAAAAAAAGACAATCTGTACTCTCAAGACCTTGCAAACCAAATATAATCCCCAAATGCAGCACCTGGATAGAGTCACCCACAGGTGAGTGAGTGAAGAGTAAGAAGGCAGCATGCACAGCTAACATCATAGGCTGTATTCTCTGGGCAGCAGCACCCACATTTTTTGTAAGCACCTCTTCAAAGGAGAGTGTAAGAAAAATGGCAACAGCTAATGAAGTAGCTCTGCAGTTGTTTAAAGTGAGCCCTCTCCAAGCCTGAAGAGCAGTTAGAGAACTGAACAAATAGATAAATAGATAATTTAAATAGATAAATTAAAATAGATAAATCCTCTACTAAACACAAAGAGAGTAAAATGTAAAAAGTTTTTTTATTTTTGTATTTAGAATAATGTGGTGGATTGACCCTAGCTGGATGCCAGGTGCCCACCAAAGCCGTTCTATCACTTCCCCCTCCTCAGCTGGACAGGGGAGAGAAAATATAACAAAGGGCTAGTGAGTCGAGATAAGGACAGGGAGAGATCACTCGACCAATTACTGTCACAGGCAAAACAGACTCAGCTTGGGGAAAATTAACTTAATTTATTGCCAATCAACCAGAGTAGGGTAATGAGAAATAAAACCAAATCTCAGAACACCTTCCCTCCGCCCCTCCCTTCTTCCCAGGCACAACTTCACTCCCGGATTCTCTACCTACCCCCTGCTCAGGCGCACAGGGGGACGGGGAATGGGGGTTACAATCAGTTCATCACACGTTATCTCTGCCTCTTCATCCTCTTCAGGGACAGGACTCATCACACTCTTCCTCTGCTCCAGCGTGGGGTCCCTCCCACGGGAGACAGTCCTCCACGAACTTCTCCAACGTGGGTCCTTCCCACGGGCTGCAGTTCTTCATGAACTGCTCCACCATGGGTCCCTTCCATGGCGTGCAGTCCTTCAGGAGCACACTGCTCCAGCGTGGGTCCCCCATGGGGTCACAAGTCCTGCCAGAAAACCTGCTCCAGCGTGGGCTCCTCTGTCTCCACAGATCCGCAGGTCTTGCCAGGAGCCTGCTCCAGCACGGGCTTCCCACAGGGTCACAGCCTCCTTCAGGAACCCACCTGCTCCGGCGTGGGGTCCTCTCTCCCCGGGCTGCAGGTGGAGATCTGCTCCACCGTGGACCTCCCTGGACTGCAGGGGGACAGCCTGCCTCACCATGGTCTTCCCCACGGGCTGCAGGGGAATCTCTGCTCCGGCGCCTGGAGCATCTCCTCCCCTCCTTCTGCACTGACCTGGGGGTCTGCAGGGTTGTTGCTCTCACATGCTCTCACTCCTCTCTCCAGCTGCTGTTTTCTGTGTGCCCCACTTTTTTTCCTTCTAAATCTGTTCTCCCAGAGGCGTTACCACTACCGCTGATGGGCTCGGCCTTGGCCAGCGGTGGGTCCGTCTTAGAGCCGGCTGGTATTGGCTCCATGGGACACAGGGGAAGCTTCCAGCAGCTTCTCACAGAAGCCACCCCTATACCCCCCCCGCTACCAAAACCTTGCCACACAAAACCAATACAAATAAAGTATGGTTTTATAAAAGACATTTCAGTCTAGGGATGCTGACACTTATGGAAGTACAACTGCATAGTTTTTGGGGGTTTAAACCTCTGACAAATTAAAGCAGCATCAGCTCTATTTCATATGCACTGCATTTGGTTGCATTGTAGGACACATGGATTTAGACAGTTATTTTTACAGTTGCAATAACTTTTAAAGACATTTAAATTATCTGATAATGGCCACTACTGGAGACAGGATACCAATCTGGGTAAACCTTTACTGTGCTGCAGCATGACTGCTTCTGTGTCCCTTCCATTAGATTTGTCTGTAGTATTGATATAAATCTTTTAGAACTGATTCTTGACAACCTTTAGTGTCGGACAAATCCTATAATACAACAGGAAATATGGGAAGTACTTCTTAAAATTATGATGTTATAGAGCAAATAAAAATGGCAGGATAACAAAGAAATCCTGGATTTGTATAACAAGGCAAAGGAGTCAGGTTAGTTTTAGTTGTAGAAATATATTGAAAAATTTGGACAATAAATTTAATATCCTATAGCAAATTTAAGGAAGTGAGCCACCACATTCTTTTGAGATTACTGATTACTATTTTGTATACTTAATAAATTCAGTGTTAGGTTCACAGTACTTTTCAGCACTTGAATTTACGATGAATATGTAGAACCCATACAGCTGCAATGTATTGTAGCAGCTCAATCAGATTAACCATTTATAAATCAAAGAGTGTGCAAGTAGAACTTTACATTATGGACTTTTTTTTGAAACCAATACTAGCTGAAAGGTAAATAATGAGCATTTTAAATATACTGGCATATACAAGCTCAATATGTTAAAGCACATAATTTTAAGTACGTGAGTAGTATATAGTAGATATACATCAGAAGTAGTGCAAAATTAAGTATATGCAATTATTTGCTGTTATAGCTTTGTGAACACTTCTATATAATAGAGGTTTATATTCTTATATACAAAACCTTTTTTTTATTTTTTAATTACATTACAAATGTACTGATAAGTCAAACTGAGAGGCAAGCCCAATCCTCACTTCCTTGCTGAAATAAATACATTTCTAGAAGTGAATACAAGAAATCACGTACCCAACTCAGTTTGTGAAAAGGTTGTTAAGTTAGTATTAAGAAACTCCTAAATCAACATTTGATAAAAAAGAATCCAATAATATTTTATTTTATGATCATTGTATATCTGACACTGTAAGGGATCTTTTGCACTTGTGCCTAGGGGCCTCAGCCAAGAACATGGGTCACTGTCAGAAGCAGTTTATGTGCTTTATGCATATAAGCTTTTACCATAAAGCAATTGCAATACATAGACAAAACATTTTAGAAGATAAGCAGTATTATCACTTCCACCTTAAGCAGATGAAGGGAACTATGTTCAAATTTTAGAATACATTAAGGCCCCTAAATTCATTTTTAAGCAGTAAAATAAGTAGACTGTTTTTTCTAATACAGCAAAGACACATTCAGCCCTGTTTGTTTGTTATGGAATTTTATGTCATTTTTATGTTAACCATTATGCAGATGCTGAACATGACAAGTATGCTGAGGAGATATGATTCCAGCACTGCCAGATAAGATAGGATTTTTCACATTCATTTCAATAGAAATGCTAGACTGCAACAATATAGGTGGTAGGTTACATCAAGGTAGTAATTAAAGTAATTTAAAAGTTTAGCCCTATCAAAATGAAGAGAAAATGGTACAAAGTCATGCATGAAGTATATATGCTGCTCTCATTGGATCTTTTCTGAGGATTGACTTGGTCTAAATCATTCATAGAAAGCCATATTATGAACTAATTTGACTTAATTATCTTAACTTTCTGGGAGAAATAATTGTAGCTCCACCTATAGAGATACTCAAACTAACCTGATAACTTGCCTGAAATATGCAGGGCACTGAAAGTGACTACAGAATCTGTTTTGAGTATTAGTCCTTTACATGAACAGTAGGTCTTTTTTTTATTGCAGTAAGTTTAAACTATAAAGTTCCTTAAACAACAGACAAGACTCTCAGTACTGTAACCAATTGAAATCAGTGTACTGAAAAATATAATTTGAAGAAAAGTGTACAAAATTTTCCATGCAATAGCACAAGGCCTATGGCCTCTCCAAGGAATAAAACAGTAATTAGTGAGGCAGAATTTTATCAAAGTAAGGTAGCAGCAATGAATATATGGAATTATAAAGGTATTTTATTTTTATTAAGTTTTAAAGTATTCATGCATGGTTGATGCCAATTTACAGAGCACAGATAGCTGAACATTTAGTGCATCTGATTTTAATTAGCTGAACTATACAGTAGGCACACTACTAAATGGAAACTGGTTGAGAAAATGTTTGATAGAAATTTCTATTTGTATTTTCATAATTTTCTGTAGGTTTTGCTTTTCTGTAAATAACTTAATTCAGTGCCAAAATGTACTATATTTCAGAATGGAGTATTTATAATATATATTTATATTCAGGACTATTACTTTGTCCTGATCTACTCAGATTGTATGTAGAGATGCATATACAAGGTGCTATTAAAAAAGCTAGCACAATCAATTACCCTGAGTTTTCCTAGTGTCTAGCAAGCCTGAGTTTTTTTGGGGGTAGTTTTTGCAAATATTTCAAAAGCAGTTTTGAGATTGACAGGCATGAGACTTTGTCACTTATTAGCTTTGGGCAACTCCTTCCAGCTGGTAAAGAAAACATTTTTGCAGGGCTGCTGCATTTGTCTTCAGAAGCAAGATGAGGGAGAATTTGCACTAGAGTATTCCTTCATCCTTAAGGTGTGTGAAAGGTTAGATTGTATAATGATGACTGAGTTGTCCACTTATGAAGAGCTAAATGCTTAATCCTAGTGTCAGCTGCACTTCCAAAGTAACCACATCCACTCTGAATGAATTACAATGTGAAACAAGTTTTGAGCTTTCTTGATCAATATATAATTTTTTTTGTTGCTCTCCTCAACATATATATGGATAGACAAAACTTCTTTACTTAGAATATAAAGAAAAAGATCTGGCTGAATTCTGCAGCATTTGTATTTCCATAACATTCCCTGAAACTCACTTTTGCTCTAGTGCTTTTTCTTGATCTTCTGTTTTCTTTTCTGTTGAGTTTCTTTGTAGGCCTGACAGTCTAAAGCCTCTCGGAAATCCTGCTGTGCTCTGCATGTCCTCATTCAGCACGCAGGCTAGTGACTGGCATGACCATGATTCTAATAAGACAGTCATAGTATCCCTGCCAACATTCTGTCACCACCCTCTTTGGAGGTACCACCAACCTCTGGAGGTGCCACTTAATCTAGGCACATGGGTGTGCAAAATTCAAGTATGAAAGAATTGGCAAGTTAGATTTATATGAGTAATCAAAACGGTGAAGTACAGAGTTGGAAGTACAATTTTTCAACTTAGCTGAAAAGCCAACTACAACATGTCCATGTCCCCGGAAGGTTGAGCCCCATTTTTTAGCAGCCCTGGAAAATGGAGAACCACTGGAACTGAAACTGTCTCAAGATTTTCGGTGAAATTTCAAGAGCCAGGAAGAGCTTTGACAGAGTGCCAGCACGGCAAGTTGCCTCCAGTCCGACACAAAGCCTGGGACCTGGGAGAGCAGGACAGTCTGGCTCCCAGATTCTTGGTTTGTCAGCATCCTAGGTTTACAGGGACAGAACACTCCAATATTTCAGACAGCACACAGTATCTTTCTAGCTCCTCAGGTCCCCAACAACCTGCAAACAGGTTGCTGAGGTGCCAATGCTATTACGTTCTCAGAAACTTACCGGATGGATGGTGAGATCAAAGCAGTGTAGACTTTCTGGTTCTTTGGAAGCCAACACGATTAGCTACCTGGCAACTTTGGCTTGTGCTTTCATTACCAGTTCATACCTAATTGTCATTCTGATTTTTATTCAACAAATTGCTCCCCGAACCCTTTTTTTGCCAACATTCTGGTTTTAGCCCAGAGGTGTCTTTCCTCTGGAAGTCTGTGAAGGGGGAGATATAGTAGAAACAGTCCTGTAAACTCTTGAACTGCAGTGTTTGCATTCTTAAGAAATGTTAAGAATTGAGATTTTGCTTCCAATCAAGCATAATAAAAATATCAAACACCCAACGTTTCCCAGAGATGGTTCAAGGTAGTTCTACTAACAGATAGATGCTGTAGATCACCTAAAAAGTAACACAGTAAATTACACACTGCTAATCACAAAAATATAAGCCCTATAGCACTTCACATCCCATAAGATCTTCTATTTATATAATATCTGTGACAGTTCTATGGCCCCAAAATTATAGAGGCAAAAATGAACTACTCTCCTGAGCTGTCATCTGAATGAACGTTGCTCTAGTAGTAGCAAAGCAAAATAAAAAGTTAGTAACAGAGGATTGAACATTTTACAATCTGGAGAGTTAGCAATTCAAAGGGGAAAGGGTGGAAAGGAGTAAGAAAAAAAAATAGTTTTACTCTAAGTGTTGCTGCAATTGTACAATATTTCATACTGCTTTAAATTACATTGAAAGACTCAGATATATCTACTAGCAGACAGGGAAATGCATGTTAAAAACTGTCCAGTTCTCCTGAGTCACCTTAAAGGCCTCTAACTTGCACAGGACAGATGCTCAGTATCTGAAATTCCATAAGGCACTGTGCAATGGGAAATACTTTTCTCTCTTACAGTCCCCCAGTCACTACCTGACTTGTGGGAGTGTCAAAGTCAGTATAGAGAATTCCACTTTTAGACAACAAATAGTTTAATGATCTATTTATATGCTTCCTATTAGCATTCCATAAAGCTCGTTTTTTTAACAGGCATTCACTGCTAGGACCAAGTGTCCTATGGATTTAATCTAACTTAACTGAATTGTTCTGTATGAAGCCAGTACAAATTATGGCTGAGATAGAAGCTCATTTGTAACCCTAACTGTGAGAGCCTTATGCATATCTTTTTTCCATTAGTTCTTTGATTTTTTTTTTCTTTAGTTCCTGGAAGGTATCTGTATATCTCAAGTTGTTTCTCCCATTTAAATTGAAACAAAACCATTAGTTCATAGAACTAATAAAAAAATAGTTCATAGAAAATAAAGTTTTTATCAATTTCTCCAGCTTCCACCTCTGTCCCAAGTTTTTCTTTATTACAACAAACAAACAAACAAGTCTTACTATGGAAATGTCCTGAAAAGCATTTGCTACTATTTTCTTTCTAACAAACAAACAGCTTTGCTTTCTTTCTTTGTTTCTTGAATTTATTAATTTCATTTTTCTGTATTTGTGCAGATTCTGAGAAACTGTAGCCAAAAGTGATTCTGCTGTGAAATTGCCTTAATTTCAGCCTTGTGGATATTGCTAAAAAGTGTTAAAAATAAAACAAATTAGATTAGCACTGAATTGAAGACAGGGAATACTCTTCAATTAGAAAGGAATAGAAATATTTTTTCATTGTTTCTAATGACTTAACCCTGCAAATCCAGATATGACAGGCAGAAATAATCTTCAAAGCCCGTATTTAACTCATCATGATCTTTTATTAATACATCTTATATATTTCTTCTCAGCAATTTAATACAATGAACACTGGACAGGTTTAGTGCACACGGAGCATAGTGTGCTAAGGGTTTGATCCTGCAGTGAGAGCAGAATCAGATCCTTTTATATGCAAAGACTCAAAAATAAACATACAAATCCAGATACTTACAACAAGGTTCCTGAATTCATATTTAGGCATAATATGAAGACCATATTTCTAAGACAAGCTTTTTTCCTTCCCATTTACAACAGAAATAACTACTAGTATGTAAGTATTTACAGAAGTAAGTAATGTCGCTTACAAACCAAAGTGTTGATAATTTGAGCAGAACTGCTACATGAAGCACGTGTTTCAATGTATGATAAGCAACGTATCACTATCATTAATTTTTGTTAACGAACACTTGATGCTAGTTAGTAATAGTATGGTCTTAATAGATGTGTATATTTTTTGTCATTTAGATCTGTAATGAGCTATACTCAGTGGAATGGCATAATTGTCCTCATTATACAGTTACTGAAGAAAATATATGCCTGTTTTTGTTGCTGGGATTCGGACTCTGATCTTGCATTCATTGAAACTGATGGTAAAACTCCTAGTGATTCAGAGATGGAAGGATAGGCCCTCAGTGGAGTTGTGTAAGTGGCTCATGGAAGCAGATGGTGCTGCATTTAAATGTTCTTTGGGTATTTTTTCCTTTCTTTCTTTTTTGTACTCTTCTGAATCTGTTATTTGATCATTTCAAACAGAAGGAGGAAGAAAAAAATGCCACAAATCATATCTGATTTCTCTTCAGCATCTCCTCAGCATTTTTTATTGAAAATTTGAAATACAGCTTTCTTTTTTTTTCTTTTTTTTTTAAAGTTCCTGGAAGAGAAAAAAAAAGAAAAGATAAAATAACATGAAAGTGTAGGACTGAATTTGGGACCTCTCTGGAGCCACAAGATGTACTTATGTTCTTCTTAGTTATGCTTCATTAATAAAGTTTAATCCTAAATTATGTTAAGGCTCGAGATGATCAAACTCAGAGTTGTGTCTGCAACTCAAATAATGACTCTCAATGTGATGCAAAAGCTGTCTTCATTATAATTAAGTTACTTGTTCAGATTAAATCCCCAAATAAATATACGGAGCCAAATTCATGTCTCTGCAAATGATAGTCTGACCATGTTGGCACAACTGGCTGGCTACAGTGAAACTGTGAACTGTCTTGCCCTGTATTCTGTGATTACAAATATTAAAGCACAACAGTGGACTTAAGCCTAAATGTTAATAGCCTGTTCCAGAGCATGCAAACCCTAAACCTCAACAAGGACATTGGGATGATAGTACTGTATGTTTGCCCAGTGCACAGGATAAAAGACTTGACTCAATCCATTTTGGTATCTTCTTTTCAGATGGTCCAATATATTTCTTCGGGAAGGGAAGTAATTACCGTTAGTCTGTAGAATTATTTACTGAAAGCCAACATGTACATCAGCAATCAATATTCATTACTCTTTACCACTGTAGTGAACCCTGTTCCAAAAATTGCATGTGAATTTAGCTTTCAACTCATGTTGGTGTTCAGAGAAGCTGAAAGCTTATTGTCTGTGTAGGACTAAGTCCTTGAGTCCTTTCAAATGAAAATGTACAAGCTGCCATTTTTTAAAATCTTTTAGTATGTGCTGTACAATGTACTTTTTTAAATGAAATTCCTAAAAATCTCTTAGAGGTGATACATGTGCAGAAAAGAGTGAATAATCACTTGTGAAGATTAATTTAACAATATAGTGCAAAAAAATGGAGAGTTCCTTTAGTGCAAACATGTGTCCTTCTGAGTGTAATCAGACTGTTTTCATGAGCTGCCATAATCTGATTTGGTTTGAACTATCTTTTCCCAAAAGCAAGCTTGAATACATATACAAACATACATGCTCACGCATGTGCACACACTCACCCCACCCCCTGGATATAATACCATATGTAATGTACATAGGAATTTCACTTGGTCTCAAGTAAATTAATTTGCCTATTTTCTTCACATAAAAAGGCTAAGTGCTGTGCTTCTATGTGAAGCAAGAGGGTGTGACTAATGTCTTATTTCTCACCTTTCCCAGGTAATTCAGCTTCCTCTAGAGTCACACCTGCTTAGAAATGTAGAAAAAAACCCAATCTTTATGTGTGTGTATTCCTGCATGGGTAATTTTTTTATTAGATTCTATTTCATTATTTCTTTAACACTAAGAAGTCTGATTGTAATTTATTTAATGAACTATGTTTTCATAATAGTAGCCACACAATGAAATAATTGTGTGCACATACACTTCAAATATGACTAACGTGTGCTACTCTGGTGTTAGTAGTTCTGTCAGATCTCCACAGGTTCCAAATGTTAGATGTGGACTAAGTTCGTTTGAAATATTGATTATCATGAAAGAGAATTTTAAAAGAAAATGTTAGAGGAAAACATGTTTAGAAACTGGAATATCAAAGGTAAAAGTTCTCATTCTTCCTTGGTCAGAAATAGGCTGCATTTTCTTGCTTTGTTGGACTTATTTACATTTGTGATAGGAAGGACAGAAGTGAGGGACTATACTTATCTGCAAAGCTTTAAATTAATTCAGTGCCAAGTGTCTCCAGGTCAACATATGGGCCTCATTACTTTGACAGAAGTGAGGGAGATTTCCTTGTTATTCAGCTAAGTCACAGTAACTTGTTTTTTTTAAGGTAATAAGTAAGTATTTAGATAGTTCTGGTGGCTCTGCTGATTGTTAACTTCTTCAATGGAAGTAACCTAATTGAAAAAAGAATCTGTGTGCAATTCTTTGCTTTCTCCATTCCTTTTTTTCTATTTTTTTAGTTTAATTTTTTTCTATATGCTCTTTTGATTAAGCTTTTTTTGCTTGATATTCAAAGACACGTAATTTGTAAAGTGGATTTATTTCCTGCTGTCTGCATAGTCCTGGTGAACATTCATGAATCAACTCAATTTCTTCTCTGTATTTTTTTTTTGCATTCATAACTAGCTTAAAATCACACTGTTATCAAAGCTTCGTGAAATAAATGAAGTCCATATAAATATTGTCTACATATACATCCGTATATTTCTATTTTTCAGTTTTAACTTTTTAGTTTTCCCTGAGTTTTATAACAAAATTATTTTTACCATTACCTGCTATTTTAGAGTTCTGCCTTTGAACAGTATATAAAATGTAGTTAACTGTTAGTAAATATTTTGATAGTGTTCATGTGATCATTGGAAAGGATAGTTATTGACACTCATGGCTTACAGCCATTTATGAATGCTTAGTCTGTACTCAGAGGAGTAGTGGAAATGTACTTCAAAGTATCCACTGCACATCTGGTAATCATTTTTTTCACTACTTATAAATTATATGTTAATTTAAATATGATAAACACTTTCCTTCTTTTTATACTTAACCTTGAGAAGGGTTGCGCAGAATTGGGACTAGATATTTATGTTTGTCTCTTAAGATGCTGAACAACTTAAGGAAGAACATTGCATTTAGTGGGTAATTACAGGACCAGTGAGCTTGAATTCGTCCAATGTCTTGCTCTCCAGTAGATTGCCTTCACCAAATTCATAAAATTTTCTTCTTCTGATCTTTAATTTTTCACTTTTTTACTCAGATGACCTTTCTATTTCCAATGGTACTTTTGCAGTCCTGGAAAGATGAGTTAGGCTAGAGGCCACTGTCATAACCACTGCCAGCAATAGACAGCACTGAGAAATTCCAGTGACGTGAAGTTATGTTTTCTGGGTCTTGTGTCATCACAAAGCATAAAAGCCTTACTGAATTTTGTTTTGTAGCTTAAGCTTGTTGACAGAGTTCAGTGTTCCATCTCCAAATTATATCCTCAAGTGTTAAAAATCCTCAGTGTTTCCTTGTATATGGAACATACATGCATATGTCTTTGCACTGAGACAATGGCAGGAACAGGTAGGAAACAGTATTTCAAATTTTTTTCTATAAAGATGGAGATGGAAGATTTGCTTATAATTGAATAAAGACTCTGACTATTGTACAATCATCTCTTACCAGGACTGGAACTTGTAAGTAAAATATAAAATATTATGAGATTCAAGACTAAGTCAGTGAGCTGTAAAGAAGGAAAAATTGGTAACGTACAGATTTGTGGATAGATTTCAAACAAGTGGAAGAAAGCTTAAGGTTGATATATAGGATTGAAAAAATGTATGTTAACAAAGCAGCTGGATAATCATCATGGCCAAAATAACCATCAGTAGAAGGAAAGAGATAAATTTATTTGGTCAACATGATGAAATGCAATCTGCAAATAAATATAGAATCATAGAATCATTTAGGTTGGAAAAGACCTTCAAGATCATCGAGTCCAACCATCATCCATGCCCACTAAACCATGTTCTGGAGTACCTTGTCTACGCGCTTTTTTAATACCTCCAGGGATAGTGACTCAACCACTTCCCTGGACAGCCTATTCCAATGTCTGACAACCCTCTCAGTAAAGAAATTTTTCCTAATATCTAACGTAAATCTCCCTTGCCGCAACTTGAGGCCATTTCCTCTCGTCCTATCTCCAGCCACCTGACAGAAGAGACCAGCACCCACCTCACTACAACCCCCCTTCAGGTAGTTGTAGGGAGCTATAAGGTCTCCCCTCAGCCTCCTCTTCTCCAGGCTAAACAGCCCCAGCTCCCTCAGCCGCTCCTCATAAGACTTGTGCTCCAGGCTCCTCACCAACTTGGTTACCTTTCTCTGGACACACTCCAGCACCTCAATGTCTTTCCTGTAGTGAGGGGCCCAAAACTGAACACAATACTTGAGGTGCAGCCTCACCAGTGCTGAATACAGGGGAAAAATATACCATAAACCAGCATGGGTGGAAATCTTCTCACATAGATGGGGTCCTTCAATAATCGCCAGAAAATGAACAGGCACTTATAAAAGAAATTCATCCTGCTTATCTTGGGCACCTATCTTATGATGGATGCTGTGGAAGTATTCATCTCCCTCTGCTGAAGACAGAGGTATCCTCCATGACCAGACCACAACGTACAAATGAGTTTTAGGTGTGTAAAATAAAGTAAAATCATAATCACTAAAATACTTGCCTTACTTTAAAAAATATCCACTTTTTAGAAATTTCTATTGCTCTAGTTCCTTGCTGAAGCACATTAAGTCAGTGCAGCTTTCCTGCACATTCATAAATTAGGGAGCACAAGTCCAAACTATGGAATCTGAGACCTGAAGGATCCTTGTTAGACCCACCTGTGGAGGGTAGATTTGGAAAAAGACGGGGACTGGATTCCTATTTATAGTGATGGACAAGGTAATGAATTTTGAATATCCATCAACTTTTACTGCCAAAGAAGATTGTAGAGTTGTGCTGCTGCAGCTGTGGAGATGTTTAACAGCTGGTCCTATGTGGTATCTGTAAGCAAGATAAAACTTCTCATAGGAAAAAAACCAAACCCTGTAAATTAAATACTGAGCTATAAAACAATGATTTAGAAATTAATTATGATTTCAGGAAAGCACACAGGGTTCAATTAGTTATAAACTCTCATTCCAGCCCATCAGTCCATTTGCCTTTAAGTTCAATACACACTGTACTGTACCTAGTTCTAAATGTGCTACAGTTTCTGTCAAAACAGGAATTGTACTCTATATACATATGCACAGTTTCAAAAAGGATTTTCTTGAATGAGTTTGTTTTGATAACTGCAGTCGAGGAAGTATTATGGGTAGGCAGTTGAAAATCATCCTAAAGTAAAATAAAATCACTTCTCAAATATCATATTCTCTCTTACAGCAGGAGTTTCTCCTGCTTTGCATGATGCAGATTGATCAAAAAGAGGAGAAATTAGTGTTACTCCAAAGACCTGAAAACCATCAGAGAAATGTGAACAGAGCCAATAGTGTCATCCGGACTGTTCTGTTCATTCTAATATGCTTTTTAGTCCATTTCATAGAGGTTATTTCTACGCTGGTGAAAGGATAGATGTCTTTGAAGGAAGGGCCATGCTTTAAGATAGTATTTTAAATTGTATTCTTTTGCCAGCCACTATGTGAAAGTAAAACCATTTTGTGTTTATAATGAATTCTGGTGACAAGACTTTAAGTCGGTGGGTTGCCGACTGGTCCCTTCCATTAGGTAACAATATCTTGTTCTGCAGCCACCAAGAAAAATGCATTCTCTTTTTGAAAACAATTTCCACAGACACTGTGTAAAAGCATAATACTTCTCCTAATGGCCACAACTGTGCATCTGCAAATGGGCTTTTTGAAATGACATATTTTCTCATTATCAGATATGCTTTCTGTCTGATCTTAGATAGTGTGGTTGTACCACTTGGTGCAATGGTTTTGTCAAGTCTCAGGGGCAAGGCAAGCCCCTGGACTGAAGCAGTATGTAGATGACAGGTTGTCACTGTAAGGCTGGTATTTCATTATCTGACATTCTTTCCTACAAGTCGGTACAAATATAAGCCTATGTCTAGATATAGAGGGTAGAGGGTACTGGAACTTGTACTGCACTCTAGGTAAGAAATAATATAGATAGTGAACAGTGTATTGAACAAAGACCTGTGGAGATGTGTGTTGTGTTCCCACAACTGTTGGATGACTTCAAGCTAGACACTGTGCTTCTTTTGGTTATCTGTAAAATAGAGGTGATGTTTTGTTATCTTCTAGGGGAAAGTCCTACATAAAATAAATCTACTGCTCTAAAAAAATTAAAGATAAAATTCTGAACCCCGGCCACGTACATTTTCATGCCAGTTTTTTAAGAAATGCTGAACACAGCATCCTGGCCAATTTTCTAGTCTTCCGATTACTTTCTGCCTTCCAGAATATTCACTTCAGTTTTCTTCAAGTTATTTCACCTTTCAAAGTGCTGTTCAGTGTTGTTGTGTTGTTCAGTACTTCAGGCAGCTGCTGCATTCATCCCTAAAGGTGGCTGGATTTCAGTTGCCGTATATATTCCCAACCTAATTCACAGGTAAGCTGTGAGACTTAGTTCCTTAGTGCCCTTCTCAAGAGCAAAAGACAATGCAAAGGATCTGTCCAGGATGTTATCATGTGTATGCTCCCCTCTATTTTCTCCTAAATTAAGTACCAGTCCTTTTAAATCTACCTTTTTCACAAAAGATTTTAACTGATATTTAACAAATTCAACCCAAATAGTAACAAAAACCTCTCCCTTCCTCACTGAAAGCTAACCCTATTACATAGATATTAAATAGATAGATCACATACTTCCATATAATCTCTTTGCAGATCTTTCATCTGTTGTATGTGCACCTTTAATCTCATTTACTGTGAGTGGATCCATTAACCTTAGCTTTACTTTACAGTTACAAAGCTTCCTTACATGTTTCTTGTCAGAGAATGTAAAGTCCTCTGTAAGGTAGGCACTCAGCTCTGCATCTCATCTCTCAAGAGTAGTTTTCTTTGTGCAGTACGAATCAGTGTACCAGCATTCATGCCATGACAACTACATTTACTGTACACCTACAGTGATGGCTGTACTCAAATACGAATTTAAAACTTCAGTAACACAGTCACATAGAACCAATGATATTATGATATCAAGGCTCCTATGCGTAAAAGTTGTACTGAAGCACAAGCCTGTGCATAAAATTCTGAATATGGTACCTGTGCTGATAGCTAAGGTCATTAGCTAATGTCCTTTCTGTATTATATATGCATTATCATTACTGTGTAGATTGTAGTAAAACACTGAATGGGCTGGACACATTCCAAATGAGGTAGAGGACAGCATCTTGGTCCCGAAGAAAGTAGCACAGACTTTCTTGGGAATTTCAAAGCAGAATCAAAAATACAAGGGTGTTTCTACATAGAGGTCTGGCAGCTGTACATGCCTAGTTTCCATCTTTTTGGGTACCTACAGCCTGCTGCCCATTTTCATCTCTATGTTTTCCTATGAATACTTCAATATATAATGACCAGCTATTGGGAAGAAAGAACTATGATTATTTCTAAAATGTATTGCACTGAAATATATGATTAATGCTGTGCAAACAGCAAACATGATGCTTGCTGCTGTACAAACACAGAACGTGGTCTATTATAGCTGCTGCTAGGTGTTGACATGACCAAGTTTATTAAGTAGAAGAAACCCTACTCTGCAACTCTTACTCATTCAGACATTCTTCAGTTAATCAGTAATGGTTATATCTCTGGTTTATTATCTATAAAAGAACAGTTTGAATTTTAATTTTTTCTAAAAAAGAAAAAGAAATCCCCAGGATTTCTGCTGGGTTCATATTATATGCAACTAAATTTAATATTTTACTCAAGTAGACTTAAATCTGTTAGCCTGGGGGGGGGGGGGGGGGCAAGTAAAGGGTACTGATTATTGTCTCTGAAGAAGGGCAAAGTTTCTCGATTTTAAAAAGTCTGTTCTGTGACTGTTGCTTAACTCACAGAGTGAGAATTCAAATTATTTTCTGTAGGAACAACAGCACATGAGAAAGCTTTTCTTAAATCCTTCCCCAGGCCACAAAATACTTATTTTTCTTCCTGTCTCAAATACAGAAACTGTGCAGTTATATCAAGTCTACTGTCTTATTCAAAATACATATTTATGATTATTTTTCAGGCAAGTTTAAGTCCCTGTGTACCTTATATGCTGAGCAACTGAGAAAAAAATGTCATCTGTTTAGCTAAGACTCATAATTCCCTTAATGGTTTACTGGTATACACACGATCAAATTGCAAAGTTTCCTTCTGGAAAATGAACTAAACTGCTCGAGAGCTCAGTATCTGGATTGCACGATCTGATATAAGCCACTGAAAGTCCTATGAGAAACTTGGATAACAAGATGCTGAAGATTCAGAAAAATCAGCAATTTTCTGCATAGTGTCTCAATACAAACTCAATACAAACACTCAGGTTATTAGATTTTAATTACATTCTGAATTTTAAACGTAAGTTAAACTGCTACCTGAAAATTTAAAAGGAAACGTTGAAAACATAGGAAAGAAGCTTCTTGAGTGGGGTCTCCCAGTGCATTTGAATAAAATATTCAAGTTTTGCTTATTAGACTTTGGTGTACTGTTTTGTTATAAAAATTCTGAAAGGTCAGAATATGAATTTACTCACCGTACAGAAACACAGCTTTCGTTCCTAAGTTTATGCTATTCATCAACGTAGTACTGTACAATGCACAACTGGTACAAAACAAAAATTAAAATAAAAATATTATTCTGCTTTAGCATATGAAAGATAGCATAAATGATTGGTGCATAACTTGAGATAGTAAAAAATATAATAATTCACTAAACAGATTTTCAAAATGATATGTATTTTCTATTAATTCTAAACTCTGTGGTAAACAGATAAGATAAATGGAAAAAAACTTCATTTAATAAAACAAAGAAGAGGAGGTGGATGCAACTTTTTACTTTAATATCTTCACGAATAGAGATAGTGAGTTCATTGATGGCACAAACTGTTTTTCGTGAAAAAGGAATGGAGGTGAATTACATTAACATAATGTATTATTTTCTAATAATGTAAATTCTAGCAGTCTACCCCCTCTTGGAGAGCCCAAATGAGGGACTATGTTTTTGTAAAAGTTAATTACTTCACCAGTTATGCACGTCTATGTTAAAGTAAGAAACACACTAGTTTCCATGCTAGATGGGTACAAATCAAGAAAATGGTTGGATCTATTTTGCGAAGGCCAGGATAATCCATAGGTACTATATTCTAGCTTACTGAACACATTAATATGATTATCTCTAATAAACTGAGGTTAATATCAGCTGAGACACCCACAGGTAATAAATCTAGGCTAATTGATTCAAGCAAAACAAATCATATCCATCAAAGAAGTATTAAAGATTGCTCCAACAGCTGAAAACTATGGGAAAATCTTACATTCTTTCATTCTATAACAGTTGTCTTTACAGGAACAAAACAGGGTAGTTGAGAAATTAGAGAAAACAGAAGTCTTTAAGGCACCAGTTTCTAAGCTCTCAGGAAGTTTAGTTGAACTCTGTTTTAGAGGCCAGTGTAAATTCATTAAAATGTAACAGTTTTTATGCAGAGGCAATTGGTAAACTGAGACAAAAAACATTTAATCAAATAGCTTCTGATTATTTCTAATCTTTTTTGCTTTTCCTAAAGCTATAGAACCAGCTGGAAGTTCTTAGTGTTCATATCTTTATGGCATTTAATAGCTGGCAGAAAAAAATTCATCATGGTGGTTGTTTTTTTCTTCTTCCCTACAGTTATTGAATATTTTACATTAGAGATTTTAGAGATGGTCATACTCTCCAAGAATTAGAGCTTGTAGATGCATACACGAACAATTTGTGTGCTTATATGAACCAATTATGTCCAACCCAGTCTGTATTCTTTCCACTGAGTTCGAAGGGCTTAGAAATAGAAAAAGCCTGTACGTGTATTATATGAAGAGCTGGTGGAACTGGTCAGCTTACTGGTTCAGGTATGGCTAATGTGGCCAGGAGCAATAGAAAATCAGGACTAAACTGATGGAAAAGAAAAAAGAAAATACTGGAAAAACTAGAAATATTTTTCTAAATACTCTGTTCCTTTCCCTTCTTTTAGGTCTTTCAGTATCTGGGATTCTTTCTCTCCATGCCCACCCTAGAAGTTATGGAGGTTTTCTGGGGTGTTATTTTAGTTGTGGTTTTTTTAATACCACTGTGCACCCGGTATTTTGACATATGCTTTTCTTCTTCAAAACTCTGTTATTTTTAAACAATAGGTTCTAAAAGATGGAAATAATTTGGAAAATCAAAGTATTTTGCTTCAGGACAGAATTAAGCCTATTCAGTCACAGTACTTTGTGTAATTTTTGTTCCATTTTCCATTTTATCACTTTGTTTTTTAAGCTTTGTACTCTAGGATTGATCGAGATGCATAAAACTGTCTCCCTATTATCAAACTTCTGGGTGCCCCATGGGTGGGAAAATGGAACTTATGCCAGAAGCAGTCTTTCCATAGAAAGTTTTGATTTTCATCAAACACTGTTTTCACATGGGTAGCATTTTGTTTGAAGTATGTAACAACCCTTAATGGCAAGCTTGCAAAACTATACTGAAAATGTCTCTAGTACTGCATTGTTATAGAATTATAAATACTTTGTCCTTCTAGGGCAATTGTTATGGTTTCTCTGGTAGTATTTAAAACTTTGGAGCTCAGAAGAATGTAGAAATTAGAAATAACTGGTCTAAACGACATTGTTTTGATTTGAAATTATGTCTATTAACATCTGATTTGAATTTTAGATTAATATCTGGGGTTTTCTTTTCTGGGGTTTTCTGGGGACCAGTTCTTGTCTTCTTAGGGATGCATGCTATTGAGTTTTTCTTTGTTTGCCACACAGGTATTAAAACAATTAAAAAAGAAAATTCTGCATTTAGATGTATAGACATGCAATTCCTGCTAAAGTCAGAAGGATTTTTATTAATGCAGTTGAAAATAGACATATGTAGTTAATGTCTCGATATACAGAAGCACACAGAATGGTTGGAAAGGACCTCTGGAAGTCACCTGGTCCAACCTCCCTGCTCAGACAGGGTCACCTAAAGCCGGTTGCCCAGCACTGTGGCCAGACAGCTTTCAATAGAAGATGTTTGAACCTACTGCTTAGACACCACTATGAAGCCTTGGGAATATGGCATTTTGAAAAACTCCAGTGAATCTTTAGTTCTAGTTGGAATCTTTTACTGTTTACCTCTTATTTTGCACAGTATAAATGCAACCTTTAATGTATATGACAGAGAGGAATATAGGGCTTCTGACACAGCTAACCTCTTTAGGGCAATTGCAAAAGGTTGGGATCTGTTGGATCTGAAGTTTTCCCTTACAGGGGAATCCTGTACATCCCTTATAGTATTTTCCATTGCCTTTGTGATACATTCCTGGGGAGAAACTGCCTGTCTGGGCCAAGGAAACCCACTGAGCCCAGATAAGGACATTTTAGGTAGACACCTGTGCTGTCTCCAAATCTGTTGGACCTCTGGAGGTCATCTGGTCCACCCCCCCTGCTCAAATAGGGCCACTTATAGCCAGCTGCCCAGGACCATGATCAGATGCTTTTGAAAATCTCTGAGGATGGAGGCTCCACAACCTCCCTGGGCAACCTGTGCCAGTGCTCAGTCACCCTCACAGTAAAAAAGTGTTTTCTGATGTTCAAGCAGAACCTCCCGTGCTTCAGTTTTTGCCCATTGCCTCTGGTCCTGTCACTGGACACCACAAAAAAGAGCCTGGCTCTGCCTTCTTTACACCCTCCTTTCATATATATATATATGTATATATATATACACACACACACATTGATAAAATCCCCCCATTAGTATGAAGTGGCTCAGAACTGGAAGTTGAGTGAAGATGGCATAAAGCCTTCTACATCAAGTTAGCTCTTATGCAGCAGGCAGGAAGATGTGTCTCTATTTTTTAAGACAAATATGTATAATTAAAGGCAGAAGCCTCTTCAAATTAGTTTGAAATAAAGCCCTACTGACAAATCAACTTCAGTGTTCATTTTTGCTCTCACACCCCTCTACATAAAGTAGAGATGTATTTCTCTCTGCAGTCACAGAAATTTTTTTTAATATGCCTTATCCATGGCATTTCTAAGGAGCTTGTTTCCTTTCAAATGATAAATATATAAAGAGACTAAAACAAAATTGTAATAGAATTTACATTTCAAAAAATACAGTATTTTTTTTTCTGTTTTGCTATGAAAAAGGTGTATATATGCAAAAATTTTTTTCTGATTCATGTATGGCTTCAGACCAGTGTAATCTCAACTATTGTTACAAAATCCATTTTCCAAATATCACATGGGTTTTACACATGCAGGACCTAGTATTCAGCATTATTTTTTTAAATTTGTGGTAGATTTCAAGTAAATTTTTTTTTCTAGTAGCTATTGAAAATTACCTTACCTTAAAAATAGTTTTTATTTATATTTTACATTCCTTCTTTCTCCTCTGGATGAAATTCTGATCTTAGCTACATTAAAAGAGCTTCGAAGAAATCAGTGAGTGTTTCCAGTTGTATAAGTGTATAAGAATAATTCAGATAAGAATTTTTCCCTCTTTCTTCCTAGCTATTTATACAATATATGTATTTTCTCATATTGTTATTCTAGCACTGGTTGAAATGAAGAGAAATCAGACATAAACAGTACATCAGATGCCTGCTCCCACAGAAACCTCTTCATGAGAACATTTAGCAATGGATTTTATTGTTTTGTGGTTTGAAAACATTAACTAAAATGCAGGCATTTTTCAAAGAAAAGTTACAGTTTCATTTATGCACAGCAATTTTCAGAGATACTGTAATAGGTTTTGTGGAGGCAAGCATAGATATGTTACTTACCTATATTGCCTGTTCTTTTTACCGTGAAATTGAAATAAACCCACAAATTAACAAAATTATGTTTCTCCAATATATAAGGTTTTCTCTAATATTTGAAATAAAACTATGATAACACTGCCAATGACTACAGTCTCCAAAATAATTGCTGGATATGATTCCTTTTGTATTTCAAGATAAAAAGTGAACAGATACCTCCCGCCCACTGATCTGCACTTTCTGTCTGCAGTCCCCATTAAACTCTACACAGTAGCCTTTGCAGGGAAAGGTTTCTGTGGCTGTGGATGGTCAACAGAATTTCAGTGAAAGTTTAAGGAACTCTTTGTGCCTGCTGTAAGAGACAGGTGTCAGACATTTGTCTTAAACATTTCTTGGTACCGAGGAAACCACGAGACTGCATAAACATTTCTTGGCATAAAGGAAACCACAAGGACAGAGCAGAGCCCTGCAGTCTGCCTGTACCCCCACAACGATACCCACAGCCTGGCACAATCTGTCACAATCTCGACGGCACAGGCGCAACAAAGGTTTGGTGGGTAGTCACAGAGACATGCGCGTTGGACTGGAGGCACCACATGATCATCATGTGGGTCTGTGATACCTTGACTACTCAAGTTAGAACTGGGCGGAGATTTTGGGGACTTGGACTGCATAAAAGGGCACCATTGGGAACAGAAGTGGGGAGACCTCCACCGCCAGGTTGACATGCAGGGACACCCACCGCCACCCAGCCGAGAAGACCAACAGAACATCGCTGGATCCTAGGGTGGTGATACCTTTTGCCTCTGTCTCTCTGTCTCTCTCTCTCCCCCCTACCTTGTTCTTCCTTTTCGCTTGGCGGCCAGCACCTTATTTTGCTCTTTCTCTTTCTCGCCACATTTATCTCACTTTGTGTACCTAGTTTGATGTTGTTAGTCATCTGAATAGTTCATCCACAGAGTTTGTTTCATGTTGAATCATTTTGGCAAAATTGGGTAAACTTCTCCCCCTGCCTTTCCCTTTGATTTTTGTGACTCACTTGGCAGACAGCAATTTCTTGAGTTATTGCACAATTGCTTCGGTTTTGTTTATGTTTGTGCTCAATAAACAATTTGATTGGTTGTTTGGCATTGTTTCACCTTAATCTACTCTGAGGGGATTTCAAGCTTTCCATGACCTCTGCACTACCCAGGGTAGTGTGCTGGTCGGGTCATGACACCTGCCTTCTCTTATTTTCTTCTAGTCTTGAACTAAAGGTGAAAGAAATTACCTAAATGAATCATTTAACCATGGAAACTAGAGATAGAGTTTTATACTGCTAAGATCTGTAGTCATTTCTAAATTATTTTCATAATTAATGTCAAAGTCAGAGGAGAACTGAGAAATACAGGATGTATTTTTGCTGTCCATGTCACTTCAATGTCAGTGTTAAGTTCTGCTTTCAGAGGTACGAATGCAACTTCTATTGGAATTAATAGGACTATTTGCAGTGGTAAAACCATTACTTGTGCTGTGGAAAGAGAAGAAAATTAGCCATTAGGGAGTTAAATCCTGGTAAGTTTTACCTTGCCATCCATGTTTCATCATCCCCTTTATGTGTATGGAATTGCTGGCTTCTAGACTACTTGGTACTGTTTTACTATCCATTTTCAACATAAGGAAAGGAAACAACTAAGATTGACTTTGTGGGCACAGTCAAAAAGTAAGGAAAGTAAGGAAAAAAATCCAAAATCTGAAAATAATGCATCCCACTGAGGATTTTACTGTAAGTAGCCTCTCCGAAGAAAGAATATTTTACAATATGAAAAAGTTATTTAGCTAAAGTAGTTGTTTGTAAAGCCTTTCTTTAAAAATGCTCTTTTGAACATTAATACTATTTATAAATCATATTTTATTAGAGCAATTTTATTACTATTATTTTAAAATTCTGGTTTAATGGTTAGTCATTAAATATGAAGAATACCATTTTATACATAAATTGCAGGGCATAATTTTTGTTACTACCATTACAGTTGCGTAACCTTTAATGCAATAGCAAATTTGTTTTAATTTGCACACAGCAGATGCTTCCATTTCTTGATGTAAGAACTAAATCACTTCTGCACTTTTGTAAGATTAGAAGATTTTCTGTATATAAGAAATTAATATTAATCCATATAATTTTCAACCTTGTGAAAATCAATTACAGAGTAAAAAATATTATTTTGAGGCTCAAGTTCCTGGTTTTATTTTTAAATGAGATGGAGTGAGCGTGCAGAAAAAAAAAAGTTACAAATTCAGAAAGTACAGAGAGAATAGAGTTCTTCTCAGTTCATCTTTTGGGAGGGAGGCAACAAAGTGATTTCTCATTCTGAAAAGGCAAATGTTCACTGAGGCTGTAAATGTCTTCTGTATCTGATTTCTTTTCTGTGCTGTTGCTTAGCAGATGAATGGTATTGCAGTTTTCCAAGTGACCATGTTGACTCTGCAAATTATTTGTGTTGTCTCCCAAAGCAAGGGGAAAAAACCCCATAATCCTATATTAATTCCTGTAGGCTTAGTATACAGTCATTTCTCATCTCATGACTGTTTTGTAAGGGTAACATTACTACTTGCAACTCCAGAAAAAAAAATTAATAGTTGGATCTTTAACTTGCCTTTCTCCATCTCCAAGAACAGTGCTTGATTCCCAGTAGAGATTTTTTAGAGCATAGCAGACTTTGGGATTAAAATTTTCTTTTCTTAGTGATTTTTGGTGGAAACTCCTCATAAATAATGACACCACACAAGAACATTCATTTAATTTCTTTATGGGTGCATTTTTAAGTGAGAACTTCTTAGCAAAGCAGTGTCAATTAAGTATTGTATTGTTATATTTAAGTTTATAAAAGGAAGCTCCTTCATATCCTGGTAAGAAAGAAATTTATTGTAGTGTTCTTCTCACCTGACTATAGACATCTATAGTGCTGGTGTCTCCATTTCAACTATTCACTTAGGCATCCATTGTAGTAACAGAGAGAACTATAGGACACACTCCATTCAACCTATTTTAGACACTCAATGAGATGCGCCGTACTGTAGGAGTACCTTTTTCTTTCATTCTCAAAAAAAGGCTGTAGTTGCTTGACCTCAATAAATTCCATCAGATAAATCCTCCTATAACACGTGGAGTTTGAAGTAGGAAATTAAAACCAGGAACTAATTAGTGTAGAACAACTCCCAATATATTCTTTCTGTCTTGGAAGTAGCATTAGGGCTTATTACAACCAGTTTTATCCAACGCTCTCAATCTCAAGAAAAACCATTCTACACCCTGTTGCCAAAACCCCCTTATTTAATATGTCAGATGTAGGCATGTAAATTGTAATATTACAATTATCTCACCCACCCCACCCCTTGCTGATCAGTAGTATCTCTGGAGAAACTGGTCCGTTCCTTGCAGACTACTTCTAATCACAGTTCAAGCAAATGCAAAGTTCTTAATTTATATTTCTTTTACTCTAACATTTACTATATTGCTGGATGCATATATTTGATTCTTTTTTGGCTGAGTATTTTGTTACACTAATTTGCTAAATGCATGATAGCTGTAGCAATACAACCATTAAACTGAAGCATATGAAAAAAAGGAGCACACATTCCATTCCTTACGTCACTTACTAATGGAAAAAAGAAAAACCTGTACTTCTTGTTCATTTCACAACTCCAAAATTTCTCTGCAAATTTTTCAAAATGACAAGTTCAGTAAAGAAGAGAAAAACACTTTTGCCATTAAGTCCAAGGTCTGGGATCCTGATCTTAACAATCTTTACATGCTTACCTCTTATAAATTCACTTGAGAACATGCTAAACTGTAGGCCCCATTTGATGTCCAGTAAGCCCTTTTAATGTGAATCTTGTGAAGACTAATTAAAATAAAGTTTCTTAACTGAAATTAATTATTGTCATGAAGTTTCTACAAATACTGCAACTTCTTGCTCTGTATAAGGTGAGAGCTATAGAAAAAAATAATCACATAAATAAATATGATGAAAAATGTTGATGACCTCTACTATAAAGTAGTAAAAGCAAAGCATAAGGAAATAGAAAGACCTTATCTTAGACTTAGTATATTTGTGACTGAAATTTACAGCATTTCTGCAACTGAGGAGGAATCATGTGTGTTACCTCTACGAACATTTAAGCAGGGAAAATTTATTTCTTGGTCTACACTAGTTGTTTAAGTTTCTTCTGTTGGGAGGGATAAGAACCTCTAACAGATGATTTATCTTAAAACATATGTCTAGCACAGGTGGGAAGACACATTTCTTTTGATTATACAGGAAGCCTACATGATCAGCTTAAACCATCTGCCAACTTTTAGTCACATGTAGTTAGGTGAGATGAACTCCACTGAGGGATTAAGTGGCATACAGTTCAGGCCCTGGGAAGGCTGTGATGTATAGGAATACTTTTATTTGTGTTTCCTTGATTCTCCCTCTTCCTTATTTGCACATGTAAACTAATCTTATTATTACTTTTTATAAGTACATTTTAATTATATATCTCCTTATTTAAACTAAGATGTGTAGCCTTACCCAACACCACCTAATTTTAATAAGAATCTTCCTACCTACCATTGAGAATTGATTTACAACCAGCTTCTGCTGTTCTGAAAAATAATATAATATGGCAAAATGACAGAAGATTCCTTCTCTTGCAATCCTCAAATTAAATTATGATAAAGCTATCTTCTTTATGCTGGAATCTTTTGGATTGCTTTAACCATATGTAAAGTGGTTTTGTTCTTGGAAACTTCTTCTTGAAATTCAATGGCATAATTAAAAACTAATGACTTATAAAAATTAATTAGGCAAAATGTTGACATAATAAATTGTATTCTTTCTAGAGCCACACATGGAGACACCAGCAAGCACATGCTTGGTATAATACATCATAATTGTCCTGAAAGAGTTATGACTATGTATTAAGTCAATCCATAATATGAAGCTATTAAAAAGTTTATATAGATAAAACTTCTAATCCAGGATATGTAGAGAAAACCTGCAGAGCCAAGGCAGCTAATTTTTAAATGTTAGCTCTGGAGTGGGTCCAGAGGAGGACCACAAAGAGGATCAGGGGGCTGGAGCATCTCCCTGTGAGGACAGGCTGAGAGAGCTGGGGTTGCTCAGCCCGGAGAAGAGAAGGCTCTGGGGAGACCTTATAGCAGCCTTCCAGTACTTAAAGGGGCCTGCAGGCGAGACCTGGAGGGACTTTTTGTCGGGGAGTGAAGTGATAGGACAAAGGGCAATGGTTTTAAACTGAAATAGGGTAGATTTAGATGAGATGTAAGGAAGAAATTCTTTACTGTGAGGGTGGCGAGACACTGGAACAGGGTGCCCAAAGAAGCTGTGGATGCTCCATCCCTGGAAGTGTTCAAGGCCGGGTTGGATGGGGCTTTGAGCAACCTGGTCTAGTGGAAGGTGTCCCTGCCCATGGCAGGGGTTGGAACTAGATAATCTTTAAGGTCCCTTCCAATGCAAACCATCCTATCATTCTATATAACATAGGGAAAATTTCATTAAAGGAATCAATAGGGCTAAGCAGTGCAAGCATGTCAACAAACACTGTCTTTCACTCATGTAAATAATCTATTTTTTTATCACACTGTCATAACCAGAGCAACAGCAAACAATTCTGGAGCAGAAGTGTTGTGCAAAATAAATATTATAATAAGTTTTAACTTGATTTTGAAATCAAGTTTCCACGATAGCAATATGCTCAGCAAAATGCTAATAGTGGGAGGGTTGCATTCATTTCTGGGGGCCTTCCACTTTATTTTTCTGTAAAAAAACCCTAATTCAGCTTTTGTGTACGTACATGATGTGTTGGCACAGCAGGTAAGGTTAGATAACTCACATTTTGGACAAAGTCTTTTTTGTGCAGTATTGACAATGGCATGAGTAAAAAGTTAATTCTGTTTTGTATCAACATACTCATGAGGCATTTAAGGAAGGCTAGTTATCTAGATAGTCCATTTTTAGTTCAGCAGTAAGATGTTCCTAGTTTTTAATTCCATGGGATACAGAAGTTCTATCAAGGATTTCTGTTAAAGAGAGCAAGATTATTAAATAAAAATAAGTACATAATTCTTTCAATGAAAAGGGTCCCACAAAAACATATGTAGTATAAGGAGTCAGCTGAGGGTTTAAGAACTTTTTTTGTCCCTGAACTGAATAGCACATCAGAGGGTTTCATCCCTAAGGTAGTCAGTGCTTCGAGTTGGGAAATAATACTTAGTAATATAGATGATTGACTTTCCCTGAAACACAGGCTGGTATTTCCAAGGTCAGAAATAAGGACCTCTGAAAAGTAAAAATTCTGACATAGGATTATGATTATGATTATTATTATTATTATTATTATCATCATCATCATCATCATCATTATCATTATTATTATTATTATTATTAATGTAGGATACCATGGTTGACAAAAAGGCAATACAGCCCTCTGTTATTACTGTATTCCTGAATAATGTTCTAGTCATAAGCAAGTGTGAGAAATACTCCAGAAATATGTAACAGAAGAAATAATGTGTCATGTCTAGTTCCTCTTCTCATGGGTAGTTTATATATTTTAATGGGGTATTTTGTCAGAGGTGTATATAACTAAATGTTTTACACTTAAAATCTCTTCCAGTCATTTTTTACAGCATCTATGTTATTGAGAAAGGAGGCTGGGAAAAAAATAACCTCAGCACATGATCCTGTGAAAATGTGTACAGATCTGAATTCTCATTGAAGTCAGTGGGAATATGACTGTAGCATAAAATACTGAATTGTAAGTACAGCAAGACTAAGACTCAGAAAGGAATTAGAGAGATCTGTGTCCAGTATGCTGATCTTCAAAATCTCAAACTGCACACAAGGGTTAGTATGACTGGGCAGAGATGTGATAACTTGTGATCTGATACTTGCTATTTTATAGCATCCCATGTTAAAGTAAGAAAAGAAGAAAACTGTTCACTTCCATGGATGATGAAGACAGATGGCAGGTGCCAGGTGACAAAGCAGAGCTGTGGGCTATGAATAGGATGAAGATGGCCTCAGGAAGATTCCTAAATCCAGGAGAAGGTGCAGATTTAAAACACAACTTTCCCAATATACCCTGTAAATTCATTTCAGGATCTGCTCAATGTTTTTGTTGATATAGACCTATTTTCAGGTGACTATGGTTTTCCATACTTCTTGTGGAAAACTGGATACCTAAGTCAGATTTGCTGGGTGCAAGAGGCAAACAGGTGCCTGGAACTTAGACCTTAACTGTAGTGGCCCTAAAGCTTTTGAGCTGATGAGTGCTCTCCCCTCCGAACAAGGGCCACTGTGCAGGGACAGAATGTTCTGGTCCTGGTTTACACTTAATTTGCCAATATGCTGTGGTGCTGGGTTTGTTGCTGACATGTGCACCGCCCCATTCACACTTATTGAGAAGAAAATAACTTGGAAAATCTTTACTTAGGTGACCCGTGTTAAAACTCTGATGGGAAAAGACTCCATTGTCCCCTATGGAAATCACCCATGGCCACTAGACTACTGTGCATAGTAGAACCTGGGGATTTGCATGGGTCTAGGTGTAAACAAACAGTACTGGAGTTGTGTCAATTTGGAATACCTGTGGTGGTGATCATGTCAAACCAGATATGTTTGCAGATTATTGTGGCCAGTAGGTTGCAATCTATATCTCCTAGTGGTTGAACATTCATCTTGCAAAAGAACATTTCCTTTCACATGAGGATGCAGAATTGAAGTAATTTCCAGTTTTCTTTACTGTGATGTTGGTTTGGTATCTAAAACAACAGTACTTTGAAAGAAGAAATGATTTGGGGTTTCCTGCCTTGTAATTGTAAACCATACCTTAATTATAACAATTATGTACTTTAACAAATGCAATCAATATTGTTGTAGTATAGGCATTCTTTACTCCACCTTCCTCTTCTCTTTTTCTGTCAGAGAAAATAAATTATAAATTCTTTGTAGAAATGCATGCCACAATGCTCTTAACTCTGACATATCAAGTTCTAAAAGTACTGCATATGATTTCAGGCCTCTGTAATAGCTACCTTATTTGCAGGGTTTGAGTCCTATTTTGGAGATTCTTTTCCTTTTACTGACTTAGAGATATGATTAAACCTGGAATGTGGTCAGAAAATAAAGAGAATTCAGCTTTTTTTTCAGATGGGCATCATAATTCAGCCTAGGGTTTACCTTCATATCTTGTTGCTGTAGAAATAGATTCCACACTAAGATTTAGGAGGAGCTAAATATGAGGTACAGCCTTATCAAACTGGTAAGATTCTTCAGGATTGGAAATAACATGTTTCCCCTTGGTTTAACAGGTCTGTATATTCTGAAAGTTCTTGTGTTCAGATTAAATCTTCAGAAAAAAGATTATATGGAAAAGAAATGATCAGTAGATGGAGTAGAACTCCATCAGAGAAAGGTGAGACTTCATCAACAACAGACACATAGAGAACTTCTTGAATGGAATGAACCTGTGGTGTGACAGATGCAGAATAAATACAGTGAATTTTTATCCACATAATATGAAGACAGAAGTCCCAAATCCACTTTTAAGTCCAACAAATTTGTATCATCTAGCACACTCATGACAAATATTTATTCTCTGCTATTTGATTAGCATCAGAGACACTTTAAATAAGCAATGTCTTCAAGTTTCGTAAACTGAGGTGAAATGAAGTAGAAGTTCAGACTCAGATTCTTTTAGTTAAGAAGAATTATCACTGGAAGCCAGATTTATGTCTGCTTCACTCACTTGAAGCTGGTGGATCATAGAACAAGGACAGAGGAATTTGATTCTTCATCTCAGTTACATCTTCTGTAAAACAAAATTCCTATTGACTTTCCTGATGGAAAGTCACACAGCGACTTCGGAAACACTGAGCTCTTCAGTCTACACTTGCATTATTTTGGTCTAAAAACATATTATGGGTTCTAATCTCCCTGGAAAGTGCTTACTGCTGAAAATATCTCTGTTCTGTTGAGACATTTTGGAACTTAGTTGTGCAATCTCAGATTATTTTGTGTGATTACTTGCAATTTTTCAAATCAATTTTAGACAGTAAGAGAAAATGGTGTTATTTCACCTAATTTCAGTAATAGAAGAAATAGTTCCCTAGTGGATGATACAGGTTTAATGGCTTAAAAGGTTCATTTTTTGATTGTAGTGTGTGTGATGATGTCAGATCAACAGTTATGGCAATGAGCAACAGTCAAGCTTATGAACGCCTATGAGCAAGATTAATAGAAAAATGCATTATCTTCTCTCTGAGTATAGTACCGCTTTGCATGAAGTTTTCCATAGAAAGCATTTTTGTGAGAGACAAAAGAACACTTAGAAGGGAAAAAAAATCAATGTGTTTTATACTATTTCTCCATTCAATGTATGACAAATAAGATGTAGAGAATGCAATAACAGAATGAACTTTGTCAACCTTAAAATCATGGACCAGACATACCAGTTGTGTAAAATATTCATAAGTCCATGATCATAAAGAGTTACACTCTGTAACTCAATGTTTTGCCATGTTCATGGACTGTATTCCATTTAACAGCAGGTTAGTCTCAGAATATGGCATCTGGACCCATGCTTTAGCTGCCTTTTAAAATAATAGGCACAAACTAGAAAAAGTCCAGAAGCAAAAAATAAAATATGCTGAAAGGCATGCAAATTGGTGTCCATAGAAAAAAACTACAAAAAAGTACACAAACACAGACTACTGACAAGTGTACTGAAATAAGACATGAGGATTATTCTTCCTTGCTTATGAGACATTATAAAGTAGTCAAAACCAAATGGAAATAGAGATGTGCATGAGTTTAAGATGCAGCATAAGTGACCAAAACTATATACTTATTCCACATGAAGGCAAATACCAAAAAGGTTTATTCAGATACTGAAAAGTCACAATTGCTTTGTCAAACATGATACATCAAGAATCATCGCACTCCCAGGGAGCTATAAATACATTTTCATTAGAAGTCTTAAGAAAACATAAAAATTAAAAGAAGCCTATTGCTTTGTGTCCAAAATTTGGCTGCAGTGCACTTTGGCTTTAAGAGTTTTCTGGAATTTGAAAGCATCTCTGGGCTCTGCCCTGAAGGTGACTTTTAAGGATGCAATGTTTTGGCCTGTCCCGATTTTGGCTGGGATAGAGTTAATTTTCTTTCTAGTAGCTGGTATAGTGTTATGTTTTGTGTTCAGTGTGAGAAGAATGTTGATAACACACTGATGTTTTCAGTTGTTGCTAAGTAGTGTTTAGTCTAAAGTCAAGGATTTTTCAGCTTCTCATGCCCAGCCAGCAAGGAGGCTGGAGGGGCACAAGAAGTTGGCACAGGACACAGCCAGGGCAGCTGACCCAAACTGGCCAACGGGGTATTCCATACCATGTGACATCATGCCCAGTATATAAACTGAGGGGAGTTGGCCAGGGGAAGGATCACTGCTTGGGAACTAACTGGGCATTGGTCAGCGGGTGGTGAGCAATTGCAATGTGCATCACTTGTTTTGTATATTCCTATTCTTTTGTTATTATTATTGTTGTTGTTGTTATTATTTTATTCCTTTCTGTCCTATTAAACTGTCTTTATCTCAACCCACAAGTTTTACTTTTTTTTGATTCTCTCCCCATCCCACTGGGTGGGGGGGAAGTGAGTGAGCAGCTGCGTGGTTCTTTTAGTTGCTGGCTGGGGTTAAACCACGACATGGCTGTTTCTATGAAGTCCGGATTCTTGACAGTTGAAAGTGCTGGAACTATTTATAAAATCAGTATTTAGAGTTTAGTAAGTCACTTTGAATCTTTGGATTCTAACCAGATTATCTAATACCAAGTGGTTCATTTATGGGCTTCATATGTCCCAATGCTGCATCTAGATTTAGATATATTTTGTTGTTTCTCATCTACATTTCTCATGTAGTAAAGCATGGTATAATGACTGGAGTCAAAACTGATCATGTGTGATACCCCTTAGCCTGAAATAACTAGAACCTCTTGTGAATCTTCGATAAGATCTGTGAATTAATTGATTGAGGATTCATGTGAATTCAGTCTGCAATACTGAAAAGCTCTTCGCTGACTTTCTTGACTAGATCTCCTCTGAATATAATGAGAGCTCAGCTATCCGAGACTGTTGGAGACACCTAACAAAAAAGTGTCTTAAGCTGTCAGCTCAACATCTTTCATGGAGCATAAGAACTCTTACATGAAATTAGAGCAAAGTATGAAAGAAAGCACCAACAGAGAAGGTGAGTGATATACAAGTCCAACTAGCTATTAACCTCAGTTGTTGAAGAAAAGGGGGTATAGTGCTGATAGCTATACAGAGGATCAGGTGACCAGAAAATATTTGAGAACAAAGTGATAAGAGAACAGGGAAAAAAAGTGGTAATGGATGGAAACGTTTGACCTTTCTTTGAGGTCTGAGCTTTTTGGAGAATTGTTTGTATAATGATAAGAGAACAAAATAATATCATTAACATTATCACATCATTAATGCTGTTTCAGCTTATGGTAGTCAGCATTTTTGTTAAAAGATACTTTTTCTCACACCTTTTCCCCCACTACCCCTGTGCAACAAACTGAAACTTCCCTCCCTCCATTCTTGCAAACCTGATTTCCCTTTGCCTGGGACTCTGAGATTTTCTCAGTGTTTTGGGACAGCAAGTGTCCCCCAATGTGTCTGCAGCCCAGTTCCTCATGACGGTTGCATCAGATGATCATGTTCTCTTATTACAGAAGGAAGTTGCTGAAATATGGTCTGAGCAGCCATATTTCCATTAGTCATAGTAACTCTCCTGCGTAAGGAATTGTCTGGGCCAGCAGCCGACAGATAATCAGAGCTGATGACCATAACTGCTTTGTGAAGTGATCAGCCTTCAGGGAGGTATCCTCGGCAAGGGTAGTCTTTTGGCATACATCAAGATAGATTTAGTTAGGGTTAGTTAAAGGCCTCTGAGGCACATGCTGAAGCAAACAGCTGTGGTGTGTAAGGCATTGCAGCCTCTATTTGCTCATTCCACCCCTTTGCTGAAGGTTACTGCCATCATAGAAAAAGCTGACAGAAGTGAATCTGCACTCATATTTCAACAGTTGCTGTTCACAGGCTGATTTATGAGGGCAAACTCTGCAGCTGAGGTATGGATTGACAACTTTAGTGGCTGAGGTATTGACTATTGGGATCAGCAACACCTTAAACCATTGCAGCTAAATCCAGGAGTGACTTAACTTCATAAAGCTTAAAGCTATTATTTTGAAATTTATTACACACTATGCCCCTGAAATTGTCTTATGAAACTAGAATAATGTGAAACTAGGCATTCACACAATGTCAGGTTTCCAAATTAAAAGGATTTCAACTTTTTAAATTCATCATCTTAACAATGTATTACTATAAAACAGTGCTTATAGGAGAAATAGGAGAAAAGAACAAGAAGAATGAGCAGAGTTCTTGCAAACACGACCTCTGAAGAAAAGAGAGGATTTGAAGAAAAAAAATGACTGGAAGGGATATAAAATAGCACTCTTTGATATGCAAAAGGTAGTTACAAAGAGGAAAGGAATAATCTGTTCTCTGTGTCAGCCTTGGATAGAACAAGAAGTAATGGTCTTAAATTAGAGCAAAGGAAATTTAGATTATGTATTAGGAAAAGATTTTCAATCATAAATCATGGAAAAGGACTGTCTAGAGAGACTGTGGAATTATCATTACTGGAAGTTTTTGAGAACAGACTGGGCAGAAAACTTTCAAGGCTGAATAAGGTGGAGGTGATCCTGTCCTGGGAAAGAATGATAAAATCTTGAAGTTCTCTTTGAGATCTGTTTTCTTTGACACTGGAATGTCTAATAAGTCACATGAACTTTAGTAAAATTTAACTGAAAAAAGTGAAACCAGTGGCCAAACAGCGTGAAGAATGAAGGACATACTGGTTTACTGGCTAACAGATTATACTGGGACTGATTTACTACTATGCTGTGAAATGAATGATATATTAATAGCTTTAGCTTATCCAGCTGGGGAACAAACTGAATGATTCAGAAATTACCAAAGTGCCTTCCATTATTCTCTTCTTTTGCCTTTGAAGTTATTTTTAACTCTTTTCTGCATTCATCGTATTGTGATGCCTAATGAAAAAAAAGCGCTCTCTACTCCCCTTTGTGCTCAGGACTTAAGTACCAGCAGTCTGTACAGTTTATATACAACGGCTTCCACCACTTTGGTTATCCAAGTAATTTTTGAATGGTATGCAAATGCTATCTAAACTGCCCAACATGTCTTCTTATGTATATAAGTAATCTAGCCTGGAATTAGGATCTGATCTATCAGTGCTGATGCTACTCAAGCAAATTAAGATTAGGCATTTCTGGTTTCAGTCACAAACCAGAACAAAGAATGTTAAAAAAATTCTATTTACATTTTTCAGATATAGGTGGTCTTTAGCCTCATGAAAATGTACTCTGAAAGAGATCTTTCTCTGGGATTTTGTTGGTTTATAACAACATTGTGTCGTATACCAGATCTGTCTGGTGAAGTTGAAGACATGCCTGTGGTCAGCAATAAAAGCTGCCCTTTGCAAGGTATTCCAGAAGAGGCTCTCGCTGTGGTAATACTTAACACTGCACATTTCACTATGAGGTTATAAAGATAACTGAAATACCTTTACTGCAATTTAGCTCAAATATTTTAAAGGTTAATGGTTTATTAGGATAATGAACTCCACAAAAGGTCATACCAGGTAAACTCATAAAAGCAAACATCTTGAAATAGAATTATAGAATCACAGAAACATTGAGGTCAGAAGGAGCCTCTGAAGATCACCTGGTCCAGCCCCCTTGCTCAGAACAAAGTCAGTTAGAACAGGTAGCTCAGGACTATGCCTATTTGGGTTTTGAATATCGCTATGGACGAAGGCTCCACAGCCACTCTGGGCAGCTATTCCCATACTCAGTGCTCAGCCACACTGTAAAGAAGTTTTCTCTTATGATGTCTAAGTGGAATTTTCTGTATTTCAATTTGTGCCTGTTGCCCCTTGTCCTTTCACACATTAACACTGAGAAGATTCTGGATCTATCTTCCTTATTCCCCTTGTCACATATATTGATAAGATTCCCCCTGAGCTTTCTCTTTTCCAGGCTGAACAGTCCCAGCTCTCTCAGCCTCTCCTTGCATGTTAGATGCTACAGTCCCTTTATCATCTTCATTGCTCTTTGCTGGAGCAGTATGTCCGTACTGCTTCTGTTCCACGGGGAGCTCAGCACTAGAAACAGCACTCCATGCGTCTCACCAGTGCTGAGCAGAGAAGGATCACCTCCCTTGACCTCCTGGCAATGCTCTGTATAACACAGACCAGGAGGCTATTGGCCTTCTTTGCCCCAAGGGTGCACTGCTGATTCATCTTGAACATGTTGTCCACCAGGACTGCCAGATCCTTTTCTGCAAAGCAGCTTCTGGTCATCCCTCAGCCTGTAACATGGGGTTGTTATTCCCCAAGTGCAGGACCTGTCACTTCCCTTTGTAGGTCTTCACTAGGTTGCTCTCTAGGCTCAAGCTCAGCCAGGTTCATTGCTCCAATAAAAGGGAAAGCTATCAATTCACAGGCACTAGGAATTCCTATTCCACCTAGAGTACCTCTTGCTGTATTATGTCTTTCCAGGGTACTTCCAGTATATTTTCTCTGTTTCAAGAGGATTTTTTTTTTCCCCACCTTGCTATTTAAACTGAGTACATTTTAAAAGATAGCACTGGAGAAAAGACATAAGTGACTATTGATGTTGCACAATAATTATTTAAAAAAAAAAAAAAAAGAAAAAAATTTTTAGTGGTTTGAAATACTTTTGTACCAACTGAAAATTAGCCTTTTATATGAGGTAAATTTACCTTCTCAGTTATTTTGCTATTATGGCTGATAGTCTGGGAGTCCTGCATGGTCCTGCTTGGAAAAAAGTGAACAGAAGGGAGGAAGTATATGAGGGCCAAGCAGGGGAAAAGGTTATCCAGCCATATCAAGGATATGGATACTCTGGCTATTTGGCAGAAAAGCAAAGGTCAAGAATCATTTAAGGTAGAATTGAGGGAAATGAAATGACAAATACATTGTCAGATACTCAAAGAAAAAAAAAAAGTCATTCAGTGTTGTCATGCTGAAGTTCTTTGTGAGTCTAGTTCCAGCTCTTTTATTTAAAAGGTCAGTAGGAGTCATATGTCTTCAAAACTCTCCCATGGGTTTTCAGAGCTAATCCACACAGAAATTTTAAGTGTCACTATGACACTCAAAACCACCATGATGATGCTGCAATCTACCAAATAGATATACCAAAAATATGTCTATACTGGGAAAGGTAGATATAAATCTGGCTGAACAGCTGGGCCCAGAGGGTGTTGATCAGTGGCACAAAGTCTTGTTGGAGGCCAATAACTAGCAGTGTCAATACTGGATCCCAGACTGTTCAACACCTTCATTAATGATCTGGATGGTGGGGCAGAGTATAGCCGCAGCAAGTTTACTGATGACACCAAACTGGGAGGAGAGGCTGATACACCAGAGGGTTGTGCTGGCATCCAGGGGATCCCAGCAGGGTGGCGAAATATGCTGACAAGAACCTCAGGAAGTTCAACAAGAAATGTGAAGTCTTGCAACTGGGGAGGAACAACTCCAGGCACCAGTATATACCGGGGCAGACCCAGCAGCTTTGCAGAAATCCTGGGAGAAAGCAGCTTGGCAGAAGAAGACCTGGGGATCCTGGTGGACAACAAGTTGTACATGAGCTAGCAATGTACCCTTGCCATAAACAAAGCTAATAGTACCCTGAGCTGCATGAGCAGGAGTGTTGCCAGCAGGTTGAGGGAGGTGATCCTGCCCCTCTCCACAGCTCTGGTAAGGCCACGTCTGGAGTATTGTGTCCAGTTCTGGGCTCCCCGGTACAGGAGAGATATGGAGCTACTGGAGAGAGTCCAGTGAAGTGCCACGAAGATGATGAAGGAATTGGAGCATCTCTCCTATGAGGAGATACTGAGAGAGCTGGGACTGTTCAACCTGGAGTGAAAAAGGCTCAGGGGGAATCTTATTAATGTATGTAAGTAAGTACCTGAAGGGAGGGTGTAAAGAAGGCAGAAGCAGGTTCTTTTCAGTGGTGCCTTGTGACAGGACCAGAGGCAATGGGCAAAAACGAACACGGGAGGTTCTGCTTGAACATCAGGAAACACTTTTTTACTGCGAGGGTGACTGAGCACTGGCACAGGTTGCCCAGAGAGGTTGTGGGGTCTCCAACTTTGGAGGTGTTCAAAAACTGTCTAAACATTGTCCTGGACAACCTGCTTTCTTGAGCAGGGGGGTTGGATCAGATGACATCCCAAGTCCTCTTCCAACCTCAACCATTCTGTGATTCTGTAATTCTGCAGTTCTGTGATAAAGAAAAGTTTCCCTGCTACCAGCTGAGAGCACATGTTTTGTCCTAATGCTGTATTAGGCTATAGTCCACTCTTGTTATATTTTATTGTAGTTTCCAGTATGAACTCTGTAAAGGAATCTCATTCATGAACAGTGTGATCAGGTGAACTAAATGTCCGGATGTCACGGTCCATTTGGATCTCTCAAATTTATGGGACAACTCTGTAAGTTAAACTTTATTTCATGAGCTCATTAGGTAAAGAAACAAATCAAACAAGGGCTCAATCCCCTTTGTACAGACTCATCTAACACATTAATTGTGTAATTAATTGCTTCATTAATTCACAAATTCACCACACATTCTTGAATAACTTACAAGTTTTGCAGTAACTCACAAATTCTCTAACTCACACACCTATGAGAAAAACACTTACCTAGCCAATGGTGAGAGCGCTCATCTTTCCTCCTCCATCAAGGTGTGTACCCTGTATAATCATTCCAGGAAGCATGAAAGCCTCACCAGGCCAGCTGCTGTTGTATTGGCATCAAAATCTTTTGGGGTAACCTGATGTGTTTATAACTTCCAGCTTTGAAAGTTTGGTCTATAGCATTTCCATAAGTTAGTGGATTCTGAAGAAACTACCATGCAGTTAGTATGCAAAAATCTAGGAGATGATGCAGACAGTAAGCTGCAGGTGATAATGGCTGGAGAATAACCCTTATTTCTTCCAGTCCGTTGTGTCCTGTGTGGGTGTTGCTCTCACTTTGACCTAATGGTTCTTCTCCCAGCATATATCAGGCCTTAGCATGACCTCTGTGTTACATTAAATCCTGAAAAGAAATTGAGTGAACAGTCACACTGAAGGACCAGGATCATGGAGAATGTCATGAAGGACCATCACCTGGTAGTAGCCCAAGATCTTTAAGTTCCTCAATTCAGTGTTTAGGCTTTACCTGTGCCTATCACAATGCTGTGCAGATTTGAGCCCAAAGGCATCACTATATTAGGAAAAAAACTAGAAATTGCTGCTAATGTCAGGCTTACTGAGAGATCTTTCTGAAAGGCAATATTTGAGGATTTCCTCTGTTTAATGAAGCACGTTTCACAGGATTTTCGTTTGCCATTTTTCTATCTGTTTTTTCATTATCACTTTTTTTGTCTGTTTTCTGTAGAGCACTTCATATAAAAGTTGCTACTGGAAACAAAACCAAAGCTGCATGGAATCAGTAAGGATAGATATAAAGTCCTTTGTAGTAAACTGCACATAAGACTGAAATAAACTTTAAAGGAAAAGCAAATGTCTTTCATGGCATGCAGCTCTAAGCTTCTCAACAGGAACCAGATATTTTGCAGAAAGTAATGTGAATTCAGGAAGCCAACACAGAGAATATTAGGTTCAAGACGAAACAAAGCTACTTTGAAATTCTATTCCACAAGCACATGCATTTTGACCAAGTTAGGTCTACCTTCCTACAAAAACGGGGGACCTGCAGGAGCCCTCAACATTAAGAAGTATTCAATTTTTTTGACTGGTCTTTCAGCTAAAGTGGATTCTGAAAGAACTGGAATAATCCCTCAAACTTGCAAAGCACCACTGAAAAATGATCATGTGTCAAGAAGCACATCAAGTACTCCAGAGCTAGGTACTGTTCTGTATTGAAAAATCTGACTTGGCTGGCTATTGACTTTGCTGTGCTTCTAGAATGAGTGGCTGGCAATTACTAATACATAATATCTTCTTATGTCCTATTTATTTGCATGCATTGAATGAAGACGGAACCTGAAATGCATTTTCAGTGGCCTACCTTAAAGAGTTTCTAAGACAATGACACTACAAGGGGAAAGCTAGGGACAGATGATAAGGACAATAAATAAGATGTTTGATGTTTCCTTTTATGTACATAGTAACCGACAATATTGCTAACAAGTGTAGTTAGACCATTGGACCCATCTGGCTTGCATACTTTTAAAAAAATCTCCAGAACACACACCTCTAAATAAAAAGCATACCTTTATTACCCTGATACAGGTAACATACCAAAGTTTTAGATGTGATCACATATTGGGTGTAGAATATGTACTTTGCCAGAATTTGAAATAAGAAATTTGAAGTCTTTCTGCAAATAAGAGAAAGATTTTGAACATCAAATAGACATCAGGTTCTGGAATTCTGGCATTTAAAAAAGCTCACTTAACCTTTGTTGATAAGATTTTACCAAATGGCGGAACAGCTTTCATTACCATTGCAATGCAGGCAGTGAAGCTTTAAAGGAAATGTCAAATATTGAGAACATGTCTGGTAGGTTCTGTATTTTTGGTAGCTCATTTTCTATCAGTGTTTAAAAACTTATGCCTGTACAAATTCATTGTGCTAAAGAAGAGGCAGATAATGGGTCAGCTTAGACTGTTGATGTAAATTATTTCCTTTTCTTCTTTTCTTTAATACGAAAACAGTAGCCTTCTGCAAGTGATGCCTTTGAACAAATACAATTACTTTTTTTTCTCCATAGCAGGACTGTGAAGTGCCACTTAATTTCACATATCAAAAGTTGGAGTTCCTATTCTTTTCAAAATAAAAATAAAGCTCATAAAAGGAGAGCAAATTTGCTTTAAGCTGATTAGAATATTACATGTTGGAATCTTAATGTGTCATTTACATCATCTAAGTTGATCTGTCTGAATTTTAGGCATCAGGCTAGGCATTGAGCAAGTTAGCAATTTAGGGACCTTTTCTAATCAGTGGGGAGAAATTGGTTCCTAACTATAAACTCTAAAGCCAGTTCACCTGATCTAGTTTAGGCATTTACCTTAGGTTAAAATAGTTTTTCTTCTGGAAGGGTGAATCTCTTTTAGTTTATAGTAGACCAGATTAGGACAAACTAAGTTTTTTGATAGTTAAGTAAATGAATTCCATCCAAAAGGTTTATTCAGAACAAATACATGCTGCCCAACTCCCAGTTTAGCCAACTTTGATATGCCTTTAGTCTAGGGAGTGCTTCTATGTGTCTACTTTCAGGTACTACCTAACTTCTGGATCTGCCTAAAACCAGTCACCGTTTTGTGCCCTGCTGATCCTGTTTATAAAAGTAATTTGACAAAATGTTTACTAAGCCAGGACCCAACAGACCTACCTCTGCAAAGAGCTACTTTCTTGCCAAAATGCAGAGGGCCTTTGAACTTACTTTTTCCCTCTTCAGTTCCTTGGGTTTTGGACCTGTGGCTTCAGAGTGGTTCAGTTTTAGCAAAAAGAATAGCAAGTGGCTCATTTCCAAAGTATTCTGTAACCTGGTGATGGTACACTCTCCTGGAAAGCAAGCAATGAAAGTTCAAATCTCCTCAAGCTACTCAGAGTTTTTTTTTTTTAAGAAAAAAACCAACCCCAAAACCACGCTGGCTTGTATTTTAAGTATCGCAGTCCAAGCATCTCATTAGAGTACTCCATCTCAGAGGTGAGCTGAGAACACATGTAACAACTATTGTCTGCTAGACCCTGCATCAGCAAGGCTGCTGCCAGCAGTGGGAATCGCTGCAGACACTGCTTGGGGAAATAAAGGGCAAACAGGAGACCCAGCTTTGGAATTTGGATGACTGATATGGGTGACTGACTCAGCCTAAGCACATAATGCCAGAGGCTTTTTTAGCTGATGATTTTGAATGCAGGGAGGCAAGTCTCTCTCTCCAATCTAAATTCCCTTTTTCCTCTCACAGTCCATGTAATTTCTGGATAATTTAAGCACCTTCCCACTCAGATCCTCTATCAGCTAATGAAAAGTTTTCCCTCTACCATCTGCACTGTAAAGGAAGATGGAAATCTGATGGAAAATCCCCCTGAATGTCAAGCTGTGTACAGAGGCTGCATTGCAATGCTTATCTGAGTGATGCACAGACATTGCTGAAGACACAGTCCTTCAGGGCTGTTGTATTTGCCACCTTATGTATCCTTTTCACTTGCATGCACAAATATCTCACATGCAAAGATTTGACTCTTCCCTTCCTCTCCCCTTCATCTCCACTATGCATTTTAATGTCAATATCAGATGCATATGCAGGTGACATCATTTTTTGTTTCTCATTAGTGGCAGTGGAATGGCAAATGGATTTCTGCCACGAGCACCTGTGGGCAGGTAAAGGCAAGTATAAAGCTGCTCAAAGGCAGACAGGAGATGGACTATGGAGTTCCAGCCCTGGGAAAGTTTTCTGCATAGCACATTCAGCCTTGGATCACCATTGAGCTTGCTGCAGTACAAACAATAAATAGATAAACAAAGGAAAAAAAACCACATGCAAATGAAATGGATCTACATGACTTTGGTGTGAAATACAATGAAGAGTCGGTACAACTAATTGAATTACTATGGTAATATTTCATTGCTCCTAATAATATCTCTGTATTATCATTACCTTTCTTTTTTTTGAGTGCCCATAATTCAGACCTAGTCGTGTTCTCTAAACATAAGGAAAAATGCTCATGTGAATTATTTTTGCCTGAAAAGCAGCTATTGTATGTAAGCAATCATCTAAAAATATCACAAGGAACTTAGTGTATGGATTTAGTGTGTCTATATGGCAGCACAATGACATGATAGATTGTAATGGTTCTATGGTAAATAATACAGCTTAAAATTAGACTTTAAAAACAATGTAGCTGTCTCAGTTCAGTGAGTGTTTAAAATTATCTCATCTCTTATTTGCTTCAATCAAATGTATTTTTCTTGTTTTGAATTCAGCATTCAGAGGCAGGGAAATCCAGAGTTATTTCACAGTAAAATAACATTAGGAGTCTTCATTAAAGTGACACATTGATCTATTTGTACCCTGCTCATCAATATGATTCCTGAGCCCTTAATTGTAATTACATAAATTCACCAAGAAATCTAGCCGAAGTTTTGCTTTTCATGTTTTCCTTACTAATAGAAAGCAATCTTAAAGCACTAGGTGTTGCATTTCATTCACAACGATGACACTATTGCAGGTACCTGTGGTTTCACAGCTGAGACCAGTGGTAAAGAAGGATGCTTGATTGTGTTTAAAATTTGGGAAGCTCCACCTCCAGTACCCTTACATGCTTTGTATGACCAAACACCTGCTGCTAGTACTGACTTCCCTCCTGAATATACTATTTAAAAATGGTTCCCTTGTCAATAAGAATAACTGGTATTTCAAAAAAGCAGCTCATGTCATGAATATTAGCATGATAAACTCTGAAAATGTGGAAAAATTGTACAGGAATTTTCTATCCAAAGAAGAAATATTTCAAAAATCTGAACTTATCTCTGTTTAGCACCATATTGTGACTCTAATGAGACCAGCTCTATCTAGTGGATAGCCATGAGCTACTTATGGACACCCTGAGAGAAAAACAGCATGGGAAGTCACAGCAGACATGGAAAATTTTGAAAATGTTCTATAAATAATTGTGGCCCATTGGCCTACTTCACTCCCAAAGGTGAGGGGTAATTTCTCCATCTGTTCATACAGCTGATGGTGTTGTCCCAAAATGGGATTCTTCACCCAGTGAGCAAAGAGCCGATAACACACGGGGTCGAGATACTTGTTTATTTCATGTCTGCGCAGAGATGGGTGCTAGGTGGTAACTCCACAAAGCTAGCACACACTTGAAATGCAAACAGGGTCTTATATACACATCAGGATCAAGGAAAAAGTGGTAACAAAATATATGATTGGTTACAAACAATTTATATAACAAAAGCACTTCTACGCATGTCTAAGTAATTACCCAACTCATTATATTAAGGTGGTCTTACATTTACATACTCATTAAGCCCAAGTAGGTGTCATTTTTAATATTAAAATCAAGCTAAGTTAGCTAAGGACACAATTTTTTCTTGACACTACTCCAGAACTGGGCACTTATACTATAAATCAGAAGTAAGGCAATAGCATTGACAGAACCTCATTGTTTCACCTCCTTGCTTCGATGGATTCAATGCAGGGACCTTCCATTCTTGTTTCTATGGTTTCAATAACAGATTGTCCTTCCGACATCAATGGGGCTGGTCCTGCTTATGTTGCTGCTCAGTTGTACATGTCACTATGTCCCGTAACACTGCAATGTGAGATCTCAGGAAAGAGGTTTTTTCTGTCAGGACTCCCTTCCAGATAGAGGATACTGTCCATTTTTCAGGCAGCAGAAGTGGAACACTTATTGAAGATGGGTTTGTAGTTATTAAATCACAGTCCTCCCACAAAACATTTAGTGATCTACAGAAGCACTGATGTTCCTATAAGACGTAGAAAAGCAAAGCTTGAGAGTGCCTGCTGGAACTGGGAGCCACAGAGTATGCTGTCCTGTGGAAAGTCCCCTCTGATGTTCCTGTTTTCTCTCAATAACAAATGCTCTTGATCATCACCTACTTTTGTGATATGAAGAAGTTCCTTGTAGAAACCATGTGAAGTTTTAATTGCAAATAAAGGTATTTTCAGAGTTCCAGTGTCGTGCGTTTTTTTTGTTTGGTTTGGTTTGGTTTGGTTTGGTTGGTTGGGGTTTTTTTTGCCACTTGCAAGACTTGCTAAGTATAGAGCTCTCTTTGTGAATTATAAGCAGTTTTGGAGCTCAGACACAAAATGAGTCTTTACTGGTTTGATTGGACTTTTTTGAAGAATTCTAGTAAAGTTACCTTCTTGTGTTACAGAGTTAAAAGGCCACAGGATGTAATTCTGGGCAAGGGTAAAATGTGAGGCAATTGTACAGGTTTTATTCTCTAACATTTTTTCATAGAAGTTTAACACTCTTGCTTATTAGAAGTTGTTTATGTTTTAAACCCACCACATTTCCACTAGACTAATTCAAGCAATAAAATCAGCCTCTACTTTTATGGTAAATCAATGCTTGCAATAGTAAATAAAAGCAAATCACCTGCCATAGTAACGCCTGTTCTTCCAGCAATCCATTCCATCTCTCCATCATGAATCTTTAGAATTAAACCCTTTCCTATTTGTTAGTTACATTCATAATCAATTAATTTTGCTTTTACAGCCTTCATTTTTAATTTTTGTATTATGAGTAAAGAAGTGTACAAGACCAGCATATTCACCAGTAAGAAATAATTTGAGCTCAAAGTACACTAATAGAGTAAAACTGCTGTAATAAATTTATTTCATAGTACCAAGATGTATTTATTACTGGTATACTCACAGGTCTCTGTGATAATTTCTGTTACAAACATAGTTTTTCAAGGTGTTATAGCTTAGCTATAAAACTCTGTTCTGGTCTAAAATTTGACATAAAAATCATAGTCTAATTCTATCTTAGAAAGAAATTAATATTAAAATCTTAGACCAATCCCACCTTAAAAAAAGAAATGCATGCTGGTGTGCTTGGTTTGAGGGGCTTTTGGTTTTCTTTGAAAGGAAAAATAGTGCAATCAGAAAAATTTACATGATGGTAAATATTTGTCTTCTTTAAAGCATTAAATGAAGATTAACATGAACAAATGGAACTTAACATCATTTAGTTTCCTATTACAGACAAGGAATTATAAAATTGGCAGGGTGGTTTGTAATCTGTAAATTAATTTCTCAGCCATAACTTCACAGTCTGTTATCACATGGTCCCATTTTTCAAATAGTATACAAAAGGCTAAAGACAAATTTTGCTACAGCATCTTGCTTTTCTCTTAGCTACATTTGAACAACATTTTCATCCTTGTGAGCCAATTTCTAATACTATTACATTGCATGTTATGGAACCTTTATAATGGGATACTGCATAAAGCACAGTATACTCAAAGTAAGTCAGAAGTCTTCTCAAATATGGTCCACTAACACAAGTACTGGGGTATTATTTGCACTTTTGGGACAAATACTTAGAATTTTTATTTTCTCTAAATTCCATAATAGTAAAATCTAAACCTGTGATTCTCAAATTGTTTTGTTGTTGTTGTTGTTGCTGTTGTTTTGTTATGTTTCCTTTTTGAGGGACTTTCAGACTTATTTCTGTATCTACTGTTTCCTTGGTATTAGATTTAGTTTGCAATTGGATATGATTTTTTTTCTTTTCCTGTGGCCTAGGCCTCTTTGTTAACTAAATCTTTAAATACCTCTATTTATTGACTCCCTGAGACAATATGTCTTTCTTATGTTTGTTCATCTACTGTACTTCCTTATTCTTTGCAGAACTGCAGAGGTTAGAAAATCTGTCCTTCAAACACTATAGCTTCATGGTTTATCAGGATCTTGATGTTTTGGGGTTTTTTTTTGTTGTTTTTGTTTTTTTTTTTTCCCCTGGTCTTACCTTTCTCAGTTTTATACCTTTGCACATATCTCCATCTACTTTATGCATATTTTTCAGACATCCTAATATTCTGGCATCAACCATCCTCTGCTGTTTTTGCTTAGCAAAGGGAATCTTGGTGGCTTGAATTCCAGCCTAAAAGGTGTTGTAAAAGGAAATGCTAGCTCCAAATCATGCATCTTGCATCTGCTTGACTACAAAAATACCTTTTTTAAGGGACATTTTAGAAACTACTTCCAATGATCATTTGGAATAAATGCAGGGTTTGGTGGCTGGGCTTGTCTCTATTTTAAAGCAGTTAGTATTTACATCGTTTGCTTTAAGTATGTACCTAGTATCTACTGCATTTAATAACCACCTAACATCACTGCAATCAGGGCCTTTTTCTCCAGAAAAAAATGTTGTTCTTTACCCACTGCTGGTTCGTTCAACCTCAGCGAAATTACTTAAGGCTGACTCACTGTTAGCTTCCACAGATTAATCAGACATAGTTATGTTGCATCAAAGCACTGTAAGGTTTTTGACCATCTGACTATGAACAGAAAAAAAAAAAAGTCTTGGTATAATTCCATGAAATGTTAATCATTAACAGCCTGGCCCAATATCAAGATGTGAAAAAGCCCTATAATACATTGATGTTATATTTGTTTCAGATGCTGTTCATGTCCTTTCAAGAAACCATCCTGTAGGAATGTCATTGATGTATAGAGAATGAATAGTATCTCTGTGGTATGTAGCCTCTACAGGATGTATAACATAATGGTTTTGTTGCCATACAGGCAGAGGTAAATTTTGTAGCTCCCTGTTTGTTACTAAGGAAGGGTGAGTGAAACATGGCCAAGGATGGGCTGAGTCACCAAAGAGCAGAGGGAGAGAGGTTTGAAGAGATGCAGCTCCCAACCCAAAAATGTGAGGATGAGCCTGACTGGAGTGCACATGCAGCTGCCCCTGAGGAGATGTTGGCCTGGCCATCCCGAAACTTGGCAGAGAGCCAGCACTACTGGAGCTACTGAAGGACCGAGGCCAGAGGTGACCGGGGACTTGGCTAGTTGTATGTCCTATGCCAAAGGTGCCAAGCACTGTCAGCTTCAGGAGCTTCAGTCTCTGAAGATCCTTTGTAGTGGTCCCCCAGGTACCCAGATCTCGCATAAGGGTAATTTTGCATGTGTGTGTGTCTGAGTGAGTGTACTCCCTTGAATTCTGCTCTTTTTGACTCCTACTTCAATCAGCTGTTCTCAATAAAAGTAAAATTGACTGTGGTTTGTATTAGACTACTTACTGTAAGTGACATGTATAGTGGATATGAAGAACTCTCACATAGGAATAACTTCATTTGCTCAATATGCAGTAATTTCTAGCACTCAGTGTGGTGCCACAGATATATATATATTCATATATGTGTGCTTATATGCATATATGAATAGATTTTTATTTATTTATCTACACATATAAAAATCATATGTGAACATAAAGGCATGCTCATGCATCTAGGATCTATGTATGAACAGCACAAGCCAGGGGTTGAACATTTTCAAATAGTCTCCCTATGGTAGAATTCAGGACAAATTTTTATGTGCTGAAATATAGCATATGTACACTGCACTCTGTTTATACAGAGAATTTGTCTTTTTAAAAGTAGAATGTCAAAATCTTACTGTAAGTACATCAGGGGCCATACTTATTTTTCCTTTTTTTATGGCTTTTAATATTTTGTGATTTTTCAGTTTCTTCTAGGATTTGAAAAAGAGAAAATCCACAACAAATAATTCTGCTTCCTGATTATGCAGTGATTATGCTTCCTGTTATTCCACTCTTTACATCCATTTGCTTTTTTTTATTTTCCCAGTTCTTTGTGATTCACTGTCTTTTCTATAGCACAGCTGACAGCAAACTAGTAAAAACTACTGCCTAGCCTGCTAACTAGCACACAACTTTTGTTTAGGTTGGGATTTGCTGTCAGTTTGTCTTGTTCATTTATCCTTGAGACATGCTTCTCTCACAGAATCCCTTCTTCTCAGTACACACAATTTGTTTGGAGATCAGTTAACAAGTGATGGGCAGCTGCCTTTTTCTTATGAACTGGTGATGTTCCCCTTTCCCTCTGGACAGTGAGGTGATGTTTCTTGTTCAGAACCATCGTGACAAAGACTGCAGTAGAATATGCTGGGCAGACAAGAAGTTCTCAGATGCTTAACACTGCTCTTTTATCTGCATCATGGGTTGCTACTCAAAAGGAGGACAAAATCCTACAAATCAGAGACACAAACATCCACACTGGAAAAATGTGAGATTCCTTTTTTTCTTCTGCTGAAAAATTATTTTATCTGTAACACTAGAAAGCTGGGATACAATGCCATGATCCTACTTCCATAAAAAAAACAGGAGAAATGACAAATATAAGAGGCATGAAAATTATTTTTTTAAAAAGTATGTTATACCCTATAAAATAAAGCTAGGAGAGAGGCATTCGGTTTGTTGTCACATTGCATACCAAACATGATAAAACCATCAGCCGTGAGAAAAGAGGCAGCTGCATATAGATCTGTGGATTTCTTTTCGTATCTGCAAATGTTCTCTCTCAAAAAAAAAAAAAAAAAAAAAAAAATTGAAAGTTTATAGTTAGATCCAAAGCAGAAGGAAATCACAACAGAGTTTCCATTTACTTCAGTGAGAAATAATTTGTGTAGATTTTTTTTCTTTTTTTCTGAACGCTGGGTAATATAGCCAGCCACAACTAATGAAAACTTGAGGTCACTACTTATGTTGGAAAGAGATGCAGAAATTACTGCTAAAAAGCAGACATGAAAATATAGCCTGTGCACAGGTTTGCAGAAATCACCCAAGAAAAGGCTTAATTGAATGTCAGCCATGTTTTCACCCACTGAGATTCAGACTTTGGGCTGTGTTTGAAGACTTTCAGTTCATTTTGAAGCAGCTGGTACACTCACAGCTGGTTTCTGAATCAACTGCTGAAGATGAATCCTGAAATGAGTGTTACTAACTTCCTCAGAAACCTCCAGTTCTTCCACCAGCTCCACCTCTCCCAGAGGCTACATATGCATCCTTAGCTTGAAGGTGGCTCCTCATCCTGCTCCCGGGCCCACTGCCATACCACTGCATCCTGCTTCTTACGTGGGTCATTGCTAGTCTAGTAAAACAATCCTCATCCACGGCTGCTCCAGGCAGAAAGATCTCAGGAAACCTCTCAATGATTAAAGTGTTGTCTTCTTTTTCTATTTTTTTTTTCCCCAGGAAAAAAAAAAAAGCATAAATCTTAAAAATCCTTCTTAAAAAATTTGGAAAATGGAATTTGGAAAATCCTGGAAATCATAGGAGTTGAGAACGGAAATATATACCTAGAGAGTTCAGATTCATAATATTCAGGAATCTTTGCATACAGAACTTTATTTTAAATATATGTAAGAAAAGTGTGTGCATGTGTATATGTTTGCAAGGAACACATTCCCTAAAATAAGTTGCAGAAGAATTAATATCTCTCTAGATTTTTTTTCATATTGTATTTAATGCCATTGAGAGACCTTTTTTATTGATGATCTTTCACACCAACAAAGGTTTATGGTTAAATAAGAACAGCAGTATAAATTATTATAAGATTACACAAGAAAAGTTTGAATGGTGTACTCTGACCTTGTCAGATATTGTCAAGCTCTCAGGCAAAATATCTGTTTGACAGACTATCCATCAAATTAGGTTATATATGGAGGAGGATTGAATAGAGGCTCTTCAATATACCACAATAGATTTTTTCCTGTTCATAAAATTATGTAAAATAAAAGAGAAATTCCAGAGTAATTTCTGAGTAAAGAGTAGCCTTTTTATTTTCAATAGTCTTTTATAAAATGAATCAACATAATATGTATATGAAAATAGTCTTTGGAATTTTTTAATACTGTGAAACTGCATTGGAAAAATTCATTAGACATAAAAGGTAACAGAGACTGGATAACCAAATTTGAAAATTTCTGAAGAAAACTGAATCAGAGAACTGTAAATAAAAGAGAAGGTATTAATCAATGTGTAAAAGTCAGGCAATGTTTTTCCCTGAGGACTCAGTGAAATTTAAAAACATATTCATACAGAAGAAGAACCATTAAAAAAAAAAAATATTTTTTCATTTTCTCTCACTTTGCTGAGAGAATTGCAGTGACAGTTTAGCAGGACTCAGTAAGTATAGGACTGTTAATAGATTAGTTAATGACAAAAATAGATTTATGAAAATATATATATCAGGGCATTAGACAACATCCACTTCACTGTGGTTAGTTCCACCTATAATGATCCATGCTGGGGATTTTTGTGCCCTGCTCTGGGGACCAGTCACTGACCAAAGTCAAAGGCAACATTCTGGATGTCCTAGGATCTGACTGGCATGCGCCAAAATGACAATTTACTGGCTCTGAACACAATTGAGTGGGGAAGACCATGACTGTGTTGTGTAGAAAAAAAGAGCATAGCTAGAATATAGGTACTTAAAGTACAATCCAGTTTGCAGAACTGGTACGCGCAGCAGCTAGGTAGAGTATTCTCATTTGATCCCGCTACCAGCTAAAAGCAGTGGCTCATTCAGGTGCACTTGAGAAATGCATTTTGAAAAAATTGAGAGCAGACGAATACATGAAGCCCAGCTACATACTGAACAGGTTTAGAAGGTTCCCATGAATATTAACTCTCACATCCAACAGTTCAGCCTCACATGACATGTAATCAGCACACTGTTCTCTCCTGCAGAAGCTAATCTGCTCACCTTTCTGGACCATGCTTAACAACGCATCCTCTTCAGTAGCTTGCTGTTAGCTCTGTTCTTTTCTCACTGCAGCTTTTCATGGTCCTGCAAAACTGACAAGCTAGAATAGCTTCTTCCAGTAGGAAAAGTCTTTTTGTGGGTCCTACTATTATAAATTTAATGAAATAATTTTCACTCCATTTTGTAAAGATCTGTCTCTTGGCCAAATACATTCCTGGTTTCAACTAGCTTTCACCTTCTGGGTCATCCTTGGAAAAAATATTTGACATATACTTACGCACTAAAATAAGTAAACCATTCTGCATAAAGGAAGTGACCATACTGACAGAGGTGAAGAGGTTGAAGTAGGTAAGTAACTACACATTCTTCTGAGTACTGTTAATATAGGAGTCTCTGTATTCACATTAGTCATTTTACAAAGTTTAGTTAAAGGCTTGTGAACCCAATTAAAAATAGATAAATAAGACCTCCTGGCCAGATTTTTCAACCACAACTTTTACTCAGAGGATGGCAATTCCCAAGGGGTGACCTTAATCACCTGACAGTGATGTACTGTATCGTGTTCAGTTGTTTACTTATCTGTTTCTGAAACTGATGGATCAGATACAGGAGCTTGTTTATCATGTTCAGCTCCTTGTCTGCTTGATTCAGTAAAAGTTTTATCAGATTTAACATGCTATGTATTTATCAGGTGATATGTGTGTTTAATGTGCAATGCAATAGATAACAATAGTGCTGTGAGGGCAGGAAATCTGTCAGTGTTTCCATTATAAACCCCATTTGCCAGGGTTTATCACTGAGCCACAGCTCACTGATTGTCAGCTCAAATACACTTTTTAAAATAAAATCATATTTATATTGATTTGACTATTTTGTATTGAGAGAGCTGGTCTTAGGCATGCCTATTGTTTTAGAGGCTTTGCACTTAATACAGAAAAAATTACTTCCAAAAACAAGCAGAAGTGTTTTGTTCCACACTTTTATGCACAGAACTCACATTATCGCTAATGGGTGTTACATCTATTTCTCATTTGATAGATCTACATCTCTCTATCTTCACTAATGGGCAAAAGAGCTCTTTTAGCTTAAACATAAATAAACAAAATGCTTTTGAGATATTTCATGCTTCTAGAGTAAGCTGAGGCTTGAATAAGAAATAAAATAAATTAAGCTGTATTTAAATTAGGTGAGTAGGTTCCTTCCACCAAAATTTCTGCTGATGTAATGACAGAATATTTCTGCTTGGGAGACGGCTGTCAGGAAATTCTTACAGTGAAAGAGAAGTGCTTGTGTCTGTTAGCGTCTGCATTCGTGCATGGTGTGTGACTGCTTGTGACTGCTTTCCTCAGCTTCCTCAAGAAGTTACTGTTCCCACATATTTGAACCCTGCTTTAGTAGGAACAGAGATTTCTGCAGAAGCTGTTCTCTAGAGCAACCTCTGGTTAACGGGTGTCAAAGGAGACAAGAGTCTGCTGTGTGAGTCCATGTGAGACTGACCAATATACCCAGGCTCACGCAGAAGCAGCTGGCATCCTGTACTGACACTAGCATGGGACTCAATAAGCTGTATTGATGAGGGCAAAATTTTATCCATAAGACAACTATGGTTTTTATACATATATATTTATATAAGGGGATTCAAAGGAATATATATGCATTGAAGGGATCCAAAGAACATATATAGGTGTGTGAAACATTACCAACTGCAAGATGATAGTTCAGAACGTTCATAAAAAACATTTCAGTGCACAGTCAGAATAGCTAAAATATACCAGCAGCAGAATAAATGGGTTAGTTGGTCACTATTTCCATGGTTGAAGATGTGGCATGTCATCCCCAACAGCAGAATATGAGCACTGGCAGCAATGGGTGCATTTCCTGCCCTGTGAAAACGACAGCATGGCAGGTTTAATGTACAGTATCCCCACACCTTGCTGCATGAAACGTCAGCCTAAGCATAGCAATACCATTCACAGAATGGAAGGAAGAGTGGGGTTGCAACCTAACTTCTAGTTCTGAACTGCAGAGTGTTTTTTAAAATAGATAAATAAAGAGATAAAAACCTTAGTTCAAGGACCTGGCTTTCAAGCTCAGGAGAGATCTGACATTGTAGACCAGGCCATAATTCAGGAGTGTTTAGAGTCTGGACCCCTTGTATTTGCCAGATCTTTTGTATTTCCCTTTATCTCAATTTCCCAGATGTAAAAGTCATGTTGGCATCAGTCTTCCATCTGTGATAGGTAGCAATGAGGTTTTGAAGCTTGGCTAGTGTAATCCTGTAACCTTTACAGTGCAGGCTTCCATTGCCATACTCACAAATCTGTGCACATCAGTTTGGAAGGAGTCAACTGACTTAGGTACAGCCGTGTTTCTACCACCTGCGTAGTGCCTCAGTGCCATGCTAACCTTGAATTTTATGCTTACAAGAATGTCGTTGAGGAAGTAATTGTTGGAGTTTTGTTTGTTTTTCCCGTTGTGAAAAGGAGATCTGTAAGTTGAAACTGACAACAACATACTGTCTTCACTGAAGTGAGAATAGATCCTCATCAAACTCCCTCTTTTATAGATTAAGTTAAAAAATGTACACCTTTTAACCTGCTTACTGACCTCTACAGTGTCTACATTTGTAAAATGAGTTGAGCTTTTAAAGACCCATTTGTCTCCATCAGATATAAAGGGATGTTTTCCTTTCAACTTCAGTGAGACCAGGATTTAAGCCTAAGAGACTTGTCCATATTCAGAAACAAAGGAAGTGGTATCTAGTGCGAGTCTTCTTCTAACCACTTTATCACAAAACCACCCTTGCAAAATTTTTCTGTTTGGTTGTTCTTTGCCCTGTGTCATGTGACAGTTTATATCTTTGTAAATCTTCCCATTGTAATATGGTAGCCTTACTGGCATGGTATGAATTACTGTACAAAGTTCACAGCAGTGGAGAATCAGGCCACTTAAGTGAAAACTATTGCTGCATTTTAATGTGCTTTCATTAAATGGAGGGCTTTGCCACAACTTCAATGCTCTGATGAAAGTTCTTTTTTACAGTTAATGTCCGTGCCATTTTACACAATGTTATAAATATTTATTGTGAGCAAAACATCTCTTCAGCATTCTCAGCAAGTATTCCCAAACAGCATCCATATGGTATTTTCAATATTTTATGTTAATATTTGAGTTAGTGTTATAATGTCAGCAGGAGCTCTGAGGCTGGTATGATGGAAATCAAAAACTGCTATCAACATTAACACTGCATTCCTGCTGTCTCTTCAATAGCTCATGACAAATGTCAATGCTAATCTTACCCTGCTGATATGAAAAATGCCCCCAAAACAAACTGTAATACAGAAGCCATTTGAAAACAAAAATAAAATGGTAGAAGTCTTGAGTATTTAAATTAGAAGCAGAAGTGCATACTCATGAATAATGCCATTTCAAAGGAAGGTAGAGTACCTTATGTCTGCATAGTCATCAGATGTCAGGAAAGAAAATAATAAACAAAAAAATTCCGTTTCTGCTGTTGGTTTAATCAGTTATTAGTTGGAACATTGTGGAAATATTTTTCATGAAATGGAGAATGTGATGGGAATGGAAATCAGAGTCTTTACTCTGGAAAAAACCAAACCAAAAACTCAGTTGCAAAATGTTAAGTCAGTGCAAAAACATTGAGTTGTTGGTGATAAGAAATGTATTCATTCAAAGAGGTATATAAAGGGGATTTTTTGCCTATCCTCACAGGAATCCAGTTACCAAATGGGAAACACAGTGCTTTGATGAATTCAGTCTTCCTTGCTGAAAAATTTAAACTTACGTTTTGCTAAAGCTGCTTGCATCTTTTCAGCTATAAGTAAACCAGACTAGATTTGATTTTCCATCACTGTACTCTATGCTTGACTCTGAGAGCAGGTATGGCAGAGCAAAACCAAACAGAATGCAAAGACCACAGAATAGCTTAAAAGCAACTTTCTGTCACTTTTCTGAGTGGCACTATTATAGCATTTTGGATGGTTGGCCCATCTGCAAGTTAGACTACTTAATGATGGAAATTAAATCTCACAGCAAGAGGTAGCTGCTGTAGGTACCATATATGCCTGCATGAGGTTTGGATGGTAAATGATCCCAACCAATCTCTGGAGTCCAGAGTTGGCAAGACTGCCTTGGTGCTAAGCATGGCCAGGGGCCTCGTCTGTCCTGGCACTGCAGCTTCATTATGAGATTGTTTTGGACTCTGAAGTCCATATTTGGTATGAATCGGATTCCGTCCATGTTGGAAAACATTAAAACCAGACAGGACTTAAAAAGTATATGTCTCTGGTACTGACATCATCCACTTCAAAGAATAATTCCTGGTCCCATGCCATATGGTGCAAATGAATTTGTTCCTCAGTTGTGAGGGCTAGCTCCCTCTGGAGCTGGCTGGCCACATCCACACAGCATAATTTGAATGTGGTGGGTCCTATAATATAATTCATGGTTTTTTTGTGTATTTGTTATCTTCAAGTACCTGCAATAGTAAAAAGTCTATGTTGCAACTCACTAGAGTAGTATACAGTGTTTGTTGCATACCCTGTTATGTGGCACAATGGTCTATGTCAGAAGGAGGATATTGATGAACTGCAGAGCACAGTGCAAGCTAAGTATGGTGTGATTTTATCCATACTGCTTAATGTAAAGAGTGTCTGGAATGACCTATATCCCCAGAACCACATCCTGATTTTATCTTAGAGGAGTAAATCTGGGAGAGAAATATCTTACATACAGTGTGGGCAAATTGCTAATTTACCATGTAGACAAGCCAAAACACAAACCCAACATGATTCACATCTTTGTTTACATTTCCTGGACAAGATACCAGTAATTAATAAAAAAAAAATTTACAGAGTGGAAAACTTGATATATGTATGGGCATGTTTTCCTCTCTTTACACACAGACAAGTCCAGCTGAGGGAGGATATTAGTATCAGCCTTGTACTGGATAAATAGGAGAACAAGAAACCAGTTGTTTCTTGATAATTTCTTTCCAGGGTTATGTTAAGGTTACCTAATTGCTCTTTGGAATGAGTATATACTGCAACACTGAATCTTATAATCTGAACTCTGGGAAAAGTAGTTCCACATCTACACATTTCAGAGACATCACTTTCCAATGATGATGGTAAATTTTGCTGTTCCTAGTGAAAGGTCACAGGCTTTCCACTTGACTCTGTATATACGATATGTTCCCTTTTTCTCATAACAAGATTTTGAGTGTAACAGAGCTTAGGGAAAAAGAACTGAACAAGGGACTCTGAGTGACTTTTTCCCTTCTCTGAGATACCCATTCTTCATAATAGCCAGATTAGCCTCAGTGAACCATGTACAAAAAATACAAAGAAATAAAATTCACTATAGCTATCTTTTGAGTAGGTCTTTACTTCAGAGCTAGCCTGAATTCTTTTTTAGCAATTACTCCTAGTTGCTGTCCTGTTCACAAGAGGTCATTGTGACTGAAGTGCTACCTGACATGTCTAGGACTGGATTAGAGCCTATATGGTGTTTCAGTCAGCTGAAACCCACATTGCAATTAACCCCTACTACCCAGATTATAGTGAGGTCCCAGATTGAATTACTCAAGTGCAGATAGTCCTGTCATGATTTCTAGTACTAGATGAAGAAGAGGAAGATAGATACATTCACTTACAATGAATGGAGAAAAGTCATAGAAGAATGGAGCTTGTTCAGTGTAAAAAACCCCAAGGACTTTCAACAAGTGTGAACTGAACAACACAGATTAGGTATATGACTATACCCCAGTGAAACAGTACCTATAGGAGAGGCCACATACACAGTATGTCTAGATCCTGCTGATTTTCTAACCCCATCATTTTCTTGTTGACTATCTGAAGGCAATCTGCATGAGCGTGCCTGGCATTTGACCAATACAGTGGGCACAGGGATGCTAAAGTGTTCTGGCCATGCCTGGGTACATTCTTGTAGGCTCATAAAGTAGAAAATTATTTGGAGTGGTCTTGAGTAAAGCCTGGGTCTACTCTCGATAAATATCTGTATCTAGGCACTGAGAGGGCTTTGCTGTGTGCCTGATGGTGTTTGGAGAAGGCTGTCTGAGTTATCATAGTTGTTGCATTTTGTAGTAAATGCACATTTGGAGGCGTTATGGCCTACTTACATGCCTTTAAAATACATTTGCCTCCCTCCTCTAATGATCTGGACATGAAGCTATTCAGTGGACTTAGACATATCTGCAATGAATTGTTATATCCATGTAAAACTATTCCCTTTATCTCTTGATTACCCACCTATCTGCTTTGTGAAGGAAGAAGAGGACTTCTGTCTAAACCAAATGATTCAACTTTTATATTTTAATTCTGAGATAGACATTTCCACTTGTAATGTTTGCAGGAACTCACTGTCAGCCGCTGTGCCCTCTGAGGATCTGCAAGCAGAGTGGAGAAGGCTGACTCCCAAGTTATTGTATCCACTTGTGGCAAGATGGAAACTTTTGTCTTATCGTCTGCTTCTGGGACAAGAAGATTTTATCTATACTGACACGGGTTATTGGATCATAGATCTTACAAAGTTTTGGGCTCAGCAGAGGCTGGGCAGTTTTGGTTCTCAAAGAAGAAAGATGGATCTTACTGATTGTGCAATTTTGCTGACCTCTGGCTCAGCTCAGAGCTTCCTTAGGGCTGCTGTGATGTGCTGGCACTAAAGGACTCGTTAGCTAGGAGCCATACTCAGAGGCCATATAATACAGATCAGTTGTCTGCAAGTTTGTGAGTTGGTTAGACCTCAGCATCCTCTGTTAAATTCTCAGTTTCCCCTAACTATTGGCTCCTGGCTGTCATCACAGTATTCCTCCCTAAGGCTCAAATTCCCTTGAATTCAGCCTGTAGAGAATGCTCTATCTCTTTTAAAAGAAATGTTACTTCTGTTAGCTTCTAGCTCCATTAGGATCCCCATTCCTACTGTGCTTGGAACCACCCCCACCCCCCATTTCCTATTCAATTTGAGTCCTGTGCTTGTGGGTAAGTGTCACGTCTCTAGTTTCTTATGGGGTGGTTGAGTCACACTCTTTCATTTTGGTGTCATGATATAGCATTGAGACTAGAAAGTACACAAAACCCCAATGAAATAATGCAGGGTAGTGTTCCTGACAATTGTTAAGCACTTATATTATATTTTTGTATTTTGGGGGAGACGGGAGATTAATTTGTGTGCTACAGTTTCACCTCAATAAATTTTTTTTGTACCCTTATCTCTTCTTGTCAAGAAGCCAGTCTGTACTTGTAGACACAACAATATATATTTCATTTACTCTGTTTGACATGGTTCATAGTATGAATAATGCTGAACTTCATAAAAGTGAGAATGTAAGAGCGATTTGTTTGTGAGGATCAGCATGTAGAAAAAAAGTCATTAATTATTTGTTAGGAACAACATTTGCTTGAGAGATATCCATTCAAAGTTCATATTTTTCCTGCAGGCTAAAAATTAAAAGGAAAGTCTTTCCTGACATTTTGCTGTTAAGAGTCACAGTTGTTTAGCTCCACTTAAATAAAAATGTCATAAAGAGCTTGAACTCATATAGTGTATCAAATAGGAGCTAATCCATTAGTGATAATGGATAGTGTATCCTAGAAACTAGATATTTATCAGCTTTTTTATAAACTGTAATGAATTAAGCCTAATACCACCTCTGAGGTAGATAAGCATTATTAGCCCCTTTTTCTGGGTGGAGATTGAAAGGCTTGGAGAGGTGAAGTGATTTGCCCAAGGCCACACTTGAAATAGCAGCAGAATCCAGCATTATTAACTCCAAGAGCCTTTTAACTGCTACGTATTACAAAAGCAGTATAAATGAAAGAGATTAGTTCTTGCATTTATGAAAAAGTAGCTAAATTTGATTTCTACTATGTAACCAACAGGGAAAAGTTATGCTACATTTTCTTTTATTAAAATATAATAATAGTAATTGTAATCATAATCGTAATAATAATAGAAAAGTAGTGGTTATATATAGTCATAATGAAAATTTTAGATAAAATCTATCCCATTCATGTATGGATTCACATAAAATTCCCACCAGAAATGACACTACAGTCAAGTGCAGAGATTAATATCAATCTGACCTGATCCAGAATTAAATAGTTTGAGTGTTTTTTGAGCCAGCACAGAAAATGTAACATTTTAATACAGGAACATTGCTGTAGTTTAATGGAAAAAGTCGGAAAGAAAATGTCTGATTATTTTAATTCATTTTTTGGAGGGGGTGGAAAGGAAGAAAGAAGCTATCAGAATTCCCTAGTCATTGTCATTTTTTTCTACTGGGTAAGTGATAATTGCTCTGAGGAGGCAGAAGCAGTCATGAGCTATAGAAAGAACACTACCCATTACAACTGTGTCCACTGTGCTGCAATTTGCATTAACACTAGAAGCATATTCAAGTGTTATTGTCTGGCATGTATTACCAATGTCAATACATTCTATGGAATAGTCTTGGCATTTTTGCGAAGTATCCCTCTTGGTGACTGGGGAGGCATTTTTTTAACATCTTAAGGATTTTAAGCATCCCTTTTCTGGCAAACTTTCTGGTACTATTTTCATGGTAAACAACAGCATGTTCAAGCTCAGGATTATTGTTATCGCAAACCAAGATTACCATGCAGCTGGATTTCTCAGATTCTATCCTCTGTTTTGTTTTGTTTTGTTTTGTTTTTAATGTTAGCTTATGCAGGTGGAATATGAGTATGTTTTTCTATTTATCCAGATTTCAGGGCATCAGACAGCCTATGAGGAGCTTCTGGGAGTCACTGGATGGCTTTCCTGTGTCCGTGTGAATTCCCAGCAGTGTCAGTTTTACTGCTCACACATTGAACAGTTAGCTCACACACACCAAATTCAACACAGGCCAAAGGAACTGGATCTCTTATATATGCAATGCAGGCACATTTATTTTTCTCCAGGGAATTTTGGATGGATATAAGGTAGTTGTACAGTCACTGCTTCCATATCTGGAATTTGCAGCTGGCATTTAATTACTTAGTAGATAATTCAAGGCTTTGAACTTCATTTGGTCATAACCTTGTAAGTGATTGTTCTCCTATGACAGTTGTCATAGAATAGTTTGTAAAACTCATCTGACTGGGGAACAATAACTTTTTTGTTGCTATAGGCCCCCTTTGTAATCAGACAGGGGAGATAGGACATTTAATCCGATACGAAACTAAATTAATCAACTTTGGATGTTGCAAACTTGTTTTTGCAGGTGGCTCATTATTATATGGAGACTGGGAATAATTCCTTGTAGAGGAGATTTGGGCTGAACAACACTGACAGAAGGCTGGAAAAAACCTGAGGTCCATAGAGAAGAATTGGGTTGAAATCAGTGTCTTGATTGTTATGCATTTGCCCTAATCATTATTCTTAAAACTACTTCTGTGGGCTCCTTGAAAGAGTTTCTCCTTAGGAGATACACAGAATGTAATCCTCTATATATAACCTTTTTGCCTATATTGCCTTTATATGTTGTGGGATAAAATTGTCAGTGCATGATTCTTCTTAAACATTAAGTGACTTTGGAAAGCCATGAAATTTACCAGAGAAGCGCCTATTTCTCTCCACTGAGTTTAAAAATGTTTACTAACTAAATCATCTGTAGGGTTCTACACTGGAGATGTCTCTAGTTGAATGAGAAGAATTTCAGCTTTGCAGGGGATCTTCCTTTTAAGGCTTTATGTTTTCATGTATGATAAAATGTGAACTAATAAAAGGCTGAAAAGTGATGACTTTGTTTTCTGTATGTTGCCACACTTCTCAAAAAAGGCAGAGGACAAGTTTACTTATTTTATCACCTATATTTTTTACTCAAATTACTAAGTTCATTCTCTGCAGCAATAATTATCTTGACAGATGTACAACTCATTTTTTTGGAAGAACTTGAACATGTAAATTGAACATAACTACAGATTATCCCTCCTTGTTATATGCTGTATAGCTGTACCAAATAACTTCCACTGATGCTATTTTTCTCACACTTAATCATTGGCTAAACATAAATTTAAATAAAATTTCAGATTTTGGTCATATCAGTGTTAAAGTCAGTTGAAATCTGAAGGCAGACAAGATGGTCATTGTTCCACTATCCTTCTGAAAAGATCAGTGTCCCTCCTGGGGCATGCCAAATTGTCAATGCATACAAGCATTTTCCAAGTAATACAAAAGCACACCAAATCTGCCAAGATAATGTTTTATTACTTGTACTGGCTGTGTATGCACAATTTGTAAACAAAAAAAAAATGCAAACCACCTAAGCATGGAAGGCTTAATTGATTTTTTTTTTTTTTAAGTCAATCTACCGAAACCTTATATTTCTATGGCATTAGGAAGTCTTTAGAATCTATGAGTTCTCTTATGTACTGAATTTTAGTGGTACCATGTTAAAAAATGCTTCCTAAACTGTGGAGAATGCCTTCTTCTGTAAAGACAAGTGCTCAAAAGGGATACCAAAAAGAGCTGTATAAACGTTGACATTGGCTTTGTATGTCTGAGTTAGTGTGTGGTGTTGTGCTGGCCTGAATTGATTAGGGACGCAAACAGACTCTACACCATTTGACCTGTGTTGAGAAAATAATTCTCTGAGGTTTCATCGGAGCTGACACTTCTGAGGGACATAGAAGGGATAATTTTTTTTCCTTCAAAAGCATTCATAAAACACCACAGTGTAATCAGGTGCTTTAGAATATTTCCTGTGTTAAGTATAAGGAAACTCTGGAGGTTTGGACATCATTCTGTGGTATCTATGATTAAAGATTAAACGTATTAAATGTGAGCCATTTTGCTTAGATTTTCTTAAATGCATATTGTTTAAATGTACATCCTCTTACTAACTGTATAATCAGCAGAAAATGAATGGTAATATACTGTGAGATAAAGGCTCACACACTAATTTTTTTTGATAGTCAGTCACAGGTGAACTCTCCAAGCCATCCTATATGAAGATCAATAAAATCACATCACAATCTCATTAGCTCTGTGTCAGTTATGGAGAAACTAATTTACGAATTGATTGTGAAGATTTCATTTTAAACACGTGAAGTTATGCAACCAGTTTTACTGTCTACACAATTAATCTAAATCCCAATCTTTATCTACTGTGCATATATACCAATAATGACCCAAAGGTTTTGCAACTCAAGACCATCACACTGAAAAACTGGATGTTTTGATATTCCAAAAATATGAATCTTATAATTTACAGTCTGAAGGACCATGATGTAAAGGGAGATGGATGACCCCCTGTCATCTTTATCATATGCTATTTCATTCTACAATTGTTACCACATGTCATCAACCCTCACTGCTGGTACCTTCTACTTCAAACTTGTGAAAATTTGACCAAAAAAGGCATAACCTCTGCATGTTGCATTTTCTCCTTTTTTATTTGCCTACTAAAATACGTAACATGTTCAGGTAGCAACCTTTTCATCATAGCCTGAATATTCTGAAGAATGTTCTATGGGAGCTTTCCAGAAGTTTATGGCTCAGCTAGGGCTGGAGCTGTTAGAGAAGAATCATCTGTCACAGAAGTTGCACAGTATCTTCTTGTGTCATATGAGTTTCCAGCTCTCTCAGATTTTGCATGCTGGATAATGCATCCAATGGTCATGGAAGCTACAGAAATGTGGCAGAAAGTTTCTTGAGTGCGATCAGCAGCTGGTCTAGATATACTGGGATGCATTATTTCTCTTATCCCTTCCATTTTTCTGTATGGAGATAATCATATTTGAGAGCCACATTAAGTGGCCTTCCATCCTCTGCTTATCACATGTGCTGCCTAGACCAGACTCCCTTCATTGCTTAGATCAATATGCTATTGATAGATGACCCTTTCCATGGTCCACTGCCATGTGCCCTGTTCCTAGTAAACGTACACATCTAGAAAGGAGCATAATGTAGTAAGGAGCCCTGAAATGGCCTTATGTCTTTTATTTAACACCAGGAATATTTGGTGATTATGGGGATGATGCAAATGCTTTTTAGTATATTCTGTATGGAAATTTGTTTGAGAAAAAGTCTTTGATCAGTGATCAACAATCAATAAATCAATGCTATGAGCCAGCAATTAAGTAGGACCAGAGCAAGATTTGCTTTGAAGTTCAGCTCTGGAAACACCCACTCACAAGAGCTGAAAAATTACAGATTGACGAGTGCTGAAGTATACTTTTTTATATTGAGATTTCTTTTTGGAGTAGATTTTTCCATGTTTCTTCCATATCAGCTGCTTTGGTCCCTGACAATTACTAATTCTGACTTGAAAGCCAAACTTGGAGTTGTCCTTTCTTAAGTGGGTTGTAAAAACATCCTGCTAGACACTACTACTCTTTCAAGGTTGTAGAAACAAACTTTGCTACCTTTTACATTTCCTGATTTCCACCTAGAAAGTCAAAATTCCTCTGTCCTTGAATAATTCTTTTGGAGAATCTGGAAGTGCTATTCTGTAGGAGTTGTCTGTAAGAGCTCATTCTTTGCCAAAGGTCTGTATATGTAAAAAGAAAGCATGAGTAAGAAAGAAAGGTGTTTCACCTTAGGGAGCAGTTTTCTCCTAGATTTTTGTTACACATGCATATACATGCATGCATGGACACAAACATTAAACATCCTTCTCCTACAGTCAGTAGTTATGCACTTGTGCACTATTGACTTGCTCCCCTGACTCTGGGCTGTACCTCTACCGAAGGAGTGGAGTTTGGGCTCTCTGGCAGATGGCAAAGAGCCTCCAGGGCATGATGGCATGCCCTGGACCCTAAAGTTTTGGAGGAAGAAGAGGATATCCTGATCTATGCAGACATTCAGGTATAACCATAAGAAGCTTTTGGGGAAAATGGGGAAAAAAAGCTACCACCCCCTTGCTCCATGCTCCACCTCAAGGTCTTCCATCCTCTTTACCCATCTCTTTCATTTGGCAGGCCTGGTGGATGGTATGATAATGTAGGTGTGTTCCAGATATCTTCTCAATCCACAGGAAGTTTAAATTTGGTTTTTATCTTTCACAACGCCACATTTCTCTAGGGGCTGGATAGAAAATTTAGACAAACTCCTTGAGCAGAGAACCTCTGCCTAGTATGTATGCAATCCACGCACCTAGAGCAGTAGCGACCCTCAGCTCTTCCAGCAGATTCTCTCTGGACTTCTCCCTATGACCCTGAGGTAGGCTTGATAGCTCTCTCATGTCTTTCTGGCTCTGGAGTCCCTTCTGTCTCCTCAAGCAGACTCATCTGAAACTTCTTTTTCAGATTTGGCCATGAAAAATACTTGCAACTCAATACGCAAATGTCTTTCTGCATTTTGTCTTTTTTGCTGTCATTTTTCATTGCCTGCTGAGATCTTGATGACAATCTGGGTATCTTTCCCTCCAGCTGTAGCCATTCTGTTGGTGCTTCCATCTGAATGACTCTCAAGTATACTGTGCCTGAGGGATATAGATAACTAGCCTTAGGCCGTGCTACTGCTTTTCACAGCAGAGCCAGTTTATGCAGATACTGCTTCCTGAACCTGAATTTCTTTCTCATTGCTGCTTTTTCATCTGTGATGGTACAACTGTTTGTGTGGTTCTGGGGTGGACAAGACTGTGTGCTGAACCAGGGTTAAATATTATAAAAAAGTTTACTTTTAAAGCAGTGATGTTTAAAATTGTTCTTTTTTTTTTTTTCATATTTTTGCAATCAGTTGTGTCATGTCTTTAAGGGGTTGCAAAGGAAGAGCAAAAGACCAAGAGAAGTGAGGGGCAAGGCTGTTTATGAAGGGCCTACCACTGAAATACATGAAAATCCTAATGGTTACTAGCTTTTTAAGTATCACTGGGTATAAGAAGAATACATTTACCAATGTAAGAGATGCCGAAAACTAAAGAAATCTCATAACTTCCATATAGAAAAATTATCTATCTTTCCATTATATTCTTATATGGGACTGAAAAGATGCTGAAAAGGAAACGGATAAGAATATTAGCAGTGTGAAGTCCTGACATTAGAAAGCCTTAATTATTACTGGGTTCTACAAGACCTGAAGAGATTTCAAAGAAACTTGCTGCTACTTATTCTTCTGGACCCCTACATTTCACTAGCCCAAGTACTCTGAGCATCCAAAGGGAAAGAATTACCCTTTCTCTGTATGCTTTATATAATGCAGGTTAGAATTTGCTGCAGTTGAACAGTAACATGAAAAGCATCTGATATCCTTAGCAGTAAACTATTTCTAGCACCAGGATGATCAGTATTTCTGAATAAGTTTGTTTATATTCACACAAATACAAAATGAAAGAAAAAGTGGTACCAACCCCTGTTGTTTCTCCTTGAATTAGTTACAACATTTTTAAAGTCAGTTATGAAATACTATCTGCTTTGCTTGTATACCTCCAAGTACAGGTATCTGAATCTCTGTCAAAATATTCAGTTCTACTTTATCAAGCTTTACCCTTTACCTTCAAGCCAAATAGAGTGGGGTGACACACACCCTCTTCCTTTATGTAACTTTCCATAACCATCACTTCCTTGCCATTAGACCTGAGCATCACATCATGCCAAGGTAGACAAATAAATCTCTAATTTTGGGAATACAGGACAGCCAATTGCCACCTTGAATAGGTAATATAGAATGGACATTTGGTATGTCAGCATTCAAACATGCTTTTGAATTAGGAATCTTATTCTTAGGACTGAAGTCTAGGTTTAGGAAAGGTCTAATCAGTATCCATGTCCACTACTATCACTCTGATAAAGGATCAGAAGGATTCTTTAGCTATTTCACTTTAATCTATGAAGGGACTTGTATGGAACACTTGCTAGCAAACTCTAAAGCCTTAAGAACAATCTCTCCAGAAAAATTAGATGCTTCAGTCTTAGCAAAGAGCCTTATGAACACGTGTCACATTGCAGCATGACATTAAAATGTTCCTAAGTGGGAGAATATTCAGATTTGGATTTGAACTTCAGGGTTCAGACACATTTCTGATTTTCTGATATGTTCAAGTCACACAATATGCTGCTTTAATTTTGTAAGACTAGTGTCTCGGTTAACCTAATATACTTGCTTCTTAATACAATGGCAACACAGAAGGTATTCATTATTGTAATGAATATTAATACTGGTATTATAGGATTTCCTAAAAATCTATCACATGAATTACTTAAGTAGAAAGCTAACACAGTCCCAAATGGTGGTTAACAGCTTAAGTAGTTATTAACTGCAGTTATATATGTAATATGTTTATTTGCCGGTGAAAATCAGAAAAGTTAAGTTATTAATAGTATAAACTTCAGACTAGTGAACAGAAAAATTTTGCATGTGATTAAATTTCTTTAAGCATATCTCTACAACAGCCTAGTATCAGTAGTCAGTCAGTGGGTTTAGTTCTGCTTTGCTAGAGTCCACTCTCTAACAGCAGGAATTGCTCACATTTATCTGAGAGGAGTATGCTTCTTTAGCTTTTTAGTTCATAATAACAGAGAGAACACCAACCAACTGTTAGGTCTAACTGTTAAACAGTAGGGGAGAAGAAACCTCTCTTGTGCATCGACCAGGTCAATTCATCTGTACCACTCTCCAGTTTCTGTCACCTCAACACAAGAATCTTCCACAGAAAGGATACTGAGGGATGAAAGAGAGCACAACTCTGTAACCAGTTAAATGGTTTCATTTAACAGGTGTTTATAACTACACTAAAAAGGGGAAAAAAAGGCAATATGGAGACAAAATGAAAAAATAAAAATACAGTGATAAACTTAGGTGGCACTTACTACAGTTTTCCATAAGTTTTCCATAACTGATTCTTTAAAGTATTATTCCTCTTGTTTGATGAATGCATAAATAGGAAGGTTTTTTTGATCTGCTGAGGTTGCCTGGAACTTCACGACTGGAAGGTGTTCTCCTTTGTTCTGGGTCCCTGCTTGCCAGGACACAACATCTGTCTATATTCACAAGCAGTGCTATGCAACGACAGCAGATCCTCAGAGTGAACCAGTTGGTACTGAGGAACTGATAAAGACATTATATTCACATGTGTGTGTGTTTGCTCCTGAATAATCCAGTCCAATGGCCTTAACTCTTGTTAATGTTTTAGATGCACTCCTGAAGTGCTGCTTCACATTCCAAGACTTTTCCACAAAGCAAATCAAAGTGTGCTAAGTGGGGCAATGAGGAGATTTGCTGCAAAAACACACTCCAGATAGAACATTAACTTTTATGAACTTATTTAGCTAACTGCTAAAACACACACTGCCATCCCTATGAGCAAACCTCCCAATATCTAGTTTTCCTAATAACTAGTTTTACTAGTACCATATGAAATGCTGTATTGGCTTTGTGTGGCAAGGTTTTGGTAGCAGGGGAGGTTACAGGGGTGGCTTCTGTAAGAAGCTGCTGGAAGCTTCCCCTATGTTTGAGAGAGAGCCAATACCAGCTGGCTCTAAGACGGACCCGCCGCCAGCCAAGGCCGAGCCAATCAGCGATAGTGGTAACGCCTCTGGGAGAACATTTTTAAGAAGGGAAAAAAGTTGGGACAGATGGAAATGGCAGCCGGAGAGAGGAGTGAGAACATGTGAGAGAAACAACCCTGCAGACACCAAGGTCAGTGCAGAAGGAGGGGAGGAGGTGCTCCAGGCGCCGGAGCAGAGATTCCCCTGCAGACTGTGATGAAGACCATGGTGAGGCAGGCTGTCCCCCTGCAGCCCAGGGAGGTCCACGGTGGAGCAGATCTCCACCTGCAGCCCAGGGAGGACCCCACGCCAGACCAGGTGGGTGCCTGAAGGAGGCTGTGACCCCGTGGGAAGCCCGCGCTGGAGCAGGCTCCTGGCAGGACCTGCGGATCTGTGGAGAGAGGAGCCCACGGAGCAGGTTTTCTGGCAGGACTTGTGACCCCATGGGGGACCCACGCTGGAGCAGTGTGCTCCTGAAGGACTGCACGCCATGGAAGGGACCCATGGTGGAGCAGTTCATGAAGAACTGCAGCCCGTGGGAAGGACCCACGTTGGAGAAGTTCGTGGAGGACTGTCTCCTGTGGGAGGGACACCACGCTGGAGCAGGGGAAGAGTGTGATGAGTCCTGCCCCTGAGGAGGATGAAGGGGCAGAAAATAGCATGTGATGAACTGACCGTAAACCCCATTCCCCGTCCCCCTGTGCTGCTGGGGGGTGTTGGTAGAGAATCCGGGAGTGAAGTTGTGCCCGGGAAGAAGGGAGGGGTGGAGGGAAGGTGTTCTGAGATTTGGTTTTATTTCTCATTACCCTACTCTGGTTGATTAGCAATAAATTGAGTTAATTTTCCCCAAGCTGAGTCTGTTTTGCCTGTGACAGTAATTGGTGAGTGATTTCTCCGGTCCTTATCTCTACCCACAAGCTTTTTGTTATATTTTCTCTCCCCTGTCCAGCTGAGGAGGAGGACTGATAGAATGGCTTTGGTGGGCACTTGGCGTCCAGCCAGGGTCAACCCACCACAAATGCAGATCTTGTAATTCCCTTTCTATGCCACTGAAATCAACTTAAGTTGTGATATGACTAAACAGGAACAAGATATTGACATCAGAGGTCTCATAGCTCTCTGGCAGTACATGTCAGTCTATCCATCCACTGAAAGTGATTATTGTATTAATATCAAGTTACGAGAATCAGGCTACAGGACTCACAATTCCATGTTCATTTTGCTTCAGGGATTTACCAGGTATACTTTTTACATGTCTTAGGATCACTTGCTTGTCCTTGAACTACTGTTTCTGGGGTCGTAAGTGACTGAACCTTGGCATCTACCTCACCATCGTATACTAGAGATAAATATCTGCCATATCTGGATCTGTGTGCCTGTCTTCTGGGTTCTTACTGAGGACTTCAAGGGTATAAGGAGCAGTGGGAAAACACAGCAGCAATTTGTAGCTTCTGAAATAAATGGATATTTTCCAGTTCATGGCTTCGAGCATGGCTTGGAGCCAGGGTGCCTGTAATATATTACTGGTCAAAGGCAATCAAATCTCTATGCTTTCAGTACTTTGACAAAATAGCATTACTGGACCCAAACACAGGATGGTTTGACATGTTCTTAGTCTTGCCAAAAATGTGCTACAGAAGGAACCTGTGATACTGGACATAATCCTGCTCACATTAAGTTCAGAGATATTTTTCACATCTACCTTGCTGCAAAGAGAAAAGACATATCTTATGTGTGATAGTAGTCTGTCCATTAAGCTATATTTAGCAAGGGTAATATCTGATTTTACAGTTGAGTCTTGGTCTCAACTGGATTTTTTAGGTGCTAGTCATGCTGCAGCTCCTTTGTTTCTTAATTGCTTCATGAAACAGGCCAGATGCCTGAAATACTAGTTTGATGAGGTGAAAATGTCTTTAACCAAAACGTCATCTAACAAAAAAAAGAAAAAAAAAAAGCCATTCTCATTATCTATCACTAACAAATTGTTGAAGTTGTTAATCTTACACAAAGTGATGAAATACCTTATTAAATTCTTTGCACTTATCCTAGTATTATAAAGGGGAAAAATCAATCTCCCCTGTAAAGGAAAGGTGTGGGAGGAGAAAGACTGCACACATTATGTTTGTAAGAGTGAAATCTAGAGAGTGAACAGAATGAGCGAACAGGTTTTTAAACCTTTTTTCCACTTTCCTTAAGCCACCCTGATGGTTATTTCAGGCTATAGCACTATTGTAATCCAGCCAAGAGGAAAAAAGTAGAAAAAGAAAAAAAAAAAGCACTTTCTTCCAAACAGTACTCTCCATGACCAATAATATCAATGCCTGCAGTTTTCTTCAGTAATTTTTCTTTCTTCTGGTTTCCTTGTGTATGGAACATCAATTTCAGCTTGAAATTTTAAAGTGATGTGACTCAGTCAGACAAAGACTTTTTTTTTTTTCCATGGTCACTTAGACACACGTACAGTAAGTGGATTTACCATTTGTGTTGCTTGTCATTTTTTTTTAGATAAGGAGGATGGACTATCTGTAGTTTAATAACTTGAAAGCCTGAAAATGAATACCTGAAAATATCATAGTAGTGTTCTCACAGAAACACTGAAAAGGACCTTTTAGGACAAAAATCGTTTGAAAATACATAATCCAGAATGTTAATGGTTCCATTTGATGCTCACTTGAAAACACATTAATGGCTTTCTCCAAATAGTCCTGTTTCAGTTGTCTTCCCTGCTTTTCTGCTTCAGCTTGGTTCAGTACAGCTGTGTGATTTTACTCAGGCACAGCCCTGCTCAATATAGTGATTAGCACCCTAAAGGAAAAGAGTGGCTGTCAAACACGCTAACAACTTCTACATCTAAAAAAGCAGAAATGTATTTAGTTATGAAAAGAAGTGTAGATGTTTCTAATATATGAGTTTAAAATTAGACTTCTACATTTGTACTCATGGATTTATATCAGGCCTGGTCAGGAGTTTCCATCAGCACTGGGAACTGCTGGATGCATAGCACTTCTGAAAAGCAGGTCACTGATCAGCAGCCTAAACAACCCGGAGTAAGTAGGATTTAAGCATCTCTTTTTGAAAACCTTGAGTAAAATAAAAAAAAAACCAATAACAGTTGACAGGTAAGTAGATAGGTGCAAGTGATATTAATATTGGCTTTTGGACTTTTCTACTATAGGACTTTTCTACTATATTGCTCTCCAAAAATACGAGGAAAACTCATGACTTCTGACAAAGAAAATTGGCAGGTTAGGTTGCTTTACAGGATTTTAAACTTATAACTCATTATTTTGAAATAAAAACCCCTTAGAATAACAAATGTAAGGATCATAACATTCAGTCAAATACAAACAAAACCCAATCTGACTGATTTCTTCAGCTAATTAGTTATTAATGATTGCAAAATTGAATAGACTGTGGAGATGTTTTTGTTATGACCCAGATTCGATTGTGATAATTTGTATCTCATTTCACTCTAATTTTGTCAGAATGTTTGAAAAAATCCCTTTATTTTTCACTGCTACCTTTGTTCCCTGTTTCTATTTTACTTTAAGAATAGTAATTCTAAAAAGTAAAGCCAAAACCAAGTCTGCCTTCACATTCTGACATAATGTTATTGAAAATTATAAAATGTTAGATCTCTCCCACATAACTGTCTTCTGCTTTTAGTTGACAATGACAAGAACAAAAGGTTGTGGTATGACACATTCTTAGTTCTGAACCCTCACTTTCTGTATGAAAAAGTCAATAGGAACAGATAGCACTTGGATTCTGAGTTGAATGTAAGCTTCCTAATTAGTTCCAGGATTAATTTAAGATGCCAGTGATAAATTTTAAAGCCTTGCATAGTTTTCTTGCTAGAATCCAGCATGACATTTCAAGTTCACCGAGTCATCCTGTGAATTTAAAACTAGTCTGGCAAGGCAGGCACAATGGTTTTGGGTTCTGTGGCCATCTGTCCTTGACTGACTCTGTGTGTCATCCATAATTTGAAATTAAAAATTCCTGTGAAACTACAACTTTATTTTCAGAGCATATTCATTATGATCCCTTTATTTAGGGAAATAGATTTAAACTATTTCTTTACAATGTTCCCTATGGAAAAACACTTGCATACATACACACACGTATGGTTTTTTTTATACTTATTCCAATATCCACTCACACTATTGCAATAGTTTTTTGCAATTTGCAGATGAAATAATAGTTTTGCTTTTCTTCACAATTTGTGTTTTCTCCCTCCAAATAAAAGTAATTTCCTGTGCCAGTAAAGTCTCTGTAATAAATGTACAACATTTATTTTAGCAAATGGGATCACACAAAAGTAGACACGAGTGGGCAGAGATATCTGAAACTAGAATAAAAAGTAAATTCCTGGAAAAAACTGAAAAGAACCATCACATCTGCAATTTCTTTGGTAATTTTCCAGCTACGGTATTAGCAAGGTGGTGTCGCATTCATAGTACAGATTTTTGCTTGTGCTGGACTATTCATTTATAACGTATTATTCATAGTTTTGAAGTTTTGGTTGTCATAGTTTGCTATGCTGTACTTCAAAAGTAATGAAAAGACAAAATGTAAACAAAACATGGGATATGCTATGATTCAGTCTTATAGTTTCATGCCATTATCAATTTAACTATTTTTTCTCTTCCCGTAAAATATTACATAATAAATTAGGAAAGGTCATTCTTATACTTTCCATGATTTGTCTTCAGTGCCTTCAGTCTGTGACTTTCCTAGGCTTCCACATTAACAGCATGAGTGACGCTTTCTTCCCACAGCCACCTAACTACCAGAGGGCAGTTTGACAGGAAAGGAATTGCTGAATTATTCAGGTTTTGCCCTTTATGAAAAGAGCTGGGGAGTGGAATGAAACTTGTTAGAAAAGTAGTACCAGAAACAGTACTATCAAAGTGCTTCACTTTGTAATTTGACTTGTGATAATCATTGGGGAAAGGGAATTTTCATACATCTTTTAATTCTTTCATCTGCATGCAAAAAAACCCCCTTTTTTCTTAAGTACATCTAAAACTACATTTTCATATCTACCTTCCCTCACATATTGACAGTTTACAGCTTACCAAAGTGTTTGCTTCAGCTTGACAATTAATCTGATTGTTTTCTAAATCTTCTAGAAGCAGTTCTTAAATTTATGAAAAAAGTTGCATTTTAATTGTGAATTTCCCCCGCCCTCTCTTTCTGCCTTTAGAAGAACGGGTAAGAGGTTCTAGAAAGTGAAGAAAATATTTCTCATGGCTGATTTATAAACCATATTTTCTGTTTGAGTATCTGTGATAAGTGTAGAGGATCAAATTTTTAAAGGAATAGACATCACTAATGTGCTGAAATCAATACTGTCAGTCTCACACATAATTCTCACTTGAATGTTACGCGTGATGGTGTTTATCAATAACTCCTGACAGAAGAGTAAATTTAGGCCTAAGTGGAAGTCTACTCTTTACATTACCCCAGACTTCCTTGCTAAGGATACATCAGTTTGGATTAAGATAAGGAAAGTGGAGAGGACACAAAGCCACTGTCACCCCCAGGAAACACATTAAAAAGTTAATCCTTTCTTAGAATTAAAGTTGGTGGGGATTCTTCTCTATAAAACAAGCTGTTGTGAAGACTTCCAGCAAGGCCAAACCATCATGCTCAACTCACATGTCCACACAGTGCTGGTTCAGTGTTTCCATCTGGTGCTAGTTGTTCCTTTCTTTTTTCATATTGTGAACAGTTGGACTCAGGTTCAGCCCATTTAATGTAAACTGAGAAACCTAAATAAGGAGCCTAATCACCCTCACCTTTCTTTATAGTCAAAGACAAACACCTTTAATGTGCAATTCAGTTCCAAGGTGAGCTAATTGACCTCTGGAGGCGTCTTCTGTCCCTCCATTCCCTACAGGGAGCTGAAGAAATGTGTTCCTCATTAAGGCACCTTCCGCAGATGGTTAAGATTAGGTGGGATGTACTGGTAAATGTGTCTTATCACTTCCTCTCTTCCTTTCTGTTCAGCTTCTTTGTTTATTTAAATTTCATCTTGTGGTTTTCCAGTAATTGTTCTGGAGAGTGGTAATGTCACACAGAACAAATTTTTAATTACTTCAGTGATAAAAAATATTTCAAGTTCATGCCCTAGAAATCTTAGAACTAGATGAAAAATTTACTCAACATCACAAAATTCTATGGCCTATAGTTAAAATGCCTATTTGAAGCATCTGGAACAGATCCTCAATTAAAATATATTAAAATAAATGTGTTGCAGTGATCTGCACATGCCAAATAAAGTTTTAGGAGAATTTCAAAAGAGAATGGAAGTACGATAATGACCACAGTCCTGTTGATTCTTTTAATTGTAAGTAATGTAAGTAGATATTATATGGGGAAGCTCTCCTTGTGCCTGTTCTGAAAGTAAATCCTATCAATCTTGTAAGATCTAAACTTAACATTTTAATAAGAATGTATTTGGGGAAGTTCTTAGCCATCCATGCCTTTATTTTAAGCTGTAATTTTTATGCAAACTTGTTATTTTAAAAATGTTATAAGCCACTGGGTTCCCTTAAAGAATTGTTAAAGATCAATAAGTCTCCTGTGGAGCATGTATTTTATTACTTTTAAAGACAATTTCTTTTTGTATAGTCCTGTTTTAGTTTCAGGACTTGCATACATGAAGTATATAAAAATTGAAAACAGCCATTTTTCTAGTGCCATTTCCCCCCTTTTATGGGAAACAACATAAAATGAAATCAAATGTATCATTAAGCAATAACATTAAAATGCCATCTACCACTAGGAGCATATGGATCGTAACTTGTTTCATTATAACTTTGTGCACTTAAACTTTGTCATTGGCTTCATAACTTCGGAAGCTTTGTTTAAGTTTTATCATTGCTAATCTACCATAAATTAAAACTGTCCAGTCTTGAATTTTTAATCAACCTCAGCTGTCCTTATGAGCCTGATTTTCTAGAGCTTCTTTTCCATAAAATTGAGCTATATTTTTTCAGGAAGACAATTTTTTTCATTGTGTTTTTTGAATTGAGTTTATTCAACAAGGGTCATCCTTTCTTTTACAAAACCTTTCTAATTTTGTGAGAGTTCTGCTGGGTAAATTTACAGGGACCAATTATGAAGGAACAACATAGCAGTTTCAGCTGACAGCATGTCATTCTTATGACTGGCAATTGCTGCAGTGTTTCTGTGTTTTTTAAGAGACTGAAGGAGAGTAAAAAACACAGAAAACCTTAGAAGAAAATATGACATGTCACAACTAGGATTCATCTTTCCTAAGACTCTATCTAAACATCAACTTAGAGATCAACCTGGAGACTCTTGTAGAGAAGTAGGCACCTTCAGAGGGTGAATCATCATTTCCTAATGCAGGGAAAAGATGAAGTCAGATGAATAATTTATGAAGATGCCTATTTTTCTCTGTTGAGAAGGAAAAAATTGATTAGCACAGCATACTTTGGATGACCTCTTCAGGATCATAATATAACACTATGTATCTAAACTTTGTATCACCTTTAAGCTTAGGTGATCAAGAAAAAAAATCCAGATACTTTTGAGGAACTTATTCTTCCAATGAAGATGTGGGATTTTGCAAGCAGGAAAAAACATATTAATTTGTTTCCTGATCAAAATGATTCAAAAAATTATTTTATTAATAAGGCAGAACTGAGGATAATTTGCAAGTATTTAATTATCAAATGCCTCTGTTTGGACTTTGTTGCTGGTCACTGAAGTTACACAACATTTTCTAATCGACTAACCTGTCCAAAATATCACTATTTTCATGTAATCATAGAAGCCCCCCAAAACACATTTGTTTTCGCATGAAATAAATTTCTGCAAGCATTTCTGTGGACATTCAACAAATAAATTATAAAGCAATGCATGTATACAGAAAAGCAAATACAACTACAACATGAGGGGACTAAGCTGAAGTCCATATTCTAAATTTGCACTTATTTTGTACATTGTTTCCTTTTTTTTTTGGTTTTTTTTTTTTTTCCCTATCTTAAGTGACTTTTGCTGGTAAGATCAATATGTCAGAGAAATTCTGCATCAGTACATAGAGCAGCTATGAAAAACACACTATTTTCTGAACAGCTACCTCATGTCTTGCTTTAGTTTTTGACCTTCATTTTAATCATTTAAACACAGGTTCTTGTTACATATAACTGGTGTAAACACTTAAAAAGTCTTCTACTTGTTGATACATAATGAATGGCTGAAAGTTGTTGCATATATTGAGATAATCTGTTAAAATGCTTGTAAACTCCTCCACAGCTTGTAGTTATGAGAATCATAAAAATCACATCTTCATATAGTTTCAGTCCATGTGTGATTCAAATAGATTTATTTATGTGTTCAAGGGCAGTATATTACAGACTTTTTGTTGAACTTGAGGAGACCAAAAGACCAAGCAATCAATAAAGACTGATTAATAGGAGTGACAGCAATCTAGACAAAGATAATCCTTTGAAATCCTTTTAGGCTTTTGAGGTATATAGAAACAGCTCTGCAAGCAAAATTGTGATCTTCACCTTTTTGTTCTCTCTCCTTTTGTAGAGTGGCACTGCATTAGTTCATAGTTTTAGGACCTGACTTGTTCAAATCCTGATCTGAATTTTAAATTTTTCAAAAACAATGGCAAATTTAAGAAATTTATATATATCATGAATGATATATATACATACATAGCTCCGCTAACCTCTGCCTTTAAACTGTGCAATTTTTTTTAACTTGAATTTTGAAAATTGAGCAGCAGTGTGTTTCTGAGAACGGTGAAAGAGGGAAGAGGGGTGCATTAACTGAAGATCAGGCATGGAGCTTAAAATGAGTCTCAGGTGCAGTTTTGTTGGATTTAGTTTTATGAGTTTTAAATTTTTTATACCCCAGATGAATGATATACAAAGAAAAGAAAGTGAGAACGTCTTACATTGCATCAATTTACAGAAGTCTTGAAATGTGAAGAATTTATTACAAAATGTAAAGTAGTAAGGTCTTGCATTTAACTTTCTACCTTGGTGGCACTGCCCACTTGTCAGCTGCTGAAGTCTAAGCTGATACATTTTTTCTTGCCAGACATACACATTTGTTTATAGTCACAACAAGAAAGAGAAAGGACATAACCAATTTATTTTGCCTGGCTCCATGCTATCATCATATAGCTTAACTGGGGCTTTGTATCTAAAGTCTGATTTTCCTGTAACTTAAAAAAGTGCTTTTTGAACAATGCAGAGCATGTTGTTTCTTAATTATGCACCCAGGGAGTGAAAAAATTCAAGAGCCAACTGAGGTTTTGAAGAAAGAACATTTTTATTTTTGACCTCTAGCATGAAAAGAAGCTTTTTTTAAAAAAGGTTGCATTATTTACCAGAGCTGCAGGGCATCAGTAACTTATACATCAACAAATTATTCAACATTTGATCATCTATTTCTTTTGCTTCGGCAGAACTTTTCATCTGCATCTGCTGTATTAATGGCAGTGGTTTTGAAATAGCATATTTGCAATGGCTATTGAAGCCAAGTGAAATCTCCTTGTTTTATTCTTGCCGTTTGGTTCAGCTTCAGTATTTTCAACGTACATGAAGACATTTTCTCAGAGCTAATGATATCTCACCATAAATATGTCCACTTCTGTCTTCCTGGGAGCTGGAAATATTTTTCAACTGTAAGCATTTATTATCAGTAGGACAAACAGGGTGGCTATCTTGTCACAGTGAGAGATACTTTGCCTGTTCTCTTATAATTAGTATTTCAACTTTGTAACACAATAAAAAATGGCTTTTGCCTGCTTGAGGAGAGGATCATTTAGCCGGATTCATTAATGGTATATGCTAAGGACAGACAAATATTTTGCTCCTGGGTCTTGGACATGAACTTTCGCAGTGCATTCTCAGAAAAATCTGTTAAGCACAGCCCAGTTTTTGGAGCACTGGTGTCTTCTGGAGTGGTGGACAAGGTTCGTGGTGGACAAGGTTCACGGTGAAGAAGTTCAGCCTTTCCTAGGAGGTTCCCAAAGTGAGCAACCAGTGACCCAGCCTCATCAGGGGTACAATCAAGGGATGTCCCCATGTATAACAGTCAGGGGAGTTTAACCCATTCTGAAAGCAGGTACATGTGAAGCTATTCAGACTGCTGAGACATAGTTTTGTCTGTGGTATGTCTTTATTCAGCATTCAGACGTGAACTTCTTTGAGGGTCTTAAGAAACTTTAAAGAAACTGTCTTCTGCCAGTCTGTTACACAGGGGTACTCCAAATGCTTGCATGTGAAATAGAAGAAATATGGGCCGTTCTAGTGGATGGCAATCATCAGGCACATTTGAGCTCTCCATCAGAGACAGACATTAACATATTTTATACAGGCAAGTATCCTTTTCTTTCTATTACAAGTGTACTCCTGGAGCTAGACAGCTATTATATTTTTAGCAGATATTTTATCTACTGAAAAATGCAGTTTCTTTGTGGAGACCTCATATATTTGCAAATTGAGGTCAATTCTGGGAAAGTATTGTAAAAAAACTCCAAGTTTTGGTTTTGCATTTTCAAATGGGAATTATCTGTTACAGGGTGATGTTTTCACAGAATCACAGAATGGTTGAGGTTGGAAAGGATGTCTGGAGGTCATCTGCTCCAACCTCCCTGCTCAAGCAGGGTCATCTAGAGCAGGTTGCCCCAGGCCATGTCCAGACAGCTTCTGAATACCTCCATGGATGGAGACTCCACAACCTTCCTGGGCAACCTGTGCCAGTGCCCAGTCACCTTCTCAGTAAAGGGGTGTTTCCTGATGTTCAGAGGGAACCTCCTGTGTTTCAGTTTGTGCCCATTGCCCCTGCTCCTGTTACCAGGCAGCACTGAAAAGAACCTGGCTCTGCCTTCTTTGCACCCTCCTTTCAGGGGTTCACGTACATTGACGAGATCCCCCTGAGCCTTCCCTTCTCCAGGTTGAACAGTCCTAGCTCTCTCAGCCTTTCCTCAAAGGAGAGATGCTCCAGTCCCTTTGTCATTTTTCTGGCCCTTTACTTGACTCTCTCCAGTAGCTCTGTCTCTCTCCTGTACTGGGGAGTGCAGAACTAGACACAGTACTCCAGGTGTGGCCTCACCAGCACTCCTGGATCCAGGACCTCCTCGCTTGTCCCGCTGGCAACACTCCTCCTCATGCAGCTCAGGATACTGTTAGCCATCTTTGTGGCAAGGGCACATTGCTGTCTTATGTTCAATCAGGTGTCCACCAGGACCCCCAGGTCCTTTTCTACAAAGCTGGTCTTCAGCTGGTTAGCCCACAGCATATACTGGTGCTTGGGGCTGTTGTTCCCCAGGTGCAGGACTTTGCACTCCCCCTGTTGAACTAAATTTTTTATTCTGAAAATTATAACTTTAAAGCAAGGATTTAAAGCTCATAAAGAAAAGTAAATTGAACACTTCATTTGGCTTTATTTGACCTCACATAATTTTTGTCAGTTTATTCACTGTGCCAAAAAAATGAAAAAAATCTTCTGGGACTCATCCAGGGTATTTCTCTTTTTGCACACTTCCTTTCTCTCTGATTTTTAGAGATTCCTATAGAAAGTCAAATATAAAAAATCGATACAGCAATTTTAGAATACGAGACAGCAACTTTATTGACTTTCTAAGAGAGACCAATGAGAAAAATTATTTGCTCTAGGTTTAAGCAGCCTAACCTTGCAGTAGCATATAATTTTCCATAAACTTGATGAAAGAACAGCTAATCCCATACAATTGTGCTTACCTGGAGAGCTGCCAGCTATTGTACCACCTGCAGCCTACATGTGATCGGCATATTTCATTTAGAAATATCCTCCATATGTTTTATCCTCACAGCTTCATTTAGAAATGGATATCATACTGCTGGTATGAAGCTTGCATAAATGTTCCTCAGGTGGGAATCTAAAAGCAGGTATAAAGCAAAATTATATTCAATAGGGAGATGTCTTCTTCCATATTTATACAATGGTGTTTGTCAAATCTGCTTCAGCAAAATTCCAACAAAAAGCTAAACAAGAAGTCTAACAGTAAATAAATAATAAGAAGAACTTCTAAGGACTGAAAGACTGTCAGGGCTTTTGCTAAAATCAGAAATTTTATCATCAAATAAAACATGGAATAATTTTTCTCCCAGTTATCTCATTAAACTTCTCTGTAAAATCATTTCTGATTTACAATAAAGGTTTTGAATTACCAGCTTGTCCATAAAATTTGTTAATTCTAATAGTCTAGCAAATTTCCACATATGTATAGTAATAAAGCGGTTATGATAAACTGAGACAAAAATGTTTAGAATTCTGAAGATTATTTAGCTTTTTATGAAATGTGACATTTTCTTTTTGAATATTTGGTATGTGAGAGGAGGAAATTACTTGATTCTCTGCCCATATTCATTTTTATTTATTTCAATGTTATTATTATAACATTTTTTTCATTACAAGGAAGGGAAATTATTTGTCTAAAGAACTTTTCACCTCTGAACAAATCAAATATCTAATGGCAATTGGGTTTGTGCTCTGAGTTCACAATTATAAAATAAAACAAAGAGCTGAAAATCATGTCGTTTCTCTGCATAGAAAGCAGACTATTATTTATTATATATACTATATATAAGACATTAATTTTAGGGACAAAGCTACTGCCCTTTTGATCTCTTGAACACATTTATTCTTTCTTGAATTTTATAACGTTGTCTGTATGAAGAAGTACTTCTTTCTTGTTTGATGAAATTAGCTTTGCTTAATAAAGTAGCTATATGTAAGGGCAGGAGTTAAGCTGGAGCTCTAAAGCAGTGTTTGTACTTTCATTGAACAATGAATTAACCAGTATTGCACATGTATCAGTTTTGTAGTCTCGGGGATAGTTTCATGGTGATAGTTTCATGAGGTTCCTGTCTAATATAAATAAATATTGCTTGACCTTTCCTACTAATGATGCAGGAATATACAATGGATGGCCCTATAAAACAGCCAGCATTGTAAAGCTACACAGGGATCTCTGTTCATGTTTAAAATGATGGGCTTTTTTCCTCTTCCTTCAAAGATTATAAATTGGGAGTGGTTTAAAATAATTCATTCAAGCTGCATTAACATAAAATGAATGCAAATCAACTGACCATAATGGAACATTGTGTGAATAACTAATTGAGTGTTTGCAGTTCAAAATCATCATGACCTTCAAAAAAATTAGGTCAGCTAAAACTCATGTTTGTCTGGGGAAAGGAGATGTCTCTCTAAACTGAAAATCTGAAATTAATGTCTCATTCAAAATGTTCCTTTTGACATGAAAGGAAAAAAATGGTGCTGAGTCTTTGTAAAAGGAAATGAAATGAAGTGTAGTTTTACCAATCTGTTAATAGAAAGCAAAGCCACAAGCTATTTTACATAACATCTCAAGAATTAGCATTCTGGAACTCTGGAAATCTTGTTATATTTATTTTTATGCATTATCATTTCCTTGATCATTGGCTCAACCTTAAATAATGTGAAATGGCTCTAATGGGTCCCAAAAGGCATTATACAGGGGGACAAAAGATCATTGTTACAGTTTCTTTTTCAGTTACTGTTTTATTTCTGATACCAAGAGGACAAACTGATTATACAAAAAGAATGCAAACCCTTGCATGGCCTACTGATAAAAGTTTAATTTTCTTGGATGTTTATCTTGGACCTCTTAGTCTGTATGCCTTCAGAGGTCATTATACTTGAAGGGAGAATTTAAAACCAGCACAATCAAGAAAGGAATTGAATTTGGGTATCCCATATTCTGAGTGAATAACCACAATGTCATGGACAACATTGGAATATTACCTCCTTCCCAGGAATCATTTTTACAATATTAACATAAAACTTAACTTTTCATCTAGAATAGTCAGAATTTTTTTATTAAATTTGGAAATATATTTAGAACAAGAAAAATGTTACTGTTTATAAGACGCATTATTTCCCAAATAAATGTGTTTGGCTTTAGTTTTAATCTGTTCCAGATGAGATTAAAATCAGGGTCTACATTACAAAATTTTAACATTTTTAGCATAAATCTAGTTAATATTATTTTCTATCAGCCCAATAATTCATTTTTCAGTCTTCTGTACTGAACTCATTGTTAGATATAGAAGTATGGTTGGTTTTGGTTTTTTTTTTTTTTTTAAATAGGTTATATGCTGGATCAATATTTTAAGATTCTGTTCATTCATTCTAGTCTCAAAGTTATAGACAGACTTCTTTGTTTTGGGGTTTTTTTTGCATATTTAATAAGACTAATTTAATGACTTGAGCATCTTTACTTGCTTTTTCCTATCATAGGAAACACGCAGATTTCCCTTCTGCATCTTCTACTCTTTCTGTTTCCAGGAGTTTCTGACATTTAATCTTCATATTCTGTATCACACTGCTGTCTTCAGAGCTCTGATCAGTATTTAGGATTTTACTTACTTTGTGATTCCTGCAACTCAGATGTTGTCATTAGTATAACCTTGGAAATGTCATAACACCTTTTGAAAACAACCTTCATAACATTTTTGCTGTTGTACTTTGAATAATTTCTGAATATAATCATAGAAGTTATACTATCAAGGTAACTTTAGAAATGCCACACAGAATCATAGAGAGAAATGTTTCTTTATGATAATTCTAGCAATACAGGCTTTTTCTAAAGCATTACATTGTGGAAAAATAAATATACAAGCAAAACAATAGTGACAGAAATTCCTCCACATTTTCCTTTCCTATTATTTTTTACAGAATTAAGTGCATATCATGGGAGTATTTTTACCCTATTTACAGATGGAAACCACATAAAGATGTGGAGACTTTCTAGGTATTTAATCTCAGACTTTAAATTCTTCTTTGCAGTGAGTATTTGATCTAACAAGGAGATACTAATAGCTCTGCCTTTACCTTCATATAATGAGTGATTCTACTGCAAGCAAATGACTTCTAAATTGACATTGTGGGCAACCAGACTACACTTCTGCTTTCTGTAGGTAATGGCTTCTATAAGAACAAGGCTGATATGTTTAACCCTTAGGTATTCCCTGGAAACCAAATCAAAATGTTGGAATAGAAGTGTTTTAGTGCAAAGTCTTGTGTTTGATTCAGATTGCTTGTGCTTCCTATAGACCCCAGTCTCCTAAGTTAATAACAACTGAAGCAAGTTATGGATTATTGCAATTACATAGTAGTACCATTTTGATGTATATCATAATTTTGGTTCTGATATTTATTGATTAGCATGGGTATATCAGTAATATCTAAGGTAAATAAGTACTATTGGAAACAAGAAGGGAACTGCAATTCACAACAAACAGTTCTGAGCATCTTAACATTGGAGCTAAATATTTTTTAATGTATCTTTTTCTTCCTTTTAATAAATATATATAAGAACGCTATCTACTTGGAATACATATTTGTGTGTGTTTGTATGCACATATAATACATATACAGCTATCAAAATAAGAAAATGAACAGTGAAACAGGGATGGACAGAATAAATTTTTGAAAACATTCTGGCCAACAGGAGTCCCACTAATACCGGAGCATTTTGTCTCTCCCAAATCCACTTTACTACCTCCACTGTCATTCTCATTATCCGATTAAACTAGCTCCTAACTATCACTTCTGTATCAACATATCATACAAATCATATGATTGTGGACTTAGAACATGTTTACATGTTACCTTCTTACCTTTTAAAATTGTGGTAACATTAATTCCTTGTGATTCGAAATCCTTCACAGCTGCTAGTGTATCAGAAAGTATCTAAGAAGGAAGGCAGCATAACCATAAAGAAACACAAATTCTTTTCTTCATGCTCCTCAGCTGATATTTATTAAACTTTTGGTGGCTTCTGATAGAATAGAGGCAAAAATCCCACCAAGCTCTTATCCACATGGTAGTAACTTAGCCAGCATCAAAAATATGGAAGTTTACACGATGTTAGTATGTTCTTCTCTCTAATATGTAATATCACTAATTTAAGAATGAGCTGTTCTGTTAATACTTCACTCTTTCTTTGACCCCCCCAAAAGAAAGAGCTATCCCACCCTATACCCCACTACACTCCCCACAAGAGATTCAGTATTAATTTATTGTTATTAAAAAATAGACTTGAAAAGACATCAGTTCAGAAAAATATTTCCCTATCATTAAATAAAGGAATGTTCTTTGTGGAAAAGCATATTTGGTTGAAAAACTCTATCTGACTCTATAGTTGTTTCTGTGTTGCTCTAGGCTCCCAAATTCATCAACAGAAAAGGGCCTCTCTAGATGTGATTCAAAGCAAGAGCTAACATAGTAATTCTGAATTGCCTTCTGGAGAAATCACTCTCACACACTGACTACAGATGGAGTTTAGGGAATTTAAAGTCTCCAAGATAAGTAAGCCTTCCTGAATATTCCCTAAGGCACTCTTGAAAATGTTACCTCATGACATGAATGCAATTTATCTTTCCCTCTCATAGATACCTCAGTAATCTTTTGAAATTGTGTTGTGACAGGTAATTCTTTAGTGAGCATTTTCTCTGTCTTGTCTGGCCGTAACAGCTTCTACACCTAAATTTATTTACTGCTTCTTTGGCCTGTTTTACTCTTTTCCCTTGTTCCAGAGAGATCATTACAAAGTCTGGAGACTTCTGATGCCTTTGAATATTTTCTGAGCTATGTTCCCATGTATAATCTATCTTTCTAGCATTTTGATTGTATAAAACCTAGCAATTTTCTCTTCTAGAATCTCTGTAACAGCCCATTCAAAGACAATGTTCTTTGCAACTGGTGTTGTATGAAATTACAGTTATGAATGAACTTTAATGATGAATGTGTTTTCCTAACCCAATGAAGATCTTCAAACTCCATTCAGCTGTCTGTTCTGTATCTGGCACTGGCAACTGCAATTACAGAGTCACTGAAAAAGGCACTTCAGTAAAGGAGTGATAATGACAAGGACCATCTCACGCTATATTCACAGGGAAGGCTTCTACTCTGAGACGTCTGCCCCTCTTAAGGCAGTGATGATAATTTTTTTCTTCTATGGTTAGAAGTTTATTACTCTATTGTCATGTCTGAAACATTTTTTTCTTCAGTAGTAGTGCTATGCCTGTGTATAACTGGTTTACAAAATTTAGTATGTCTTAGGGGTGAGGATTTACTAATCAGTGTTGGTAATGCGCTTTTGCAAAAGTGGTTTTCTTTCATTCGTTAGAACTAGCCAGGATCGATGGGTAGCTGGCAATTTTTAATTGCTGTGAACAAAACCATCTTCCTTTGTTTGGGACAAATTTCAGTTGCCCAGAAATGTTCCATTTCTACTTGTTCTCAAGGCAGTTTCCTGTGCTGAGTCAACAGTTTCCCAATGAACCTTCCTTAGCTTTTTGTCATACCTGCCTTTGACGACATGCCCTGTTAAAATTCTTGGACACCCATGCTTAAGAACACAGTTACTAGGCTGTCAGAAATAAATTAAAATCCTTTCTGCAACCTCTTTATGCTCCATTCTTCCTTCTGCTTTTCTGATACAAAATGCAGATTAAAACTAATTTTTTTTTTTTGCAATGGTTGCTTTTTATGGGGATACTCACATTTTGTCAAAAATTGCACGTAAAACCTAGAATTTTTCAGCAGAAAATCTGGAAAACAAATATTAATTTATTGATTTATTTGATCTATAGTTTTTGAGGTATTATGTCAACCGTCACTACTCATTGCAGGGTTCTCAGCCAGATACACCTCTAAAGTATGCTTTGGCTAGAGATTTCTACAGTGTATCACAGTGGCTCATGGAGTGGGAAGACTATAGTTCATTACAGGAGATATAATTTGATATTATGAGTACTGTGAAGAGATGACATCTCCTAGGAAGTCAGAGTCATTTTATAGCTTATCATTGCACAGCTTCCACTGGATGTCATTGTGCCAAAATCTTCAAAACCTTTCTCTTTTCCTGATTTCCTCAGTACCTTTTGCATGTGAGGTTATCTGGGATGAGCTGGGAGAAGCTATTTTGGACAAATGGGTGGTATTACCTTAATGTCTACTAATTTCGAATCTAGAGCTTTCTGCTTTGCAACTGAAAATGTTATTGATCCTTATTTCTAAAGATATAAAAAATGGATAGCCATATTCATGAATATTGAAATGATTTGCAACACAGTCTGTTTAACAATTTATGGTGCTTTCATAAAGTGTTTTTGAGTAAGTTTAGTTCTTATGCTAGCAGATGTGTAGTGGCATAATTCATTATGAATACCATTCTTGGAATGTTTAGGCTTTTGCTTCAATGATATGGAAGTTGTATGCACTCTCTTTTGGGTGTAATTTAAGGAAAAATTAACAATGTTTTGTATTTCCTCCTATATGTGCAATGTTACCCATTTGTAATTGCATTCTTAGCTTTCAGCCATTCAAAACGTAATTATGTATCTACAGGTTTAGAAATGTTAATTCTCACTATATGGGAAAACATTTGCTTGAATAAGATGGGTGTCTTCTGCAGTCACTGTACAGGCAGGTATTTTGGGTCAAATATAGTTGGTAGCTGTTAGCTTCATAGAGGACTCAGAGTGCTAAAAGAGTAATCTAAAATCATGGCATTGAAAAACCCAGTTAATAGTGATAGATGTCTAAATCTTTCTAATGCAGTGCCAACAAACCCAAGAATTCACTCTTAACAGGAAAATGAAAAATGTAAGTGATTCATTCTTTTGACTGCATCCTTTTTTACAGTCTCTCGTAATTCATCTGTAGGTTTTTTGAAATGGTTATTTAAGTGGAGGCTGTTTCATATATTCCTGTCAATGATCATATTAGGTGACTATTCCTGTCAATGTTGATGCTATATTTTAGAGTCAATTGTCTGCATGTACTAGGTAAACACACTAACATTGATATAATCTCATTATATATAGCTGTTTTTCATCCAAATGGAAAGTTACTAAAGTTCACTTACATACAGCTATACATGCGTAGATATGTATGTAAATTTAGGAAACAAATATTTTGTCAAGTAATGTGGGGTTGCAAACAGCATGCAGATGCTGCTTGCACAAAAGGTCACATATGGCATATGCATAATACAGAAAATACAGTAAAACTGTGAAATATTTAGACTGCTAGAAAAGGCATATGACAGTGTGGGCCTGAGCACCCATTTCAACTTCTCTTAAAGACCTGCACTACTTTTCAAAACCATGGGCATTTCTTGGTCCCCAAAATGACATTAATGTTAACATTTCTGGTATGGCTGAATTTATGTATTTAATAAAGCAGTATTAATACCTGACATTTTTCAAGCATTCCTCCTCAGGCATCTCAAATTAGATCTCATGCTATATTACTTGTACTAATGAAAAAACAACATGCATGATAGCTTGATTTCAGATGGTAGCCCTGGTTTCCAAATAGCTTGTTTTTGATAAATCCAATTAACAAATCTATAATAAACCCACCACAAAGCACAAATCTTTGAAAAAATTGTTTATAATAATTCCATATTACAAAACAAACAGGATCCAGAAATGCATGAAGACCACCAGCATTAGTGACATTAATACACAAAGGCAACTCCTTTTTTAATCATTTAGCTTTTCTACAACAGAACAGCTATAATGAAATTAATTTAGACTGTAGATAAAGAATAGCTTCATATATGGTAGATCAGATCATTAGCTGGAGAAAATGTTAATCTTTTAATTGCTCTCTGTGGCAATGTATCTGACCCAAAGCAGATGAACTTGTAACAGTTTCAAATATTCCCTCCTTATAAAAAAACCTACTTAACATTGTTAAGTAGTTTTATCTCTTTTGATAAATAATTTCAAAATTATTAAATGTGAGAAACATTTCCAGAGATGTAAGGAATCCGACTGTGTCTCATCAGGACAGCCAGGGCTGAAGGAGTAGCATTGATCTCCTTCAGTGATGGGATCTGACAGAAGCACAAAGGTAAGTGATCAGCTGACACCTTCTGAGGCTGACATAAGAAAAGACTAATTCAGAAGTATGGTCTTGTCTTTGATCTGTCTTTGTTTTTCAAATGATGAGGTTAAACTCTGGTCAAAAATTTGCACTCTTTTAGGGTGAGACAGCTTTAATGCATTTTGAAAATGATAGGAGATTCTGTCGGCCTCAAAAAGGTTTCCCTGAATTTGCTGACAGAACAGTCAGCAAAGTGAATTGAATGGCCCTGGGGAATGTTTTAGATGTTATCTAGTGTTTAGTGTAATTGATAAAATAATTGCATTTGTGGGATAGCATTAAACTTTCAAAAACTACCTTTTCCTATGTTCCCATTTTTATAAATTTCTGAAGCAAAGCAAAACTAGAAATACTGAGTCAGTTACCTGAGCATACCTTTCTTTTTTTCTTCTGATATCAGTGGAAAATTGTTGCAGGTAAAATATGATGGACTGAACTCTGTTAAACAGTCAATAAAATGAGGACCGTCTTGCATTTCCCAGTAGTGTAAGTGACCAAAGTCTGACACAAAGAACCTTAAGAGACTGTGGACATTAACAGTAGCAGAGTGTGTTGCACTTATTGAAAAAGCAATCTCATTTTGTTCCAAGAGGTTTATTTATAGTGAATAATATATTTTGAATAGATATTTTTAATAGGCAGTAGCAAACAAGTTGCATGTGTATTGTAGTATAATATGGATATTTTATAAATGTCAAAAAATACTGCCTTTTTAACAGCATATAATATGTTAATCTGGTCTGAAATATGAGCAAAATAGCTTTCCTTTTGGTTGCTTAGAAGTTGGATATATTCTTTCCATTGTCTGTCATGCACAGGTGGTGAACTCTAAACTTATTTAGGAAAATTGTTATTCTTTTTAGTCATAAGTATCATTAAGTAGAGCTTAATAAAAAAAATACTTAAATTGTACTGAATGTTGATTTTAACAGTGCACACTAAAATGATTTTATGTCAGAATTTAAACACAAAATACCTTTCTAGTTTTTATGTTTGGCAGAGAATGAGCCTTTGGTTTATGTGAAAACAATATATTTTAGGGACATTACATGACTTTATGAATCTCAACTCAGTTTTGCATACCCATGTTCCATTTCTGCAGAATCCTGCCAGTTCAAAAAAAGTTCAAATAAGAAAGCAAAATAGATTGCTTACCCAGATCCTATTCCTGGATTGGTGTCTGTGGTGGCATTAAAGAATAATTCTTCCCGTCAACTCATATAGTCTCAAAGTGTATTCTTTAAAACTTTCATAAAATGACCTTAACCCGAAATCCAAGTTAACTCCCACATAGTAAGGGATTGACCTAGAAGATTTGGTTTTTTAGAGGTGGGGGTGGTATTCTTTTTTATTTTTTTTTTTTTTTTAACTGTGATGTATTGAGTGCTCTATGTGTGTTAAAAAAGTAAATGATGTTGCATAACCTCTCACAGGATTCCCCAGTCTGCTTACTGAAATCTCATTTAATGAAAGGTAAAGGACAAACTGTCATCAAAAGGAGAATAGACTATAGGTCTGAAGAAGGGCTTGTGTGCCCAAAAGCTCATTTATGTCTTTCATTGATATCAGTTGGTCTAATAAACTAAAATTGCTCTCTGCAAGCCCTCCCAAGTAAGTGCTAAACCCAGGCACAGGCAAATCTTCTTCTTAATTTCTTAAGAAATTGGTTTTGTTTTCTTTCATTTAATTCCAGGGACCATGACTATTTTAAGAACAAACAGGAAAAGTTAATATGCAGCTTTAACATTTAAATTGCCCAACTGATCATTTTGTAAATACATTTAATAGGTAAAAAAATGTGTTCTGAATGTCATACGCTGAATAAAAGTGAGTTTTTGGCAACAGTACTGTTTAATTCCCCAGTGAAGATATCTGGAAGAGACCCTGCTTGGAAACTCTCCATCATAGGGGTTGCAGAGTTTGGAATCAGAACCTGGCAGTGTAATTAAAAATGAATCCTTGTTTGTTGAATGAGTATGTATCTTCTAAACCAAAAGAAGCCACCTTCATCTTCCAGCCAGCTCCAGGTTTTGTGCATGAATATCCACTAGCCATGGACACAGTGGCTCTGCTAACATGGGAAGACCACTGGAACCTCAGCTAGGATAGACTCCAAATGTGTGATTCTCTTTTGTCAAAATTAGTTGACAGGAATCATTTAAAACCACCCCTTCACACGTTTACTTGCAATCTCTTTCCCAATACAATGACAGAATGATTTTGACAGCCTGTTAGACTTTATAGTGCTTGAAAACTAACAGTGTTGAGCAACTGACATTGGTTTATTGTGACATGGAAATAGAACAGAAGTCAGTGAAGATTATACAGTTTGATTGTTTGGTAAATGAAGATCTATGAGAACTGAAAATAATATAATTTTTATTGGCAGGCTAGTGTTACTTAAAAATGTGACATGAAGGTGTGAAAAGCATGGAAAAACATCTGGGTTCTCAAGAACAAGACTAGAGTATGAACAATTCCACTGATTTAATTAAATGGCCTTGTAAAATATAGATTGCTAATATTAACTTGTACTTTAGGTGTCATTTCCTTCCTTCGCAGCATGTGAGGGCTGACAGATCAGTTCAAGACACAACTTGTTCTTGCACTCTTTTTAGTAAATGCTGACATAGTTGGTTTCCCTGATATTCAAAAGTAGCTACAGTTGCACTATACTAAATGAAAAGAACAGTAATATTAGAAGAAAAAATATCATGAACATAATTGTAATATGAGGATTTCCTGGGAGAGTGAAGAAGCTGATGGCCAGACTTTAACAGTGCTTTTTATTTTGTGAAATTATGGAGAAATTTTATGTCATGAACATTCATTATATAAAAAACAATTTGATATTAACTTACTTTAAGTGTATTGTATAAGGGAATATACATATTTAGTGGGCCATAATAAAGAAATACTCTCAAATCACCTTTCATTAACCATGAACAAATATTAGAAAAATAAACATTTATTTCTTCTCAGAATAAATTCTCAACTTCGAGCTATATGTATTTATACTCAGAAGAGATAAACCGGCATTCACATATACAGAGTGAGACTCAGCAAAATTTCTTTGTGTGATGATGATGTTAATGGGCTTAGAGAAAGGAAGCTTACTTGGTTACACTGCTCAAGGGAGAAAGTGTGTACATCTGCAGGTCACCATGTGACAGACATCTCTGAAAGTCTCTCCTCGTAGGCATAACATAGTGTTTTGTCTTTGGTCCTATCTAGTTTTCCCCTTGAAACAGATTTCAGTTTTACCACTTAAAATGAATTTATTTGCTTTTATGAGTTACTATAGGGTCTGAGTTTTTAAAGCTGAATTAATAACATTTATTAAGTAGTAATAGAATTCATAGTATTAATGAATATCATGCTATCATGCATAATATTAGTTTCATACTTCATTTTGAAGAAAGAGTGAGCTATTTTTGAAAAAAAAAACAACCCACCTGTCAGTATCTTTGCTTTTTGAAGATATAAACTGCTATATATGTAATAACTATTATTATTGCTATTCATATATACAGTAATGGAAACTTCTAAAGGTATACCTTATAAATACTGAATACCTTAGAGCAGACTGAAAAGTAGCACAAAGTCTATTATTAGAGACATTCTAAGGCACTAGCTTTCTAGATGGCTTGGCCTCATACTGTGCTTCTAATGTATTTTACGTATTGTATAACCTAAGCATGACATTAGTTGAAATTCGGGTCTCATAGTACAGTTTATTAAAGCTCAAAGGTAGGCAAATGTTGATATTCTGTCAGATAGTCCTTCTGAAATTACACAGGTCTTGATTCAGTATTTATGTATTTGCCTACCTTGAAATGTATTCAAATCTTTATTTGCTTAACTAAAATTACTTTCATTTTTTTCATTAAAAAAAAACAACCAGAAGACTTCTAACAATTAATAGATATGGAATATTTTATCCTTAGGTTATTTGTTCAGATACATCTTAACTGATAATGACTGAATGTTGTTACAATGTGATGGCAACTAAGTGAATCAGTCTCATTGCAGCTGTCAAGCGTATGTTCATATCACAAACAATTCTTCTCTATGGCCATACAAACAGAAGAATCTGGTAGCTAAACACCTCTTTAGCTTGTTGAGTATATAAAGTCAGATTTATGTATCCTTAGTCATGCTAATGTCTAGCTTTTTGGTTTTCTTCACTTTGTGAGAATATGGGATACAGCTTTAAAGGAGGTCAGCCATTAACTTTCACTCATCAAAACTGATAATTTTTACTGTTGCCACTGTTCACCTCTGCTTTTGTAGGAGCACAAGCAGTGCAAAGGGGCTACTGGCCATCTCTCTGAAGGGCACTGATGGGTCCTGGTAGAACAACTTGTTCAGTACTGCCCAGGTTCCATATTTGCCTGTTATCTCTGAGTATATGAATAAATAGTGTGATGTATCCTGAGCTCCTGGTATGATTTCTGAAAAGAATTGCAAGTCTGATTGTAGGGAACACCGTTCGGAAGATCTCGCGATGTCACGGAAAGGTAGAAGGCTAGTCGTCGCCTCCCTATGACATATCAGTAATCCCACCTACCGTTGTTAGTATAAAAGGAATTAACTGCGCAATAAAGGACGGAGTTGGCACTCACACCATGTGTGTTACCTGTCTCTTCCCTGGTCCAGGCCGACCAGTGATCTAATCGCGGCACCTTGATATGTAGCACTGCTACATAGTGGTGACCCCGACGTGATCGGCCGCACAGGCGACGATGAGGCTTGCGCAAGCGATTAAGGTATTAAAGGTGTTAGCTTATGAGGTGGGTGCCCGCGGTTCGATTAGGAGGGGCCCCACGGGCGAATGCATCCAATGGATGCTGCGCCGGGGGGACACTGAGTTTCCTAGATAAGTTTTGAGCCCCCCAAATTGGGGAGAGATTCGGGAGTCCTTGCTCCGATCCGAGCGCGGAGCTGCTGAACGATCGCAGAGTTGGGGGAAGGTGGAGCAGGTGGTCGCGGCGGGACGGGAGGCTGAGGCGTGCTGGCTGGCGGCGCGAGCTGCTGCGTCTGCGGGTGCAGCGCCTCCTCGGGAGCAGCGGGGACAGCGCCCTCGGGAGCAGCGGGGACAGCGCCCTCGGGAGCAGCGGGGACAGCGCCCTCGGGAACAGCGGGTCGGACTCAGACGGAGCGGGCGGCCGTGGAGCGGGGCTCGCAGAGTGGTCCGTCTTTGACTGCGGACATGGGCACGGAGGGTGCGGCGGAGACGGAGGTTTTTCCTGCAGAGGCGGCACCAGCAGGACCTGATGCGCCCCCCCCCCAGTATCCACGAGAGGAGTTGCGGCGGGTGGTTCGGCAGCTCATGGGGAGGGACGGTTTGCAACGCCTCAGGCACAGGCACAGGGCATACGCGGGCGTGACTTTACGGCAGTTGCAACAACTGCCTTGGCCGCACTTGGGCGTGTCGCGGCCATGGATAGAGCGGACCCCCCTTGCGTGAAAGTTCCGCAGGGGATTGCCGAGAGGTTTACTGCCTTTTTAGATCGGCTTCAGCTTGCTGTGTAGGCGGCAAACCTCCCGGAGGCGGCTAAAGAGGCGATTGTGCTTGAATGTGCTAGGGCTCAAGCTAACCCACAGAGCGCAGCGCTTGTCTCTCCTTTGCCAGCGGGTTCGTCCCTAGGTAACATGATACGCCATGTACTGGAGAGAGAGCAACACCGGGAAGCGCGTCCGATAGCGGCGGCCTTGCAAGAACTTTTGCAGGCGGGTACAGCCTGATACTGCTTTTGAGGAGGCAGTCTGTAAGCAGGCCGCTAATGAGCAGGATTCTGATTCTGATAATAATTCTTTTGTATCAGGCAGGGTGGACTCTGAAAAAGAGCCGGATTTATATCCCTCATTACCTCCACCGCTGCCTCCCACGGCCTCTGCGCGGCCGGGACCGCTGCCGTGCCGCCGCCGTCCCCCACCCCTCCACCCCAATGGCCTGGTACTCCCTCTCCAGGGTCTGCAGAACTTACAACGGAACCTGGCTTTGCTGCACTGCCTGTATCTCCTTCTCCTGCTAATCCCTCTAACTCTGTGCCTCTGTCTAATCCATGACGATTCACTTAATGATTTGGGAAAAAATACACATAGTTTGATGCAACGCTGTCGAGGAAAAGCTCTACAGCAAGGAGATACCATGTTTACTTTTCCTGTTGTATGCACACCTGCCTCAAGAAATGCAAGAACCTCAAGAGTTAGAGTTCTTAGGATCAGTCATCATGAATCCCTGTGTGATGTTTAATTACACCCATAACACCACTGGAAAGGGTCAGAATATAAATGCTATTTTGTCTGTATATAGAAATGCTACAGCTTGGTGTAACTATATCTATTCCAGAATATCACACTCTTTTTTCTATTCCAGGTGCTTTACCTACGCGGATGTTTTTAATTTGTGGGAATAGAGCGTGGGAGAGGAATTCCATCGAAACTTAACAGGAGGCCATGTAGCCTTGGACAACTTACGTTACTAACACCCGATATTAATATGATTCACAGTAAAAGGCTCACGATAACTGACACAGGTTTAACTGGATGGCTAACAAGTTTGGGAATTACGGGATGGTTGAAAGATTTGCTTATGCATGGCTTAGTTATTTTAATTGTAATATTAGCAGTTGTAATGATTGTACCACGTATCTTAAAATAGTTGAACGTATGATTGCAAAAGCATTTCATGTAACTTGGCTTGCATAAAAATAATTTTAAAAGAGGGAGAGAGAGAGAAAGAGAGAGAGAGAGAGGAGCCCACGCTGGAGCAGGTTTTCTAGCAGGACTTGTGACCCCGAGGGGGACCCACACTGGAGCAGTCTGTTCCTGAAGGACTGCACGCTGTGGAAGGGACCCATGCTGAAGATCTTCATGAAGGACTGTCTCCCGTGGGAGAGATCCCACACTGGAACAGGGGAAGAGTGTGATGAGTGCTGCCACTGAGGAGGATGAAGTGACAGAGACAATGTGTGATGAACTAATCGCAAAACCTCATTTCCCGTTCCCCTGTCCAGCTGTGGAGGAGAGAGTGATAGGATAGCTATGGTAGGTAACTGGTGTTCAGCCAGGATCAACCCATCACATAGACAGAATGCATTATAACATAGAATGAAATTACATTGCAATTGGGAATTTCAAAATTCAAAAAAAAGGGCTCTGTGTAACTCCTTTACAAGGGAATGAAAGTGTATATATGAAATTAGCAGAATAAGGTGTTTTTCAAAGAATTGTCTAATACTGTTGAATGCTTAAATCCAAAAATATGATTTGAAGGTTTAAATTTGTATATCTGAATTTATATTGCTATTGGAGAATTATTAATCATTTGTGTGTTTGCAGCAATCAGAATCACCTGAGGAGCAGTACGAGGATTGCGTCAGTTTGAAGCTAGAGTCCTCGCTGCCTTCCTCGTGAATCTGATGTTCCTAAACAAAAAAGGGGGCGATGTGGGAGCAGCTCGGAACACCTGGCATTTGTTTTCAAGAGTGACCGTTAGAATTTGTTGTGCTGCATGTTTGCCAAGCCTTGAAGAACTAGTTTTACAAGGTCAGGTTGGAGGATGGCCTTGTGTAGGCCTGGGAAGATGTGGCTGAAGACAGTCACGAGTATGTCTATGGAATGTTTTTATCTTTAACTGTTCTGAGGACTGGCAAACATCCCAGCTGGGTCAGATATGCCCTCCTGTGCTAGTAGTATTGGCTGTGAGTCGTTAGTACTTTCTGGATCTTTGTTGAAACATATATAAGTTGGATTCTTTTGTGAAATAAAGGGAATCTTGCACGAAAAAAAAAAAAAAAAAAAAAAGGGAAATTGTGGGAGATTTCATAGAAAATGGGGGAACATTTCTTTGAGCCTGATTATTTAGAGTTAGCATAAGTAGCCCGCAGTCAACATGAGTGGACCGGAGTACGCTCCCTTTAAGCCACTACAGTATCTGCATGTTACCGTAGACACCTATAGTAAATATATTCTCACTACAGCGCACAGGAAGCAGAATAGCTTGGCGGTTGTACAACACTGGCGTCCTTGCATAGCCCAACTGGGGATTCCACGACAGATCAAGACGGATAATGGTACAGCTTATGCTGCGGAAAAGGTGAAACGATTTTGTGCAATCTGGGGTATAGCCCTTGTACATGGCACACCTTATAACAGCACCGGCCAGGCCATTCTAGAACGAGCACATCGAACCTTAAAGACCCTGCTAGATCGGCTTAGGGAGGGGGACCAGGCGGAGCCCTCCTGCTTACGGGATAATTCACCTGTTCTCCGTGCACTGCGTCTCCTGTTAACTGCGTTAACTTCATTAAATCAGACAATTCAGGGGGACCTGGACCAGATGACGGCGCAACGACATTTTACGAGTACGGAAGAGAAAGGCCCCTACCCGTTGGTCCGTGTGCGTGATCCCCAGACACGCCAATGGGACGGACCGTTTGAGCTGCGTTGCCTCAGGCGGGGGTACGCCTGTGTACAGATACCTGAAGGGCTACTGAAATGGGTCCCTAGTCGCATGGTTTGTCCTGCCCTAACCTTGTAGTGTTTGAGTGTTTTTCTTTACAGATTGCTGTTATCCTTTCCTGGCTTGTGATGTCTTGGGTATCTGCTACGAATTTCTGACGCTGGAGCAATTAATAAACAAGATAACAGAACTGCAGAAGCAAGAAGGCGCTGCAAGACCTTTATAGCAATTAAGAAAACTGTCATTTCGGCTTAGAGCATTTAGCTGCGGGATGGGGACTTAGGAGTTGGTTTGTATCTTTGTTAAAAATCGGGGTTTCTTTTATTCTTGTGTATTTTATTAGGTATAATGTTGCTTTTACTGTGTTTAATTAATTGTGTTCATATATCTTGTAGGTCACCTTAGCCAACATAACAGGTCAAGATTCTCTGTGCACTACAACCACATCACTAAGCCCGTGAACCAATAGACAGGATGGCTATGACTCGTGCGGCACGTCTGGCCAGCGACCGCATGTGCCATAGGCTCCCTATGTTTCAACTGAGGCGAATTTTAGCACCCGCTGGCCACGTGTGCTGAAATCTGTTCCTCTGCAAATGTACAAATACCGGGATTTTCCGAAGAGCATCGGGCTGGTGTACGGCAAGGCCATCGTTGCCTCTGTGGGGACGCCCACGTAAAGCTGGCACCTACCGATTGCTGGGCTGAGTTCGCGGATGGTGGTGACTAGATCTGCTAATGCTCTTCTAATAGAAAAAGGGAGGGGGAATTGTTGTGGGAACATATTTAGCTAACGGTCACAAGAGCATTCCAGACGCCTTTAGAAGGCCTTGAACAGAATAAACAAGAAGACAAAAATAAGAAAGATACCAATTAGAAAAACACAGGTGCATATTCCACGATAAAGAGAACTTGGCACAAACAACCTCAATTCGGCAGTTTATCTTGACCAATTAGACTGAGATAAGTCTCGTATGTTTAGTTAGTATGACCAATTATATTTTATGTTTATGTGCGTGTGCAGTGTTGATGCAGCCAATCATTGAGTGCAACTGGACGCGTGGACAGTGCATGAATAGTGTGTGTAACCAATGGGAGCTAGTTGGACATGAGGAGGGGGAGATGTAGGGAACACCGTTCGGAAGATCTCGCGATGTCACGGAAAGGTAGAAGGCTAGTCGTCGCCTCCCTATGACATATCAGTAATCCCACCTACCGTTGTTAGTATAAAAGGAATTAACTGCGCAATAAAGGACGGAGTTGGCACTCACACCATGTGTGTTACCTGTCTCTTCCCTGGTCCAGGCCGACCAGTGATCTAATCGCGGCACCTTGATATGTAGCACTGCTACATCTGATGAAAGGGTAGATTTAATACAAAGAGGGCTGTTTCTTTGGAAACCAGTCAGTAGAGACTGACCTATAGAAATATAGACTGACCTAGAGAAATGTTGTGTAAATACACTTGTTGCCAGGTCTGACCATACCCTTCCAGTGTTTGGAATGATCCTATGTAATCCACATTGATTATTCTAGGGTAGAGAGATTTGCAGTAGTGTTTTGCAGTATGACTATGCAAAAAATGTAATTACCACTTTGCACAAAAATACAATATTTTTAAACTTGGTCTTATACCACTGTGAAATAACTTCCTCCTTTTTCTTCCCAAATCTCAAACTCCTCTGGAAAAGCTAAAGCCCTAGTGTCTCTGAATGTAGAATGGTCAGAGTGTCCTGCTGCCTTTAAGTTGTAATCCTTGGAAAATTTATGGCTCAAAACTGACTGAAAGCAGCCAGTGTCTAAATATGTCTGACTGGCAGGATCCCATGGTAGTTCTAGATCCAGCTTTCTACTTGTGCTGCTGGAGACTGCATTTCCTTTGTGATAAATTTTGATTTTAAAGAATCAACATTCAACATAAAAAAGACAAGCAAACAAATTCTATCAATAAATTTCTACAAGTGTGCTGCAGTCATCCTGCTTTTCAGTTTAATGCAACTGCTGAGAAACAATGGTTTGATTAATGAATACTATATGCTTTATTTAGAACTTAAGATGGGTACTTCGATACATACCATCAGATGAGGTCCCTTCCATAGGTCTCAAAAACAGCTAACCAAAGTATCCATGGGATCATAGTAGACAGAGATGTGGATTGTCATATGGCTTGAGATGAGTTCCAAAAGACATTTTATACTGATTCAGAGATCCCTCCTTAAGATAAATTTTGCTAAAAACATAACACAATGTAGAGTTTTACATAGAAATTTCAAATGCTGATTTTTATCTGACAGTAAACTGGCAACGGGTACAAAGAAGAGAGCTCAGATACACTGAGCAAGGGTGTCTTGCTGTGAAAGCTCTGTGGCTTTCAAAGCTGGTGCTACAAACAGAGAAGTGTAATACTCTAGCCAAAAGGTAACAAAGATACTTGGGAGGAAAGGGCATGATTTCTTTGCCAGTAGAAAATGAAAGAGAGTTTTGAGAAGACAGCATCAGTGCTGAGTCTTATAAAACCTTGGAATTTCACACCATGTCCACAATGGCTAGACCTACATCCACATCTGCAAACTGTTCTGGACCCTATCAGATCTTTCAGTATCACCTTCAGCATTTTGATTTGTAAGCCAAATTTGATTATTTCTCTTTTCCTATGTTCTTTCTACCTGCCAGAACAGAAGTAGAGAATGAGAATCAATGGTTATTCTAACTGCAAACCCCTGAAATTGTCAAAATTAATATCCAGCTCTGTCTTTATGATATGTGATGAGTTTATAAGCTTGTGGCTATGACAAAAATTGTGAGAACAGAAAATAGGAAGACATGAAACTGATTGCTACATTCAGTACAGTATAGGTTTGAGGCATTCCTCAGAAAAGCCAGCTTCAGTTTCCCTCTGTAGTGAGTGTTCCTTGCTTAGGTAGCCATGGAATGGCATGCCGTAAGATGGGAGAGTTTCTGCTCCTCAGGACCAAATGTAATACTGGGCAGAACAAGTACTTCTTTGTATTCATCGCTCCTGCAAACCACATTCTTAGAACATTGACATCCCTCACCTTAGCATTTGCCTCATTAATTCCAACTGTTTCATTGGAGATGGTATAACAGGTAATATTTGTCCTTGCAGATTTAACAGCTGAGTAAAGAATTACATATATATGGGCTAATGATGTGTTGAGACTACTGCTTACTGACAGCAAACATTATGTCCTTCGGTAAGGTGGAGTTCATAGGTCTTTGTGTCTATAGCCACATCTCAATTATCAGTGCTCTGTAATCAGATCAATGGTCTGTCACCCCCATATTTTAGCAGTCAACACTGTGATTTTTAATTAAAGTTAGCCATTTGTGTGAAATGATTACTCTGTTCATTATCTTGACAATTTCATTACTGTATCAGGTAAAATAAAACATTTATAGCAAGGGGAAAATATATGAGCTATTGTAAGGTTCAAGGAGGTTCATCACGGCAGTTGGCTGAAGCTGTTATCATTAACATCAATGGAACAGGTCACAGTTCCTAGTATGCCACATGCCAGTTATCTCTTTTTAAATGAATTATACATGTATTCATTAAAATTCCTCAAGTACTCTGGGAACATGAACACTACAAGCATTTGCAACAGTCGTGATATGCATGTGCAGTGGAGGTTAGAAGGATTTGACTATGAAAGGCTTTGCATGCATGATAATGCTTCTAGGAGCTCTGTTGAGCGTTCCACATTCCATATGCAAAAGTTGTTTGTGTGACTTTGACCTCACACGAGCTGAGAATTCAAGAATCCAACTTTGCTCTTTATTTTTTGGAAGTGTACTTCTATGTACTTGTCATGAATCCTGGGGAGAAAAGAAGTGCATGCCCAGAGGAGCAGCCAAAGCTTTTGTTCATGTTTGGATCTGGGAGCTTGAGTGGGAAAACAAACAAGAGGGGAGTACAGCAGAGCACTAAACCCACAGATGACTATCTTGATGAAAAGTTATCTATATGCCCTCATGTGCAACCCACCAAAGGAAGTTATCATCAGGCCCCTTTGGATAGGAATGATTACTATTGTTCTGATGCTGATATGTCAACAGCAGCTTAGTTTGCAAAGACAGTCACAGATGTTGAGTAGAAGGGAACACTGGTACATGGCCTCTCTGTCACCTTTGAATGACTTGAGGCTGTTTCTCTTATGCACGCTGGTCTGATGTCCAATTTTAAGATATCTAGACTGTTGACAGAGGCCATGCATTGGAGTTCGATTGTCATTTTTCCTAAGGATGAGAGGATAGAAAAAGGACAGGAACTGGGGAGAGAAGGGAAAGTATGTGGAGAGAGTGGGCTAGGTATCTCAGCATCAGGGAAATGCTATTCTTTCCACTGAAGATTTCAGCTTTAATTTTCTAGAGGACATACTAATGATTTCCTTAGCAATGGATGTTATTTTTCTTTGCAATTATCAATAAGCTAGTAGAGCATAGATCTATTTTTTTTCCCTGCAAGGAGCAGCTTCAAAATGATTCAGTGAGCAAATTTCTCAGGAATGATGTTTAGTGATTAGGGCATTAGGAGGAGGTACACCTGTATTTCAGTTCATATTTTCCAGCTAATTTACATCCCAAAGAGGTCCATCATCTTCACACTGAGTTCATTTCATCTCCAACCCTTGTGCTGCGAGGTCTAGCTATAGCTTTGTTGTTTTGAGAGTTCAAACACCTCAACATTCTGACTTTCTGGGTAAGTGTTCTAGTTACTTGCTAGTTGCATAAAAGATAGAAACTTAATAGCATCCACTGACCTTGTAATAAAGTGCTGTACTATCAGTGCCAATTAGACATGATCAGACCACAGGTCTCAGTTCTGAGCTTGTTTCAGCTGTGTGTTTCTGTATCCAGACTGTGAATCAAAATGTAGAAAACTGGTATCTGCAAGTTCACACCGAGTCATCTGTCTGCAAGGAACAATTTGTTAGCTTTAGGGAATTCTTCAGACTGCATACAGAGGAGCTCCCCACACAGTTTGTTGATGTTCCAACAGACTTCCTGAATTGTAGGACTCTAGTCTTTCTCTAACTGAAGTGGCAAATTCCCAGCTAGAGCAAAATTTGGGGGGTGTGAAGCATAGCCTAGTCTAAGAAACCATGTACTTTAACAACTCTTCTGTGCAGTTTTGGCATAAAAGCTGCAAGGTGAAAGTGGGAACTGCATGAACTGCAGAAAACCTGATTTTTTTATGTTACTTTCCATACTCTTGAGAAGTTATCTGATAGCCTTCCTTGCATCTCCCTTTAAAACTCATCTATGTCTTAGTGCACCTAAGCACTTGACAACTGTGATGCTGTGCTTGTGTACTTCTGATTTTGATTGTAATTATCTCACCATTTTCTTGTGTTGTATGCACTATAAATGGGATATTGCTTAAATTTTAATTCACTTTCCTACATACAGGTATTGACTGACATTTGAGATTCCTTCTGCCCTTGACAGTTTGCCTGCAATGACCAGTGAAGGAGGCCATGTATCTCCAGCAAGTCTTTTGGGTTTGCCATCCCTTCATGGATATTTTTGGTACCCTGCAGCTTCGCAAATGTGAGTAAGTGCCTATGTTTAGGAAACTGAATTAAGTCCTCTCTGACTATAAGATGTCCTTAGCAGGAGTCTTGTTTCTGTGATCATACATGTATGTAGCCTAGGTCAATGGAGTCCTGAACCTAGACAGGGACATCCAGATCCCACTTTTGCTCAAATAAGAGTTAAGCCTGTAACAACAGTGTCATGAAATTACAGGGAAGTCTGACCCAGGATTAAGAATTGATATATGTTTTCTTTATAAGAATCTATGCAATACAGGAATCTAAGATCCCATCATAAACAATAGAAGCTCAATTGAATTGGCCACCCTAAGCTGAAAAGTCTGCATAGGTCTGGCAAACATGAAATGACCTATGATAGACTCAAGCTCTTCTGTAGCAGCTGGACCTAAGTGGGATAGTGTTAATCATCACAGATGGCTCTGGGACCCTACGTTTTGACTGCTGAACAGAGTCATAAGTGTCTTATTTTCAGAATAATATCACTTTCTGATCCTGTCCTTAGGCTTCCATAGATTCCTACATTATTAGAGGGCAGAATTACTTTATTAAAGCACAGCTGATGACTTAAACTCACATTTCTTGCTTTGGACTATATCCATTTTTTGCCTTTCTTAACTATTTATGTTGAGGTTTGTTCTTCTGTTAGTATCTCAATTCTACTTTATTCTAAGTTTGAAAGAACTGTTTGTGTACTAAGGAAGAGTGGTAAACAATCTGATTTATTTTTTGGCTCAGGAAAATGTTCTAGATAAATCAGTTTTTTCACTGGGTTTACTGGGTAAGGTTGATGTGACAGGATTTTCAGTATTCTTGCTTCTTTCATAAACAATAGTAACGGTTCAACATTGTATAAAAATCTATGAGCAAGAAAACTATAGAAAACAGCAAAACACAGTGTCACCAGACACCTCCCAAACAGTTTATTCTCTCTGCTTTGTCTGCACTGATGACAGCATGTGTAAAATGTATGAGGTGTGATCCAATGCTACCCTGTTACAGTCTGTAGAAAACTGCACTGGAAATACGTACTATACAGATACAGGATGTATCACCAAAATTAAAAAACTTCCTGCCTGTAAAAAATACTTTTTTTAGCAGAGGGGAGCTTTTGTCAATTGTAGTAATGACACCAGGAATGCCATTTGGATGTAGAAAATCTTGTAAAATAATAATAACTCCACAAATAGGTTTCCGCAAAGAACAGATGTCACTGAGATTATGTCAAGAAAAAAATAAAGAAATTATGAGGGAAAATTGTTTGCCAGAGGAAAATTAGAATGTGGAGCTTTCTATTCCATGTCTATGTAACAGGGACTCATAATTTGTAATGATCAGAAGGAAAATATAATGGCTTAACAACATTACAGAAATGTAAATGGGAAAGAAACCAACAAAGCAACCCAAACCCAAAAACCCAAAGAAAATGACAAGACAGCAAACAAACTGAAATGAAAACTAATGTGAACTTACTCTTAGAAGCCTCTAAATATAATTTATGGTTTAGAAACAGAGGAAAAGCAAAGAAATAGCATAAAGCTGGTTACTAGGAAATTACATATTGGTTATTTAGCATTCTTATTTTCCTATAAGTAAAACACTGGGAGCATAGTAAAAGCACACACTTATATAAAAAACCAATAAAAGCTCCACTTCAGTGTTAAGTAGTTTTCAGAGAAAAAAAACATGAAATGATGAATAATATGACCTTTGTGGGGGAAGAGGTGATGGGAAGGAAAAATTACAAGAAAAAAGAAAGGAAATACATGGACCCTAATCCTTACATTCCTTTTCTCATGTCTAGATTGTGCTTACTTTCTGAGGACATGCACTGAATACTGAAAAAAGCTGCTATCACTTTGAATTGCATCTGTAGGACCAGGTATAATTAAATTTCTCAAGCTTTTCTGAACACTGAATCTACGGTCTTCCTCCCAAAAGAAACTGTTGAAGAGGTAAATACACATGGGGAAGAATCAGTACCAGAATTCCACCTAGTCACAATGCAGCTAGGTTCTGCATAATTCAATGCATGGCTGTGTTTTGTGGCTGTATTTTCACACCTTTACATAGAAGCTGGTTAAGGTGGGCTGCTGTTCTGTTCCTCATGATTGCCCTACTACATAGCCAGAGGCTGGAAGAAGTTAGGATGTTTCACAATTATGGATTATATCTTTAACTCTTTCAACAAGACAGAAACCAGTAGGTCTGTGGAACGCTGCTACTCAGTATATCAAAGCACTGAAGGGCAGAAACAACCAGGTCAGTGAAAAAGACTGTGATGCTGTCACAAGATATAGAAGAGAATTCTAGATATCAGCTTTTAGATTTCCTGAAGGCATTCTCCACATATTCCTGATCCCACCATTAAAAAGCAGGTTTTGAAATTGTTATAGAATTTATATATTTAGTTTGTAAATGTTATAGTCTCTGGACATTTTGTGATGGGAAATAGGTTCCATCATAAAGCTATCAAATCTAATCTGTCAGGTTGGTATTTTTTACACTCCTTAATGAGGCAAAGAGTGAATTAGCATGAAGTCTACACAGTACTTACTCACAGACCTTCATTTTTATAAACCTTTTGTCATCCTGGAAAAAACTTTGTGCTTCTGGAGGTTTATGCTGCATTTTTGAGAACATTTAACTTGTAAGGTAAAACATGCAATTAATATGCTGCTTTGATATCTTAGTGTGATAAGATGTTAACAATTAAAGGCTACCAGAAACTACCTTGTCAGGATAAGTGGCTTGAGCAAGGTTTTGTGTAGTTAAAGACTCTGGGTGAAAAGATTTTTTTTTTTTTTTTGCATATAGGCTAAGGTCTCATACTGAATTATGCAAGCATGGATCCAACACAAAGCAAACGAGCATCTCTTCAGGAAGAATACGTTTCAAAAGCAGAAGCGTTCTGTTTTGTTTTGTTGCTTTTTAAAACATAACACACAAATAATGAGCAAAATAAGAGAATCCCAACTTTCTAGCCATTAGGAGACACTATCTCTCAATGTCTCCTGATAGTGATGTGTGCTGTAGAAATGTTGGTGAACTTGAACCCAAAAAATCAATGGATATATACTGAAATGTTATCGTAACATAGGTCTCCTACACACCTTAATGAGTTAGCTGGTAGCTTTTTCCACTGCACTTTTGAGTTTCAGACAGTTTCCATCATGGGAACTTTAATTGCTGTTAAAGTTTCTAAACTGCATTTTATCTCTCAGTGGTTTTTTGGATGAGGTCTCTGGCTACTTGACTCAGCTGGAATTCAAATGTTTGTGGACAAGTCCCCTTCTAGGAAAAATTAGCCATGAATTATATGGCTTATATGGCACCCAAAGTGCTGTTTTGTAAGCTGTGTACCATATTTGTTAAAAGAAAAGACAAAATGTGATGGTAACTAAGGTTACAGAGATGTACCATATACATTTGGAATAACAACAAGTTTCATGTTGGAAATTGTATAAAATAATTAGCCAAACAGAAAAAAACCAAGGAGAAATCTGCTAACACATTCACAACTCTTTATGAGTAACACCTCACATATTTAGAAACTGTAAGTGGTCAAAGCTTGTCCTCATGTTTCAGGTAAAAGCAGACAATACTCTCGCCTCTGTATATAGCAGCACCACGCTGGGGCATTTTAATAAAGCACTTCTACAACAGTGGATTATACATCTGGACTGATTTCAATTTTGTCATTCCAGGTATCAGATAAAACCAAAGTGAGCTTATAAAAGCTGACAGGATTGTAACCTGAATGATATATTACCCTTAGAAAGATAGATAAATTATCACATTTGATAAAGACTACATCTTTGCATAGAAGTAGTTCAAAGGAGTAAGCAAGAAACATGACTCCATTAAGAGAGTATTGATAGGAAGTTCCCTCTTTCCATCCTGTATGAGTAAGCCAGAAACAGGCATGTACGTGTAGCCTTGTATACAGGGAGATAAACACCCTTGTGAGGGGGAACAGGTGCTTGCAAATGGGATTTACAGCAGCGGGCCTTCTGGGGCCTCCTGTAGGCAAAGGAAAGCTGGGGAAGCACGAGTCTGAAACTCTCCATCTAAGGATTTGCAGGGATTTGCCTTTCTGAAACTGGGGTTCAGATTTGGGATTTGTTATCAAAATGAATAATACTGGGTGTTTTATTTAGTTTTCCCTGTGTGTATGACAGTCCTCTTAGAGTAGAATTCATCTCCCACAGATGTTTGAGCTAGGTGCTCTCCCTGGCCTCCCCCCACTCCCTCACTCTCACAAAGCGAGCCACGAGGGACGCTTTTCTTCTGAAGTTATCATTGTCCCTTAAGGAACTTGCCATTCAAAATAGCCAGTCTTTTTGTCTTACTGTAAACAAACACTTTACATTTTAATTTTCCTAACCTTTGTGACATAAATATTACTGCATAAACTATGTACCTTCTTGCAGGATGGTCTCTGAGGGTTTAATCCTGAACCCGCTGTACCCATTATATCCCAGAGCAGACTGTCTCTGCACGTTTGTGGGTGTCGGGGCCCTGAGGGCACGAATGTCCGCTCCCCAGGGCTCCACCCACCCCGCCCTGTCCCAGGGCCCCATTCCAGCCCCCCAGGGCCACGGGTGACGCTGTAGCACGGCTGGTCTCCAGCTCCCCACAGCTCCGACCAGCCGTGGGCCCTGCCGAGCTGGGAGGAGCTGGGCCCTCCCGCAGGCCCACATCCCGGCCCAGCCGTGCATGGCCCATCCCCAGGAAGGTGCCCGATGCCTGGGGCTGTGAGGAGGCAAACCTTCACCTACCGACATATACAAGCCTGTCAAACACCATACATAACATATCCGAGAGTGGGTGGACAAGAGAGGCAAGTTTCTTGGAGTATGGTTAGCATTTAGATGCATAAACTACATAAAAACTGTAAGGTAGGTATCTGCGTAAAAACTGACATCTGGAGATGGAAGCTTTAGGAACCTAGAAACCTTTCTTTTTTTAAATGGTGGCTGAGCTGACCAGGTCTCATACCTTCTTAAAACGCTAGCTGTATGTTCAGTGCTGAAAAAGACAGAATAACAAAGGCTATTTCACAGATTATCCAGACAAAGAATTGTCCTGCAGCACCTTAATTTTAGCTCTGTTTTCTAACAGTTCTTTTGCTTTATTTTTGCTGTTTATATCAGCATATAGATTTAAAGAACTTGCTACCACTGAAGTGAACACATCTATGTTAAATATGTACTGAACAGCTAACAAAAATGCTCACTTTAGATGCTGGTCTGCTATCTAAAGCAAGCTGTTAAACCTACTTCTCCGGTCTTAGAAAGATCATACAGAGACAAAAAGTGAAGGCACTGAATTTTTTCTCCATGGATTCATTGACACTGGTTACAAATTAAAATATTATGTATTGCTTTCTGTCAGTAAATGGCTTCACTTTCTTTCCTCCCAATTTCAGCTACATAACCAAAATACTTTTGTTAGGAAGTTTCCTGCCTTTGACTCACCTTATAGTCAGAGAAGAAAAATAAACATTTGAAGAGCAGCAGGAACAAAACCCACCCATGATATGAATCATCTGTGGGAAACATCCATTTCTAGCTCTTACTAAATGAACTATCTAAGGTGACTGTGATACTTCAGTAGTTACCTCCATTGAATGTTAATGTAACCAGTACTACTTCCCATCAGCTATCTTGCCTTCGACTTCATCATATCAAAATGTGTTGTTTCATGAGTAACATAAGCAGTAACTAACACAGTGGAACTGTGTTGTAGCTGGTTACCAAAACAGAATGAAAAGAGAAAAATAATTGATGTAGAAATTAATGAAGAAAACATTTCTGATGTAAGTAAAAGAATAAAACATAAATTAAAAAATTATTCCAGGACTGCATTTTCATAAGTACTCTAAAACAGGCTTTAAGGTGGAAAAATAATTTAATGAAGCTGATTAAAATATTCAGGGGAATGATATACTTTGCAATGAATTAAAGATCTGCTTCTTGAAATAATTTCTGAATAATTTTATAGATTAGTTATTATAGTTTATCTTGGAATTTAAAGACAGAGGAAAAAGAAAGCACAAGATAGTATGTTGTAAATAATACTTAGAATGAAAGGGAGTCTTTTTTGATGGAAAAATAATGTGGATTAATTTTTTGCCAGTAATCCTTTACTGAAGGTGAAAATAGGGCTGAAGAATATTGCTGAAGTTCCACTTCAATGGAAATTTTCTATGTCCACAATAGCCTAGGCATATACACTATTTTTCTACATGACTATAATTTTTTTTTTTTTTTTTTTAATGAATTCAGATCTGAATTCAGGGTGGTGGAAATTTAGAAAATTATTTTATTTTTAAAGGATTCATGTAAATTCCTGTCTTTAGAATTAAACACTTTGTTTTAATAGCTTGTAATTGTAGAATTTAAGCACTATGTCATCCACTGTTGGTCAGATTGTATCTTTCCCATTATCAATCATTTAGGATTATCTTATTTGTCCACTGTAGTGAGTGATAGCTGTGCTAAGGAAACTGTTGAAAAACATTTTTTAACGACTGACCTTTCTAAAGCTTTTATCTGTGAGGTAGTGCTAGAAATATATGCTCTTTATTTTTGTAGTTTTAAAGACATTCATTTTAAAAAGAATTAAAAAACCCCAAATATTTTCCCTTTTCAATTTCCAAGCACTTTAATCAGACAGATACAGCACCATTATTTTTCAAGAACTGCTTTTGAATTAGACAACTCCAAGCTATGCCTTAGCCTTTGCTGTATTGATTTTGAACATGCAAATGCATAATCATTGTCTGCGTTCATAAGTCATAACTTATTCCAGTAATAATAATTGGTCTTAACTTTTACCTTCTTAAAGTGTTTCTCTTTTAAATGTCAATGACAGAAACTGAAAATAATATTTCGTTTACACAACATAGCAGGGATCTGTCTATTAGTGTGGAAATTCTCATGTTTCTATTGCTTAATAATAATCTTGGCTTCTGACTTAGGCTATCGTGTCCTTAGACACTTCAGCAAGATCTGATATATAGGAGACCAGATAACAGTAGGTTGAAATTTGAGAAAATAGGAATGATCAATTATTTGTTAAGGCTAGTGACTGTTAATGCAATTACATTACTCTCACTACACTACAGACAAGACTAGTCTACGAGAAGGAGGAGAGAATCACAAATGGAAAGTTAGATGTATTTGTTACAAGCTGTTTGGTAATAGCTTGAATATACCTGAAAATGCCACCCAGAGGCGCAATTTTCTAATTATCTTTGACCAGCTGAATGGGTGCAAAAGATGAATTTTTGTAATACCTGGAATCTATGGGTGTGTTTTATTACATTTTTGTAAACACCATGAAACCAAGTATGTTTCACAGGATGCCAGCACTGATGGTGTAAGTCCAGCAACCGGCTACCTGCAAGTGAGCTACCTTCCAGATTTGGCAGCCAAAGTAAACCATAGCTTTAAGTGGAATAGCTCAAAGCTGTGGGAGATCAAGTGGTCTAGTGAAGTGTTTCTTTAGGAATAAGGGAGTCTTTCTTTCTTACCCTTAAATATTCCATCAGTTTTTCTTCCAAGTAGAAATTGACATGCTAATAACACTATTCTCAAATATTTGAGCAATGCTCAAGATATTAATGCTATACTGGTACTGAGCATTTGATACTTAGAAAGATGGCTAATGACTAGGAAGACAAGACAATACAGTGTGGAGAAGTTGTTGCTTAAAGGTAAAACTGTAGTGAACTGAGGAGATTAAAGAAGTAAATGGAGGAGAAGAATATACCATGTTAGAAAAGAATAAAGTGTAGAGCAAAGAAGTGATGTAAATCTGAAAGAGAAGGAATGAAAAAGTGGTAATTCTTTTTAAACAATGAAGTAAAGCATCTTTTTAGAAAAGATCAAGTTTTTTTGTACTGTGCAATTGAAGTTCATCTTATTAGCACTTAACTTTTATATCAATATTCTGTTTAATTTAAACATGCCAGATGCTGTAGCAGTGTTCCTTAATAAAAAGCTATCTGATGGGGTGGGTGGAGTGTGCGTGATATCAATAGAGCCCCTTCACCTCCTAGACAGTGAAGAATCACTGTATTTATTGGGACTCGGGAAACATACCTAGAGTCAGCAATTCATACTCAGGTCAAAATGAAGTAGAATTCTATTAAAATTACAAAGAGTTTTAAGTGCACACTTGATAAAATCTTATTTAGGATGTGGTAAATTAACCTCTTTCTTGCTTTATTTTATATTTTACCTAAATCATATTTAGTGCACAAATGAAAGAGACTGTGTTTAAAGAGTTTGGTATACAGTGCCCTCCTTGCCAAGGTGGCATATGCCATAATATCTAGTAAGTGATCTTTTTCCAGAGCACATATGTTGGGCACATATGGATACCAGTAACCTGCAAGATGCCACTAAAAACATTTTTGAGGACTTTACCCTACATATTTATAAATGTTGATAACTTTGAAGATAAAAACTAGCTGCAGCATTAAGTGCCATAATAACAATAATAACAACAATAATAATAATAATAATAACAGTAATAAAAAACCTTTTCACATGTTTCCAAATCCCAATTTAATTTTCTTGTCTTAATCTTGTATGGCATTATGAAATTGCACTTTTTCATCATGTTTACACCTGCCATCCCTAATGTATTACCAGGTGTGAGATTTATGAGTGGAGCACATGAGACCTGCCACAGTTAATCACATTTGTAACCTTTCAGATAAACTGCAGAATTTTTCTTGCTGTGAAACATGCTTTACCTTTTAATCTCTGCTGAGCATAGTTCTAACACAACACTGTAATTTTTTTCTTATGTATTTCAAGTTCAGTCATCAAATAATATCCTAATTATTATTCTTCTTTACCAGTTTTCTATCAAAGAACTATTTGTATTTCAAGGAAATACTGAAGTAGTCAGAGAGAGATAAGCATATATTAACATTTTCTGGAATGAAATATACAGGTAAATATATGTGAATGAGGTGGTACTGTTGCTATCATGCATCATAATACTTAGATATAATTTATATTATTTTTAGAATAAGAAAGAATTAGTTCAGAAGTTTAGGCTTAGTGATTTGCAACTTTGGGTGAAATGTCAAAAGATCACTTGAGAGTATTCTACAAATGACAGTCAGGTTAACTCAATGGGATTGTACATATGATTGAAGCTATTCATGTGCCTGTATGTGTCATTGAATCTAGGCAGAAAATATGTATGATTTTTGAAAATTCAGATAAAATATTTTTTACTTCTAGAACGATACTGAAGGTCTCTGTGTGAACAGATATATCTATTTGTTAATTTTTTTTTTTTTTTTTCCACATTTAAGAATGTTGGTCTAAATTCTATTATTAATCACTCTTAGGCAAATTTGGAATATATTTAACAGTTTAAACAAAGCTTCTCCTTACTTATTTGCTGTTACAGGAAGAATTTAGATAAGAAATGCAAATCATGCAATTACTTCTATAGCGTACTATGGCTGGCTTTCCCATTACTAGCAAAAGGCCACAGCCTTTTCATTGACCTCGCAATCCAGGCTCCCACAGCTTGCCTGGGCTTGTTTTGGTCCAAGCTGATTTTAGCTTGTTTTAGCTATAATAACTATTGTCTAGCAGTCAGGTAACTGCTGCCTAAATTAGTTTTAGCTTTTGTTTAGATCTGTGCAGTTGTATGGTGCAGGATTTCCTGCTAAATAATAGATTGTGATTATAAATAGTCATTCGGAGGAGAATGAAAATATGGTGTAGAAGAAGAGAGGCGCAGGATTGTATTGGTAGCCCTAGGTACTGAACACTAATAATGACATTCAATAAATGATGAGTTATAACAGAGGAGTGTGTGAAAGGCAAGGTGCTAACTGCCATATGACCTCCTTAGGAGAATGAACACTACCTGGGACTATGAGCTTTTATCTCAGGGTTGTCATGACATCAAGACCCAACCTAAGCTGGCTCCCACTGGCTGAGAACACCCCATAACAATGACAAAATGACAGGACATTTGCCTTAAGAAACCAGGCATATAACCACGGCCAGAATGGCAGCTGACTAGAATCCAGTATAAAACAACTCCTTCTGCACAGGACATCGGTTTAGAATGACTAAAATTAACATACCACTGACCATACATCTACACCACCTGCACAGGACAAGCACATGCCGATTATGCAAGCAATCTAACTGATTAGCCCACCCCTTATCACAAGTAATTTGCTTGGTCTACGCAACTATATTGTAACATATATAAACCCTGCCTTCCTCTGTCGGTGTCCTCCATGAATTAGGCTGGGGTACTGCTGTGTGTCTAGCTAATACGAGAGGAAACATTCCCTTGGTAATTCTATGCTAAGCATCCTTGTCTCCCTCCTTGGCTGGCAAAGAACTGACTGTTACACATGCAACTTTGTAAATTGGTGAAGTTGGTGCTAACGATAACAAATAGACTTGGGAAAAAAACCAAGTCTAATGCAGAACTAGGAATGAATGAAGAAAGAACAAGGAAACAGACTGTTAGAAAATGAGTAAAAATCACTCAAAATGGATTCACAACAGGAGAGAAAGAAATCCTCCCATTAACACCATGCTCCCTCCCTCTGGCAAAGGCCTCCAGTCTCTAACAGGTCCCACCTGGAAATGGTGCCACTGACCCTGGGACCCATCTGAGCACTGGGAGTGCGAGCACACCACCACAGACAAGCAGTTGAGACTAGAGAGTTTGCATGCAACATTTTAACTGTATTATTAATGAAGGTGTTTTTTTTCTGTAATAATTAGAGTATTAGTCCAATTAATTTCAACTATAATTGTTGATATCACTGTAACTTGACTACTAATAATAAGTGTGTGTTGTTATTTTTTTAGATTGTAAGACATGAATTAGACTAACATTAAATTTCTTAGGTCAACATATAAAATCTATTCCCTTTGGCTCATAGTAACATTTTTTGAGTGTAATACTTCAATGTCTTTTTTAATCTACAGAGTAATTAATTCTAATATAATACAAGTGATTCAGTGTATAGTTAGCCCTAATATATACTTTAAAAATATAAAGAGTATGTATATGATTGTGAATGGATCCATCAGACTGCATACCCATATAAAAATTTTTGTTAAAAATGGTTCACCTAACTTCTAGACAATTAGAATTACAATAGCTGATAAATCACCTAAAGCAATTTTAAAAAGATCATCACAAATTTAGCAACGTAACAGCTGAGGGCTTGACTGAGGTCTGAAATACTTAGCTTGCTTATTGTAGGGGAAAATATTTCTTCAGTGATTCCCTCCTTGATGATATAATATGTCAGCAGCAGTATTGTAGTTTGCATTCTGATGCTATGGTATATTTACAATAAAATACTATAAAATATTTACATAGCAATAAGCTAGGCAAGACAATGGGATAAATTTTCACTGCATCTGAAATATATCAAATAATTTAGACTGTTCCTCTGTTTTCCATCAATTTTCTTAAGACCCACTTCTTCCACAGTATCTATGAGAAGTGAGCTAAGTAAGACAGTTTCATTTCTGATGAAATATTTAATTTTAATGCACAGACAAAATAGACAAATAACTTTGAATTCAACATTCCTAAAAAATCAACTTTCTGAAAAACTTCATGATTTCAGCACTGTCTCGTGTAATACTTTACTTATGAAACTGAATATTAGATTTATGTGCTCTTTCTTTTCACAGTGGTATCTGTCTCACATTTGGCAATGTAGGATAAATAAAGAGTAATGAGAAGTTAAGCGAACAATCCAAAACTATGTCTATTCTATGGATTTTCACAGATTTAATTTTGAAAACTGAGTAACACAAAGTGGCTGTATTTATTGTCTGTATTATATGTACATGAAGGACACTTCTGCTGGTGTAACACAGGCCTGGAAAGTCTACACACACACAGAAAATTAATTCACTAAGAATTAATTGAACATAAAGTTACTAATTCTAAATAATAATTTTTAAAAATGAAAGTTGAGTGAATAGTTACTTTTGAAATATATCTGAAAGTGTCAGCCTTGTGTATGTCCATCAAAACTTCAATTACATGGTTAAGTTCATTGTAAGAACATCCCAAATAGTTAGAAATTGTGTCAGCCTATATTTTGAACATAACCACTCAAGAATACAGCAAAATAAAGCATATATTAGGTATTTTAAATCTGTTTTTTAATAAGTGCTTAAGTCCAAAGTGATCATACAGAAAATACCATCTCAGTTGCTCTGAGGAATTTTTAGTGATCATCATTTCAAACTTATTAGTTTTTTGGCATAACAAAATTAATTCCTTATACTAAATATTGGAAAGAATAAGGAACAACAACAGAAGAAGAATTCAGAGCCACGTCGTCTTGGGCAATTCATGGTCTTAGGAATTGGTATTAAGAAGTGATTAAAGGAATTATAACATTAGTTTCTAAAAAAAGATCAGCTGAATAACAGCGTACACATCTGTAAATGCATGATAGTTTGTATGTATGTTAGATACATTTCTGCACTGTTGTTATTTAAAAGTATTTGCATTTTTCATACATATTCTTATGTGGCACTGTTATACTACTATGTATAATTAAAATGTGCTATCTGGTAACTTCAGGTATGATCTAAATCAACATTATTTAGAGCATATTGGTAAAATACAGTATAAAACACTAACCTTGTTATCGTAAAGTCTCTTGAATCCCACAAGTTAGCATTAGAAACCAGGCTTTTCTAAGTTCCACTTTCTTTAAGGCAAAATCTCAAGGAATCAGATGTTCTCAAATCTGAATCTATGGCATTTAGGGGCAAGAAAGTATTTAGGATTTTAATACATTTTTTTGGTATCTTATTTTTCAGTTTATTTCAGCAGAAAGTGAGCAGTCTTAGTAGGCATTAGAGGTGGGAGATCACAAGTGCTTAACTAATGACCTGACTTAAGTTTCCTATAAAGTCACTGGGCAGATAGTTGAGCCTGAAGTCTTCCAAAGAGTGTGTGAGTCTGGGAGTCAATCACCTTGGACAGGTTCTGAAAATCAGTACCTAGTTGGGCAAGTTCAGACTGCAATGGCGGCATGTTGGTTTTGTGTTGTTAGAACAATCCAGCAGGAAATAAGGGCCAGGGGTTTGAAATTCTCTTTAATCAGGCACAGCTTGAACACACATTCCCACATCAAAGGAGAAGGCAAAAGTCATTGTACCATTGGTATGGGCAGGTTCTCACTGCGCATCCTGCAGTGGCTCCTGTGCAGTGGGAGTCATGGCACCCAAAGGAGAAAAGGAGCCCAAGCCTTGATATGGAGAAGTCTAAGGTTCCAAACATAGTTCCCAGAATGTGCATAGTTTTTAGAATAGATGTTAAATTGGAGTAAATAGAAGGGAAAGAGAGAGAAAAAGAGAGAGAGTGCTCTCAGGTGAGGAACCAAAATCCCAGGTCTTTAGATCATCCATCTGAATTCCCTAGTCTATGCAGCAGAACAGTCAGGTTCCCTTTTGCAGTCTCTTTCTGTCTCTATGACTCCTGCCTTCCTGTCTGCACAGAGGCCCTATTTCAGAATGTACTTGGGCATAGACAGGGTATGTTTCTGGGACATGGAAGAAGTGGTTTCTAATCCACTCAGACTCAGGAGCTCCCAGAGACTAAGCTGGTCCATGTCCTGAATACATGCTCTAATTATCTGGAACCTTACTTCACGTGTTAGGAGAGTTGTCAAGCAGCCAAGGAGGACCCTAGAGGACTCACCTAGTACCTAGACAATAAAGAAATGCTGGAAAATGAGTATTATGTCTACCACAAAAAATATCAAAATATGCCTTCTGCCTTTCCTAGTAAAGGGCCACAGGCTCTGCTGTGAGCTGAGAGTGCAGGTCTCAGGGCTGGGCTGGTTTCAGCTCCTGCCTCGGGGCCAAGTGCCTGTTGCCTCCCCTGCCTGAGCCTGAGCTCTGCCAGTGCCTCCCTGGGAAGGGTCCACCAAACCCAGGGGGTTGCTGCCCAATAAAGAAGAGTCCCTGAAGGAGCTGAGCCCGGGGAGGCTGTGGGGACATGCTCACACTCAGCTGGGAGGAGCCAGAAAGCAGCAGCCCAGGGCAAGGGAACATATAAAAATAAACCCTACTAGATCAGACTGAGCAGTAAGAAAGCTTCATCTCTTCCTCCCACCAAAGAGAAGGAAGAAATCCCCACCATCATATTTCTTCTGGTGAAGGCTTCAGGATACAGACACCTCATTGTAAACCTTTCCCACTCTTTCTAAGGAAAAATGAACTTTTGGCCTTATTACCTACAAGGACATTGGAAGGATGAACATAACACCAAATATAAATGGTAAATGGAAAGCTGAAAGTTTTTTCTTCCTCCCCCTACTCCTCCAAGTAGTTTCAGTCATGCTATCATAGCTTTTCAGTATTAGTTTGGACCATTAGAAGATTAAAACTTTAATTAGATGACCAATGCATTCTTAGGTCCACATATATGGTATGTTCTGTTTTGCCTGCAACACCGTTTGGAGTGCAACAGGTATTCCAAGAGTCAGGAAAGTCTTAGATATGGGAGTCCCAAACTAATAATTTTTAAGTGAACTTCCCTCAGTTCCTAAAACCTTCTTTTGAAACAAACTCCTATTGGTGCTCTTAATTCTAATATCTAGATTGAAGTGCTCACTTCCCCCACTGATGTGCTGGATATCACAATGACTCTTTCTTTGTTGAGCATCAATCTGAATGTCCAGAGCCAGGATCAAGGAAATAAATACAAATCAGTATGCACTTAGGTTCTTCAAGGGTTAATTAGCAGTTTAAAAAAACTCCATCTTTTTTTTTTTTTTTGAAAACAGGGTTCTGAAATTACTTTTAGCTTCTTTAGAAGTATCATGTGGCATTAAAAAATTTGGACCTCATTTTGAGGCATAGTGACCATTATCTTAAAAAAAAAAAAAATCTCAAAAATTATTCTAAATGTAATGGCCAATGCTATGTATTATTGACTGCAGATAATTTTTAATGCTTCTGAACTTTCAATGGTTTGGAAAATCTATATTTTAACAAGGTCTGTCCAGAAACTTTCAGGCAACTCCAATGGTGCAGTACCATGTATGCACCTAATGGTAAAACTTTAACATTATTCAGACTTGTAAATCTAATTTCAACAGAAATTTCCTATATATAAATCCACAAAAAAAAAAAAAAAAAAAAGGAGAAACTAGTGCTCAGCTTTGCAAAATCTGTAGAATGCCTAGGAACACAAGGCTAATATGTTTAAAAAGATTACTATTTCCTGTATTCTGGTTTTATGTGAGTCAAAGAAATTACTTTTCAAAAGAACAAATAACAAGAAAACCTGGCTTCAATTAAACGAATAGCACAAGCTGCATTTTATGTACTAACTTGTACCACATATGCACTGCAATAGTATTTGAAACCACCTTTATAGCTCTGAATAGTGCCACTAATATCAGTGCCTAAGATAGCATACATGCTTATCTTTATTGACCTATGTTCCCAATATTTGTCTTGTATCATTGATCCAACGATACAAAACAAATATATTTTATAATAATCTTATTTAAACCTATATCTCATCTTCATTTTTTTAATGTTGTATTCTTGTCCAAAGTTCACTGATCACATACCTTCTATGAGTTAAAGTCTGGGTCCTCTATCCTTATCTATTGCATTTTATAAAGACCCCGGGGACTGAACATTCAGGAGTATCTAAAGTCCATAAGTACTCAACAAAATGTTCATTATTAACGTTCCTTATTTGCCTCAATTTCTAAGTCTGAGTAGTCCTGAAACTTGTCTCATCTCATCAAAGCTGAGAAGCTTCAGAGCTGTATTATGTATAAGTCCTATCAAGATTCACAAACTATGCATTCCTTCATCTAATTCCCCTGAGGGACCCCATGCATCTGATCATACCTACCAGATGGCTTGGTCTTTATGAAACAAAGCAATGGCAACTGCTTTTAGTAAAAACACAGATGGGAAAATATGAAAGCAGCATTCTTCCCTCTGCATAATAGCATACAAGTTCGAATACTTACACAGTATGGAAAAACTGGGTCCAGTGCCCTTCACAGCCACTCTTCTATATCTTAAGCATCAGGTTATAGACTAATCTCCAAAAAAGCTGTTCCAGTGTGGAAAATAATTTATATATCACTTCCAAGAAAAGAGGCAAAATGAACATAATTTTGAAGTTAATGTAAAGCACTCACTTGGAATGCAGAAGAATTCATCCTTTTCTTGAAGAATTATCACTATTAAGTAGTCAGTTTGAGGAGCATATACCTCACTAGATTTCATGCTTCATCGTGGTGACTCCAGGAATTTCACCATAGAGTTGCTCACTCATTTCTTCTCTTATTTCATGTATCTTTGATTCCTTTCTGAATTGCATCAACTGATGGTCTGTTACTTCTTATTAACAGTAAGCATTATCTCCTTCTAAAGCAATCTAGAAGATTGCTTAGGACATATATCCTAAGAATCTTTTCACTATTAATTTACTATTGAAATAAATAGGAATTTAGGAGTTGAAATACAACTGAGAATCTAAATGCACTTGTTGGATTTGGAAACATCCACAAAGATAGGTAGGCATTGAAATACACAGCCTGCAGCTATAAATCGGTAAGAGAATTCACAGCATTCAGACTACCACTCAACACCTTAAAGAGTGGTATTTATAAAACTCGGTGAGTGGAATAGGGAGCCACACTAGATAATCAGAAGACAATGAGGAGGAGAGAAAGAAGTTGTAGGTATGCAAAGTCAGTTAGGTACAAAAAAAATTTCAATCGAATTTTTTGCTTGGAGGATTTTTTTTCAGATATGGTCAATTGTTAGTATGGAGTTAAAAACATGCAGAAATTGTAACATCCAGTTGTCCCATTCTTCTGTCACAGGAGGATGAAAGCCCCCTTGCTTCTCACAAGTTATTAAAGGAAATTAAACTATATCACCCAGTCTCGGGTGTGTGAATAGGCTATTAAGATCTGTACTTACTACAGTACTATATCATTCTCCACCTTCTGTTGCATACTCCATCCTCCCAAACCAGCTCACTAGCTTCAGCCCCGATTATTTCCCATCTCAAAGTCAAGTTTCCCTAAATCTAAACTTAAGATCCATTCCACACTTCTCTAAGATACACTGACACATTCCTCTGCCTTTTATCCTCACCCAGAAGGTTGGTCCAGGCACTACCTCTGGTGCTGTGTAGCACAATCCAGCACCCTGCAGGAGCAGTGCTGTGGGATGAAAGTTTGCTCATAGTATTAGCCATGAATCAGTGTAGCAGGTCAAGCAAGTGCCTTGCAAACTGAGGGTTCCCCATGGACTGTATGCTATAGAGAGGAAAATGTCCTTGTCATCTATGTAAAATGTATGCAAGATGAAGAGGTATTGTTGTGGTTTAAGTCCAGCCGGTAACAAAGCACCACGAAGCCGCTCGCTCACTCCCCCACCCCCGGCCCGGTGGGATGAAGAGAAAATATAAAGAAACGCTCATAGGTTGAGACAAGGACTGGGAGGGATCAATCCCCACTTATGGTCACAGGCAAAAGACAGGCTCAACTTGGGGAAGAAACAAAATCAATTTAATTTACTACCAATCAAATCAAAACAAGGACAATGGGAAGTAAAACCAAACCTTAGAACACCCTCCCCCCCACCCCTCCCTCCTTCCTGGCACAACTCCACTCCCGGTTCTCTCTACCTCCTCCCCCCCAGCGGCACAGGGGGATGGGGAATGGGGGTTGGGGTCGGTTCCTCACACGTTGGTTGTCTCTGCCGCTCCTTCCTCCTCAGGGGGAGGACTCCTCACTCCTCCCCTGCTCCACCGTGGGTTCCTTCACACAGGAGAGAGTTCTCCACGAACTGCTCCGACGTGAGTCCTTCCAGCAGGCTTCACTTCTTCCCGAACTTCCCTGGCATGGGTCCTTTCCATGGGCCAAACTTCAGTCACACACTACTCTGCAGGCTTTCCCATGAAGTCACACCATCTTTGGGGGCATCACCCTGATGTGGCTGCAGGTGGGCATCTACTCCCCCGCTCCCCTCCATGGGCTGGGGGGGGGGAACAGGACAGCCTGCCATCTCACCACAGGCTGCAGGGGCATCCCCTCCTTCCTCACTGACCTGGTGTCTGCAGAGGGGTTCCTCTCCCATCCCAATCCCCTCTCTGCTGCAGGTTCCCCCTCTTAACTCTGTTCTCCCAGAGGCGATACCGCCGTCACTGACGGGCTCGGCCTGGGCCAGAGGCGGGTCCGGCTCAGAGCCGGGGAAGCTTCGAGCAGCTTCTCACAGGAGCCGGCCCTGCGGCCCCTCCCCACTACCAAAACCCCACCACACAAACCCAAACCAGGTATCAACAAGTTAACAAGGCTCATCACAGAGTACTGATTACCCTGGTGATGGGTAGAAGATCTGGGTGATTGCTTTAGACCAGACAGAATAGGGTTTAGCTAACAATCCCTAATACATTTGCTGAATGTGTGCCTTTAGCTACTAGAAATAAAGGGACACTAGCACCAGTCAGTCTCCAAAAGGTTTGTCTGTGACCATCTTATGTGCAGTGTTTGATTCGGTAGTGTTATGCATGCTCTCAGATGACTTACAGAACTAAACCTTATTTGGAAAGAAATACACTGCCCGAAAGCCTTGCTGGAATCTCAGTAGGGATAAGTTAGCACTCCTAGTGTCGTGGTAGCCACAGGCCTTTGCAACTCTTCGCACATCTGCTGGTAGAAATGTAGAATCTCGTGGAGTTAATTGGCAGCTCAGCAGGGGTTTGGAAGAGCTAAGGTGACGTATTGGAGTACAGATTTATAAACAGGGTAAGACGTATTGTGAATTTATGTAATGTCAGCTGATGCATGTATGAGGTAATTTGAGATACTTGGGGAGAGAAGCTTCTACACTTTAGTAAAGGATAATAGCAGGCATATGGGCAATTACTGCAAGCCCTAAGGTCACACAGGAAATCCTTTAGCAAAGATTTTCAATCCAGCTTGAAGTCCAGATGCATACAATCACCTCTCTTTGCTTCTCCTTTCTTTTTACTTAAATGTGAATATTTCAGAAAGGTTATTCAGTCCTGCATTAATCAAGCAGCATGTTTCAGCAAGTCTTGTAGGAGTTGCATGAAGGGTGAGGTTACAATGATTATTGGTATTCCCTACATCTTAGCTGCAAAGCAAGTCTTGATACACAGAGTGTAGGAAAACAGGAGCTTGAAGTCAACTGCTGTTGATTTCAGTGGGAATTGCTCAGCCCCCTGCCGCTCCATTTCAATGGGAGACAGCATGGGCTAAATGCATAAGATATGAATGCTCTATCAGCTTCCCAAATGGGTGACTTGTAAGAATAGAGTCAAAGCATTGCTTTGAGCTCCTGCAACTGTGTATTTCTCTTTTTTCTTTTTTTTACTTTTCTTTTAGTTTGCCAATATTTTCCCCTTATTTTTCTAATTAAATTGGCTGTGGTTCAACAGAAAAACATCCCAGTCCATATGTCACTGTGTTCATTGCAGGGGAATGTGGTAAAAATATACCAACCTCTTCTATGCTTTTTCAGTAGACTGTAATAGAACTGTGTTTATCAGTTATGTAATTAAAGCAAAATACCATTTTTTCTTTGTTTTAAAGCAAACTAAAACCCAGCCTCTTGAATACATAATCAGCTTTCTTAAACAAGTAAAAAAAAAATGTTGTATTGTTTCCAAAGTTTTTTCCTCTATCTTTCACAAATGAGGCCACACACCTGAATTCCATTCAGTCAATGAACTGTGAATAGATAAATGTCTGCTTCACTTCTATTCCCCACTGTATTTCTGATTAGATATATGCTACTTTTCCAATAGATGCAAGTTACCTAGGAGGAAATGTACTACCAATATTAATTATACTTCTGCCATCACTGGGATGATCATGTGACATGTTCAAACTGGAGTGGAGGAGGCCGGCTTTAGATTTCCACAGCCAGACTACTACTTACTAAGCAAGTCCCCACAGTGAGCCAGGAATGTTTCTATATTGCACCCTCATTCCAAGGTAGTAGCAAATACCTATGGATTTGTAGGAAGCAAAATGTGACAATTTCACATCTTTTCTACCATTAACAGTTCAACACTGGGTTTTAAACACATTCAGATTAAAAGAATATTTGTGTTCTTGCATACTTAGGTATTTCTTCCCATGGAGGGGCTACCTCCCATAATTCTGTTGTACCACAAGAGGGGTTGTTTACCTGGTATGCAAAATGCCAATATACACACAGAGCAGAGGTATTTTATTCCAATTCATGCTTGTGCAAAGATGGGGGCTAGGTGGTAATCCACAAAGCTAGCACCCCTCATGCCTAAACGGGCAAGCAATTTATACAGTTCAGTTATACATATTCGATTTTCAAAGTTCTTCCACAAAACTATTACTGGGAGTCGCTTATCTACCACAGTTTCTATTGGGCTAAAGTTTCCCTACTTGGAATTAAAGGTAGAGTGTTCCTTTCTTCCACAGCGCATGCTCAAGGAGAGCAGGGAGAGGGGGTAAGTCTTTTTGGTGTGGAATTGAGTCGGTGGTCGTGATCTCCCCCTTCTGCCTTTACCTTTCCTCCGTTTGTTGAAGATTTTGGCTAATTTCATGCCTATTAGCAATTATTAAACTTTTCGGTGCCTCCTGGGGTAGGATGTTCCTTTCTTAGTCTGTTAGTTCTTCAGGGGCACAGTCGTTAGCAAGGCATGGCTTGGTTATACAAAGGGGATCTTGTTTCACAAGACCCTTGTGGCCTTTTTCAGGTGGCTTAAGTACATAATTTCTTAAGTACATCAATTCTACTACTTAATTGTTTAATAGAACTTGTCTTCATGTTTTTAAAGTCTGATCTTGCTTCATGTTTTTCATATCCATACTTCAGCAGCTTTTCTACATCTGGATTCCTAATATTGACACCCACGCAAATTTGGCTACATACATTTCTGCATACAGATGTGCAAAAGACTACTTCCCGGATCTACTTTCTTTGGTTTATCTTTCCTAGTGTCTTTACTTAAGAGCATAGGAAAGGCCATACATACCTAAACTTACTGTCCTAGTCAGTCAACTGTCTCTGACAATGGCCAACATAGTAAGTTTAGGGAAATAGGGACCTCTACAGTGTTACTTCCTCAGATATACCCTGCCAAATTCTAGCAATCTGAATGAGGGATTATTAGCACATTTTTGCCTTTAATAATCCTTGATGAACATGTTTTCTATGAATTGATCAGCTTTGTTTTTAGAACTCATAAACCTTTGGGTTCCATTAATTTTGGACAGCTTCCTGCTTCTCTTCGCTGCCTGTTTATTGAGATGTGGAAAAAAAGGGAACCTGAATTGCACATAAGAGTCAAGATGTCAATTCACCATGGATTTAAACAGGAGCATATTGACATTCTGTATTTTGCTCTCTACTTGTTTTTAACAGTTCCTAACATCTTGTTTACCTTTTTTTGACACCTATTGAAAGCCTAGCTGATGTTTAATAGTGCCATCCACAGAGTCTTGAATAACTCCTTCATGAACAGCAGCAGCTGATTTAGAGACTCTAAAATAATAGATGCAATTTATATTTACTAAGAATGTAAAAGTCTTATTTTGTCTGGCCACAAATAAAGGTATTACTAGTATTTTGGTTACAGATTACTGTATTTTATTTTATATATATTATAATATTAATTAAATTGGAACTGTTATTGTCCTAATCACATTTTGATATCATCTTGGCAGAGTACCCTCTTGCTCACTTTTTTCCAGAGAATCTTGGTTGTAGATCTCTCCCTAAGAAATCTGTGATTGTTATTTTGCTATGAATGCTATAACTAACTCATTAAACTTCCAGATTAACTCATCTATTTCCAGAATGGAAGCAAGTGGTATAAATTAACTAACAATTACCATGCAGAACTTCTGATGTACTTCAAGTGATGATTGTTCATATGCTTTTCTATTTCATGCATTCTTAACCTGCAAATCCTTCTCTTTGTTCTTATGTCTTGAAACTGAGTCTGTCTTTGCATTCACAAGTTTCATTCTATAGTTAACAACTCTCTATATTAATATTTTTAGTCTTTTTAACCTGCTGCACATAGATAAATTCTACATTCTCCACTTCTGTTTGAATATTCAGTGTAGAGATGTAATTAAAATTTATTGAAGAAAAATACAGATGAGAGAGAATGAGCCTCTGTACAGCGACTGGACAGTCTCTGAAATGGAGAAAAGAAACCAAACTGAAATTAGGTTATTTTCCTATGTCTTCCTTTGTTATCTACTTAATCCAGATTGTGTGGTAAAGTACAGTCCACATAGCTCCTTTTATGACTGTAGTTCTTCTTTAAATAGTTGGAATTTAGCCTACTGAAACTCCAGAAGATACTATCAGGAACAAGGATGTGTAGTAATTATGTGGTTGTGTAGCAGCCTGGATATTTTATTTTGATTAAGTATCACACTGTCTATAAGATACAATTGTGGCCCTGTTGAAATTAATGATTTTCTCATTAACGTCTAATGGTGCAGGTTATTATGCATCTTGTTTTCACATAGTCTCCATACAGATGAATGGTTCCTTATAGACTGTGCTTTAGGTGAAATATAATAATAATATTCTCTGCCATAAACAACCATGAGTTTCAGCAAATTTAGATTCTCACAGAAATTTTCAACAGGCTTAACTATGTTTGTTTCAAGATGCTTAATGCTGATTTGAAATTATTTTGAATCAATGAGATCATAATCAAATCTGTTATGAGGATATGAAATTGATGGTAAATACAAGCAGAAGTCTAAAGAATCATTCCAGCAATAGTTCACCTAAGGGTTACTCGTCAGTAAAGAATTTGACATTTTTTCCTGGATCATTAATGCTAGTGTGTGTGGAGGTCTGTTAGAATCTCAAGAATTTTTAGTTGCAGAACAACAAAGAATCTGGACAACAGTTAACAGAGCACAAACAGCAAGATTAATAGATCTAAACTTACACAAGCAATTCTATTCCTGAATAACACAGCCTTGTAAAATAATGTAAGACAATTTAAAATAACAAATTAGTGGACAGTTTTTGACAAAAATCTGTGAATGGGATGGTGAGGGATCCATGATAGTCCTGAGGGGCAGCAATGTGCAGCCTCAGAACTTTTTTCCATCCTACCACCTGCAGTCACTTCCAAGCCACTGTTCCCTGCATTCAATAGCTCCAGACCTCTGTGGGATAGCAATATTCTTTTCTTCAGCCTATCCCTCTTGTTTTGGGTTTAAGTGATCTGAAGGGACAGGAAGGCACACATCAGGCTCTAAGTTGAATGGAGGAAGTGGAGTGGCTGATGTATCAGCAGGGGGCCTATTATATGCTGATTCTGACCTTCAGACAGAAACCCATTCCAGTATTACACATTTGTTTAACTCTTGCAAGCATTCAAAAGCTCACTCATTTTCATCTGATCAGAAACACAAGCTGCTTTGTTTCAAAAAGATGGTGTCCTTTTTGCTTGAAGTATGTCTTTACATTCTTGCATATAGAAAGCAAGGAAACACTGAATATCACGGACAAAGGATAAAAATCAGAATAGTTTCAGATAAAAGGTAAGCTGTTACAAAGACAGCTGTAAAGTAATTTCTATATTTAGGAGAATTTATAAATGAAGGACCTGATCCTGGAAGATTTAACTGCATAGAGTTGCTAAATTTTAAGGTTTGCTAGAGCATTCTCCAATAAATTTGAAGGCAAGTCCTTAAGAAATCAATCGTATACTTATGTACACATATGCACAGGCATACACACACATGCCTTTTTCACTGTAATATGCATACTTTCTGTCAAGAAAGTAGAACAAAAGAGGATCTTATTTATAGATGCTTCAGGCTAAGTGAGTCTTGGTCTTGATGCAGCTCAGTGAAAGACAGAGGCATTCTTCTGTCTGTTTTGACTCATTGTAAGTGTTATCTTTGTGAACACCATTTTTGGCACTGTGTGACCAAGCCACTTATAAATTAATACTGCCTCTTTGGCAAGGCATGCCCAGTAACAAAGGCATGTCATGTTCAGTATGAAATATGTCCAACTTACATTATGAAATACCAGTGCAACTTGGCCTTATTCACCATAACAGGGAAAAAAATCAGGCTGATAAAATTCAAAAGGCACCCACTTTGGGCTGTGTGAGTAACTTGGCACTGTAGACAGGAAGAGGATTAGAGATTATTGTGGGTTTATTTAGTACTTCTTCTTTAGTACTTTTTAAGACTTCTGGGAACATGATGAAAATATCTTGGATACCCTCCCACAAATGAAGTATTTCCAGAAGTTGCTCTTCCTAAAGTCATGTTTCATATCATTAAACAATTAGAATTTCTAGATGGTTGAAACCCATCTCTGGTGAAAGCAAGCATCAACAGCATTGTTTTTAATTACCTATATTACTATATTGTTTCTAAGCTCTGATCATAGACCATAGCTATGAAAAAAGAAAAAAGACCTAACCTTGCTCAAAATCTCTTAGGATGACCTGTAATGATCAAGTTAAGCCCTATAATGTCATTTACATACATTCTTTTAGGGAAGACCTTACTTCAAAAAAGAAAAAGAGGTAACAAAAAAAGAAAAAAGAAGACAGAAGAGAGAAGAAAGAAAAAAGGAAAAAGAAAAAAGAAAAAAAAAGGGGGGGGAAGGCATTGTGCAAAAATAATGCTGTCCTCTACAGCAAAGGAAACTCCAGATATGTCATTTATATCAGCTGGGCAGTAATGTATCTCAGTCTTTTGATCAAAGCTATGATTTTTTACTAAAATTACAAATTATTTTCATCAGGGGTAAATTTTGGCATTAACATTGTTTAATATTTTCATCAATGATCTGGACGTTGGGAAAGAATGCACCATTAACAAGTTTGTGGGTGACACCAAATTGCAGGGCAGAGGTGATTGGTGGAGGAGAGGTCTGCCTTCTACGGCGATCTTGACAAGATGGAGGAGTTGGTCCATTAGGAATTTCATGGAGTTCAACAAAGACAAAGTCCTGCACTTGGAGTAGAATGACCCCATGAAATTGTCCAGGCTGAGCAACAGTTCCACAGAGAGGGAATGTGAATTTGTTGGTGAACAACAAATTGAACATGGGTCAGCAGTGTGTTCCTTTGAGATGGTGAAGCCTAACCATATGCTGGGCTACATCAGCAAAAGCATTGCTAGCAGGTTGAGGGAGGTGATTACTTCCCTCTATGCCTCTACATCAAGAATGGTCCACTTTTGGAACAGAAATATCAGCAAATAGAGATGACTGTTGGAGTGCCACCAAGATGGCTGAGGAATGGAGCACAAGACATACAAGGAGCGACTGAAGGAATATGGTTTGTTCAGCTCATGAAGAAATGGATCAGGGGTCTAATAATCTTCAGTTATCTAATGGTGGGAGGTTAAAAATTGGATGGAGGCAGACTATTCTTGAAAGTACACAACAACAACAAAAAAAAAGACAACGGTCACAACCTGCAACAGGGAAATTCCAACTGTGTACGGGAAAAAATATTTTCATGATGAGACTTAAGTTTAAGCACAAGAACAAAGGCTGTGGAATCTTCCTCCATAGAGGCTTTCCTAATTTGTCTGAACTTTTGAAGCTAGCCCTGCATTGAGCAGGGTGTCAAACTTGATGACCCCAGAAGTTCCTTCTAATCTTAGTTTTTTTGATGATGCTGTGATTTTTTTCCCTAGACCTGGGACACATTTTGGTCTTAAGTCTGAAATTTTAGGTTTAACAGAAGTCATCAGGTTTGCTAGAAGATTCCTGAATCATTTTTCATGGCTGGTGATATACAGGAGATCATCCTGTAATTAATAATCTGCTCTGGCCTCATTTCTAAAACAGTGTGAAGGGGAGTGATTATATGAGACCAACCAGTATTATCATGGGAAAAAAAAGGCATAAAAATAATCAGTTGGTTGGTTGTTTGCTTCCAATGGACACTAAAACCTAAAAGCCAGGAGAAGACATTACTCTGATTACATTCACTGCGTGAAAAAAACAGGTACAAAAGGTATGTGAGCTAAGCAGCTAGAGAAACTATAAGCTTATATTAGATATCTAAAATTAGATAAAATTAATGCAAATCTTCATTTCTAGATAGCAGATCATATGAAAAGACAGTAATGAATGAGATAATTATTTGTGTGTATACAGTGCATTCTCTTCAGAGGAACAATTGCCAGTTAATTACAGCCTCTGAACTCCTTATATGCATCGTGGCATGATCCACAAGGGCATCTGGGGAAAGATTTCATAGCAAGGGGCAGACAATCAGATTCTCAAATGATGTAAATCAGTCCTTTTACTTCTCTCATGATACATCACTGTATTCCATCAGAAAACCTAGTGAGCAGATACCAAATATACAGATTCATACAACTAGAATATCACATATTTGTATTTATCTTTTAAATATTATAGTAAACTAAATTTATTTCTGCCAGTTAAACCAGTTCTACAGGTCTGCAGTATTATGTACAGGATCTAGATTTTGTTTCCTATTGGTGTTATCTCATTCTCCAAGTCTTTGCAAGTACAGCAACAGCAACAACAACAAAAAAGGTAGCCCGAAGCTATTCCACAAGGAACTGTGATCTTGTCAGATCTTATCAGCTCAGAAAAGTTGGTCCTGGTCTGTAGCTGTGGAGACTTCAGTAGGAAAAAATGAGCTCAAGGGATGCCTGTATCTTTTGAGTTCATGTCTGGTACTGCTACAGCAAATGGTTTCAACCTTGACTCCATGTTTTCCAGCTATTTTTTTCCTGATTTAAGTTGTTTTATTTCATGTTCCTGCCTTCCCTGAGTTTAAGAAGACTGACTTCTAGCTTTCTCTATGGGTAAGAAGGCAGAAAGAAGGGGTTCATACTCTGCTTGTCTGCTACACATAGAGAATGTGTTAGCTTTACATGGTTCTATGGCTGCATGCTACTCCCATGAAAATAATTTAGCAGATTGTCTTTTTTTAATCTTTAGAAAGAACTTTTGGGTAACAATGATGGACATCAAAATAAAAAGAAGACTGGATGAGGGAAGATTGTATGTATAGAAGAAATAGGGACAAAGTCAAAAAGGAAAATGTATGGAGAAATATATCTGTATCCTGTTAATCTGAATTCTTGTTTGTAAATGCATGAAGACAGGGGTTAATTCTCCTTTGTGTATCCTCGGCTTCATTACACACGTGGTTTGTTGTGCAATGAAGGACCTAATATAATAGGACATGCTGGGGATTAAGAGGGAAAGAATGAAGGAACTTTACACATCGTTGACAATGTAGGAGGGAAGAAAAACACACAGTGGGTAGAAAGAAAAAGAAAATAGAAGTGATAAAAGAAGAAAAACAAAGATGCCAAAAAATGTGGAGTAAAAGACAAAATAAAGAAGGAAATATTTGAAAAAGAATGAAACAAGACAACTGAATCTTGTATTAGATGTAAACATAATGTTAGCTAAGACACTTAGCTCACATGTAGTCACCAACAAACTAGCATCTAACCTCAAGTATCTTAACCTCAAAATGAATCCCAGCTGAAGTGCTTAAAAACATCAATAATATGCATATGCTTTCTGTAGATGGTTTCTACACATCTTTACAGTTTGTCTGCTTACAAAGGTTTCCTTACTTCTGATTTTCCTCATGGCTCCTGTTGCTTCCATAAAAATAAAAAAGCCACTTAACAGCATCAGAATGAAGGTACATCTAGCCCACCTCTTGGCTTTGGTAGCATCCAGAAGCTGATAATTAAGGACCAGTATAAGAACTCTTGATATGGAAATATTTATTGAATTCCAAAATAATATGTTCACCATTGTACAGAATAGAGGAATACCTGAGTTTTGTTCCTGTTCTCATTCCCTCCTGAGGAGAGCTGGGGCAGTTTATTTTATGGGGCAGCTGAGCACTTCACTGTGTAGCTCAGAGTGAAAAGCCTGTTTCATCAGCACCCCTCTTTATTCATTTCCATCATTCTGAGGCAATGTGCTTCTGATGAAAGGGTGTGGGGACAGAAGCAATTTTTGTGATAGTGCTAGTTCTCTTCAGTAGCAAAGTCTGCAATTTATTCTGGCCTTTACTGTATCGAAGATGTTTAGAATTCATCAGTGTAAGAATGAGACATAATACACCCCTTTTCAGAATGCAGCTAAGTCAAAAGAATATGTTTGGTTTATGTTTCATTTAGTAACTCAGCCCTGAAAAAAAATTCTTATTCAGATCCATTATAGCGAAGAATAAGAGTAAAGGCAGAAAAAACGGAGAGACAGCTCTGCATAAGCTTCTTCCCAATATGGGGGGGCTCCATTAAGTACATAAAATATATCACTCAGAAAAAAGCATGTGCTTTCTGTAAGCAAATTTTTGTAAAAACAAATTAAATTTCAGATAAATCTAAACTATCAATAAGGGTCTGCAAATCCTGGAAAAATAAACATTAAAATATATGAAAAAAATCTAGATCCCTTTGTCCAGGAGGTTCAAGAAGCAGTGTTGTGAGGGCTGTTCCTGTCCAGCTTATGTTATAAGCCAGGATCCACAGTAAACTTTGAGAGTGGCTCCACTGAGAGAGAGGAGAGCATGCTATAGACTGCTCTTTCGGAGGCACACACCACAGTTTCTTTTTTTAGTACAGTGCTGTTCTTTTTAGATGTATTTGTTGATAGAGCTCATTGATTTCTGTTGAGATTTCTATCAAATAGCACCTTGGTAACTTTATAAGGAGATGCGTGAGAGATACTGCTGTTATTATTTCATGACCTGGAAGACCTTTCCCAGATCTAGAAAGTAATGTTAAACAATCAGAGCTCAGTCTGCACTGTGATGCATATAAGCCCTTAAAAATCAGAGTATCCTTGTAATTCTTATAAGTACTTGTCATTAATGTTAGCATATCTAATCGAATGCTGCTGCTCTATACTCTGAGACTTTTTCATTGTTTTGAATTTGGCACATTATATATATATCAATTCATAATACCTGCTAAGAAGTATTTTCCTTTGTGAAAGAAAAACATATCATGACTCCTTTAAGAGTTTGTGATTATGTCTTTAGTACAGCCATCATGAGGAATGAGAAAAAGGAATATCTCTTTTATTGTGTGAAAATTTAAGTTCCTTTGGCTTATTGCAACCACCTTCAAGTGTTACAATATTGATTATTTAAATATCCGTTGCTACTCTGAGTATTTTCATGCTGACTGACAGATCCCATTACTTTATCTGCTGAGGAATTCAGATTTGTTAAAGTTATGAAAAACAGCACTGTGTATGAATCATCAATCTCGCTCCGTTGTTAGCGCTGAGATGTTATGGAGACAGCTGGCATTTCCTTGACATGTTGTACGATGTCCCTAAAATCTCTCATCTTTCCAGACCTGACAGAAAGAAAATTAATCGCACAGACAGCGATTTGTCATTTTGAGGATTATCCAGGCAGCCGAGTAACACTGAGAGTACTAAACGTGCTGTTCGCCATAGTAATTTGTGCACAGATTCCGCAGTGACATAAGGACCAAAGTGGCATTTGGTGGGTTGCACAGCGAGGTTAATTGGTCTATTCAAGTAGCAGGCACTTACAGCATCCGCAGCCACTGCACAGCCAGTGCATCGTGCTTGCCTTAAGATGGCAGCAGAGTACTTTGACTATGGGAGAGGCATTGCAAGCCGTACTTGGCAGTCGAGCTGAGGAAGGGAGAATGGATTGCACGTAAGAACTTCTGTAACACAGTATGAAATTAAATAAGGACAAGAACTTTTAAATCTTAATTTTGTGTTTCATCTAACAGTATCCTTGTATTTTTTAGAAGGAAATCGCTATTGTTAAGGAAGGACAACCTATTTAAAAAGCTGAAATATCGGACATGGTAGAAAGAATGATTCTGCAGAAAGGAATTATAAATCACACTTTCAAAAGCTATCTTGTATTTCTTGTCTGGAATACTGGCTTCATTTGCTGTTTCATTTTTTTTTAATAGATGCTCAAGGCTTAACACTAGCCTTAATGTATTGGAGACTTGACTTTAAATTGGTCTTGTAGAATTAAAGTCAAATTAATGTAGGAAGACCGATACCAGTTAAAAGACAATCATACAAGCAGATCAGATCTTCAACTTGAAAAAAAAAAAGAAATATTGAAAATATTAAAAATAGAGTGAGACAACAAACTTCATTCTCCACTATTCCCTAAAAAGCTGGTGATGTGTTTGTCAGGTGTGCAAACAGAGCCTAGCTGTCTATCCAGTAGTAGATACAAAATGTGCATGGCACCTCTTACACTGAGGATATGTGAAATTTTATGAAGCCTTTTATAAAGCCTGCTCTTTTCTGTGTTATGTTCTTCAGGGAGAACAAGGTTGTGGTCCCAGTTCCTATCCCGCCATCACAGTCCCAACAGGTTGTGACACATAAGTGCTGTATGGCTGCATTTCTGTTTATGTCAAGAAGCAATCTGTGAACTAACACAAATCTGACGGCTGCTCCTGGAGGAATGGAGAATTATTTCCTACTTTAAGTTGTTCAGTAAGCTGCAGGTCCCAGTGTATAATTTTAACCCAGGGACTGCAGCTGGTATTTTACCTTTGTAAAACTGGAAAGTTGGTGGGTCTCTGTCTGTCATCTACCATTAAAAAGCAGAGCTCCACATGCTAGATTCTTCAGAACTGACTATCTAAGAACAGGCAGAAAATCAGATGTAAAACCCAGTGTTTATTTTAATCTCAAATGCTTTGGAGGTAGATGAAAACACCTGTTATCCCTTTTAAGTTATTTACTTGTTAATTTAATCCAGGACATTCAACTCATTTGTGTCAAGTCTGAATAATGAAATCAGACTGTTAGTTTAATATTTCAATCTGTACTTTGCATACTAGGGATTCCATCTGCCATTCTTAGATAATGAAATAGGAAGAAGCCTGAGTTACTCAGCAGTGACATAGTGTACTGTATAGATATATTAAAAAAAATCATTTAAAATGACAAAAATATGAACCAGAGCATTGTTTTTGTGTGTTAGTCAGCTGACAAAGGCAAAAGGAGTCTGGAACTAAAACTGTAAATTATAGCTCTGATTTTATATAGAACTGTGCAAAGCCTGCATCCTGAAATCTGTGAATTTCTCATTGCCTCCCATACACACCCTAGCAGTTCACTCTTCAAAAGAACCCTATAGAAAACAGCGTGCTCCTAGTTTCTTCCTTTACATTCCTCTCAAAGGAATATGTGTTTGTGCATCCAGTATGTGCACATTTTCCTTCAAATATAATGCATTCCAGATTGGAATAAACAGCTGTCTCAGCCCCTCTTTGACCTTGAGTGCTGAGCACTCACATACTGTCCTGCCTGGTAGTTATGAAGATAGGGATGTGGAGAAAAGGCTAGAGCTAACCTGGCTTATGCTAAATCTAAGGTTACACAGGGATGTGTAGGAAAGGCTAGAGCTAACCTGGTTTATGGTAAATCTAAGGTTACACTTGGCAGATCTGCTGCCCAGGATGGGATGGTGACACAAAGGATTGCTATTCTGTTCCTACTTTTGGCATCCATTGCGCTTCAAACCAAGTAACAGGGATGCTCAAAATATATTCTTCTGGACATCTGTCACTTTGTACAAGTTAATTAATAAACAGACTACTAAGTGTTAGTGAAACTATAGGCTATTGTTCCTATTCAGGCACTCAGCTGAGAGATAACTTAGCTAGAGGTCTAGTCCTGGCTGCAGCTTGTTTTTAAACTACTTCTTCAAAGTGAATGACCATCAAAAGATCCTTCTCAAAAACACAGTGTCATGAGCATTTTAGTGGGAAGTGGGAGATATTAATTCAAACTCAACTGAGTAAGAGACAACCCCAGACCAGGATTTCACATACCTTGGAGAAGCTAGGGTTACAAGGCACAAGGTAGATGGCAAATGGTTCTGTGAATCTACCTCTTTCTTTTCTTGCAAAAATCCCCAAATGAAACATATAATGCTGAGTCAGCTGAAAGGTGTTTGTAGAAAAAGAGGTATTTTTAATGTTGTTTTGCTTGTTTTCAGTGAGAAAAGAAACCTGGTTTGGTTTCATTTTATTTCAGTTTCATAGTGTCTTTTTTTTTTTCTTTATCTATTTGCTTGTATTTTGCTTTTGGTTAAGCTGTAAGGGCAATACCCTCATCAGTTATTTTTATTGGCTGCTTTTCCTACACCCAATATATACTCAGTACTTTTGGAACTGGAGATAGTCACTGACATCACACATATAAATCAGCAATGCAAAACAGTTTCCATAGAGCTGTGCTGATTTGCCAAATTTTCATGATATTTGTGATATTCATTGGTGTACAGCTGTCAGTGATTCTTAATTTACAGCAACTATGTCAAGCTACTAGTATGCATCAGCATTCACCTGTAGGGTAGTTTGGGAATGCAAAAATAATATGAATATCAGACAGTTCTATTTTGGGCTAAACTTCACGGTTTTGTTTTACATTATACTATCAAAATAGTATATTAGGCATTTTATAATATGAGATTTTTTAAACTGAATCTTTATTTCTTTATATAAATGTTTGATAGCCTTAATGAGTCTGGTTATCTGCTGAATTAGTCCCCAATTGTGTTTCTGTAATTCAGAATGTTAAAGTACATTCTGTAAAACCAATGCTTTATTTGTATTGATGAAATGATTACAAGCCACAGCTAAGCTTCCCAACCTGGCAGTGTATATGAAGGATGTTAAAAAGGTCTGTATTAAAATGTGAACCCAAGAATGCCACATCAAGCTTTCAAAAATGCCTTAAATATTGGGAAATAAATATGTGGTAGGCGTGGAAATTGCATTTATAGTTAATGAGACTACTGTAGAATAATTCAGTTTGGTAATTGAATATGATTTTCTAAGGGATTGATTTAAATGAGTTAAAGCAAGAATACTCAGAATAAATGCTAAAGCGTGAATAAAATCATGGGTACTTTCAGTCATTCTGCTATTTTGGTATTACAGTGCTGCATCTAAATTACAAACGAGCTCAAGGGCAGGATACCAGACCAAAGACTACATGCAAATTATGTGGGTTAAGAAACACACCTTATATACAGAACTAAGGCTTTACTGTTAGATTAATTAAAGTACTATCAGTCTAGTGAAGGAGATATTATTAACTCAGTCACAATTAATTACTGTAACAACTTATAATGACAATTAAAACTGATAAAGACAAATGTTCTAGTATCAACCCTCTTCCCTGGTGCTGGGCTCACCCCTGCAATCTGCCCAGGGTGCTGAGGTCAAAGGCACTAGTCTTCCTCAGGAGGAAGTTATGTAATTATGGTGAGTTATCAACATCCTGAATCATTTAGCAGGAAACCTCTGACGCTGATGGAGGGTTTCTTCCCTCTTGCTCTTTAGTTTACTTAAAACTCTATTTATATGTTTGCTAACAGTCTGCTTACTTCATTTTTATTCACTGATTCCCACTTCCATGCTGTATCCGAGTTTTTCTATATATGGGATGTTTTATGTATGTTGCATATTTATTCTTTGCTTCTTTATTTTCCTCAAAACCACTTCTTTCCCAGTTCACAAGGCTGCATGCCTTTCGTGAATAGTAACTGAACATCTGTGACATGTTTTTGTGTCCCTGGGGTAACCAGTATCATGTGCATATATTTTCAAGGCCTACACCATGATCTTTACTCACAATGTCAGGGTCTCTGTTTCAAGCCTTGATTTTCTTTGACATCCTTTGAGTTGTGGTTACCTGATAACAACTAATTGTTTGTCAGCAGAAACTAATCAGAGAAACAGCCTTTCTGGAGTGACATTGAATAGTTCAGTCTACAAAAAATAGTGATCCATTTCAGAAATATATCCATCCATCTATCTATAGATACATACAGGTACAGAAATTATACTTTAGTTACTACTTGTTACTAATATCTAATAGTTACAGTGACATCACTGATATGTTATCAAAATTTCTTTGCTCCAACATGGTGCTTATTTGCTAACTGAAACTACTATTCTAAAATCTGCTACTCGGCTGTGATTTAATGTCAGCAATTCTAAGCATATCCTCAGGTACATCACCATTGTCCTTCCAGTTACCCATACATTCACCCATAAATTCCTGTACAAGCAATTAATCTTTGTATATGCATGTGTAGTAGTGTGTCCTTCCAGAAAATTTTTCCTTGAAATATGAATACAAAACCGGAGGCAATAATCTTTGGAACAAGAATCCAAAAGTTCTACCGGTTTGCCAGACTCGTGGTGTAAAATCATAGCCAGTGAAAGTAGAAGGCATGAACAGATGTGTCGCTGGTCTTTTCAAAAGGCCTTCCTGTGAGGTCCTCGCAGGCAGCACATTGTTCCGTTGTTTGTGTCACATCCCTGCCTTTGTGAAGTGTGGTCTGCTGTTGAAAATGTAAGTCATTGCCACACACACAGAGTAAGCAACACATCCTCTCTTGAATGAAGTTCACTGTCAGTGAAACTACTGTTTTCATTCTATATTTTATTCTGCTGCATGATAGGCTTTTACACTTATCAGCAAGGTAATGAGAATGTCATTCAAGGACATTGCAAACAGGATTAATTAACAGTTGCTGATGAAGTTTTCAGCTTTATGTGTATTCTGTGAAGTCAAATCTATCCCATCCATGTAGTTTGGGGAGTATTAAATGAGTTTCACATGATCACATATGGGTATGTTGCTCAACCATTGGGGAAGGCAAACCTTTTGAACCTGCATCTCCTGGCATGGAACCTCCAGGCTATGGGCAGACAAACATCTAACACAAGCAGCCACACTGAGAATTGCTTTCACAGGATAAGGCATTTTCATTTGAATATCCTAATATTATGAGAAAAAGAAGTGATGAAGTGATCACAACTAAAAAAAAGTTGCTTTGGTTTGTAGAGTGAACAAGACCTACCAACAATCTTGTATAATCTTCATTTCAGCTTGGAAGAAAATACCAGCTGGTGGCATGTTTTATAATGGAAGTTATACATTTGAAGTTCTACAATCTTAAGAATTTGGTTGTTTCTTTTAAGAATTCTGTTTAAAATTAGGTTATTCTTTTTCTTTTCTTCAAAGGTAGTCTAAATTGGAACTCTTGGTGACCTCCATGGGAGCTTCACACAAAAAAAGACCATGGGCTTAAATATTGTAATGACACAAAAAAAGGGCAGAGTTAAAAATGAAACAATCTGCTGTAAGGAACAGAGAGCTGGAAATCCAGAAAGCTTGCAAACAGATTCTACTCCTGGTGCTATGGTACCTGTTGTCTATCTTTGATCAAATAATTTCCATACTTTGCCATTTTACCCATCTATGTTAGAACAAATGTCCCTAGTTCTCCCTGATAGGATGATATTTCATGACAAGTTTAATACACAAGTAGCACTATTGTCTAGTATGCATTATAAAAGTTTTCCAATCATATGCATATGTTCAAATATCATAGTACATGTTCTATACTCAGTTTTAGAAGGTTAGTTCTTGATAGTTATAATTTTTTAAATATCAAATAACCACCCTGTAGACTTTTTTGTGAGAATCTTAGCAAGAATAAAATGTTCTGAGCAATCTGTTCTCTCTTTCATAGTACAAGTGGAAAACAATTACATGAAGCTGGTAAATTTCTTTTCTTTTCTTTTCTTTTTTTTTAAAGAATTTATACCAGAAAAAGAATTGTTAGAAACAGTTGAATGAAATCTTAAGAGTAGGGATCTGAACAAAGTAAAATAATTTTTACAGCTAAGGTTAAGTATGCCAAGTGTTTTACCTAATAATATTTTATAATTGATTTATGATTACTGAAAATAGGAGCTTATGAAGACAACTTCAAAGGGTCTTTCAATCCAGTTGTTCTAACAGAATCTGCTAAAACAGTTAATAATGCATATAGCACTTTACTATGTTGTCATTTTTCTTTCCTAGTTAATGGATACCGCTTTCAATTTTACATTCAATTACTCTGATTAATTAAGCTTTTTTGTCCCCTATTCCTATTAACAGATTAAATGTAATAGATGTTTCATTTGGGGGTAATTAAGCATCCTTTTAATAAGGAAAACTGATTTTTGTTTGCTTATTTAGCTTTATAAATATCCTTCTAACCCTGCTGGCACTTTTTTCTCATAGAAAAATCCAAGAGGGAGAAATAGTAATGCAAATGCTTCAGAATTTACCTCCACATTTTTTTTCTGTATACGAACTAGAAAAGGAAAGAATTAGAGCATGAGGGAAAGGATGCAGGCACTGGATCTGCTAGGTAGTCACAGTCTTACAGCCCTGGCTTGTTTTCTCTTTTGCTGGTTGAAAAGCCCAAATAGGCACTGTCCCACTATGCTCCCTTTCCAAATAGTTTCCAGTTTGAACATCCAATTACCTAGATCCTTACTTACCTAAGTCTTTTTCAGCTCCAATGGCATGTGTGTAACAGACTCTTAAGACACCTCTAGCTGCCCAGATCTTAATGGAAGATCTCATAGAACTTAATTTCCATCTAAGTAACATTAATAAGAGCTAGAAGAGATGATAGTTATCAGGAAAATAAACCCAACCAAAATAGTAGGGATCAAACTGCCACAAGATTTCCTCACTTACTGTTTAACGTTTAATCCCACTAACAGAAGCTCAATAGGTGACATTGCGGCTGATTTTCTAGGAGACAACTTACCTTTGGCATGACACCAGCCACATACACTTGCAATTTGGCTTCTCTGTAGGCAGATTAACCAGTAGGCCATAGCTGTGGCCCCTTAGTATCCTCATTAAGGAGAATCCTAACACGAGCTGAGTACATACTAATATATTGCTTTGTAAAGTGAAGACATAGATGCTACGTCTGAAACCTTTCTTGAGTTTATCTTAGGAAAATTATTTCATCATTTGCAAAAGAACCAAATGGGAGATGAGGTGAGATTCAGCACACAGCTAAAATGGCTAAATTTAGCCCTTTGGCTCACAGTAAATAGACAGATGGCATTCAATTTACTTGCCTAAACACAAGCATCTAGTGCCATTTGACTTGCCCTAAGGTATTCTGCCTGTGTCCCTGCTGCTGCTCCAGAAGGGCTTGGATCTTTTTCAGGTCCTTTGTAATATGTGATGGCCTTCTGAGTATATGTCAGATACCTTAAGATGCCTAAACTGTCAATAGATTACTGTATTTAGGCAACTGGATCCCTCCTGTTCTGGCTGTTCAGATTCATAGCCATATAGAATTCTTTTTATTAGTCTCCATCAGCTAAGGGGACTTAGACACATAGCACACAAACAGACAGCTACAAGTTGACATCTAAATTTATGTATTTTTAATTATGATGTGATTCCTACCATACCCCTGGTTTGATACCTTTTGCTATAATGGGATAATTAATTTCCCACTGTTTGCTTGTAGTAAAATATTAGCTAATGCCAAGATAAGGCTAAGTGCCGGGTCCTGCACTTCGGTCACAACAACCCCATGCAATGCTACAGGCTTGGGGAAGAGTGGCTGGAAAGCTGCCCAGCAGAAGAGGACCTGGGGGTGTTGGTCGACAGCCGGCTGAATATGAGCCAGCAGTGTGCCCAGGTGGCCAAGAAGGCCAATGGCTTCCTGGCTTGTATCAGAAATAGCGTGGCCAGGAGGACAAGGGAAGTGATCATCCCCCTGTACTCGGCACTGGTGAGGCCGCACCTCGAATACTGTGTTCAGTTTTGGGCCCTTCACTACAAGAAAGACATCAAGGTGCTGGAGCATGTCCAAAGAAGGGTAACCAAGATGGTGAAGCATCTAGAGCACAAGTCTTACAAGGATTGGCTGAGGGAACTAGGGTCATTTAGCTTGGAGAAAAGAAGGCTCAGGAGAGACCTTATTGCTCTTTCCAACTGCCTGAGAGGAGGTTGTAGTGAGGTGGGAGTCGGTCTCTTCTCCCAAGTAGCAAGCGATAGGACAAGAAGAAATGTCCTCAAGTTTAGAGGTTTAGATTGGATATTAGGAGCAATTTCTTCACCAGAAGGGTTATCAAACATTGGAACAAGCTGCCCAGGGAAGTGGTTGATTCTTCATCCCTGGAGGTATTTAAAAGATGTGTAGATGTGGTGCTTAGGGACGTGGTTTAGTGGTGGACTTGGCAGTGTTAGGTTAACGGTTGGACTTGAAGGTCTTAAGACTCTTTTCCAACCTAAATGGTTATATGATTCTATGATGCTATAATAAGAACGAGGGAATGTTTAGGATCTCAACACAGCACTAGTAATTTCATCCTACTGCTGCAAGAAGAATCTACTTGTAAAACAATCTAATTGTGCCTACTAAAGCTCCAGTTATCTTCTCATGATCACACTTGGGTAGCATTTAGTGAGTCTTAGACTACAATGACTCAGTAGAACACAAAACATAGTAAGAAAAAGATCACAAATCTATTGTCCTTAGCCATGGTTATTTTAAAACAAAAAGTGAAGAATAGAATAAATATGGGTTCACTCTGACTAGATTTTTCTTTTCAGACCAAAGAAAAGGTAGAAGACAGTGAGATAAGTCCTACAATGAGACAAAAATGAAAGACCACAAAACATTAAAAGGCAGAAAAAAATGCCAATCTGGACAAATACAGGCAGGTCCCTCTCTGCTGAATGTCATCTGAGTTTTCTTACACCCGTGTTCACTTTATAGACAGTTGATGCAAAAAAAGCCCTAGAAATCCATAACAACTTCAAGGTTAGTCAATCCTATGGGCCAACGTGCTCTAGCTGCCCAAACAAGCTGTAAACAACAGAGTAGCTCTGCTGGAAGTCCTCCTGGAACGGACTTTTAGTAGTGCACTTGGTTACTCACAAAGCATAACACAATGAACTTAGGCTGTTGTGCTCTGCTTCAGAGGAATTTTTACAACAACAAGCGAGAACATACACTTCAACTTCATCCTTGATGTTATAAGCTAATATGCTACATAGATCAGAAGGCAGCCATGAAAACTCCTCTGGTCTTAAACCACAAATTCATAGATGAAAGTGATTCTCACTTTTCTAAATCATCTCTTTTCCTACTCCCTTTCTTCAAAAATATCAGAATAAATCTATGTAAGCTTACATTCTGTATCTCTACTCAGAGCACATAGTGTATCTAATTTATTTGTTATTTATAAGCTCAGCTTTTATGACACTGATATACCTTTATTTTTTTTTAGCACTTTTATGATAGTGCTGTCATAGTATGCACAGGAAACGTTGTCTGACATTTGAGTCACTACTGATCTAGCTCATAACCAGAACAGTACACTAAAACCCTTTTTCACTTGAAACAATAAACTTAGATGCTTTTCTGGAATCATCATAGGAACTTCAGAAGAGTTCATAAAACTTAGGGAATTCCAGCTGCATATAGGCTACTTAATCTGATAGCAGGTGGGACCTGTTTTTCAGGGATGAAGTTCTCAGAGTTCATAATTTTCATTTGTGCTTACAACAATTTAAGATGGCATATTGCACTGCAAAAGTAAGTAAAATTACAAAATTGCATTCATTTTGCATTGATGATAAGGCACCTATTTTTGTTTATTTGTATCATGGAAATTCTAGCATCAGCTTATACTTCTGTTCACGTTGACTTGAAAATACAACTTAGTCCTTCAGTCTGCCCCAGAAATCCCTTGTTTATTCAATTTATCTACCATTGTTTTTATTCTTTAAACAAACATTAAAAGAAAAATTATGACAGTTTCATATATTGCAAACATTAAAGACAACTTTTGTGGTTCTTCTACATTGTAATTAATACATATATCAAATTTCCTGTACTAAAGGAACATCTAGAAATTCTATATTGAACAAAATTATCTCCTTTAAAATTATCTTTAAATGTAACTAGAAAAGAGTGGAATTTCTGAGACTCTATATAGATTTTATCTATGATCTTAATCCTGTCTTTCCTTTGATTTAACCTTAATGATAGGCTCTAGCCTTTCAAGACTCATGCAACTACTGTTGCTCTAAAGTACATTTTAGGTGCTGTCAGTTTAATACTTGCTATATGTAATTTGTGATGCGTAATTTGTGACTGCAGCAGGCTAATAACTAAGTGTATGATGCGCCCCCCAAAACCTCCAAACATGCATTTATATATTCTAATGAGCCTCATGTTCTCTGTGAAAGTATCCATGCATGTAGCAATGTATGCTGAGAAATATATTTCATAAGCATATGTCATCTTGGTGGGTTTTACAGTATCAGTTCTCTACCAAAATAAAGATTCATAAAATAAACTTCTTTACCGTATTCAAGCTTCAGAGAACAAAGATTGCTCTAAATTATCCTTGATTTCAAGAAGAATGATGATATTGATCTTAACTTGTTCACATTTCCTTTTAATGTTGCTGATAGATGACCAATTCCTGACAGAAAAATCTAACAATCAGCTAATTTTGTAGGATTTCAGCATAGATCTTTTCAATATTGCTACTTGAAGATCCTATCCTTACTGGGATTAAAACAATAACTGTCTCAGAAATGCTCTTGAATATCCAGATTTTTCATTTTTCTGCTGAAAGAGGGAGAAGTGACAGCCTTTGCAGTTTGTAAAAAAGATAGTGTAAGACATTTAAAGGAAAATGGAGATTTTCATTGACTAGACCTAACTGGATCACACTGCATGGTACAAAGATTGGATTTGAGCTTGAGTTGCTCAAAAAACTTAGAACTGAACAGGAGACAAAGTAACAGTAGGAATCAAGAGGAAGCCATCTCAGGAAAGCCAGGTGCTGCAGAATCAGAAAGTTCTTGTTGAAAAGAAGACAAAACATATATCAAAAGGTAATAGAAGGCTTTGTCTGGTCTCTGAAGCTAGCCGGAAAAAAAGTGTTATACTGGGAAGCTGTCTGATTCTTAGAATACAGGTCTGATTTTTACCTCAGACTGTCCACAAGACCAAAGAAGGATTTGTTCCACTCATCCCCTGTTCCCTGTTTTTTCTTGATCACCTTGCTTTTTCCTATTTTATATCTATTCTTTCTTTTTTATCCTTCTCTTCAGGCTCTGAATGTCTGCTTATATGCATACACACATGAATAAAAGCTCCATAAAGTCTCACTAGGGAAACACAGAGAAAACTAGAAGTATTAATCAGAACTTACTACCTGTTTGGAAATCTTGGGAGATTTACAACTGCTTCCAGTAATGTCTACTAAACTTTGTCTGACAAACTTCTACTTAAGAAAAATGTTCCATTAAAGCTGGTATTACGCTATTTCTCCTAAGGGTGATGAAAGGGAAGGAGAAGGATTAACAACTATTAGCAATTATTGCAATCCATAGTATTTTAAGAAGGAAGATTTTAATTGGCACAGAGACTGCATCAATAGCAATTTCTAGTCCTGAGCTATAGTTTGACTGATATTTGCACAGTTCTGCAGTGTTTCTAACCAGGCCAACATCTTTTATCACTTTATTTCTTATTTTTTAGTATCTTATTTCCAGTGTGTGAGGTGTTACTGTTTTGGTGTTAATGTATGATTTATTTTATATTACATTTGACCTGGATTTCTCAGATACATTGCTTTAGTCTTGGTTTAGTTCAATATTATCAATAATAGCTTAGCCTTTTCTGATATGGATCTCATTATTTTTGCTTTTTCAAAAAAATAAAATAAAAATGCATGATGTTGGTACTTGGTTCTATTTGTTTTAAGTGGTAACCCTGGTTCAGGACATTTGAGGACCTTAGTGATTGTCAGATAGGAAATAAAAAGCCTGGATAAAGTCTCCTTATATAGTTTTGTTTTCTGAAAAATAGTATAGGGCAGGCTAATATAATTCACTGTCCAAATGACAAAATATGTCTAAACTACAGCTTTATTTTTTACATGATATAGTGTTTATTTAAAAGAAAAGTATTTTTGTCAAATTGTCTTGAAATTGCCAGTGTTCAGGGGCTTTCAGAGAAGAAAATGGACTATGATTACAAATCCCTAAATATATAGAAAATGAGGTTGATAACAAACATAAAAAAAATACTTTTTTCTTCAGCACAGCTCTCAGAACAAGGCTGAAGGGAGCTGTTGAATTTTTAAAAGACATTTTGTAAAATGTTTAGTCATAAGGAAGAAAAACATGAGAGACCAGACCAAGGCAACAAGCTAGCTAACCCACCTGAACTCTAAACATATTTCCTAGATGAACTCTTGGAAGATGATACTATTGAGTTGAGGACTCTTACAGTGAAGACCTTTGGAAACACTCCCTTTCAGTGGTGCTTTCTGAATGTGGAGATAAATGATGGTGTCAGTATCTTCCTGTTTAATGTTATCTTTCCTTTTCTGTTACTCTGTGTCTAACAATGCTTTACCAAGAAAGAAGAAAATGTTTTCTATCCAATGAGTTTCTCTAGCATTTAATGTCATTACCTTATTCTGTATTTTTTAACTAAAGTCAGGGCACTTATGGGGCTTGTCTGCTCTATTCATGCATTGCCCTGGAACTGAGACTTTTCTATACAATTTCACTGAAATTGGCCAATGGATGTGCAGACCTACTTTTCATGAGAAGCCAAGGTGAAAACAAATTGTATGTTGCATTCTCAGAATACACAGTGTACTATGAATTGTTTTAAAGATTCCTTACAGGCAATGGCTGAAAAAGGCCTTATTTCTGGATCTTTCTGTGATTCCTAATGCTGTTGCTGTCAGCAGCATCCATCTGCTTGACAGCACTGACACTACCCCCTCTTCCTGAGGAGAAGATACAAAGCTTTAGTATACACTATTCATGGTCACCTCTTGCCTACACTTTAAATTAGTTTCATGGGGTAAGACTACCCCCGAACATGCTTGTGACGACATCAAGTTTTTTTACAACTTCTTTACTTTAAGTTGCTTCTAACAATCTTCTGTGAAATTACAGAAACATATGCCTATGTATGAAGCTCCATTTTAAATCTTAACCTTTCCATTTATAAATAAATCCAAATAACATTATGTTTATCTTCTTTTGTCATGGCAGACACTATCACAATGGAAATGGTTGTTGACTCAAAGTCAGACCTTGCAGCAAGTAAAAGAAACTGAGTCAGACTCTGAAAACATGCAAATCAATTAAAAATCCATAACAATATCTTCACATGGCCAATATTAGAAGATCTTACATATACTAGTATGCCTATGACAACATATAGTCCTTTGGGAATGTACTAGCTGGACATAGTTACTCTGCATAGGAATATAATCATCTGTGGGATTAGTGACTGAATGCATTTCATGTATATTAACATCCTATTATTTAAGAATATCAAAGGATAACTAATATAATAATTATATTGAGAATAACCAACATCAAAATTCTATGAACTATTTAAATATAAAACTGCGAAATGGAATTGAATTTCATGACCATTATTTAAAAGAAATTTATGTTTTGATATAATTTTAAAATTACCTTTTCCCTGTGTGGTGGGTTGACCCCAACCCAGTTGCTCATTCACTTTCCCAGAGGGTTGACAAAGAGAACCAGAAAGGCAAAAGTGAGAAAAACTCATGGGTCAAGATAAAGACAGTTTAATAACTGGGAAAAAAACTTAAAAGCCAAAGTGATACAAAGGTAGTGACTCACCACTCCCACAAGCAGACCAATGCCCAGCCAGTCTCTGAGCAATGGCTACTTTGGAACATCCCTCCCTTGCCCCACCCATTTTATTGCTGAGCATGACTTTTATTGTATGGAAAATGTCTTTTGTGAATTAAGGTCAGCTGTTCTGACTGTGTCCCCTCCCAAACTTTCACCCTGCTTGGGAAGGATGACTCCAATGAATGGAGCCAATTGGGAGAATTTCTCTAAAATTTGACTAATTGAAACATCTCTGAAGATGCAGCCTGGATTTTAAAATGGAGGTAAATTTTGAAGAGTCTGTTTAAATACATTGATTATAGAAAGTACCTCAGTGATTATTTTTTTCACTGCTAAAGTTAAGGGCAGGAATGAATTTCATCCTGACAAGTATTTTGTGTTCCTTAATCCCACAAAAATACTCACAATATGAACTTCCACAAGTTCCTCGGCTTCTGCATTGTAGTCAGTGGTTCTATTATGGGAATATTCCACTGCAGAATATGAGCTGCACTATAGAGGCAAAACCCTGCACTGTATTCCAAAATGTGATTAGATGGATTAATAAATTCAAGCTCTATTAATCTGTGATTTTTTAAAAATTAAACTGTTTCAGAGTAAAATAAATAGAAACCACCACAGGTGAAATGAAACTGCAGTCTTAAAAATTGTTGTGTTAATGCAGACAGGGAGGTAGGCAGACACAATTGTGGACCGTGCTGTAGAAACACCTTTGTCTTTTGACACTGAAATCTTACATTTAAAATTAGCATTCCCTTGAAAGTTGACAGCTGGATCAATGGATACACTGAAACAGATGTGAATCATTATGAAGGTCTAAGACTTTTTTTTTTCTTTTTTCTTTCTGGATAAATTAATAAAGAAGTCCAAATGTATAAATTAGGGAACAAATAAGGCACTCTTTGTGGTGCTGTAAACAGACTGTGACCTAAAACATTTGTTCAGCACTCTATTTTGTTAACAACATCAGATTCAGATCATTGGCTCATATTACCTGGAGACAGAAAGAAAATTGGTTGAACTAATTAGGAAATGTGCAAGACAGGTAATTCGTGTTTAAGACTCCAGAAAACATACAACATGTTTCATAATAGGAGCTGAATTGCTTAGCTGATATACAGACAATGTGCAGATATAACTTTTATTTATACAATAGAGGTACAAAACAAATCCAGATGGAAATGAGAAATCTCATCTATCAAATCAAAAACTATTCATAGGCAAAATTTCATTTGTCACGGCTTAATGTGCATGCAATTTACATAAATCACTTTTTTTTTTTTTTGCATTAAAATAAGAAAGCTTACAGGAAAAATATGCATACTAGGAATCAAGTAGACGCAAAATTTTTACTACAGTGACTAAATTTTTCTCTAGATTTAAATTAATTTATTGAAGTGGAATTATGGCAAAGATGACCTTGAACATTCTGATTGTAAAGCATGATGATGGACACTTTAGGTCAGTCTTCTAAAAGGAATACCTTTTAATTTGAAGGGAACTTTATACACCCTTCATATGATTTCAGTGTAATATGAGATAAGGTATGACTGTAACATCTAATAGTTGTACCACTTCTTGAAACTAAAAAATTATGGAAGTCAATCATGAACCTAACCAACTTTCAGTAAAGCTATTATCTTCACTCATCCCAAAGGCAGTTTTTTCATTAACATAAGGGAAAGTTAGATAAAGTTCCAGTAATCAACGATGCTAAACTGCATACAAGAGCCCAGTGTGTATCACATTATTTTAAAAATATGCTATAAATATCAAATACATTTGTGCATTGGATAAAAAACCATAGCGCTGCATTAATACAAATTTTGGTCCACTATGGAAATAGTTTAGTGTTGATATGGAAAAATCATTGCTTTCAATTATTCTTCTTCAATGCCTCTGAATTACTTTCCTATTACCTATTGCCTTTCTCCTCTGAGGTAGTTTTGGTCTGCTTTTCTAGATTCTACAAGTCTACCTTTGGTAATGGAAGAAGAAAAACAAGTAGTAATGTATCATTTATAGATATTTTAAGATAATACTGCTCTCCTCAGCCTTAAATTTTCTGACATATTTATGAATTTATTATTCTACTATAATAAAAATGGTCACATCTGCAGCAGGCTTATAGAGTAATTATTGATAGGGGCTTTGACTGACAAATCACTGAAGAACCACTTTATGCCATCACTGAAATTATTGTTTGTTACCTTTTCACTTTAAAAAATGTGGTCACTCATGCATCATATTTAATCAGGAACATGGAAAACCATTTCAATATAGAAAACACTCATAAAGGAAAACCATGAAGGTATGTAAAAACTGAAACTGCAGTACTTAAGATACATTGGCCTAAAGTGTATACTAGTTCTACTAACATCTCCAGCAGAAGGGTTGATTGTGAGCTTTCTGTCCTTAAAAATTCTGCAGAGTTTTTCCATCATCTTAATTTCCCTTTACATGATTTATTAATTCCTGATTCATAGGATTAGATGGACAGACCAACATTCCTGATAAAGTTAATACAGGTGCTTGTGTAACAATCTTCTTTTATCTGTTATTTTCACAGAGCCTTAATATCCTACATAGATCTGTTCATACAGATAAATAAAATTAGGATGTTCTGTTTCTCTGTACCTAACAGAAAAGTGCAGTTCACAAGACCATAAGTTTGTGATCTTATCCATCTCCGGCCTTGTTTAGTTTACTAATATAGATGTAGCCAGTAGGGTTATTTCCCAGTAGGATCCATTTTCCAAAATAAGGAAAAAAATATACCTATATCCTTCCTAACAAAAATGCTGAAAAGAGCAGTGGAGGTTTCACAGCTGCCACAAAACTGTTTCAATGTTTATTTCCTTTTACCATCAGAAAGTTTTCCTTAGTATCTGTTAGATCTCCCCTACTTCATTTTAAGGTTAGCAGTTGGGCATGAGGAATGCAGTATATTCTTTCTTTTTGTCACAGTATGTATTTGAAGATATCCATGTTTACATTAAGAAAATATCATGAAAAGTTCATCATCAGAGCAAAGGAAGTCTTCCTAGGTCAAGTCACATGTATGATTTCTTCTGCATCTTCTTTATTCTTCCTTGCTGTTGCTCATCTTAAAGAGAAATTAGATTGATATGACATAGTTATTCCCAGAAAACTGATGTTGACCATTATTTCTCTACATGTTTTCATAAGGTCCTAACCTTAGAAATAGTTTGATTAATATGGCAAATTGAAATAGAACTGACTGGTCAATAATTTTCCACTTATTCTTTTAACCTAAATATAGTTAAGCATTTGTCCTTACATAGTGTTTTGAAATATCATACGTCCTCCATGGAAGGTCTTGGGCAGTTCTTTGTGTATACTAGGACAAATTTAATTTATTTAAAAAAATCTCAAAATCATCTAGAAAGCTTGCTGTACCCTTTTACACATCCTTTGTTCGTTTTCTTTTTCCTGCTAAAACCTATTTCTTTCACCCATTAGTTTCTAATCATCACCAAATTGCATGCAGTGATATCAGTTTACCAATGTAAAATTTACAGCACTAAATAAGTCACATCTCATCTTGGTGTGATGATAAAATTCTGTCTCATTAATGTAAGGAAGAGTAAGCTTTCCTGGTGAGTTCAGAGAGACCAAGATTTGGCATTCTCTATCCTTAATTTTTTAGGATGTAAGTATTTCTTAATGCTTTCTTTACCAAACAATGGGTATTCATTCATTCTCACTGAATTTTCAACAGCATTTTGTTCCAGCTTGACTAGTTAATCTGTATACTTTAATCTTCTACTGCTCAATCCATTAAACTTTTTTTACATTAGCTATGTTGCTTCTCAGTGTTCACCACAGTATAATTGATGGAGCAGCTTTAGATATCGTGTAGGAAAGGATAAGCATATTACACTAAAATTACACAAATCCTTGTTTCTTTTTTTTGGGGGGTGGAGGGCAGAGGTTGTTTGAAAGACAGACTTTATAGAAAAGCAGAAAGATTTGCTTCACGTAACTCAGATCTACAGTTCCATAAGGTTAAAATCCCACGTACTACAGAGAAGTAAAGAAAAAGTTTAAAACTTCCTAAGTGTTCACTGTTATGAAGCCACGTGAATGTACTCTTACAGTAGGTCTGTGTGTTGACAGCAGACATGAATCTTGGGTGAAAGAACTGTTTATTAACTTTGGAAACAGGAAAAAATGACTTCAACCTGAATCCTTGAAAGTATTCAGGTACTTGCCTAACTTCACTGATATCAAGATAATTGCTGTCTAAATCTTCTGGAAGAACTGAGCCTCCAGCTTACATTTTAGAAGAATACTCTTATTTAGGTCCCTACATTGTCTCCACGGTCAATGAAAAAGAAGCACCTCCAGAGTACATTTCTTTCTACCTATGTTATGTACCTCTTTAAAGAGAGGATAAATCAGTCTTTCACAGTGCTTATCTCTCTTCATTGACTACAGAGAAAAGCCTAGGTGATTAGCTTAAAAGAGATGACAAATCTTCACCTTACTAAAATTTGCTGAGGCTCATCTCAGACTGTAGACTAAATCATGGGCCTACAAGACCACCGCAGTCAAGGCGGAAGGGCACTGGGGAAAATTGGCCAGTAGCTAAGCCCCACACAACCACTCATTCATTCTGCTGCCAGTGGGAGCAAAAGTGAGAAAAACTCATGGATCAAGCTAAAGACAATGTAATGAGTGAATCAACGCTGTGTGTGGAAGCAGAGCAAAATAAGGCCTTTATTCACTACTTCATGTCAGCAGGCAGATGTTTAGCCACTTTCTGGAAAGCAGGGCTTCAGCATGTGTAATGGTTACTTGGGAAGATGAACACCACAAACAAGAATGTCCCTCCTTCCAACTCCTTTCCCTTAGGTTTTTATTGTTAAGCACAACATAGAATCATAAAATCATTTAGGTTGGAAAAGACCTTTAAGATCATCGAGTCCAACCATCATCCATGCCCACTAAACCATGTCCCGAAGTGCCTTGTCTACGCGCTTTTTGAATACCTCCAGGGATGGTGACTCAACCACTTCCCTGGGCAGCCTGTTCCAATGCCTGACAACCCTTTTAGTAAAGAAATTTTTCCTAATATCCAATCTAAACCTCCCCTGCCACAACTTGAGGCCATTTCCTCTCGTCCTATCTCCAGCCACCTGACAGAAGAGATCAGCACCCACCTCACTGCAACCCCCTTTCAGGTAGTTGTAGAGAGCGATAAGGTCTCCCCTCAGCCTCCTTTTCTCCAGACTAAACAACTCCAGCTGCCTCAGCTGCTCCTCATAAGACTCATGCTCCAGGCCCCTCACCAACTTGGTTGCCCTTCTTTGGACATGCTCCAACGCCTCAATGTCTTTCCTGTAGTGAGGGGCCCAAAACTGAACACAGTACTCAAGGTGTGGCCTCACCAGTGCCGAGTACAGGGGAACAATCACTTCCCTAGTCCTCCTGGCCACACTATTTCTGGTACAAGCCAGGATGCTATTGGCCTTCTTGGCCGTCTGGGCACACTGCTGGCTCATATTCAGCTGGCTGTCAACCAGCACCCCCAGGTCTTTTTCTGCCAGGCAGCTTTCCAGCCATCATAGGATATAGAGTATCCCTTTGATCTGTTCGGGTCAGCTGTTCCTGCTGTGTCCCCTCCCAGCCTCTTGCCCACCTCCAGCCTACCCACTGAAGTGGCAGAGTGAGAAACAGATACCACACCAAACACACTGGTGTGTTATCAACACTATTTTAGTCACAACTCAAAAACACAGCACCATACAGGCTGCTAGAAGAAAATTGACTTCATCCCAGCCAGAGCTAGTACAATCTCCACCCCTTATGCCATATCATTTTCATCATGGTCAGGTCCTACACAATACAATAGATCTTCATTAAGCACCAGTCTGCTCCCTGTCCTTTCATATATACACAGGGAACCACAGCCGCTGCATCTACCAGGCTGGAACTGTAGCCATCCAGGATGGAAAGTCCTGCCTGGATCCCTAAGTTCACCAGTCCTTAACACTTAGGAACAAAATTTTCACAAAAAACAACTTTCCACTTCCATTTGTCATAAGTGGAATCTTTTTTGTGTGAGAAATTGTAAGATCAGTACGTGGAGGTTTTAAAACCAAGGAGGTGTTTTCCCTTTTTTTTCTTCATATATAAAAAAATATTTATGCATTTGTACAACAAACTATATTCAATGCATAAAATGGAAAAATGGTCAGTGAACAGAATGAATAGTTTATTCATTCTCTCAATTTATGAGATACTTATTAGTTCAAATGAAAGTCACAAGTCTCAAAGACAACAGTACTATAAATAGTTTCTTTGGGCTCTTTTTTAGTAATACAAACAAAATTAATTTGAACTCTGAGTCATCTTATCTAAGTTTCAGCAACTGGATTAGGTATCTAAGGTCTGAATTCTACTACAGGGATGTCCTTCTCTCTGCTTGAACTGTACCCTTGGCAAGATGAACCTGAGTCAAAGCGGCCAATAAGCTACACTAGTTGAAACAACGAAAGCTCATTCTTAGAACTCTAAGTTATTCAAAAAGTGAGATTTTTTACTTTTGTTTAAGTTATTTTCATTCTTTTACACTCAAGAGAGTGAGAAAGGACACATTCTTCATTTTATTTTTCTCCTTAGCCATTGGCTTACTGGTTTCAGTCCATCTCAAGGTCACAGTAAAGGTTACCACTATTTGACAATGAATTATCCTAAATGAAATCAATTGGTGACCTCAATCTAACCCCTGCTGTGTGTGTCCTCATCACAATTCAGCAGAGTGGAGAGACGCTAAATGGACCCAGAATTTGAACTCATGAGATGTTTCCTCCAAGCCTCAGTTAAGGCATACTGCACAGTAACACAAAGAAACTTCTTTCTGATAATTTTCTTTGTGTAGAGTATTATTTTCCTGTCATCAACATGAAACACATTTTATATATTTTAATAGAGAAAGAAATTTTTTAGAGTAATGGTTCTTCATGAGTTTTCATATTTAGTTTTCATTTTTTCATATTCTTCTCTGAATAAGACCTTCAGGTGAAATATCAAATGCAATGGATATACAACTTTCTGAGGTATAATGGATAACTTTTCATTATTTAGATGGCATTATTTGGAATAAAGGCTTTTTTGTATACTTATGTATTGTGCTTAACACAGTGAAATGCATTTCTTCACTGTGGTTAGTAGCTACTACTGCAATGCAAAGAAGAAAAGAAGTGACATAATTTTCATGCCATAGTTATACTGTCATCATATGACTATGGCAACTACACTCTGTAATGATTTGTATCCTTGCTTTGTTTTGCCAATTCAAATATTGTGTCCAAAGAAGTTAATAATAAAGCAATTTCTGATAACAGCAGTTCTACAGAGATTTAAAAATAATTAAGAGTATTTACCAATTTATGAGACACATGAAAAATAATACTCATACCAGTAACTATAATAGCACAGTGATAAATCTTGGAACTCACTAAGATCTTCCTTTTACTACTCTATGTCTAATCAATGTTGTATATATGTCTAACTTCACAACAATTATTCACCAGACTAATTTAACACTAGGAGATGTTATTGATGACAGGACTCTGTGAAAATACATCATTTATGTAACTGAACGTGCTCTAAAACTATAGCCTACAATTTCTGAGTGAAGAACATTATATCCAATGACACCACATTGAAGCATCCTCTTCCAGTGTTGGCAACAAAAGCTATTACACTCCACTGTTTCCTTGATGAGAACTTATGGACAATGATTTTTTTTTTTCCTCCTTTTTATGTAATCATTTGATAAAGTCATATATAACCCCTACTTATAAATATATATATGTATATGAATTCATACACAGCCCTGTATATTTGATGTACATAACATGTTAGCTGAGCAAGTAGAACAATTTTAAGTATTACGTTGACCTTCTTTGATGTACAGAAAATAGTTGATTTTATTATAATGTCAATATCATTGCTTATTTTATTTTAAATTTCCTTGCCTCAGATATATCCCTTTTCCCATTTTCTAGAACATAAAAATGTATATTAGTTATTCTTAAATATTTGTTAATGAATTTCACAGGCATGCTGGATGCAACTTGTATATACAGGCCAGAAAATTTGAAGCCAGAGCCAAGGCAAACCCATGCCAAAACATTAGTCGATCCATTGGAACTGATTATACACATACAAAAGGGACAATGCGTGAAGTGATATATAAGGTCACTGTGACAGCCAGAAGGTAATGCCAAAATATTCCTACTGGCTTGGCTCATTCACATGTATGGGCACAGAGCTGTTTCAGAGCCAAACACTCTGCATGAGCCAAACTTAACTTCCTTGGCTTGCCCACCTCCAAAGCACAGCTGTCGTGGCAAAAACAACCCATCAGACATGAATTCATTTTGCTAGTTTTCATCTGCCATGACTTTGTAAGACGCAGCCACCAAGGGCAGAGTGCTTTGCTGCTGCTGCTGTTCTGAGAATAATCTGCACTACTGAAAAAACCCGTTGGACTCACATTGCCTATTGCAATGAGGTGTCAGCTTCTGAATAATAAACATGCTCCTAATGAGGTCTAGGCACCTCTAACCAAGATTTTGAAAATGTGACTGGTGATTTTGATTGTGCTACGTGCTGGGGCCCATCTGGAAGCACCTGAGTGTCCTGATTTGCAAAAACCACGGTCCTCTTTGCAAAGGATCAATTAAACCCAGTCTTGAATGGGACCTTCCAAAACTGGGGTCGTCAGAACCATTAGTAGCTTTTTAACTAGCTTAGCCTAATTAGTTTGAGTAAGGGAGAGTAGAAAGACACTGACAAAAGATATTCCAGAGTTATAATAGTTACTTTCTATTTAACTACAGTAGAAACTATGACCAGTTTGCCTTTGCTTGACATCCATAAACTGCCTCCCCCCACAAGCCACAAAATGTTATCTGGAGTTTCTTCCCATCTATGATTATAATCAACTTTGTGATCCTAAATTACATTAATTCAACTGAGATCAGTTCACACAAGTATGCATCTGAACTTGATGGGGTAAAACCCAATAAATTCAGTGATAAGCCTTGGATTTCTACTCGCTGCATGAATTATTAGGTGTTTGTATAGTTAATATAAAAATGAAATGACAAGCACAGAATTTAGCATAAGTTTACTGTTAAATATAGGTATAGATATTTCCCTTAATTGTCACTTCCTCCCACTACACAAACTAGTAATAATTTTATGTGAAAATTTACATTATGATTATATGAATACAACACTTTTCTATCCAGAAGAAGGTAAAGTATGAAAAGGTGATGGCCAAGCAACATGCTCTTAAGTTGATCTGGGTTTTCTTAGCTTTTTCTTCCTACACTATAGTTTCTATAGGGGTTCTGAGAATATTTTCTGGATGGAAAGAAAATGCACATCAATTCTCTTAACATATCACATAGTTTTCTGTCAAGTATTGTATTGGTTTTGTTGGCAAGGTTTTGGTAGCGGGGGGGGTTACAGGGGTAGCTTCTGTAAGAAGCTGCTAGAAGCTTCCCCTGTGTTCAAGAGAAAGCCAATACCAGCTCTGAGACGGACCCGCCGCCGGCCAAGGCCGAGCCAATCAGCGATAGCGGTAACGCCTCTGTGATAACATTTTTAAGAAGGAAAAAAAAGTTGGGACAGGCAGATTCGGCAGCCGGAGAGAGGAGTGAGAACATGTAAGAGAAACAACTCTGCGGACACCAAGGTCAGTGAAGAAGGAGGGGGAGGAGATGCTCCAGGCGCCGGAGCAGAGATTCCCCTGCGGCCCGTGGTGAAGACCATGGTGAGGCAGGCTGTCCCCCTGCAGTCCATGGAGGTCCACGGTGGAGCAGATATCCACCTGTAGCCCGTGGAGGACCCCACACCGGAGCAGGTGGGTTTCCCGAAGGAGGCTGTGACCCCGTGGGAACCCTGCGCTGGAGCAGGTTCCTGGCAGGACCTGCGGATCTGTGGAGAGAGGAGCCCACGGAGCAGGTTTTCTGGCAGGACTTGTGACCCCGTGGGGGACCCACGCTGGAGCAGTGTGCTCCTGAAGGACTGCACACCGTGGAAAGGACCCATGCTCGAGCAGTTCGTGAAGAACTGCAGCCCGTGGGAAGGGCCCACGTTGGAGAAGTTCGTGGAGGACTGTCTCCCGTGGGTGGGACCCCATGTTGGAGTAGGGAAGAGTGTGATGAGTCCTCCCCCTGAGGAGGATGAAGCGGCAGAAAACAACGTGTGATGAACTGACCGTAAACCCCATCCCCGTTCCCCCTGTGCCGCTGGGGGGGGGGTTGGTAGAGAAGCCGGGAGTGAAGTGGTGCCCGGGAAGAAGGGAGGGGTGGAGGGAAGGTGTTCTGAGATTCGGTTTTTTTCTCATCACCCTACTCTGGTTGATTTGTAATAAAGTGAGTTAATTTCCCCAAGTTGAGTCTGTTTTGCCCGTGACGGTAAGTGATGAGTGATATCTCTCCTGTCCTTATCTCGACCCACAAGCTCTTTGTTATATTTTCTCTCCCCTGTCCAGCTGAGGAGGGGGAGTGATAGAACGGCTTTGGTGGGCACCTGGCAACCAGCCAGGGTCAACCCATCACAAGTATACATTTTTCCTTTTCTTCAAGGAAAAAAAATGAAAGATTAATTTATTATGGAATATGATTCAATTTTCATACCTTTAATCTTTGGTTTATATTCAGTTGAATAATAGATTTCTTATTTATGCGATACTCCTTAAACATTAACAGATACTCTACAAACAATCCATTTTCAGACTCTTGTCTGAAGTAAACCGTTCCATAACAATTGAAGTTAACATTTGGCTGCTTCAGGTTTTTTTTTTTGAAGTCAAAATATAAACTCAGGTACATGAAAACTATCATATAGGACTTTGTGAAAATTTTGTTGGTTAGATGTTGTAATATTCTTTAGATAGTTTATCATCAAGGTTTTTGCAATTTATCTTCCAATTGCTGTCTTATTTTAGTAAAGCAAAAATAGTGCCAAAAGTTCATACATCATCAAATTTAGAAATATTTTTTTAAATTACATTTTCGTATATTCTGAATACAGTTCCATTGATACCAGTGGAAATAGTCTAACAGACAATCATAAAATGATAGAATGGTATGGGTTGGAAGGGACCTTTAAAGATTGTGAATTCCAATGCCCTGCCATGCCCAGGGATATCTTCCACTAGACCAGGTTGCTCAAGGCCCCATCCACCCTGACCTTGAACACTTCCAGGGATGGGGCATTCACAACTTCCCTGGGCAACCTGTTCCAGTGTGTCACCACCCTCATGGTAAAGAATTTCTTCCTTATATCTAATCTGAATCTGCCCTCTTTTAGTTTAAAACCATTACCTCTTGTCTTGTCACTACAGGCCTTGGTAAAAAGTCTTTGTCCTTCTGTAAGCCCCCTTACTTAAAGGGGTATTGAAATGACACAATAAGGTCTCCCTGGAACCTTCTCTTCTCCGGGTTAAACAGTCCCAACTCTCTCAGCCATTCTTCATGGCAGAGGTGTTTCTGGGTAGCAAGTGTGTAGTAGCAAACAATTATTTGAAATAATGTGGTATTTCAATGATTTTGGATATCAATGTTTAAAAGAAAAAAGAAGTCCCCTTAAACAAACCCTTTGTTTTCTTAATTTAAACAGTAAATGTACAAATATTTCTTATTATTGACATATATTGCTTTAGCTTTATGTAAATCTTGGAAAAGAACCTTATTTAATTTGTTGTCATAATCAAAACAGCTTTATAATGACTATAAATAAAACTGTAGTTGTTTCTGCAGTACCTGCCCTGTTATTTTCTGTGGTTTTGTATTTCTTAGGGGAAAAAAAAAAATTACATCATAATGGAATTATTTTTATGATTTGCTCATTATTTGCAGCTTTGTACCTACCTGTGCACCATGAGTATGTGAGAAATTTCTTCTTCATAAACTTCAGTAAACCTAGTGGAAATTGTTAGCTCTTGATAAGACATGTAGTAATCTATTTACTTATTACAGATATTGCAAAAAACTCCATTCTAGAGTGCACATACCTTGAATTGCAGATAGAATATGACTGCTTTAGAAAGTATCCCAGTCATAAAGAACTAAGCTACTTAAGCAATATTTGCATTTCTCCTTAGATAATAATCTTTGCCTTGGCCCTTATATAGTGGGCCAATGGATATCATATGCTGTTACACATGACAACTAGACTTTCTTCTTATTTTAGAGTTAAATTCTAATTATATTCTATAATTCAAATATTTTTATGCAAATTTAAATTGTTTGCATGCAAAATTTATGCAAGATATTGAATTTTAAATCCATGCACAGTTATAAACTAAATTTTCAGACTGAATACACCACAGGATTAGAGGATGGGAAGGTGACATAGAGTTAGCTCAGATTCTATCCTCAGTAGTCTCTTGGGTTGCATGAGAACTTACACTTCCAGAGTAATTTCCTAGCCTGGCCAAATTCTTTAGCTGGGGTCTCTTTTAAAGCTCCTGGACAATCTATGATCCATTTATTTCTCTGGCAGGTCTTCAGATACCTACCAGATGTCTTTTAGATTCTTGTTAAGTCCTTTTTCTAAACTTAAAGAGACAATTTCTTTTTTAATTCCATGACATGCCCTGAAATGCTCTTTCCTCCTATAATGTCTTCAGAAGCTCATAATATACAAATGGCACAATATATCAACGCTCACTCAGGTCTGGATTCTTCCAGTAATTTACTGGGGTCTAACTGTGTGTGAAACTATGACCTCTGTTAAGGCAGTTCCCAGGAAATTTGAGGCCCTGATAGATGGAATTGGCATTGTCACGGTATTTGAAAATCCATCATTAAAGACAGCATTCACTGAATTTGCAGTGAAACACATTCTCATGCTGATATGTTTACTGTTCATGTTACTAGTGGACTTTTCCAAAAAGTTTCCTCCTTGAAATTTTCTTACTTGTGACACAAGTGTAAAAATAAAGATCCAACATTAAATAATGTTTTAATAAACAAAGCCTCAAAACACCTGTCGTGGTTTAACCCCAGCCAGCAACTAAGCACCACGCATCCGCTCACTTACTCCCCCCCCACCCAGTGGGATGGGGGAGAAAATCGGGAAAAAAGAAGCAAAACCCACGGGTTGAGATAAGAACAGTTTAATAGAACAGAAAAGAAGAAACTAATAATGATAATGATAACACTAATAAAATGACAACAGCAATAATGAAAGGATTGGAATGTACAAATGATGCGCAGTGCAATTGCTCACCACCCGCCGACCGGCACCCAGCTAGTCCCTGAGCGACGATCCCCACCCCCACTGCCCCCAGTTCCTATACTAGATGGGACGTCCCATGGTATGGAATACCCCGTTGGCCAGTTTGGGTCAGCTGCCCTGGCTGTGTCCTGTGCCAACTTCTTGTGCCCCTCCAGCTTTCTCGCTGGCTGGGCATGAGAAGCTGAAAAATCCTTGACATTAGTCTAAACACTACTTAGCAACAACTGAAAACATCAGTGTGTTATCAACATTCTTCACATACTGAACTCAAAACATAGCACTGTACCAGCTACTAGGAAGACAGTTAACTCTATCCCAGCTGAAACTAGGACAACACCTCAAGCCACATCCATAATTTTCCCCTGTATACAGTCACAGAAGAACTCAGAAGAATTTTTAAAGCTTTGCTTTTAGATAAAACCCAGATTTCTTCAGGGTGATTTCTACACTGATAATGTGTCTTAGTAAAAAATTACTATTGCTGTAGAAGGGCTTGACCAATGGATTCCACTGTATGCTTACTGTGAAACAAAGGGATGAAACAGAGGATGATGCTCAAATAGAGCATGGATGATTATTAAGGACATATCAAAGAAGAGAGACATGGGTTTTCAACCTAAATTTATCCAGGGTTCAGACACTTCAGTCACTGGGTTCGCTAAACTAGAATATACTGCTTTACCTGATGTTGTCTCCTTCTTCCCTCCTCTTGGAGGCAATGCTGGCCCTGTTGCTTTTGGATTCATACCATGACAGATCCCTCACTCTGATGAATTGTATAGTAGTAAAAGAAAACAGTCAGACTTCAGGTATGAATCTTTCACTATGCAGTATAATTATGAAGAAAAAGAATTATGCTTCAGAACCTAATTTAGTTTCCTAAATTGGAACTGGACTCCTTTGGCAGTTTAGCTCCAGCCAGAAATCCCGAACAATTCCAAAGTTCTTTCCCAGTAAGTGAAAAGTTGAAATAGGTTTTTATGTGAGATATTTTAATCAGCATTGATGAGCAGTAGCCCCATAGCAATTAGCGTTTAAATGAACAGATAAGTAATTTGAAGATACTGACTGAGGATAGCTAGCCATGCTTTTGAACTTTCTCCTAGTTTCTCCAAGGAAACTCCTTTAAACATTTTTCTGCAATAAGAATGTATTCTGAAACTTGGTTAAATAAAAGCTGAATAGCTGTTGTCCTGTATGTTTTGAATAAATGTATCTTTTATAAGGTTAAATTTTATTTCCTTGGCTTAATATGAAATGATGTTTTCTGTTTCCCAATAGCAAGTGCAGCCACTGAACATACACATATGAGCAAAAGATTTGAGTCTGATGTGTTTTTACTAGGTGACTAAAGATCTTGCATTACATTTTTATTTCTACTATGGCTGTGCTGCCTCTATGAATGTATTCCCTAGGTTTTTGCAAAGGGCCAAAATGGAACATTTAGCATTGTTTTTTTATTATTATTGTTGTTGTTATTGTTATTATAGACATCTACTGCAATCTCTAGGAATGCAGTCAAAACTGCATTCCAACTAATATCATTGTGCTGCCCAACTAGTCTAAGTCCAATCAAAAGCGAGTTTATTTCATCAGAAATAAATAAATAATAATATTAAAAGATCAAGACTTAACATCATAGTATTTAATCTTAGTTTTTTCCAAATGCCTGGGAAAATGGGTGTATTTTTGGATATACCAAGAAAGTCAGCAGGCCAAACTTCTAGGTAATTTCTGAGTGTCTTTCTAGGTAATTTCACAGTACAAATGATTGCAGATTTCTGTCTGAAAAAGAGAGAATTTTTCTAGAGAACTTTTTAAAGTTATCAATGGAAGTAAGGGTGATTTTTGCAAAATTTTAATCATCACATGAAATTACAATAAACTGTTCACATGACCTGAAGTATAAAGTAAGCTTAAGAAAAATGAAGAAAATAGTGACACCTTGACATCAGAAAACAGGCTAAGTTATGTACAGGCTCTTCAAGTGCCAAAGGTACATACAGCAGGTGCTTGAAATAATTATGTTCAGTTGATTATGACCAGTACAAGAATTACTGATCAACAAGAATGTTCTTGGTCTTGAGCCAAGGTTTACATGTATATGCTTGGAGTAACCCCCCTTCAGACCTGTTTTGTCAATTTTGAGAACCTTTCTGTTCACATAACTCATGTCCACTGCTACCTTACTTGATTGTTGCTCATTTTCTCCCTTCCCCTCTGTTTCTTTCTGAAAAGTGTCAACCTCCCTAGATGCCAGGTCAGGTCAGCAGGCAGGGGCCTCCACCCTCTGCAGCAGGAAGTCTCCCACTGCCATCACTGGCTGCTTCTTCTTATGCTCTTGTGTGGTTCAGTCTCAACCAGTATAGATGTTTCATTTGATAGCGTTCCCTTACAACTTCAGTTTTGCAGAGCTGCTCCCTCTTTCTGAACCACCATATGGATCCAAAGGCCCCAGAATTGCAGGAACAGATGTTCTAACAACTACTGGGGACTGTGCCCTGCGGTACATCACCGCCATAGCTGAGGATGTATATACCAGTCTGAGCAGGCCTGCCAACCTGCCCACCTTTTTTTTTCTTTTTTTCCCAAATTGATGTATAAACTGCTAACTACCTCTGTTAGCTATGTTAAAGGTGCCTGACCCTCCCTAATCAAGGGTCAGCTGAGACAAAAGCTTCAAGCACTCTGTGATAAGGACACCTGGCAGCTTGTTAGGTACTGCCAGAGCTTGCTATGAAAGTCGACAGAAGTCAGAGCTCCTGTGGCTATCCTTACCTGGGAGCAGTGGTACCTTCAGGTTCCTCAGAGGGTTTCTAGGAGCCTCTCAAGAATCTTAGATAAAGTCCACAGAAGATCAAGAAAGTCTCAAAGTAGAGCCCAGAAAATCCTGTGTAAACTGTTGTGTCTGTTTTTGGCTCTAACTCTTTTTCATGGAATAAATATGAAATACAATGAAATGTAGATTACACTGAAAAGAAATCAAGATAAGCTGATTTACTTTCTCAGCTCTGCAATTAGAGAGAAATGTTGCAGTTCTAGGCAGAGGTACAAAAGAATTGGTTTTCTACTTAATTTGTTATTCTGATTATGTTTTATTCTTGTAACAGAATATTGTCAAAATACCTGTTTTATTTGAACAGATTTTGTTTGGGGTTTTTTGGGGGGTGGTATGAAAAGATGAATTTGGAAATGTCCTGTGAAGTGAGCATATATAAGCATTTACATATGTAAGCAAAGTCTTACCTTGTTTTGCCAATTTTTGATCAGAATGAATCATTCTAATGCATTTACTAGAAGCAAATGTTCATTTTGGTTTACTGAAAATAAATTAATCAGTGTCTTCCATTTGTACATTAAGCCATATTTCTCTGATAAATTGCTGTAATGGAGTATGAAAGCAAGAAAAGACGAAGAGAATAGCCTGAGAAGATAGGGGGTTTCTTAGTGGTCATTATTCTTGAGGGAATGCGTCTGATGGTTGGCCTACAGGAGTGAGCAGGTAGTGCTCTGCCAAAAATTTCTCTAAGATAAACTTCCGGCAGTGAGTTCTGAATCAGAAAAAACCACTCTGCTACATACACAATTCTTCTCCTTGGGAAGAGAATGAGAGCATGGATTATATATGACAGGTACATAGATGCGTTGCTTAATCTTCTTGAGGGTGCTCAGATATAGCAATGATAAGAATGAACACAGGAACTTATATAGCATAGACTTTCCACACAATCTGATATCTGAATAGTTAATGACTTTTAAATACAGAAAAAGGATTGAAGTCTAGGAAATAAGCTTCCATGAAGATAAATGAAAGCAGTAATCATGATGAAAAACAAGTGGAAGAAAGACTGATTTTTATTTTATTGCACAACTACAGAAAATGAAAGAAGACACATTAGAGAAAATAGAATTTGTAAAGAATTTACAGTAGTGCAAACAAAATGATAGCCATGACGCTTCTTTCTCTTCCAATATATTTTCCATGTAATTAAAGCACAGTGTGTGATTAAAAGCAAGTTTACATGTATTTTTAAGATATTTATTATATTTATAGTCCCACAACAAATATTTATAACACACAAAAAATATACATGCATATATAATATATAGAGAGATATAGAGTTAAACTTTTCTGAAGAGCCTCCATTATGCATATGTTATGACAGTAAAATAAATTAATTTAAGCTGCATCTGTTAGAACTATTAAATGGGAGGAATAGTTTACAGGTTTTTCTGACAGGAAAGAGTGCAGTACTGAAATGTTTAATTTACAGAAAAGAGTGTACAAACTCTGTAACAGTTAAAGGTGTTTTTTTAATAGCTCTTACAGCATGAGATCAAGTGTTGTTATTGAAATCTGAAAGGTCACCTGTTGACATTACTAACTTTCAACAATTATTGTGGTAAAAGTGAATTGATTACATAATAAATTAAAATTACAAATGGCTCAGGACTGGGCCTGAAAAGGAATGCAGAGCCTACAATTCCGAAAAGTAGGAAGATATTCTGGGAGAGGAACTTATATAATTAATTTCAGTTTCCTATTTACATTTCTTTTATACCAAATGGGAAGACGAAGGTACATAAAAACTCAGTTCACAGCATCTTGAGTCCTGTAGATGGAGATGCCAAAATCAGCCTCGTACAAGAATACAAGTGTGGCTGAAACCTTGTTTCCCAGTTGTGAGACCTTACTTGTGGCTGCAAACTGGAGAATGGGATTCAAAGAGTAAAACCTTGTCTTGCATCTTGCATCTACATACCTAAGCTGCCATCTACAAACAGGTTTATGCTTTAATTCAGAAAGTTTGTGGGAAAAGGAGGTGTAAGCTTCCATACAATAACTTCTTGGCTACAGAAGAAGGGAAACCTACATTCAGTTTCCTTCTTGGACCAAAAGGGATGACCACCGCTCCTGCAGTATGCTTTAACAATATCTGGAAATAGTGCAGTCTAGGTTTATCCATCCCTCCTGCCAAAGATGTCACTCTGCAACAAAAAATAGGAAGATCTTAAAAAAGGTGAAGAAGAGGTCTATATTTTATAGCCTGATGGTTAAGATGCATTGTTAAGGAAGAGAGATCATGGTTCTGAACAACATTTCTGTAGAATATATCTGGTTTTATTTTGCAGCCTTAAAAATAATCAGAGCAAAAACCGGACATCAGATCCCATTTTTCCTGAGGCTGTGTGATCTGAGAGGTTAATTGGCAATGCTTTTGGTCTGCAAATAAGTACTGATTTACAGGACATGGATGTCATCATATTTTGGAAATATATATACATGAAAAAGTTGCTTCAAAAGCTAGTGTGTAGGCTATTAGTCTTCAAGCACTAAAGAAATATCAAAACACAGACAGGGTGGATCTGGAAAGTTATTCTGTTTTCAGATTAATGTTGCAGACATCAGAGATTTCAGATGAGAATCTGCTGTTTTCCTGTTGTACTGAAATTAACAAAAATTGTAGAGCTTTCAGGTGGTAAATATTGAATGATGACAACTTTAAAACATCAAAACAATGTATGGAACAATGAGCAGTTTGCTGGAATGGAAGAACAGAAAACATTTGCTTAATTAATTATATTCTAACCTATATTGCTCCATACAGTACAATAAATGTGTAAATAGTAAGAGGAGAAAGTTTGTTTGGTTTTTCTTCTTAATATGTTTGTAAGAATGACATTCAATTTCTCTAATCATTTTAAAAATCAAGTTATACTAGAAATAGAATACTTATCTTCACTGTGATGGATAGAAAAAAGAAGAAAAAATGTACTAGTAATAAAACAAATGGGGGAAAAAGACACCCAAAGCTGTATTCTTGAAATTAAGGTACAAAATTGCTAGATTTTTAATAGGGGACAGAATTCTGAGTTCAAATATTTTCAGTATTATTCCTTTTTATCCTCCCAATTCTATATGCAAAGTTATTCCTTCATGCAATTAACCTTGACAAGAAACTGTTTTCCAAATCATGTATTTTTTATAATCTTAAATTCTATATTATATAGTGAAGATGAATGTTGTATACAATTTGTCTAGAAGTTTCCATAGTACCCTCTTAAGCGCTTGAAAGTCTCTGCAAAAGTCCCAGTTAAAATTTCTTTAACAAAAATTATGGTTTCCTATGTCCTCACATCTCAATGCTCTGTTTTGCAGGTCAATAAAATTGGTCAGAGTGCCCTCTTTGGTCCCAGCCTTGACAACGTGTCAGAAATACCCACCCCACTCTGAAAACATAATAGTTCTTCTTCATTGATGCTTCTGGCTTAGAAATGAGCATTTTACAATGGCACTAAGAAGCGAAATTGGTCTGTCCTGAATCCTGAAGTTTTAACGCATCATTTAAAATCTAGCTTCACATAACTGTTTTCCATCCTATAAGCTCATATATACTACTATATCCGGTATAGTATCATATGGGAATAACAGTATTTATCCACTGAAAGGATTTATGATTTTCATTAGATTATTTACCATAAGATATAAATTTTAACGAGACCTTCATATTTCTAGGGTATCAGCCTGATAACAGAATTAAGAATCATAACAATTTTTTAAAAAACTACAAAATTTCTTGATTATGACTTTTCAATGAATATTAACTTTTCTTCAAGTAGGCAGAAATTAGAAATTTTTCAGTTAATATTTACTGTTACTTTATTATATTTAATTCAACAGTCTGTCTCAGAGTATGTTATGAAGCTTTCTAAACGTGATTGTTTTTCTTTTTCTCCAAAATAATCAGGTTCTTCAGCATGCAAACAGCTATTCACATGCTAAAGTAAAATAAAAGTCCTATTGCCATTTCAGAAACATATTGAAAGCTGCCGATGTTTCACTTTGTTGCATGTTAAAACACAAAGCATTACCTTATGGCAATCAAAAATAATTTTTTCAAATCACTGTAGCCACATCACTTAAAACATAAACAGATAACATTTTTTGCAATACAAGTTTAATTGCAGTGCTGTATATTGTAATACTACAGCATTTAAGATACTGAGAATGTAATTGATCAGACAGCACAGACTTTCCACAAAACCTTTTTTCAGTGTCTTTTGTAAGTTCAGACCTTAAGAAATCTGAAGCAGGAGAGCTCAAAAAGAGAAATGGGAAGAGAAAAATCGTGTTCAATACGTTTATAACTTACTTAACTATGCATCTGCATTATAGAACTTTAACCATGTTTAGTTATTTTGGATGTTATCCAAAGCCCACTAAAACAAGTGAGAAGAATCTCCATGTTTAAATTGTTTTCTAGATAAGATATTGGCTTTGATTCAAAAAAATGTTTACACAAATACACTTTAGGTGCTGGTGTACTTTACTTTAATGACACTTAAGTTTCAAATGAAAATGAAGATATTTTACTTTTATTGTTGTATTTATTTTATTGTGGTATCTTCCTGAACAACCAAAAGGTTACTTTTTATATTTATTTGCAGAAATGTAAATGATTGTGTTGGTTTCAAGATAATGGAGAATAATAAATCTTCCTACTGAAAATTCTAAGAAAAAAGTCTTAGTTCATATGTTAGAATCATGGCTGGATTCCCACAGGTGGAAGAGTTGGAGAGAATGACACTTAGCTTAAGTACCTAGGTACTTATGTTCAGCATTTTGGACCCACTAGAATTCACAAAATGGAACTGCTATCTATAAGCCTCCTGTTTCCATCACCATGCACACAACTAATTCCACAACAACCTGAAAACAGATAATCAAAATGAAACACATCTACCACTGCTGAAGGCACGGATGAGAATACCTGATCCCACAAAAGAGGAGGTGCTATCCCTTCTTTCAGTCATTGAAACACTGCTGAAAGCACTGAGATGGTGTTTTGGCAGTAGGAAGCAGGTAACAGTATGGGAACCTCTGCTTGCAGGACCACGATGCACGTACACACTAGAATGTGTATATTAGCATAATTTTGACACCTCAGAGGCTCTACAACTTTTTATGATTGAATAGATGTTAAATGGAGTTTTCCGCTCAGTTTGAAAAGCAGCATCCCACAACACTTGTTATCAATTATCTATGTGCTTCTCATGCATCCATCACTTCAGTAGCTTAGCACCAGTCAAAGCAAACTTCTTTCTGACATAATGATCACGGATGTTTTATTAAATTCTATTGTACGCTCCAGTCTTCTTAGTCGTCAACATAGAAAAATAATTTTGTTTAAGGGTTTCAAGGACACATTTAGAATCCTTTTCCATTGGCATGACAGTTACTGTCTGAGTAAAGAATTATCCAGAATTTGAAGCAGTCTGGCAATGGCATCTATACAAACATTGAAAGGAAAATGTTCTTGACATTTCAAAGACATGTAGACTATCATATTTTGTTTGCCTGAAAATTAAATCAGTTATTCTGGGGAAAGATGTATACAGCTGGTATTTACATTTTGTCCTTTAAATATACCTGTTCATGAAATGTTGGGAGCGGGGAATATTGCACTAATGTTATACTGAAACTTCAGCATCTCTTGAACAAACTCTACTAATATGCAGAATCTTGCCTCTGAATTATAATGTGGATTTTGTTTCCTACGAGTAAAGAAACCAGCAAAACCTTCCAGATCACTGTTACATATTGAATAGTCCCTTCATAGGAGTACATTAGAACAAATTCTATCTGTCTGTCACAGTTAATACCCAGAGAGCAAGCTAATGTACCAGTCACTACAGTATTCTGTGCGATCCCTGCAGGTTCGTTTTACAGCAGTTTGGGAAGGATGGCTAAAGGCATGAAAAATATAATGTGTAATCCAGAGACAACTGTGTGATGATGAACATGATAGTATGCTTGGCTACAAGGATCATACCTGATGACAGCTAAATGAAATGGGCTGTAACTTCAGTTTATAATCCTTACGGTCTCGTGGCAGCTTCAAAAATAAGCTGCACACTTTTAAATGGAATAATTTGTTGTGTTGGTTTTTTTTCTTGTAGGTGTTTTTTAGCTGTCATTATTCTTTCTCATTACCAAAATCCTAGAAAAGCTGTAAATTGTCAATCCCTTACTCTTCATCTCTGTTTGATTTTAATAATCGATAGACCTAAACAAGATGGATTATAAGCATACTGCAAACTTTTTATTCATGTCACCCTTACACAGTGATGGTGGCTGCACTGTAGTGCAAAGAATACATCAGATTATCAGGTAATGAAAGCTCCCCAACTTCCACTGATTTCATCAGTGATTCTATTTCCTGATTTATATTAATGATCCAATAATCTTCTTTCAGTGACATTAAATCTTCTTTTCCTCCTGAGAAATATGCATAAAATGGATTTTACTTCATCAGAGAAGTGTGGTTTCAGCTGTTTCTGTGTCACCTCTTGCTGTTGATTTTATATTGGTTCGCCTCACTGCAAACAGAAAACGTAGTAGGCAGAATCAAAGCTGATATATGTCATGTTCTTTTTACTAAAGAAAGTTTAACATGATTGGGACTTTAGAGTATAGCTGAATGCTACAGAAGCCATCATATTTAGGAGTTTCAAAGACAGTTAAATACAGGATACATGTGTTAGAATTGAACCAGCAGAATCAGAAAGAGAAAAAGGGTCTCAGACAAAGTATGGTGACAAACATTTTCAGTGAGAAATCAGTGTTGCATATAGATGATCTATAAGATCTGGGAATTTCAGAAGATTTACAGGATGAAACAATAGATACTAAAATGTCTGTTTTCCTCTGAATTCACATACTCTAGGAACAAACACTACTGATGCTGTCAGAATGATGAGTGTACTTGATGGGGAGAGAGAATTGCAGCAATTTTGCCCAAGTAGCTAGAACAGTGAATGGGCTGTGTGCCGTGATTCAGCTACACAAGCAACAATACCATCTCCAATGGTCTACCAGTGGCCACCACTAAATTTTGTGTTAGGAAGATCAACATATGGGCTAAGACCCTTCTTGTACATGTTGTTCCTTACTTTCCACCTGCATGTATAGCATATGCTGCTCTTAAACAAGAGCTTTTAAAGTTGCTAAGACTAAGGATGTCTAGGGATAATGCTTAAGGTAGTGTCACCGCACACCAGAAAGCAGATCAGGCCAAGGACAGCTCTGGGATTTTTAAGTCCTCTGGGCAGAAACTATGCCCTTTCATCTGATTATTCACTCTTCTGGGACACACAAATCCAGCTCTGTATGTGAAGTACATGAAAAATGCTACTGATTCAGCAGTTTTTCCTCACATTGTTAACTTACATTAATCCGATGCATATGTAAATGACTGAGACAGAGAAGACAAGGATCTTCCAACCTTACATTATTGGTCGGATTTGACTTATGAGAATTTTGAATCAAATCAATGTCTCTGTCTCCCAGTGGGCTGTCCCTAGGCTCCCCTTCAACAATTCATTTGTTCCAGAATTTTTGGCTGAAGAACCACTTCTGCGTCCTACATATTTGACTGGATTGAATAAATCATTGCTGCCACAGCATCTGGGAGTTGGCAAAAACTGTCAGATATACAGCAAGGATATAGCTTTGTTCTGGATAGCTCGTTAGAACAGTCCTGCCATTCCCTGAATGTGCAGATTTAACTAGATTAAAAAAGGGAACTAATTAGGTCCACAGAGCTTAAGCCTCTTACACCAGCTCCTGCATGATATCCAAGTTTGTCTGTATAAAGAAATAAGCAAGAGACAAAAAGAATAAAAGATGTTAATTTAATTAATTTAGACATTTCAATCAGACACTTTAAAAATTTGTGTCTTCCCTTTAATTCAAACAAATTACCTCTTTTTGTATGTGTTCTAATGTCTCTGGTGTTGCATTGCTCTGTGAATTTGTGCTTTCTCACTTCCATCTTTCCATGATCAAGTAAGCAGGTTGTCACCTGAGATGAAGAGCTGGATTTTGGTTTGATAAGGCTAGTGTTTTCTCTTTGCAGTGGCTAAGGTAATATCTTATATTGCCTAAGAAGAGGTCAGGAGAATTCTGGCTTTGTCCATCCATGGTTCTATCTCAGTAGTTCACCATGACTAGAGCTCTGTCTTTGCCTTGCAAAGTACTACTAGGATATTACTCCATAGATTTAGAAAGCTGTATGGACAATAAAGCAACTGATATCTACTAGATTACACTGTGTTATTAAAATCCTCTTTTCCCCCATATTAGCTACATTGCAGGAGATTCTGAGCTGTTACTGAACTTCACTCAACCTGAAAGTTGGTGATTCAATTACAAACATAGGTACTAATGTGCTCAGTTTCAGTCATATCCTTTGAGCATTATAGTGATGGATTTTGTCTTGTGTGAATAAATGTTTGGGATTGGATGATATCAGTGAAGTAATGCATCCAAAGCTTTCAGAAAATATTAAGTAAGTTAATTGTAGGAGGCCAGCCTCCCCGCAATCTTACCAGTAGGAAAACATTAACCAAAAATGAATTTCACCTTTTTTTTTAACATGGTTTTCACATGGTGTTTGCCCATTCATGTTCAAATTAAACATCTCTGAAGAAGTATTCTTTTAAGAATAGTAGTGGTACTTGGTGGACAACAAATAGATTGCATTATTGCCAAATTCAAAATACATCTAAACAAATCTTTAGTAGCAGATCTTTGAACTTTAATTGAAGATTTTACAGTAATTTGTAAAGAAGTGCTGTGACCCTTTAAATTTTGAAAGTCAGAAATTTGGTCTAATGGGTGAGAGGGAATGGGACATTTCAAATGAACAGATGGAAATGTGTAAAAAGCTAATTTCATAATAAGCTGGAGAAATAACATAGGTACTGGGAAGAAAGAAACCCGAAGCAACACAACTCCTACAAGAAACCCAACAAGAACATTTCAAATAAATGCACATAAACTACAACATTTTCAAAAAAGATAATGTGTTTGCAATTTCCACAAGAGTCAATGGGTCAGAAAAACCTGGGTATTTTATTTACTCTTTTGTGGCTATAACTTACCCCTGTCAGCTAAGCTTACAAGATTGGCAATCAAAATTGGCATCAATAAGTTGGTAAATATTTAGACAGCATCTTTTAGTACTTTATTGCATTAATAGGGATGATTTTTTTCTTACATATTTAAATATTATGGCAGTGCTTTAGCTACTCTTTTCTCTTCAAACTGAACAGGAACAATAAAGGTACAAACTCCACTTGGCTCTGTTCTCTTCCAGTGGGATAACTTTGTCATCATGGGCTTATTTGCAAGTTCTGCTCTCCATAACTTTAATAGGTTTCCCTGGTTCAATCCTCTTTGGGGAAAAAAAAAAATCATCAGCAGAAAGAAGCAAAACTATAATTTCTTCCTTTGACGGAAAGTACAAGATATCAGTACAGGAGCCGCTTTAGCTCAGCAGAGACTCTCAAGAGAAAATAGGAGTTTCAATCTCTCAGCTTTTTGCACATTTCACTAAAGGCTTGTAGATGGTAGCTCAGGGACTGTGATGCAGAAGGCAGGGTATTACTTTGATGGAAAGGTGTAACCTTGTGAAAGATTTATGTGAATGTTGGTATATGGTCTATATTGTATTCTATTGGTAAGGATGTGTATATATGATTTCCACCTTCCTAGAATGGTGAGAGTTCAAAGAGTTAATGTGGAGGCCATCAGTGGTCAATTTGTCATGCGATTTTATGAACTGGATAGGGGTAGAAGAAGCCATCTCTCTATAGCCTAGTTTAATCTCACACCATCTATATTCTTCTAGTAGGGAGTTTTGGTGAGATAGTGATAGGGATGAGACATCTTTTCCATTATTTGGATGATCTGAAGAAATGCACTAGAGAGGATCACAGTGTCAGATAAATTGATTTGTCTATGAGAGACTTTTTGAGTGATATAGTTTGGGGAAAGTACGAAGGGGAATAATAGAGAAAAGGAGGAGAAGGGAGTGTTTTATCCTTTTGTTTCAAAAGAGGGCTTTGTGTTTCTGAAATTCTCTATAACTACCAAAGATTATAAAGTACAGCAAGTACAGCAAGTTAGAACAGCAGTCTCACAGAGTCATTAAATTATCACAGTGGTAAAACTTGTAGAAATCTTTGGGTTGAATAGCTTGATCCATTTTCTAAAACTGTATTTTCTTCGGTCAAAAGAAATGCTAAGTCTTCAGGGATGCTCCTGATTGTACTGGGATCTCAGAAAGATTATCTTGGAGGCAGGTAACTTCTAGGCCATTTTCTTGTTTTACTTAGCAAGTGTCCTTCTTTTTCTCAATTTCTAGTGACCTTAAGCAGTTGACTAATCTTTTAAACCTTCCTCTCCTTTTTAATAGCATACGTGTAGTTTCTGTCAGCCAGTAACACAGTTTAGAATTCCACCCCCATTCATCACTATATGCACCATTTTCCTTTTAGGTCTTTAGAAAGCTATGACAATTTTACTCTGTGAGAAATTCTATGATAGAAAAGCTATTTCGTACATTTTTAATTAAAGTAGGTAGTGTGGTTCAATTTAATGAATGTCATATTTTGAAATGAAAATAAATTTTCTCCAACCTGTAACAGAGCAGCAAACAATTAAAAGACAATAAATATGAACATTTTAAATTGTGGTAGCTACCCTTAAGAAACTATTGATGACTTCATTTTCTATTGTTTAGGGTTCCCTTCCCATCCAGCCATGGCTTCCTTGTAGTTTAAGTGAAAAGTATTTTAGTGTTTTACCATGATAATTAGGACATATATAAGATGTTCAACCTGAGATTATGAAGTACTTTCCAAGCAGTTATTTAAATTTTCCAGCACTTGTGTGTGTGGTTTTTTTCTTCATTTTATAGACATTTTAAATAAATTTAGAAAGACATTCTAAATATGTTTCTAAAAATCACCTACCTATTTCTCTGTGGACAGTTTTATAGCTTCCCTAGAAAAGTCTAAGGACTAGAAAAGCTCCCTGACTTGCTCAGAGTTCTGATTTACATTATCATGCTTAAATTATATGATACATGAAAGACTGATTACAAATACTACAGGTAAAATCAAAGGTTTTTATAGATCCTGTGTTTCTCCAGCATATGTAATGTATACTGACCATGGATTGATAGTGTGTGGATTACCAATAGGATTTTGATGATTTGTCAGTGAAATCATTAACTCATTTCCTCTTCTGATAGGTGGACTATTTTATTTCAGTGTTCATGATTAAAATGATGTCACTTTCAATTCTGAGGGGCTGAAAGAAAACGGAATGTATTTTATTCTGACCTCTTTATTTCTTTCAATTTTATTTCCTGTTTGCACACATTTTAAAAGATGGAGTAAGGGAATGACGTTCCCTTTCCTCTACTGTGACTCCTGGAGGAGTCAGATGCTGGAGTGTGGCCTGAAACTGGCTCCCTCCAAAAGCTATATTTAATGTTGTGTCGCTATTTTCTTCACTAGGATTATTTACTGTAGCAAATGTAAGTAGTGGTATGGATATTTTCAGAATCAAGGGCTGAGTGAATTAGAACTTTTACAGATTATAGACTAAAATGGCTTTTTGTTGATATTTTGATGCCAAAAGATGCAGATGATAGTTTCTAGTAAGAAACACTTAGATACTTAATTCATGTGGATACCAGTGAGAAGTAGCCAGCTGTTTCCAGATTCTCAAAGAAATTCAAGGATCTGCATCAGTACTGTCTGCTTAGTAACATTAGAACGTATGATGAGTCATCTACTATATCTTTAGGCACTGAAATACCTGCAAATATCTGGCCCTCACCTGAATTTTAAAAGTGGTTTGATGTATTCAGTAGCATTTAGACATCTTTATCAGATTAAGAGCTTTTGAATATCCCACTGGTCTTTCAGACTCTTTGGCTTCACTTATACCTTTGAAAACCAGAAGGAAAAGTGGTGTATAGAATTATTTCAGGGTCAAATTTGATTACAAACTGAACATGAAAGTAATTTTGTTCTGATCATAAAAAAAAAAAAAATAAAAAAAAAATAGAAGCACCTGCAAGAAAAGAGGTATTTCTTCTTCAAGAGTTATGGCCAAGATTTCAGTTCAAACACTGTTTCCTGCTCTATGTGTTCTACTTAATTAAAGATGTAGAATAACTGATGATAGTCTGCAAAAAAAAATAACATGAATAATTAAAAGTTCAGCAAACATGAAAGAATAAGGATATTTAATCTGATGAGACAAGGAAAGAAAAGAAAAATTTAACATGGTGACAATTTTCAAATACATAAACACTACCACAGAGAGGAAAGCCATACTTTATTTTCTATCTGTGTGAAAGACAGGGCAAGTAGCACTGACCTTAAATTGCAGTAAGACAGATTTTTGTTAGACAGTGGGTAAAAATTCTAATGCTATTAAAGATAATGAAGTGCTGGAATAGATTGCCTGCACAGCTGTGGGTCTCTATTATTCCATAAGACATGATAAGAAAAACTTCTCTAGAGTAATGTTCTGGTTACAGTGACTCCTGCCTTGAGACAGGAGGTGAACTAGGTGACATTCTGAGGTATGTCCCAGTCCTACAGGTAAAAACTTAATACCCCCTCTTCCCTGTAAGAGCCTGTGCATTGCCAGTGTTTGAAAACCAGTAGAGAATAAACAAGATGAAATTCATAAATCTTGGAGCTGTAGCTCACAAATTCTCTAACGATTTCACTAAAAGCCCACTTTATAACCTTATGCAAATAGACAAAAAAATATTTCTGTTAAACTGGCTTAAGTTTAACCTGCAGTGTGTGAATGGAGAGTAGATCAGAAACAATTTTCTTTTAGAGGTGTTAATCCCAGTAGAAACAATAGATCTGGCATAGATAACTCTCAATAGTAGAGAAACGTCACTCAAAAGAAACATAATGTGCATGAGGAAGAGAGTAATTAGAATCCAAGTTAAAATGTTTGTTTATGCTCAAGCTGAATAAAGTATCTGCAGTAAATTAGAGCTTAGTACTCTCTTAACAAAATTTTAATTAGTAAAAATAACAGCAAACAATTCTATCCTGGAGGAATCTTCCCTTAATTACTGGAAGTAATGATCCTTCATGCTTCAGAATAAGCTTTTTTTTTTTTTTTTTTTTAATAACTGTTGAATGTATTCCTTGCATTTTGGGTTTTTTTTAAAGCTCACTGCTCAACTAGGTCATCTTGACAAAAGTCCCAGCAGTGAGAAAACTTTGTAAAAATATGGTTACCAAGCATAAGATTGAACAACTCAGAAGTTAGGCTTACTAAGCACTTAAATTCTTGTATTTTGTTATACAGTCACTTTTTTTAATGCTGACTTTGCTATCAGGAATATGAGAACAATCTGGCAGTTCACTGAGTAAGGCAACTAATTCTTGTTACTTCTTCACGTTCTGTTTCACAATGTCCAGAGCATGCCTGGAACTTTGTGTGAAGTATCTTATTAAACCAGAGTTTTATTTAGGGCTTTTTAAAGTGCATACACTAGAGTATACATTCAAGAGAGTTAGTTAAAGAAAGAAAGGTAATAAGACAATTGTTTATATTTCCCAATAAGTGTAAAACTGGGGCCTGTGTGGGAGAAAACACATTGATTAAGTACAATGTCATCTTACTGCTCAAATTCAGAAGTGGTCCACATATATTTTTGCATGATTGCATCAGAGCTAATAATGTCTACCCCATAACCCTAGTAGTTTGGGTTCCGCAACATATGAATGAAATTAAATTGCTGCAAGCTGAAGTATGCAAGCTGAGTAGATGCTTACAGATCATCTATCTCATCACTGATTCTGCATTCCTCAAAGTTGTTTAACTTTGAAGATAGCTTATAGAAATAGGTTATTCTATTTCAAATGAATAAGGGTGTAATCAACTAATCTCTATTTGCATTTCATAGTGAAGACACCTGTCTCCCAAAGATTGAATAGTATGTTTCCAAAAAAAAGTTCATTCATAATGAAGTTGTAAGTTTATCAGCCAAGAGCTGAATCCTGAGGTATTAGATTTTTTTGGGTTTTTTTGAAAGTATGACCATATACCATTGAAGGTGAGAATAGAGATTTTTAACTGGACTCAACATCCTTTCTGAATGTGAAAAATAGAAAATGGGTTTGTTGTGCTTGTTATAGTCTCTGTTGTTGAGGAGACAGGTTGTAGAAGTAGTTTTCTAGAGGTTGCCAGCTCCATGATTAGTTCTATTGGATTGCTGTAATTTAGGCAGAATGTGATGAAAAAATGAGTAACTTACACCAAGTCCCTGTCCATCAGGATAGCACAGGATTGTTAATCACTACAGCTTGTCTGACACAATCAAAATCATCCAGGCTTAATGTAGTTTTGTGATGATTTTGAGCAGATATGCTATCTGCAAGGTAGCCTTTTGGGAATTTAAATGACAGTAAATTGCTGTGCATCTATTTTAGTAAAGCAAAGAAGAAGAATGCCTATAGGAACGAAAAGAATATTTTCTTTTGGAATAATTTTCCCACCATAATTTTCCAGTGGGCATAGGTTCCCACTGTAGTTAGGGACTGATACAGTGATGAAAAATCTACTGCAAGTTGTTTAGCCAGAAAATGGAGACTTTTTTTTTACTTTCCCTACTAATTATGATTTCTAAAATGTTTGCTGCAAAGACAACTTTGACTGCTCATTATTTGCTATTTATTAGTTCTGATTTGTTGCCTAAGTCCTGTCAATGTTTCTTTGCAGACTGCATAATTCATGTCTTGTAAACAAGAGCATAGAAACCAAACTCAGGATATTTTTTTTTTTTCTCAATCTTACTCACAAACAATAATATGAGACAAAAGAATGTGTTAAGGTAACTGTAAATTAATTTTGTATTATGTCACTCAACATATATATCACGGTGTGGCAGACATTTTGCATGTCCTGATGTCCATAGTGAAGACAGCTTCACCAGACTGCATCATAGATGGTATCACTGCCTGGACCTTTTAAAGCTCTACCCCAGATGATCATCCTATCTCCAGGTCTACTTGGAGTTCATTTGCTAAACCTTAGACATAAGGTCTAACCTTTGATGTAACGTCAAAACTTTTTTTCTGGGGGGTTGTGAAAAGGAGGACATAGGAGAGAATTCTTTGACTATTACTTTTTTCTGTGGCACCCTCAAACTCTTTAACTTCATACAGAAGAACCAGAGAACAGATTTTTTTTTTTGCCAGATTCCACAGTAATATTTTAATATAAAAATGTGTTTCAGAACCAGCTTTGCATTTTTTTCTAAGAGTGGAAAGGAAGCACCAAGGCTAGCTTTAGCTTAGGGCCTCATGAGAGTAAACGGAGAGAGAAAGGATTATTGAACGAATGACTCTTAGTGACTATTAGGCTCCAGCTCTCAATAACTCTCTACAAGTCAAGTAGGTCACAGACACCTTTGTAACATACACTGCTTAGTTTTATTGGGGAGTCGTAAGGATTCAGTCTAGAAAAAAATTCCCCATGTGAGAGACACCACTGGATTTTAGCTACCTAGCTTTTTATCATAAAGTTAAGTAGTCAAGTAAAGACTGGCAATATATATTTCTAAATACCTGGTGTGGGTGAGAGGAAACCTGATATGAAGGCCTTCTGAGCGAGAAAATATATATATATGGATTTCATGGTTCCTTTTCTCTTCTATCTTACCTTAAAACCCCACACATTCTGTTTCTTCCTGTTCTATTCTATTTCTGCTGTTGTCCAGTGCTATCTTTGATGTGAGAATAAAACATGTCATTTATTTCCTATACAACACCAATTTAAGTGGAAACAAGACAGTGAACAAATACTTGTTATGTGTAGATACCCTCCAAATAGTCTAATGTATGTGCTAAACAATTCACTGTGGTAAAAAAATGCTTTTGAAAGCAATGTGTCGGGAAATCTCAGGCCAGATACAAATCAGAGTTTCACAATATGGTGTGTAACTGCAGGTGTGAAAGGACACTGAGCACTCATATATCTAAAGTAATGTAGAATTTTTAAATCAAGAACAATTTCATTTTTAAGATGTAACATTCTGGAGGCAGAGCTGGAAAGAACATAAGCACATTTAAGTTTTGGAGAAGGAAAAGATTGTTAAAGTTGATTCCTCCCTGAGCACTAATTGCTGTTTGAAATGTAACAGAGAAAACGGAGGTGCCCAACTGGTCATTTCCTGGAAAAAGTAAGGAACCTACTTTATCCCATCCTGTGCCTTATGTAAATTTCTAAGTTACAATGCGGCAGAAAGTTCATATAGTATACCTCAGTTCTAAGACTGGAGGCTGAGCAAAAACATGTGAATGGGGTGTGTAATACAACTGTTTCTTTTTAAATACACAGTAGTCACATAAAAACAGTTGTGAAGAAAAATATATAATAATGGGACATGCAGAATGGTATAACCAATTTCTGACCAGTTGTCACTTAGGGACTACTTGAACAAGAGTTCATTTCTACTTTTTGTGTTTAACAATACTTGATTTTTTTTCCAACATGAATTTATTTTCTTGATTTATATTTAGGTGTATATGACATTGTGAGCAATGAGGGTCTATAAATTAACCATGCACCATATGAAAAAAGTGGAAAACGTATATTCTGACCACTTTACTGGTTTCTTTTCTGTTCAGTTCTGTATGTTATAAGAAATAGTGAAAACCAGCAAAAGCACTAGACAGCTTCCAAAAAAAGCATGGGTACTACTGGCATTGAAAAAATTAGGTGAAAATGAGCCAGCAACTTTGCAATTAGAATCATTAATATTATTTTTGGAAGTGCTGAGCATTAACAACTGTGTGGGAGCTGGTAGTTTCTAGAACCAATAAAAACCCAATTGTAAATGTCCTCACAACGGATACCAAAGAGTCTAATAGAGTTGTTCCTAATTAATGACTGTCTAGGCTTGCTTTGTCCTGTCTTAAAAGGGTGAATTTGATTATGTTCTGAGGAAATAGTCTTTAAAAATCCTTGCCAGTTGTGAAGGGGATTAGGGAACAGACAACGCCTCACTCATTTAGCAATTTTATGTCTCATCTTCATGATGGAGTTAATCAATTAATTTGATCTAAGCGATATAAGATTGAAGTATAGTAATAGCGAATCTTGTTGATTATACAGGGGCTTTCTTGTGTATATGATATTAAAATTGAAATCCATTATATATCTATTACTGTCTGAAAATTCAAACTGGCTCCTATACAGTGTAACATTTTAAATGGCATTCATTTTTATATTGTAAGATTTAGTCTAAATAGAATTCATATTGGTAGTTCATTGTATTCGTACTCAAGTCCATTAGGTAGGAAACTATTCTAACTCCTCTTTTGCCATTATTATTCAATGTCTAATTTAAGAGGATTTTTTTTGTCTGTATAGTTTTTTCCAGGCAGCTTATATCTTCCATTTAACTCTTTGCAGTCAGACCTTATTAATGGCTAAATGTTGATTGAGACATACGAAAGCTAGCTATTATATTCTCTGTGGAAACATTTTCTGTATCTTCACTGAAAATCTCCCTATGTCTCAATCTTATCGAGGTTTTGTTGACTGTACTCCTTACTAATTTCAGCTTTTTCACACTCTTTTGTAATAATGAAAGGCTTGAGAAAATAACAACTCAAGTAGCTTCTTGAGCTAAAAAGACTCTTTATAATGCACTTTTTGCTCTGCAATTTGACAGCTTTCTGAAAATGGAGTAAAAATTGTAATATCTGATCTCACAACCCTTATTCCCTTGAAATATAAATGTTGCAAAGCTTGGTTATGATTTTAAGAAAAAAAAATCACAGCAATAGTTGCTGCTAGCCACGCCTATTAGAACCATAAACACTAATTATAGAGAGACATGCCTGTACAGCACTCAGATAATACTTTTTTTTTTGTAAAAGAGATTCAAAATGTTAAGATTTGTACCCTGGTGAGCAAAAGGCATTTCAGTGAGTTGCCAGAATGAGTCAGATGATAATCAGGTGTTCCTGCCCAAGTAAGGCAATAATATAGATGATAAATAAAACATTTTAAAAAATCCACAGTAGTCTGCCCTCTAACAGTGATAATCCATGAGCTGTCCATCGACAAAATTTTTTCACTGTGCTAGCAAAATTATCGGGTAAGGTGACACAATAGGCAATTTCTCTGTCATGAAAGGGCCATATACTTTCCTATATATGTTAAATGTACAGCCATGGTAGATTAAATAATCTCATGTTGCCTGATACAGAGCTATTTTGAAACGGAGTGGGAAATTGCCTATGGAATGCACAACGACTTTTTATTGAGTAAGGTTCAAGGAAGGTGGAATAACTTTTGCTGTTCACTATTTACTATTCTGTTACTTGCCTTGCAAACAAAAGAAACCACCTATAAATTCTCTGATAAATGAGCTGAATGGATGCCTTGTTTCACCATAGCTTCCACATCTATCACCATGTCATGTTCTGAGTTACGTTATGTCATAAATTACTATAGCAGTAAATCTTGACAAATTTTAACAGATAGAGCTATGTCTTATAACAAGAACAGGCTAATAAGAAAAAAGTCATTTGCTGCTCTGGGAAAAATCCAGCGATGCTCCAGAATCCCTGAAATCTTTGTGAACAAATATGAAACATACCAGAAAATTTAATTGCCTTTCTTCTCTTAACTTTCTAAGAATGATGGGAATGATCACATTAGGTGCTCTTCCACTTTGCAGAATACAACTGAGTTAAGGGAATTTAAAAAAAAATCATGACTACTATATCTCCATCATGGAGAAAATTTGAATGTTCTGAAATTGTTAAGGTATGTCTTGACGTCTGACTGAAGACTGTGGAAGAATCTGGAAGCCATTTGTTGAATTGAGTAGACTTTTAAGTTACATCACAGGACTTTCTAAAATTTGGATTTTTAAATTAATTCATCATCAGGAATATATATAGGTGTTTATATATGTAATTATAGGTATACATACACACTAGCTTTGTAACAATGCAGCAAAGGTAGCGCCAGGGAAATAATTAGGGAAGCAGATCTGGCAATAATGTCAATTTTCAACCAGTGACCTGAGAAACAGCACTTCGTTGATCAGTGAGACTGCCTACTTCAGGCGTTTAAAGCAAGTGCATAGGTTGTTGCAGTTAGCTTTGGATGTACCCCCTTCTCTTCATTGAATACAGAGGGAATTTAGAGTTCTAAACTGAGATATTGACAACTAGAGTCCAAAGTACATGACAGAACCTCCTGCTAGCCCCTTCCACCTAAATCTTTAGAGTTTTTTGGATGGCTAGATGTAGAAATTGTCTGGTCTCCACATGCAGCTGTACCTCCTGATTCCTGGGCACAAGTGTAAATCCCACATCCTTTAGAAAGACTCAACTACTCCTCTACAGACAAAGCAGAAAATTAAATACTCTAATAGGCATCCATATAGATGGTATTAATGGGCAAAGCTTGCCAATGTGAACTACAATATGGGGCAAAAAGTTGTGCTAGATACAATCTATGTGACAACACAACAGCTTGAAATTTGCATCTATATCAGAAGGCTTTGTGATGAAAATGTTTGTGGG